>NC_084839.1:93963166-94570166 GCF_033115175.1 Lepus europaeus
TATCACCGGCTCGTACATCACCGCAGGTCTGGTTGTGCTCCTGGAGCTTTGTCCCGACAGGTGCCCAGAGATTCCTGCTGTCCGCCTGCTTTCCTGCCGGGCAGCCCGAGTTTGCCCCACTTCATAAAGGCTTCTCTCTTTGTGCTGCAGCTGGACTGCTGACTGCCGACCCACGCGTCCGAGAACGGAAGAAGCCGGGCCAGGAGGGAGCCCGCAGAAAGTTTACCTGGAAGAAGCGCTGAGGGGGTTTGCTCGGGCAAGGAGACGGAAAGCTGGGTCCGTGCCTGGCGTGGGGCAGACACACTGGCCAGCGGAGGCAGCACCGTCGGGAATGGTTTAGACTTGTGAGATGATTTATTTGTAAATGCTAATTGTGAAGGTGATACCTTTAAGAATTAAAAAGAAAAAGTTAGCCTCATTCTGCTTGATTTTTTAAAAACTGTATAAATGATAGTTTCAGAAACAGAATCGGGCCTCAAAGGATGGCAGCACTGATGGAGAGGCAGCAGGTGGCCACAGAGAGGAAGAAGACCGGGGAATCTGCAGGGACCCACAGCTGGCAGGCTGGATGGAGTTCCTGGCCAAAGATCTCTCCCTCTGTCACTCTGCCTTTCAAATAAAGAAACAAACCATTTCTAAATTTACTTTTTTGTTTTGTTTTGTTTAAGATTTACTTGATTTATTTGACGATCAAAACAACAGGGAAAGGGAGAGACAGAGATCTTGCATCCGTGGGTTCACTCTCTAAATGGCCGCAACAGCCAGGGCTGCGTGGGTTCAGAATTTTTTTTTCATCAAAATTTTTAAATTACATTTCCCCGTGAACTTTTTGAAGTCTTCCCAGATAACACACAAATCTGACCCTCGGTAAGTCTCCCCTTCCTGTGAGGCAATCTTAGGAACCCGGTGCTACAGGAGGAGAGCTTTGCAAATCTGTAGCTCAGGAAGCTAACGCGGGCCAGGAATGACTCAAGGGGTGGGAGTTATCCACAGGCCATTGAAATACGGAAGACATAGGCAAGGGGAGCCTGGGCCAGGACAGGTCAGAGGTGGGGGTGTGTGAGAACGTTTCCCAGCTGGCCTGCTGAGGGCAGTGTGTGGGGTTGTAGGTGTGTGGGGGCCTCCCCGGCAGAGGTACTTGGCCCACAGGTGGCAGTGAAGGCTGCATCCTGCTGTCCCAGTCTGGCTGCTACATGACCTCCCCCGAAAAGGTGGCAGTGAAGGCTGCATCCTGCTGTCCCAGTCTGGCTGCTACATGACCTCCCCCACTTACTACATGAGAAGTCACGCCGTCACTAACTTTCAGAGGTCTGCAGAACACTGAAATACCTTCCTTCAACACAGACCATTAGCCTTTTAAACCAAGTAAAATCAACGCTCTCTGGAGCAAGCATTTGCCTGGTGGATAAGGTGCCTGCATCCCAAAGCAGAGTACCGGGGTTCAGTTCCCGGCTCTGACTCCTGATGTCAGCTTCCCGCCAATGCAGATCCTGGGAAATAGTGATGGTAGCTCTAGTTATCCATTTGGGAGATTGGATTGAGGTCTTGGTTCCTGGCTTTGGCCCTGGCCCGGGCCCGGGCCCGGGCCCGGGCCCAGCTCCATCCATTGCAGGCATTTGTGGAGTGGACCAGCAGATGGGTTATCACTCTTATCTGTTTGTCTGTGTTTCTGTGCTTCTCAAATAAATAAAAATTTAAAATATTATCCAAAAATAAAAATGTAATGTTATTCAGCAGGTAGAATGAGATATTTCATTGGCATGAGAAGAGGCTTAATACAGATTATGGTTTGTATGGATTGAAGATCCTTTCACATCTTGGGGCTTTGCTGACCCTGGCCCTCCCAGGATTAGCCTATTTCTAGAGGCAGTGAGAAACCCATCTGCAGCCATGACCTTCAAATGCCAGCCAGCCAGAAAGCACACCCCCAGCCACCTCCTTCTGTCAGGGTCTCACACTCCAGACCAACTCCTCGCCCTCCTCACCCCTGGCAGGGCCAGGCACCAGATTCCTGGGACACCTCTGTGCCCCAGAGCATCACTCATTGAAACCCCAGGAAAGCCTCTTGCCTTGTTTCCCCTTCTCCCAGTCAGCCCTGGTGCTTCCCCACACGACGCTGCATGGGGTGTTCTGCCCCGATGTGGGGCCTGTGAGTTACAAACCACCTATCAATGGCTCTCATGAAGAAGAGTAACCCCTCCCCCCTTTTTAAAGATTTATTTATTTATTTGAAAGAGTTACACAGAGAGAGAAGGAGAGGCAGAGAGGTCTTCCAGCCATTGGTTCACTCAATTGGCCACAATGCCTGGAGCTGCACCGATCCAAAGGCAGGAGCCAGGAGCCTCCTCTGGGTCTCCCATGCAGGTGCAAGGGCCCAAGGGCTTGGGCCATCTTCTATTTTCCCAAGCCGTAGCAGAGAACCGAATCAGAAGTGGAGCAGCCAGGGCACAAACTGGCGCCCACGTGGGATGCCGGCACTGCAGGCAGCAGCTTTATCTGCTACGCCACAGTACTGGCCCCAAACCCCCCCCTCCCATTTTTTAAATCAACCTCAGGCATTGTTACCACACAAATAGAAGAGCATGGTCCAAGTGTAGCTTTGTAGCTTTTTGTGTGATTTTTATTCATCGGACATTGATCTCTACATGGCGATAAAACATGAGCCAGCCCAAGTTCCTTCCGGGTCATTGTCTTCCAAGGAAGAGAGAAGATCCCTCCGTGAGAGTTCATTCTCACTTCCCACGCAGGCGCTGCTACTTAGCGCTTTCACACACGTTAGGGTCTGCTAAGAAAAGTGTTCAGGAGAATTTCCGATGCATTCCTTTTTCATTTTCCCAGGACTTGATTGTACTTCTCCTAAAAAAGATTGAAACCTCTCCAGGGGAGCCAGCTGCACAGTGTGAGGTCTTTCTCTCTGTGTCAATGATTGTCTCTAACCTCCCTGGGAGGATGGGATGCCGCAGTCCTTTTGTGGCCTGAACTGTTCCCGCTCAGTCCCCCACTATTAAGCTGAATGTCTCCTTTGTAATTGCGGAAGACTGCTCTTTGAAGTGAGGGGAGGAAGCCGTGGCTGGAAGGTAATGTTTTCTCCTAGCGGTGTTTAATAGATAAAGGAAGCAGAGTTTTGCATTTCAGTCAGGGTTGTGGTAGACTGGATTTAGGACTCTCCTGGTGACAGGTGCAAAAGCCCAGCTTGGACTGCCTTTAAACTGGGAAGTTGTCAGGGCATCCGACATTCTTGAGAAAAGAAGTGGACAGTCATCCTATGGGGGAAGGACAGCAGTGCCGGGTCCCCGGGATGAAATGCCACCAGATTCTGTCTGCTCTGTGCTGTCCATTTCTGTGAAGAACCACTGCTTCTAGAGTGGGTTTTTGGTGCAGGGGTTAAGACCACTTGGGACGCTCATATTTGCTACCGGGCATGCCTGGATTGGAGTCCCAGTTCCACTCCCGATTCCGGCTTCCTGATAACGTGCAACCTGGGAGGCAGCAGGGGATGGCTCAAGTACTTGGGTTCCTGCCACCCAGATTGAGTTCCAGGCTCTAGGTTTCAGTCTGCCCCAGCCCCGGCTGTTGTGGGCTTTTGGGAAGTGAGGGAACCGGCAAAATAGCTTATCATTCATCTATCTGTTTCCGTCTCTCACGGGTGTGCGTGTGTGTGTAGACAGTCCCCGTGGGCTCTGCAGTCTCACTCGTCTCGTCTCACATTCCCAGCACGATTCCTCAGGGATCCTCGAGAAGATTCTAGAGCGCTGGCCTCTGCAGGGCTGGCTCTGGGAGCTGAGATCCTGTTGGGATGATGGAGCACACCCTGAAGCGTTTAGTCACAGCAGAAGGGACAGCACTACGGACCAGGTCTTGTCTCTAGCAAGTGGCACACTGCCCACACCAAAACCTGCGTGCCCCCGAGCTGCCCCGGGCGTCTTAGAACAGCTCCTGTCATGTCGGGGTCAGAGAACGTGCTCTGAGTCTTCCCTCTCTGCCACGGCTCTCGGGGCCTCTCGGCAAAATGTCTCCTGCTCCATCTCCTCGGTCACCTCTCTGTGATTCAACTCTGGCTTCCACCTGCCTCCCCAGGCTTACTTCCCCCTCCCACTCCCAGGTGGCTGAGCCCAGACCTGCACCGCAGCAAGGCCCCACACCCTCGCTCCAGCTGGGCTGCCTCTGCGCCTGCCCCAGTTCTGCAACCTGGGTCCACAGGGCACGCGCTGTCCACCTGTTACAGTGCATCCCGTGGGAACCTCCTCCCACCAGACCGGAAGTTCAGCAAGGGCCCAGGGCACTGCTCTGTTCGTCCTTAGTCCTTAGCCAACACAGAAAGGAATATTGGCCTAATCGCTGAAGGACCTCAATGCTGGTAGGTCCTCCCGACAATCAGTGCGCTGGCCCGGCCGAATGCCCTGTGCCACCTGTGTTCTTCCATCAGTCAATACCTCCTTACCCATAACACCTTTGGGTCCAGTAGGAAGGCGGTGACAAAAAAAAATCATCACGTCGGAGTTCTCATCCTCCGAGCTTTGAGTCTAATTAGAGAACAACAAACGCAGAGAAAACAATTAGGACGCAATTAAGTCCCGGCTGTGAGGTGCTGTCTGTTGAGTGGGAGCAGTAATGACTCAATGCCGGGGAGCTGGCCCCACGGGGCGGAGGGGAGGGGCTCCACTCCACCTGCCAGGTGAGGCCAGCAGCAGACCACAGGGCCTCGTCTCCTGTCCCCCAGGGCCACGGGCTGGGAGCGACCTGGCCCCTGATGGGAACTTGGGAAGCCTGAATGTGGAGACAACGGCCCTCCTTGGCAGGGTTCAGGGGACGCAGGTGGAACAACCAGCAGAGGTTCTGACTTGGGACAGTTGGTCAGTCGATGTTACGAGCGTTCACCAAAGCCGTCAACGCTGCCTCCAGAGAGAAAGTGTGGCCTGGCCTGCAGGTGTCCCCAAGGGGCCCCGCAGAGGGACAGGTGACACGGATGCTCAGTGGTGTTTGCCCCTCGGCAGGTCCGCCTCCGTCCTGCCTGTGCCTGTCAGCAGCGCTCACGCCATGCTGTGCCGGACCCCGAGCTCCTGCTTCTTCCTGTTCCCCCAGAGCTGCCCTGGTGGGCACAGCTTGTCACGGGTGCGAATCAGCCACGGGCTGACACCAAGGTTGGGACCTTTCTCGGGGGACATCTTTGCCCACAACAATGCATCGGGCACATAGCCAGCATGTTTGCCCTCTCCCAGAATGAGATGAATGCAAACGACACAAAAACTCCATTAAGCCACGTGGGACAAGGACCCAAGCAGAAATAAAGGCCCCGTGCTCGGGAAGATGGCAGAAGCTAGTGCCGCGGTCCCGGGGAGGTTTCTCGGTGCCCCTGGTGTGCGCCTGTGGAGCTGGGGTTCTCGCCTTAGAACCAGGGTGAGGCTTCCTGTTCAGTACATTATTGTGATGCAACACTTCTAGAAGTTTCCAGGGACATTCTAGCATGACACATTCAATTTCCGATTTCCTCAGCCCTGCCTTTTAGATCCTCACTTAAAAAAAAAAGTAGTGGGTTCACTTTGATCTTGGCCCGTAACTTTGCTAACTGGGAGACCTGGATTGAATCCCCCACTCCCAGGTTCAGCACCCCCTAACACGGTGGGCCTTGAGGGAGTACATACCCTAGAGGATCTCTCTCGCTGTCTCTCAAATTAATAAATAAAAATTATTTTTAAAAGTATGAGCTCCTTTGAGTACAAACAATTGTTTTCTTTGTATGTGGGAAATGCATACTATACAAAGAAACTGTGCTTTCCTTTTTTTTTTTTTTTTTTTTTTTGTACCAAAATAAACTCATGGGGGCTGGCACTGTGGTGTAGTGGGTAAAGCTGCCACCTGCCAGCAGTGCTGGCATCCCATATGGCTGCCAGTTCAAGTCCCGGCTGCTCCACTTCTGATCCAGCTCTCTGCTATGGCCTGGGAAAGCAGTAGAAGATGGCCCAAACCCTTGGGCCCCTGCACCTGCGTGAGAGACCCGGAGGAAGCTCCTGGCTCCTGGCTTTGGATCAGTTCAGCTCCAGCCATTGCAGCCAACTGGGGAGTGAACCAGCAGATGGAAGACTTCTCTCTCTGTCTCTACCTCTCTGTAACTCTGTCTTTCAAAAAAAAAAAAAATCAATATTTAAAAAACAAAAGACCTCATACTTTTCATTCCATTTTCCAGGGTCTTTTTTGAAGATCCCCCCCTGCGTCATAAGCCACCCCAAACTCCACAGTGCATCTGTCTTTGGAGTGACTCCTGTGCTCCAAGCAGAGGGGTCAGAAGCCATGCTTTGAGTGTAGCTGGGGAACAGCAGATTTCTTTCCACTGGAAACCTTGGTTCTCCCCAGAGTGGAGCGTCTGGACCACATAAGAACGGGAGTCGCCACGTTGTGCGGGGGGCATGACATGAGGTTGGTGGGGTAACAGACACGAGTGAGGGCAACACTGGTGCAGCAGGTTAAGTCACCACCTGTGCTGTCAGCATCCCATGTGGGAGCCCCCGTTCAAGTCCCAGCTGCTCCGCTTCCAATCCAGCTCCCTACTAACGCACCTGGGAAAGCAGCGGAAGACGGCCCAAGTCCTTAGGAGACCTGAATGGAGTTCCTGGCTCCTGATTTTGGCTTGACCCAGACCTAGTTGTAGCCATTTGGGGAGTGAACCAGGGAATTTCCATCTCTCTCTCACTCTCTCCCCCTGTCGCTCTGACTTTTGAATAAATAGATCTTAAAAGAAAAAAAAAAAAAAAAGAACAGGGGTGGCTCAGGAGTAAATGTTAGGTATTTTTCATTTCTAGCACACAGGGTGTGTGGCTATTACCTATTTTGTCCTAGTACTAAAGTCTTAGAATATTCTTAAGCTATTTGATCAACTTCTGAGTTCCGTAAGCAAAGTAACAGTAAGTTGCTTGTGGTTCAAGAAGTCTGTTTATTGCCTTTAAATTGGACAAAAGGAATAAAAAATTCAGGCATGAGTCATATGGTACTCTATACTTCTAATTTAACCAGCAAAATGAACCCTAGCCTCCTCGCCTCCTCGTTAGGTGTTGGGAGCCCCCAGAAAGGAGCAGAGCCTGCTTCGAATGTACAGCAGTGTGAGATCACACATTACAGCACGTTTATGGTGGTATCACAGCAGTCACAGAAAGCACAGATGTTCACGGCACGGGGGTCGCTGTCCCATCTACACCAGAGCTGATGGAGGCCAGTAATTTCCTGTTTTAGCAAAAAGAAGAGGGGCCACGGAGATATTCCAAGTCCAACCCAAACAATCATGAGTACATGAGTTATTTTTTCCTACAGAAACCACATAACTGTTGTCCCACCGAAGTCTTGAGCCTTGCTGGTAGGCGGGTCAACCCGCCACAGCTGCCTGGCTCTGTCTGGAGCAGGAAGAATTGGAATCCAAATTCAGATGTGCAGGAAAGAGCAGGCTGGATCCAAGCTGATGGCTGCGGCGGGATGGGGGCCGTGAGAACGCTTGCTGTCCCCAGCACCATGGGGTCTCACCACCTGAGCACAGAGGAGGAGTTGTCTCAGCCACAGCTCCCCACCGCGTCAGGGCACATGTTCTCTTGATGAGCATCCATCTCATTCATTCATGCAGCCAACGCGTGTCTATCACTACTAGACTGCCCTGGCACACAAGTCATGGGTGTCTCCACATTCCAGTGGAGGCAGCAAACATTAAGTCAGGGACCCACTGCTGCAGGAGCTGGGAAGTGACGTGGAACACGGAAGGGAGCCACGTGGGAGGCTTGCAACTTGAATCAGAGGTCAGGGCAGCAGACGGCCAGGGTCACACTTGGACAGCAATGCAAAGGTAGCAAAGGACCTAGCAACGCATCCATCGGGAACCAGCGAGCTCTGGGGAAAAGGCTTAGCTCATGCAAAGGCCCTGAGGTAGGACAAGGACAAGAAAGAGGGGATGTGTCTGGAACAGAGAAAGGCAGGATGTGGGAGGAATAGCAGGAGATGAAGTCGGGGAGATCAGAGACCCGTGTGTAGGACTTTGCCTTTCTTAAGTGATGGCTTTCAGTCATTGGCATGTTCTGAGCAGAGGCTGGCATTCGTGTGCCCATGTTAAGAAGCAGCTGCAGGAGGCCAGGGTGGAGGCACCGAGTCAGGTGGTGGATGGTGGGGACTTGGCCCAGAGTGCTAGCCACAGAGGTAGAGAGAAGCCTTTGGGTTCTGGATTTATTTGAAAGCCAGTTTCAAAAGCAGAATGGGGGCCGGTGCCGTGGCTTAACAGGCTAATCCTCCACCTTGCGGCGCCGGCACACCGGGTTCTAGTCTCGGTTGGGGCGCCGGATTCTATCCCGGTTGCCCCTCTTCCAGGCCAGCTCTCTGCTATGGCCCGGGAAGGCAGTGGAGGATGGCCCAAGTGCTTGGGCCCTGCACCCGCATGGGAAACCAGGAGAAGCACCTGGCTCCTGGCTTCGGATCAGCTTGGTGCGCCGGCCGCAGTGGCCATTGGAGGGTGAACCAAGGGCAAAAAGGAAGACCTTTCTGTCTCTTTCACTATCCACTCTGCCTATCAAAAAAAAAAAAAAAGCAAATGGACATGATCCTGGATTTAGCTGAAGCGTATGTTACCCCCATTCCATTACTTGATCACGGTCACCTGTAAGTGCCAGCTCAGTTAATACGATCACCCGTGCATATTGTGACCCTCTGAGCTGCAGCAGCCTGAGCCTGCAGGGAGAACAAACTGTGAAAATAAGACCGAGGGGGTGACAGGTGTGCGAATAAGAAAGGCTGGGCTATCTTCACTGGTGTTCTTCCCAGCGGCTCTTGAAGTTAAGCACACTCCAGCCTCACCTGGAGGGCTTGCTAAGACACGGCGGGTCCCACCCCAGAGGTATTCAGGGCACCTGAGGGGAGGCATCTCTACCTGCTCCAGCATCATGAAATGGCTCAGCGGAGTGGAGTTCAAGGAGTCCTGCAATCCAAGTGTGTCCCCAGGCAGGCTCCACAAACGCACAGTGCACCATAAGGCTGCAAGGTCCAGGGAAGAGCCGTGGGGTCCCACTGTTGTGCAGCCCAACACCTGCCCTTACGCCCTTTGACCCCCTCTGACAGACCAGGAAGCCCAGGCTCCAGGCAACTGTGGTCATCCACCCTCCAGCATGCTCCAAGACGGATGGGCTCCTGTTCCTGGACTGTAGGGAGATGGTGGCTCAGTTGAGATGAACAGAGCAAATGGAAACTACATTTCTTAAACAAAAAACAAACGTGTGTCCCGCGCCTGCATTCAACTTCTAAGATGCTGGTGTGCGTAGGTATCTCTGGACAACGAGATGACAGATAATTTGGACTTATCTCTCTATTCCTTGCCACATGATTGGCATCTTTTAAAGTTAGTGCATCATGTTTATATGGCTTGAATGTCTCAAAGCTGGCTCATAACTTTGAAAAGGAGAGAGAATAAATAGTATGGCGGTTTGGGCTCTGAGTTGAGCGTCTGGATTTCTAATTGTTAGTACCTTTGTCTGACCACAAGATGGAGCAGTTTACAACCGAATAAGCAACTAAATGCATGGAGGAGGAAGGGGCTGGGCCTCCTGCCCCCTTCGGATTTTGCCTGGGTGTTGCGCCTGCTCTTAATGTCTCTTGACAACATCACATGCATTAATTCCCTTTTAAAATCTGTCTATTGTAGATGGAACTGTCAATTCGGAGTTTTCTTCTGCCTCCATTTGAACCTCCAATTATCTCACCGGTGAAAATTGATACCCTTTCAGTGAAAGAAGCAAATTGTTGGGACTAGAAGCCAAAGTTACGGTACTTAACAGAGGCTTCTCCAGCAAAGAGAATTTTTTTAAGATTTGTTTATTTACTTGAAAGTCAGAGAGTTACACAGAGAGAGAAGGAGCGGCAGAGGCACAGAGAAAGAGAGAGAGGTCTTCCATCCACTGGTTCACTCCCCAGTTGGCTGCAATGGTCGGAGCTGCCCTGGTCTGAAGCCAGGAGCTTCCGCCGGGTCTCCCATGCGGGTGCATGGATCCAGGGACTTGGGCCATCTTCTACTGCTTTCCCATAGCAGTAGAGCTGGATGGGAAGTGGAGCAGGTGGGTCTCGAACAGGCGCCCATATGGGATGCTGACACTTCAGGCCAGGGCACCTGTGTGGGAGACCCAGATGAAGCTCCTGGCTTCAGATCGGCTCAGCTGTGGCCATTGCAGCCAATGGAGAGTGAATCAGTGGATGGAAGACCTCTCTCTCTCTCTCTCTGCCTCTCCTTCTCTCTCTGTGTAACCCTGACTTTCAAATAAATAAATAAATCTTTAAACAAAATCATTTTGTTACCTGGCTTCTACATTTTGCCAGCAAATATTTGCCTCTGATCTTTTCTATCTTCATCGTTTCTTTATGGTAAGAAGATTCAATATCCTCGCTTGTAGCTACCTTGAAAGATACTCTTGTTAACCGGGGTCACCCTACCGTGCCTTAGAAATCAGAGCTCACTCTGCAACTGTAACGCTGTCTAACGGTGCCTCAGGGTGACACGGTACCACCGACCCACCCTTCTTCAGCCCCATCCACCTACTCTCCCAGCCTCCGGTCGTCAGTGTTCTACGCTTAACTTCTGCGAGATCAGCTATTTTAGATTCCACATCGGAGTGAGATCATGCAGCATGAGTCTTCCCATGCCTGTCCCATTGCAGGCTTATCTAGCCACGACTGTCTGCCTATCATAGCATCCAGGTTTGCTGCGAGCGGTGGGTGTCCCAGGCTGCAGAGAGGAGACACCCATTTCTTTTTGTTTTATTTATTTATTTTTATTTTTTTTATTTTTGACAGGCAGAGTGGACAGTGAGAGAGAGAGACAAAGGTCTTCCTTTTTCCGTTGGTTCACCCTCCAATGGCAGCTGCAGCTGGCGCACTGCGGCCGGCGCATTGCGCTGATCCGAAGCCAGGAGCCAGGTGCTTCTCCTGGTCTCCCATGCAGGTGCAGGGTCCAAGGACTTGGGCCATCCTCCACTGCACTCCCGGGCCATAGCAGAGGGCTGGCCTGGAAGAGGGGCAACTGGGACAGAATCTGGCACCCCGACCAGGACTAGAACCCGGTGTGCCGGTGCCGCAAGGCAGAGGATTAGCCTGTTGAGCCGCGGTGCCAGCCAGGAGACACCCATTTCTATCACCTCTCAACGTTGGATTTGAGCCGATTCTAAAGGAACCACTGTACCACATCAGAGCCTCAGTGTGGAGAGAACAATTCAGCTGTGCTCTGTTTTAAACAGGGTAATAGCTAATAAGACAGAAGACTACTACTTTTGGTCACTGTAACCAGAACCATAGCATTAATATTTAGAATCCTTATCCAATGGAGAAATAAAATTTAAAAATCACCCACAGCCTCACCATGATCCAGAGCCAACAGCTAGTAACATCTTCGGGGATTCTTGTGTGGTGCACGTACCTGTGAAAGCATATTTCACAGAGCTGCAATTGGAACATACACACCATTTTAAAACTGATTTTCTACCTCCCATCAGCCATGTTTCTGTGCAGCTATAAGCTTCATAATTATAAGTTTAATGACCTCATAATACGCCATCCATTGAGCATATGTTCCATAATTTACTTAACTAGTTTCCACGCCGTTAGCCACATGGGCTTTTAAAAAAATGATATTGTAAATAATGCGTCATGAATATATTGTGTACAGGCGCCTGTTCTTTCATCCATCCTTAGGGTAAGTTCCCAGAGCTAACTTCATCACGTCAAAGGGCACCAGCTAATGACTTTCTCCCCACTGCTCAGAAGTATCCAATTCCCCAATTCCAGCGGCCGTCCCCGCCCAGCACCCGCCCAGTGTTGTCCTCTCTGTGCTCTGTATGCATCTGAGCTCCTCCTCCAGGTCTCTGGTCTCCCCAGCCTGGTCCCTTTATCCGGGAGTGAGCTCAGACTCCAACAGCCTCCAGCAGCGTGGCCCCATCAGCTACTGCCTGTCCCACACCACACACTCCTGGATGCCTCAATCCAGGGCTCCTGCTCCCACGTCTTCCCCAGGATGGCTCTTTCTGAGGTCTCCAGTGATGTGAACTGCCAAAGTCAGAGGCACCTTTCAGTCCCACTTCCTCTGGACCCTACAAGGCTTTCACAGCATCCTTGTGGAATCCCACTCCCACCCCCACCTCCTTCCTGACGCTTCCCTGCAAATGTTGGTAGTTCTTTGCTTGCTGGTGTACCCATTATGGAGCACGGTGGGGAGTGGGACTAGAATGGTTCCCGGGGCCAATGCCATGGGGCCTCTGCCCTCTCGCCATGCTGTCATATCAGTCTTAAAATTTACACAGCCCAGGGCCCCCTACACCCTGGCTATGTGATGCCCAGGTCCTGGGTTTCTGGCCCCATCTTCTTCCTTTCATTCTACATACACGACCCATGGATGAGCTCATCTATTTACAAGATTCTAAGCCTCCCTACACGAATGGCTGCCTGGTCTGGGTCTCCAGCCAGACCCTCCCAAGACTGCTGACTCATATCCTACTGTTTGAATGTCCTGCAGGTGCCTAAGACCCAGAAGAAGCTGAAGAGAATTATTATTTACCACCCCCAAACCATCACCACCACCATGTTTTCCTAGGGAATGACCCCACCTGCCACCTCTGAGTTCAAGTTCAAATCTGTCCATCATTCCAGACCGCTTCCTCTTCTTTGCATCCATGGTCACTCACTGGGAGCTTCTCCACCCATCCTGTAAAATCTCTGCCCTTTGCCGGTTCGAGTCTTGGCTGCTTCACTTCCAATCCAGCTCTCTGCTGTGGCCTGGGAAAGCAGTAGAAGAAGGCCCAAGTCCTTGGACCCCTGCACCTGCGTGGGAGACCTGGAAGAAGTTCCTGGCTCTTGGCTTCAGATGGGCACAACTCTGGCCATTGCAGCCATCTGGGGCGTGAACCAGCAGATGGAAGACCTCTCTGTCTGTCTCTCCCTCTCACTGTCTGTAACTCTACCTCTCAAAATAAATAAAATATTTTAATAATAAAAAAGACTAGTGGCTAGAGATGTGCTTTATCTGCACAATCCCATATTGCCAAGCCTCTTGGAGGAGGGAGATGGCAGGTGTTTGTGGCACAAAGGGTTAAGCTACCACTTAGGATGCCCGCATCCCATAGCAAGTGCTGGTTTGAATCTGCCCTTCCACTTCTGATCCAGTTTCCTGCTAATACACTTGGGGAAGGCAGCAAATGATGTTCCAAGAGCTTGAGTCCCTGCCACTCTTGTGGGAGACCTGGGTGGAGTTCCTCACTCTTGGCATTGGCCTTGGCCAGCCCCAGCTGTGGCCTTTTGGGGAGGGAACCAGCAGATGGAAGGTCTCTCCCCTTCTCTCTCTCTCTCCCTGTCAGTCTGGCTTTCAAATAAACAAACATCTCTTTTTGAAAATAAAAAAATAAACAGGCAATGCTGACACATGTGACAACGTGAGAGGACATGGGGACATTCTGCTGAGTGAAGTAAGCCAGCCCCCACAAATACCCAAGGTTCCCACTCACAGGAGCTCCCTGCAGTACCCGGTGTCAGGGAGAATGGGAGAGGGGTGGGGGCCAAGAGAAGGGCCGAGGGGGCGGCTAGTGTTGAATGGGGACCGAGGTCAGCGTGGGAGAATGGAGACGTCCTGGGTGCGGGTGGTGGTAATGGATGCGCAGCACCGCGGCTGCCTCTGGACCAACGCTCAGCCTCTGCACAGCTCTCCCCTCGTCCCGGGCTATGTAACAAGATTCAGGCCACCTCCCTCAGGAAGCCCGCCCTGACCACATCCCCTTGCACAGATAGTCGCTGTGCGTGCTCACATGTGTGTCGGGTTGCATGGGCCCCTCGCACTGGTGTATCTGCAAGTTCGCAGCTTCGCCCAGCCCAGTCATTGACACAGAGTCAACGCACCTTTGGTACAGGCGAAGACAACGAAAGGAAATCTTTTTTTTTTTTTTTTTTTTTTCAGGACACCAGTTATAGCAGAGGGCAGTCGTGTGGCTGTGTCAGACACTGCAGGGTTTTTTATTGCTC
This sequence comes from Lepus europaeus, assembly GCF_033115175.1. Taxonomy (NCBI): domain Eukaryota; kingdom Metazoa; phylum Chordata; class Mammalia; order Lagomorpha; family Leporidae; genus Lepus; species Lepus europaeus. The sequence continues at coordinate 93,977,177 of NC_084839.1, forward strand.
GAAACACGGATCATAATAATTCTCCTCTTGTGCACCTACTTGCACTGCATGCTGATCCTAACCACTGCTCACAGGTTCCCTATGAAACCATTCCCGACAAGGAGAGCATGGCCCCCGCTGCTTCCTCTTCCATTAGACTGGTTAACATGAAGCTGTCTCGAAAGAAAACTGGGCAAAAGTCACCCACACAGCATCAGCTGACTCTCCCCCACCCCTCGCCCCCGATATACCGCGTCTCTCTGAAACCGGTGCGTATTTGAAACAACTCCAGCCACGATCCTAAACTCAGCTGCTCCCCGAGAACACCAAATGCCATTTCTTATTCGAGCAGAGCGCCCTGTTGTACACCCAGGCTTTCTCTTAACCCAAGTGCAGCCACACAGGTAACACGAGGGAGAACCCAGGGCCAGGGAATGGATGCTGGGAATTCATGCCAGATCCGATCTGCAGCAAAGGGGGGAGAGGGGGTGGGGAGCAAAACTCGTACCCCAGAAATCGCAAAGCCAAACTGCATGCACTTTGGGGAAAATCCACTGGCGATCTACTGAGATGTTTGCACGAGGGACCACTGAAGTCCAAGTTTCAAATCCCTGAGGATGAGCAGAGCTAACCCGACAAGTCCACTTCCATAAATGGAGCTGTATTCTCTGTCGGGCTTTGGTAAGCTTTGGGAGATATCTTTTCGCACGCCCTGTACTTCCTACTTTGCTCGCACCTTTTCTTGAGCACTCAAGAGGGGGCTGACAAACACTAGTTTTTGCCCTCCAATGAGTTGTTACAGAGAGGCAGAGAATGAGAGAGAGAGAGAGAGAGAGAGAGAGAGAGAGAGAGAGGTCTTCTATCCACTGGTTCACTCCCCAGATGGCCTCAACTGCTGGAGCTTTGCTGATCTAAAGCCAGGAGCCAGGAGCCAGGAGCTTCTTCCAGGTCTCCCATGTGGGTGCAGAGGCCCAAGGACTTGGGCCATCTTCCACTGCTTTCCCAGGCCATAGCAGAGAGCTGGATCAGAAGTAGAGCAGCTGGAATTTGAACTGGTGCCAATATGGGATGCTGGCACTGCAGGCAGCGGCTTCACCCACTATACCACAGCGCCAGCCGCAACCCTCCAATGATTAAAATCTGCACAGTGATATACAGATGGCAGCAAGACTAACACCACGCCCCCGCTACACAGACTGTAACTCCACAGAGGAAGCCCATCAGTGGGGCTGTGTCAAGACCCAAAGCACTGTACTTCTCTGATACAAGAAGAGCTGGCATCCAGTATCAAAGCCAGATCCATTCTCCTGGTCCCATGGATGACTTTCGCTTGGCCAAATCAAAACATGGCATTGTGGGATGTCAGGAATTATTCAGGCTGGCCTCTCCCAATGATGGGTGGGGAACTAGGTCATTGAAGCCCCTGACATGTAACACACAGCCTCTTGCTGGAGCAACCAAAATAATAACACCAGTTGTCCACCTCCCAGCGTGGAGTTCCTGGGGTCACACATGAGCGGGTGTGGAATTCCTGAGCCCTGAGCCAGAAGTGAGGCCGGGTGCTGATGTGCAGAGGCCACAGACACACCCCCAGAAACAAGGAGCTTCCAGGCTGACGTGATCCTTCTCAGCCCTGCGGCCAGTGGGACAAACGTGTCTATGTGGTGCTCGCGCACATCCTCCTTCCCACTCTTGCACTCAGAGTTGGAATGCAGACCCTGGCACCTGTTTGTGTTCTTGGGCAGGTTGTTTGCCTTCCTTCCCTTATCTGTAAGATGGAGAGAACACCATCATTGACCTCTTAGGGTGACAACGAGGAGTTAATTAACCCGCACAGGTGAAAGGCTGGGAGCAGAGCCTGGCACACAAGAAGTCTGACTCGGCATCAAATGCAGGAGAGATGCTTCCAGCTCTAGAAGAGAGAAGGCGTCAGCTAGTAGCTTTGGGGCCTTCTCCTGCCATCATTGGTAAGGTGGAGCAGCAGTGAATTTGAACAAAACCATGGATGGGTCAGACGGAAGGTCCCGGAAGGGCTTGAGATCCCGCGAGGTTTGGATGCCAACCAATATTCACACATCCTGGAGAGATCAAGATCAATGAATGGAGGGCTTCAAGCAATTTTCTGATGGCGTGCCCATGTGCAGGCAAGGTTTGTTGACAAACATTAGCTTCAGTAGAATGCAAAGCTTATAGGTTTTTCTGACGCGAGAGGCGAGAAATAAAGCTGAGTGGCAATTCTGACGACTTCTCGGCGTGGTAAGAGGTGGTTGGCAGTGTGGGGCCCAAAGCTGGGGCCTGATCAGTCTGTACATGTCAGCCACAGGGTTTTCTCTCACTTCTGTCTCTTAACAGGCAGCTCCTGGAAGTTAGAAACTCTTCTTGAAATATCCATAAATAGGATTAGATAGAAAACTTCCCTTCTTATCATGCAAGGACTTTTTCTGATTACCCACTGATTTGCCTTGTCTGCAAGGCAGCGAGAATTTCATAACAGTTTTAATCTACTGATTTTACTTTATTGTAGAAGGGGTCGTTTTATTGACAAATGTAGTTATTTTTTTCATTTTTCTTCTAACTCAAAGTATCTTTTACCCCATTTCAGGAAAAAAAAAAATCAGCATTTGAGTTCGGATGTGCACACCCCAGATCACAGTGTGTAGGTTCGAGTGCCGGCTCCACATCCAGTTCTAGCTTCTTGAAAAGCAGAAGGTGAGGGCCCAAGTGCCTGGGTCCCTGCCACCCATGTGGGGGACCTGGATTGGGTTCCTGGCTCCTGGCTTCTGGCTTCTCGCCGTCTCCCTCTTTTTTTCTCTCCCTCGCCCACTTTCTTTCTCTCTCTCTCTCTCTCTCTCTCTCTCTCTCCCTTTCAAATAAATAAAAAAAATTAAGATTATTTTAAGCAAATACAGCTGTTGTGGAGCTTCCCTGTCTGTGTATTTGTGTGAACATAAAATTTTATTTCTTTGGGATAAAGAGTGCAATTTTTGGGTCACATCATAGTTGCATGTTTAGTTTTTTTTTTTTTTTTTTAGATTTATTTATTTATTTGAAAGGCAGAATTATAGAGAGTCAGAGGCAGAAAGAGAGAGAGAGAGAGAGAGAGATCAATCTTCCATCCGCTTGTTCACTCCCCAAATGGCCGCAGTGGAGGGAGCTGCACCAATCCAAAGCCAGGGCCAGAAGCTTCCAGGTCTCCCACGTGGGTGCAAGGGCCAAGGACATGGGCCATCTTCTGCTGCTTTCCCAGGCCATAGCAGAGAGCTGGACTGGAAGTGGAGCAGCCAGGCGCCCATATGGGATGCTGGCACTGCAGAGGTGGCTTTACTCACTACGCCAAGCGCCGGCTCCACATTTTTAACTTTCTAAGAAACTTTCAGAGACAAGAGATTAGTCTAGATCTTAAGACACTGGTGTTCCACATCAGAGTTCCTGGGTTCAGTACCCAGCTCTGGCTCCTGACTTCAGCTTCCTGCATACCGTAGGAGGCAATGGTGATGGCTCAAACAGCTGGGTCCTAACCACACACATGCAAGACCTGGATTGAGTTCCGAGCTCCTGTCTTTGACTTTGGTCCAGCCCCAGCTGCAGGCATTCGGAAGGTAAACCAGTGGATGGGATGGGAGTGTGCACTGGTGTGTGTGTGTGTGTGTGTGTGTCTTTCAAATAAAAAATAATTTAAACTTTTTTTTTACAAGGGAAACCACCAAACTGTTTCCTAGTATGGCTGGACCATTGCACACTCCCAGTAGTAATGTATGATAAATCCCTGTGAGGTTTGGTGGTGCCACTATGTTTCTTTTTTTTAAAAGATTTATTTATTCATTTGAAAGGCAGAGTTACAGAGAGGCAGAGAGAGAGGGAGAGGTCTTCCATCTGCTGAATCACTTCCCAAACAGCCGCAATGGCTGGAACTGGGCTAGTCCGAAGCCAGGAGCCAGGAGCTTCTTCCAGGTCTCCCATGCGGGTGGTAAGGGCTCAAGCATTTGGGCCATCTTCTACTGCTTTCCCAGGCCATAGCAGAGAGCTAGAATGGAAATGGAGCAGCCAGGACTTGAACCAGTGCTTACATGGGATGCTGGCACTGCAGGCAGTGGCTTTACCCGCTACGCCACAGTGCCAGCCCCAGTCACTATGTTTTATTTTAGCCTCTCTGATAGGTGGGAAGTGATATCTCCTGTGCTCTTCCTTTGCATTTCCCTGTTGACAAATGATGTTGTGCATCTTCTCACACACTTCTTGGCCATCTGGGTATCTCCTTCAGGGAAGATAGGTCTATCTCGTTTTCCAATTTTTTTTTTTAAATTGTTGACTAGTGAGAGTTCTTTATGTATTTTCAATGTCAGTGCTTTATCTGCTGTGGGATTTGCAACTGTTTTCTCCCACTCGGCAGCTTATCTTTCCATCCTCTTACTGTGGTTCTTCACAGAGCAAAACGTTGTAATTGCAATGAGGTTAGGTTTTCCTTTTATGGCTTATACTGTTGATATCAAGTCTAAGACCTGGGATCCCAACTCTTCATCCTGGTTACGGAAGTTATTAATAAGCTTTCATCACTGTAACTAATACATGATAGAGCGGAGCCTCTTGGGACAGAAAAGTGTCATTTAGGCTCATCGTTTGGCGGTTCACAGTTCAAGGGTGGGTGACCCCAGTAATCTGGTGTCCAGTGAAGGGTGGACGGCAGAGTGGGGGCAGAGGAAGGGTCACACAAGGACAGCCAGGAAGCAGAGACAAGCTGGGCCGAACTTGCTTTCATAATCAATCCTCTCAGGAGAACTACCCTCCTATGGCAAGCCCCCGGCCTGCGGCTCCGACATCATAATTAGAGCAAGTCTCCCCCCTTCATCCTTCAACATAAGACTTTGATGTTTGGGCTCTGAGTCCTGTTCAACCCATACTGATCATCTCCTATTTCTTTTCTAAAAGTTTTAAAGTGAAAATTTTGTAGTTTGAGTTTAGTGCTTTTTTAATTTTTTTTTTTTTAGGTTTTTTTTTTTTTTTTTTTTTTTTTTGACAGGCAGAGTGGATAGTGAGAGAGACAGAGAGACAGAGAGAAAGGTCTTCCTTTGCCGTTGGTTCACCCTCCAATGGCCGCCGCGGTAGGCGCGCTGCAGCCAGCGCACCACGCTGATCCGATGGCAGGAGACAGGTGCTTCTCCTGGTCTCCCATGGGGTGCAGGGCCCAAGCACTTGGGCCATCCTCCACTACACTCCCGGGCCATAGCAGAGAGCTGGCCTGGAAAAGGGGCAACCGGGAAAGAATCCAGCACCCCGACCGGGACTAGAACCCTGTTTGCCGGCGCCGCTAGGCGGAGGATTAGCCTGTTGAGCCATGGCGCCGGCCTGAGTTTAGTGCTTTTTTAAAAAAGATTTATTCATTTATTTGAAAGGCAGAGTTACAAAGAGAGAGAGAGATCTTCCATCTGCTGGTTCACTTCCCAAATGGCCACAATGACTGGTGCAGGGCCAGGCAAGGAGACCATCATCCCAGAAGTCAGGTGTGTGGGGCACACAGGGTGCAATTTTGGGGTGCTGGTGCTGTCCTGTTTCTTCATTTATGTAGTGATCGTATCTAGTGTTCATTTTAGAATTGCTAAACTGCACACATCTACATGAGTGTTATGTTTCACAATAAAATGAACCTCCCCATGTTCAGAAAAAAAGCAAAAATCCTAGTAGCCCATATCACAATATTATTTCAATCCAGAGATTGCAATTCTGTAACCCAAGCACCTACTAGCTTTGACAAGTGGAGACACACGTGTAATTTTTAAAAAAAACTTTTATTTAATAAATATAAATTTCTAAAGTACAACTTTTGGATTATAGCGGCTTTCCCCCCCATAACCTCCCTCCCACCCGCAACCCTCCCATCTCACGCTCCCTTTCCCATCCCATTGCTCAACAAGATTCATTTTCAATTATCTTTATATACAGAAGATCAACTCTATACTAAGTAAAGATTTCAACAGTTTGCACCCACACAGACACAAAAGTATAAAGTACTGTTTGAGTACTAGTTATACCATTAATTCACATAGTACAACACATTAAGGATAGAGGTCCTACATGGGCAGTAGGTGCACAGTGACTCCCGTTGTTGATTTAACAATTGACACTGTTATTTATGACGTCAGTAATCACCCGAGGCTCTTGTCATGAGCAGCCAAGGCTATGGAAGCCTCTTGAGTTTGCCAACTCCAATCTTATTTAGACAAGGCCATAGTCAAAGTGGAAGTTCTCTCCTCCCTTCAGAGAAAGGTACCTCCTTGTTTGATGGCCCGTTCTTTCCGCTGGGATCTCACTCACTCACAGAGATCTTTCATTTAGGGTTTGTTTTTTTTTTTTTTTTTTTTTTTTTTGCCACAGTGTCTTGGCCTTCCATGCCTGAGATACTCTCATGGGCTTTTTAGCCAGATCCGAATGCCTTATGGGCTGATTCTGAGGCCAGAGGGCGCACGTGTAATTAACAATAGAACTAATTATTTTTTAAAAGATTTATTTATTTATTTGAAAGTTAGAGTTATACAGAGAAAAGAAAGGCAGAGAGAGAGAGAGAGGTCTTTCGTCTGATGGTTCACTCTCCAGTTGGCCGCAACGGCTGGAGCTGAGCCGATCCGAAGCCAGGAGCCAGGAGCTTCTTCTGGGTCTCCCACACTTTTGCAGGGGCCCAAGGACTTGGGCCATCTTTTACTGCTTTTCCAAGCCATAGCAAAGAGCTGGATTGGAAATGGAGCTGCTGGGCCTCGAACCGGCGCCTATATGGGATGCTGGTCTTCAGGCCAAGGCATTAACCCACTGCGCCTCAGCGTTGGCCTCAACAATAGAAGTAATTCTTGCACAAATGTTTTCAAGAAAGCCAGTTTTGCAAATACAGATGGGGCTCCTTTGGGTATCCACAATGAGCAATGTCAGCTTTATGATAAATTATCCCTCCTCATTTTTCAAAGCCTTTGAAAATTTCTCAAGCTAGAAAATCCCTACTCTTTCCTAAAAATGAAAAGAAGAAACAAAAATGGAGAATCCTTTGAATTAGCAATTAATTTGAACTAACATCCAACTAACCCAGGGTCCTAAGTGGGTCACTTTCTCAAAATCCCTCTCAAAATATTAATTATCGAAAGAAATTTGATTTTTTTTAGAAGAAGGAATTTGATTAGGACCTGGAGAACTGATTGGAGTTGAATGCATGCAGAGGTCAGAGTCGGGAGCTCCAGCCACGCATACCAGGGGTCAACTGATGAGCACCGTTTGTTCATTTCTGCTCCCTTTCTTCCCCTCTCCAGTGTCTGTGCTTCCCTATCATTACCTTGAAAATGAAAGGCTGAATGATCAAAATTGAAAATAACAGGCAGATGCCATGTCTCCCAGCTCGGTCTTGGCTGAAGACCTTTTCATCTTCAGAGTTGCTGTTTCTTTCTCTCCTCCTTCCTTCCTCGTCTTCATTTAACATATTTATTCCACATTGCCCAGAAAATTATTTTGGTCTCAGACAACTCTTATTTATTCATTCTCACGGAGGAAAGCAGAAGCCTGGATAATGCAAAATGATACAAATCCAGAAAGCTTTTTGATTTGACTTTCAAATGCGGGCTTGTACTTACATTTGATTATGTGTATGTTTAATATTCCAGGGGATTCGGTTCAGGCAAAATAACTGAGTTGTAGGCAAAACGTCTACCTGGCAAAAGCTTGAGACGCCGTGCTGGGCCCAGATCCCCACTCTTTGGCTAACAGCTGGCCCCAAAGTACAGAGGACAGACTGAACAGCCCCTCCAGCCCCCTCCAGCCCTCATCCAGCCCCAAGCAAAGGAAGCCAGGCCTCTGGGACCCCCGCAGCTGTGTGCCTACTCCCCGACTGGGTGCTCATGAGTGTAAGACGTGCCACTGGTATCCAGGAGGGGAACTTTGCCTACATCACCACTGCATTTCATGGGTTCAGAGATTCACCTTTGTAGTCTCTCCTTCCTGCCAGTCCTGAGTCAGGTGTGGCACAAGGCCCACCCACACTCAGGAGAGCAGATGATTCACCAGGAAGCGGGGATCCTGGGAGCCCCCTACAGTCTCTCCACCACACTGACTGTATTTCATAGCCTTTTCATCCATACTCATGGGGAAAATGGGTCAAATTAACCTGGGAACAAGAAAGCAATGTGGGGCCGGTGCTGTGGCTCAGGGGGTTAAGGCCGTGGCCTTTGGTGCTAGTTCGAGTCCCAGCTACTCCACTTCCCATCCAGCTCTCTGCTAATGCACCTGGGAAAGCAGTAGAAGATGGCCCAAGTGCTTGGGCCCCTGCATCCACGTGGGAGACCGGGAAGAAGCTCCTGGCTCCTGGCTTTGGATTGGCCCAGCTCCAGCTGTTGCAGCCATTTAGGTAGTGAACCAGCAGATGGAATCTCTCTCTCTCTCTCTCTCTCTCTCTCTCTCAGTAACTCTGCCTCTCAAATAAATAAATGAATCTTTTAAGAAAGAAGGAAAGGGAGGGAGGGAGGAAGGAAGGAAGGAAGGAAGGAAGGAAGGAAGGAAGGAAGGAAGGAAGGAAGGAAGGAAAGAGATGCAACTATTTGGAGCGGCGCCCTCTGGGGCAGTGTGTCTGTTCCCCACCCCCTCAATCTCACCACATTATGCCCCCACCCCATCCCCATCCCATGGCTGGGAATTCAGAGAAAAGTCCAAACCTCATCACCATGCAGATTCTATCACAGCCCCCTTGCCCTTACAGGCCTCCCCTCAGGAAAACTGCAAAGCCACTGCTCACCACCTCAGCTTTCTCTGTAGCAAGCGTTGATGTTGGGTTTTTACCCCGGGGAGAGATTTGGAGGGGGCTCTGCCAGGAAGCTGGTGTGGTCAGATGTGCAATGCAGAGAGAGCTGATTTTGGGGTGAGTGGGGAGATTACCTTCCACTTTTAAAAATATATATATTTTATTTATTTATTTGAGAGGTATAGTTACAGACAGAGGGAGGGAGAGACAGAAAGAGAGGTCTTTCATCTGCTGATTCACTCCCCAGATGGCTGCAGTGGCCAGAGCTGAGCTGATCTGAATCCAGGGTCCTGCAATTTCTCCAAAAGACTCTGATAGTTTCAGGTTGCAGGGGTGTAGGTCCAACCCAAGCATAACCAGCACCCACCATGTAAATTCTGCTCTGCCCTCTCTTCTACAGTTCCTCCTCTCAACTCCAGGGGACCCCATTGGTCCCATCAGTGAGAAATTTACATCGCTGCCCCTCAGTCCTCAGCACGCTGAACTCAGCACTCCACACCTGCTCTGACATGCAGAGTGGGTGCTATTGAGACATAGAAAGAAAAAGAACAAATAAACCTTTCTTCCTCATCTAGCTAGATTTACAACAATGTACTCCTGGGGTGGGCGTTTGGTTCAGTGGTTAAGAAACCATTTGGGAGTGGAAAAAATGCCATCTGATGTGTTAAAGTGATCATATAGATAGGATTAAGTGTTAAAGGGATCATATAAATAAGGTCAAATGTCTGATAATAATAATAGATGGAACTAAACAGGAGAGAATGTTCCAACATGGGAAGCAGTTCCCACAGCAGACACATAGAATGACAACTGCTTTAAATAGCACTCTGACCTCAGAATCACCCCTTAAGGCATTCTGGTCTGGTTGAAAAGTCCATGAGAACATTCAGGCATGGAAAGCCAAGACACTGTGGCAAAAAAAAATGTCCTACATGAGAGATCTCTGTTAGAGAGACCCTAGTGGAAAGAAGTGGCCATCAAAGAAGGATGTACTTTTCTCTGAAGGAGGAGAGAACTTCCAGTTTGCTTATGGCTTTGTCTAAATACTGATGGAGATTGTGGATTCAAAATGCTTCCGTGGCCATGAAAGCTCATGTCAAGAGCCTTGGTGATCACTGACATCATACATAAGAGTGTTAATTGTTAAATTAACAACAAGAGTCACTGTGCACTTACTTCCCATGCAGGACCTCTGCCCTCAATGAGTTGTATTATGATAATTAACTGTAAAATTTGTCCTCAAACAGTTTTTTTTGTGCATGTGTATGCAAATTGTTGCAATCTTTACTTAGTATAGAGTTGGTCTTCTGTGTATAAAGTTATCTGAAAATGAAACTTAATGGAGAATAGGACTGGGAATGGGAGAGGGAGGAGTAGGTGGTGTGGGAGTATGAGCGGGGATGGGAGGTCGGGTGTGGTGGGAAGAATCACTATATTCCTAAAATTGTATTTATGAAATTTGTAATCATTAAATAAAAGCTTTCTTTGAAAAAAAAAAAAAAAGAAACCACTTCAGAGTGCCTGGCTTGGATCTGTTTCCCATCCAGCTTCCTGCTAATGTGCACCCGGGGAGGTAGAAAATGAACAAGTGATAGCTCCAGGGCTGAGGTCCTTGCTATCCACATGGGAGACCCAGATTGAGTTCTGGTTTACTGGATTTGGATTTGATCTGGCCCAGCCCTGGCTGTTGCAGGCATTTGGGAGAATGAATCAACAGATAAGACCCCTTTCTGCAATTCAAATAAAATGAAAATAAATAAATAAAATTTAAAAACATGCATCTCTGCCATGAACTTAAACAGTCTCATCTGCCATGCAAATTTGAGCATAGCCCCTTTTTTTCTAAACACTTTGAACCTCCCTCTCCAACTCTGCTTGTCATGCATGGCTTCAATCAAAAAACAGCCCACATCATCCATAAGAAAGGAAAACACAACAGTCTCCTATTACAAAAACATGCCCGTGTAGTTCTGCAGGAAGATAACACAGACCACAGACAGGAGATGAATTAAACATGGACTAGACAGTAGGCAGGGTGGCCATTTAGGAAGCTTTTGTAAAAGTCCAGGCAAAAGATGATGATGGATTTAACTCAAGTGGTGGCAATGGGATGGAAAAGAGATGAATGAACAGCATGGTTAGATGTTCAGATTTTGATATAAAGGCTTCCCACACTGTTTGGTCCAGGAAGGAGCAACTTCCATACCAATGAGGGACCAGGTACAGGGTGTGGATGGGGTGCGTTGGAAAGGAAGTGGACCAAAAGGGAAGAAATACAAGGCTCCATCAAACCAAATCTATTAGCATTAGGAATCTGGGCTTCCTGTATTGGCCTGGTGTCCCAGGCTGAGTTTTCCAGAAGTGGATGCTGAGATGGAGCTTGGGTGCAAGGTGTTCATTAGAGATTTTTATGGGCTGAAGTATGTCTTCCAATAAGCACGTGTTGAAGCCTTAACCTGTAGGACTTAAAATGTGAAGACTGAGTCTTTCAAGAGGTAATGAAGTTACAGTGAGGTCATTAGGGTGGGTCTTAATCCAACCTAACTCGTGTCCCTATATGAAGAGGAAATTAGCCATGCACACAGTGTAGACCACTTGGTATTGGAAGTATCGATGGTGGGAAAAGATAATTGCTGTCAGGTCATATACTGGGCCAAGACAGAAGCAAAATCAGCCATGGAAAGTCATATCAGAGCTGTAGGCTACACACGGGTCCCACCATACGTGTCTGCTATGCCCACGTGTAGCCTCTAGCTCAAATATGCCCACTTAACTCAATTGGTTACTATGCCAGCATCATGATGAGTAGTGACAGAGGCTGATTGTCGTGAAGTGTTTGAGTCATTTTATCTTTTTAAAAAAGATTTATTAATTTTTTTATTTATTTGAAAGGCAGAATTACAGAAAGAGAGGCAGAGACAGACAGGGAGAAAGAGAGAGATCTTCCATCTATTGGTTCACTCCCCAAATGGCTGCAAAGACTGGAGCTGGGCCAGGATGAAACCAGGAGCCAGGAGCTTCTTCCAGGTCTCCCACATGGGAAAAGGGTCCCAAGCACTTGGCCTATCTTCTGCTGCTCTCCCAGGCCGTAGCAGAGAGCTGGATTGGAAGTGGAGCAGCCAGGTCTCACACTGGAACCCATGTAGGATGCCAGCATCATAGGCAGAAGCCTAACCTGCTATGCCACAATGCTGGCCCCTGAGTCATTTATTGACCTGGCTGTTTAGTGCAATGATTCTCACCTAGGACAGCTTTCTTGCCAATCCCCTCCTGGCAATACCTAAATACATTTTTGGTTCTTACAGTTGGTAGAGACCAAAAATGCACAGGACAGTCCCCCACAACAAAGAACTGTATGGCCCCAAATATCAATAGTGTCAGCAATCGAGATTCTCTCTTGCAGTGAATGTGCGACTGTGGATGATAGAATGTTTTATGGTTATCTTCACTCTTCCTTTTTTAAATGAATTATTTATTTATTTTGAAAGTGTTACAGAGTGAGAAGGAGAGAGAGAGAACGAATGAATCTTCCATCTGCTGGTTCACTCCCCAGAAGGCCACAACAGCCAACGCTGGGCCAGACTGAAGCCAGGAGCCAGGAGTTTCATCCAGGTCTCCCACATGGGTGGCAGGAGCCCAAACACTTGGGCCATCTGCTGCTGCTTTTCCTAAGCCATTAGCAGGGAGCTGGATTGGAAGTGGAGCAGCTGGGACATGAACAGGACTCATACGGGATGCTGGTGTTGCAGGGAGCAGCTTTACTTGCTACACCACAATGCCGGCCCCAATTATCTTCATTCTTCATGCTCACTCCTGCACATCCACCCACACAACTCTACCCCAGGACTCTTTGTTCCTGATGTTGTTTTACTCTTTCTGTGCTCCTGACCAGTCATTTACCATTGCCCATGAGTTCATATATGTTCTAACTTTGTGCCACTTCCCTGTCGTGCAAAGTCCATGATTGAGAATATTACCAAAGCTCTGACCTTAGGAAAGATTTTTCCCCACCATTATCTTTCAAGGTCACTCTGTCTTGCTGACGTATAGGCAATGGGCTTGCTGTCTAGTAAAAGCTTTCCTCCATAAACCAAGTCAACGCATCTGTAAAAACAGCTCAGAGTTTCTCTTCTTTCTTCTTCAGGTTGGAAAGGAACGCACACAAACACACACACACACACGGCCTCAGATGTGAATTGAGATGAGGGGAGGGGCGCTGGTACAGCAGAGATAGATGTCAGCAAGAACTGTAATACCTATTCCTGCAGCTTTTTGTCTTCTGGTTGCGGCAGTCCTGGATATATCCATTGAATCCATATCATCAATCAACTTACAGGGGCTTGCTCTTGAGTCAACCCACCATTATGCCTGGAAGAGTCTTCTAGGACCCAGCCGATAACAGGCAATTCCCCCTGCCCAGCCACTCGCTGTCTCAGGGCTGGGAGACTCCACTAAAACCTGGCAGTGAACTTGTTCAAATGCCTCTTAATCCTTCACTGAAGACATCATGGCTTTCCACTGAACCTCACAGTCTCATGATGGGATTCCTCTACTGGAGCTTGTCACAAACTCTACCATTATCTTTTCCCTCCATTGATACTTCCAATACCAAGTGGCACGAATGTTTGCTCTGAAGTCTAGTCCCACCGTAGAGCCCTCTCTGTTCTGGGTCTTCACTCAAAGATGGGAAATGATGACATCACCCAGTGCATGGGCAGGACCAATATGAAGAATGCTGTGACAATGACTGCCTATAAAAACTGAAGACCCATTCCTAAAATTGTACCAATGAAATTTGCATTCATTAAATGAAAGTTTTCTAAAAAAAAAAAAAACACCTGAAGACCCAGGCATTGGGCTTCTTTCTTCATTGTAAGAGGAGCAAGGTGCACTAATGTGTCTTTCGTTTCAAAGGGGCTATCCCTAGCCACACGAAAAGCCCAAAGATTTTACTATGCATTGCAGTCCTTAATGATGTCTACCTTGAGTGTTTGTGGAGTTTATCTCCCACTTTCTTTTGCATGCATAATTCACCATAGCCTCCAGTGTCCTAGCCACCTCTTCCATACCCAGCCCAGTAGACATAATGCTGTTTATGTAATAGCTAATGAAGGCTATCCGAACATCTTCAGACAACATTATAATAAAGGGTGAGTAGTGGTAGGTAATCTTGAGAGAAAACCGTGAATGTGTATTGTTATCCATTTCATGTGAAAGCAAACTACTTCTTATCCTCCTTTTCTAATCATAATAGAAAAGAGCACATTGGCTGGGTCGTTGGCTACAAGATCACTGCCGTGGCCTAAATGTCTGTGCCTCCTTAGGATTCCTCTGTTAAAGCCCTAACCCACAAAATGATGACAGCAGCACGTGGGGCTTTGGAAGTGATTAGGTCATGAACGGGATTAGTGGTCCTCGTCAAGCTTCTTGGTAACATTTACTGACACCATTTTCCAGAGCTGGGCAGCAAGTCCTTTCCTAAAATGGAAGCCAGACAGCACGTTTTTTCTTCCTAAGATTTACTTACTTATTTTAAAAGTGGAGTTGAGAGAGAGAGAGAGAGAGAGAGAGATCTTCCATCTGCTGGTTTGCTCCCTGAATGTCTGCAATATGCAGGGTTGAGCCAGGCCAAAGCCAGGAGCCTGAGGTTCCATCTGGGTCTTCCATGTGGGTGGCAGGGCTCCAAGTATGTGGAGGCACCTTCCACAGCCTTCCCAGGTGCGTTAGCAGAGAGTTGGACAAGGAATGGAGCAGCTGGGACTTGAACTGGTGCTTGTGTGGGATGCCGGCATCGCAAGCAGTGACTTAACCCATTGAGCTACAATGCTGACCCCAAGATGGAACATCTTTGTATCTCATGTATGTGCAAGTATAGAGTGTACATTAATAGTTATGCTACTTAGCATAATTTGGAGGCTAGACTCATCCATTGCCTATAGTTATTGGGGTCGAAATTCCTCAATATCCAATATATTGCACAGAGGAATGGTTCATAGGCCTGATGAAGTGGGTATGATAGAAGACATCTAGTACATGAGATTTGCATACCCATCTTTTAAGTACACTCCTGGAGAGGGTCTGGGATACTCCCCTCACCAAAGTGTTAAGAAATGGGGCACCTGTACCACTGAGAAACTTTGTGGTAGGCTTGGTCAAGATAGGAGATACTGCTATGGAATAGGTTCCCTGACTTCAGCGAGCTGAGGCCTAGGTAGATGACACTGCAGTCACACTCAGGGTGAAACTTCTGCTCATACATCAGTCTGTCCAGATGTCCACTTGTCTGGAGGGAAAGATAGGGACACACACTGAGTCAACAGCAGTAACTCACAGGATGACCTTAGTCCATTTTGTGTTGCTATAACAAAATATCACAGACTGGATAATTTATAAGCAATAGAGGCTTATTGGTCCATGGTTCTGGGGGTTGGGAAGTCCTGGATTGAGGGGCTGTGTCTGGTGAGAGTCTTCTTTCTGTATGGCAATTTTTGAATGCAGAAGGCATCATGTGGTTCAAGAGCATGATAGAGACACCAGGAGGGGACCAACCTTGAGTTTGTAACACTCTGTCTCGCAATAACAAACCCACTTCCACAACATGAGAAACAACCTATTCTTAAGACCACAACCCACAGGCCATTATCTTCTCTTCAAAGTCCTGCCTCTCAACATGGTTGCACTGGGGATTAAGTTTCCAACACAGGAACTTTGGGGGAAACACACCTGCTTCACACCTGTTGATAGGGGATTTAGAAAGAAAAAAAAAATTGGAGAACTGGTACCAAGGAGTTCTCAGAGGAATGTAGACAAACTTCTTGGAACGTTCACAGAGTGTGAAGTAATTCAAATTCCGTGTAAATCCTCACAAGAGCCATCCACCAGAAGTAAGGCTCTCCTATAATCATCAAGTCAGTCAGTCCCTTTCTCTACAAGTCTACACAGTGAAACAGGTCGTGTGGTGGGCCGGAATGCAGGTTATGAAGGACCAAGGAACAAGATGAAGGTGGGTGCTTCCAATTATACCTAGTTGAGCTCCTGATACAGATCCACACTCTGGGGAGTTGATGGGCAAGGTGGGTATTTTGCCACCTTTTGACATGCTGCTTATGTTGGCTTATTTCACCATGGGGGAGGTGGCAGCAATGATACATGGGTATGGGTTGCTTTCCCTTCCTTAGGGTTCTGCCAGACCCACAGATTGTAGTGTCCAAGAATTCCTTATTCAGGGGAGGGTGTTTATCAAAATGGATGAGATGATGCTTGGGATGCCTGTATCAGAGTACTTGGGATTGAAACCTGGCTCTGCTGATGCCAGCTTCCTGCTAGTGTGCACCCTGGAAGGCAGCAGATGATGGCCCAAGTAGCTGAATCCCTGACTCCCATTTGAGAACCTAGATTGAGTAGCTGGCTCCTGGTTTCTCTCCTGGCCCAGCCCTGGCTGTTTTTCTAGGATTTGGAGAGTGAAACATTAGATGGAAGCTCTCTATCTCTATCTGTCTCTGTCTCTCTGCCTTTCAAATAGATGAAATCTAAAAGTTAAAATTAAAAATATAGTTCACGGAAAATTTAATTAAAATGTTTAGTTAGAGAAGAAAGAATTCCTTATTCATAGACATAACGCTCCACACTGACTCCAACCACGAGACAGTTTGTGATCACAGAAGTTCATGAAATGTGCTAGTCTTGCCACACGGCCCCAGCACACAGAAGCAGCATTAGCAGAGTGGTGGAACTGTCTGCCAATGGCTAGTTATGGGAGCAGATGGAGGCAGCATCAGCAAAGTTGTTGGAGACTGTTCTACAGAACGCAGCCAATGACTCAAGCCAATGGCCAACTTTTGGTGTCATCTCCAGCAGCCACGTCATGCACGGATCTGGGAATCAAGAGGTGGAAGTGGCAGTGTTCCTGAGTCTATTTCACCTAGAGAATCATTGGAGGGATTTTTGTTTGTCACCCTGCAGTCTTTCAGCGAGTCTGGGATTGTGGTAATGTCTTCTCCCTTTGCCTCTTCAAGTCTGCTATGGTTTGACTCCGTCCCTCAAGTTTCACCTATTGGAAACTTATCCCCCAAGTTCACGCTCATAGTATCTGGAGGTAGTTCCTTCAGGTGGTGATCTGGGAGTGCTAGAGCCCAGGAGAGGAGTCTATCACCAGGGAAGTTGAGTGAGACTGGCTCCCAGTCACTTGGGGCCCCTTAAAGTGCTGACCCAAAAGGCCTAGAAAGTGTCAGTGGACCTCACGAGCACTACGATCAATCTTAATTGCCAGGGGAGCTTGGATTATTGTTTCACACTGAGGGCAGAGGGATTTATGTAGGTAGTCCAAGGGACTCATGGGAGTTACAGCCTTTTAGTACTTTCTTGATCAGTAGTTTTCATCTGTGGAAAAAATCAGTAAGATCAAGGCCACCAAGAACTCACATCTGCCCAAAATGAAGGTGTTGGTCACCACCAACTCTCTGTGTCTATGTGGACTGCCTCTGCTTACAAAGCCACTAGGATTCAGTCATGGGGTCTCTACCTTAATAACCTAATTCAATTCAATTACTTTCCAAAGCCCCACATCTTCTTTTTTTGTTTTTGTTTTTAAGATTTATTTATTTACTTGAAAGGTGGAGTTAAAGAGGAAGAGAGAAAGAGAGAGAGAGACGGAGAGAGATAGAGATCTCCATGTGCTGCTTCACTCCCCAAATGCACACAACAGTGGACTGAGGTTGGGCCAGGCTGAAGCCAGGAAACTGGAACTCCATCTGGGTCTCCCACGTGGATAACAAGGGTCCAAGTATTTGGGCCATCCTCTGCTGCCTTCCTAAGTGCATTCGCAGGAAGCTGGATCAGAAGTGGAGCAGTCGGGACCAGAACTGGCACTCATACAGGATTCCAGAGCCACTGGCGCTATGCCACAACACCAGCCCCTCAAGACCTCACTTCTAAACACCATAATTAGACTGTGTTTCCCCCTTCTCTGCAGCTTAACCTCCTTCGTGAGTGTAAAGGGACAAATATTTAAGTCATAGCAAGGGACTGCAATACTCATAGATTGCCATCCCATCCTATAGGTGAGGGAGCCAAGGTAGCACGTTTCTAGATACTCAGCTAGCAAGTGGCAGAACTGTGGTCAACACCCCAGCCGGCGTATCACCAAAAGCCATTCTCCAGCCCATCACACTGTTGTCCTTGCAGAGCGAGGGGACCATTCCCTTTACCTGAAGACATGGAATTAAGGTGGAACACTACACATAAATTTGTGCACTCTCCTTCCCAGCCCCAAGAGTGGAAAAAGTGTTTTGAACTACAAGGCAAATGGATATGCCAATGAAGGGTCAGCGGCAGCTCTAATTGACATTTCCCTAAAAGTTCCACTTCTACAGCAAAAAAACAAAGCAAAATGACAGAGAGAAAATTGCCCACCGGGTCACCTTAGCAGCTGTGTGGCTTGCTTCAATGGGAACAGAATGGCATGTTGGTTAATGGCTCCAGTAACAGAACGTGTCCTAGGGTCATTATTTATAATGGGCAGCGACAAAAAGCAGTAGCAAAATTGGCATGCGGCAACAGGCAGTGTAAAATTTTAATTGGGAGGCATTTTCTGCATTTTAATTTTAAATGTCCTGTTGTTATAAAGTGCAAACAGCTTTCAAGAAGGATGGCAATTAGAACAGATGAGGATTTAGAGGCTGTGTAGGTTTGCTTGAGACACCAGAGAAAGAGATACAGCCAAATCTTTTCTCCCTGACACTGAAATTGCATCATCACCAATAATAACATCAAATTATATACCATCTGAAACAACTAACTGCTTAGCTCACATAGAACACGAGCAGAAGAAAACAGGTTAGGATTCCCATTTCTCCAAAGAACCTGCCAGAACTGCTATGTGCCAGGCACAGTGCTAGGGCCTGTGGAGACAGCAGGAATGCATCTGAACTGACAGCACCATGGTGCAGGACAGACCTGCGGCTCTGCCAGAACTAAGATAGGTGATCGTGCAGGGTAGGCAGCAGAGTGGGTGTCCTGGAGGGATAGGACCCCGAGAGAGAGGAGTGAGATGGACAAAGGCAAAAGCAATGCAAAGTGTAGAGCAAGGATCCGTGTTAGCGTTCTACAGAGAAACAGGACCAACAGGCTAAAACAGGTGTGTGGAAAGAGATTGATTACGAGGTGTTGGCTCATGCAGGCTTGGAAGCTGAGTACCAACACCATCTGCAGCCTCAGAAAAGCTGATGGCTTGGGTCCCAGCCCAAGTCCAAAACCCTCAAGGAGTACCAACGCCCAAGGGCAGGAGTAGATGGATGTCCGGGCTGCTCAAGAAGAGAGGACTGAAATGGTCCTTGTTCCACTTCCTTGTTTATTTGGGACCCCCATCCATACGGACTGAGCGTGGATCTGCTTTGCTCAATCTACTGATTCAAATGCTAATCTCTTCTGGAATCGTCCTCACAGACACTCCCAGAAAGTCTGTGTTGCCAGTTACCTAGGCATCCCTTAGCCTCGTGGACACACAAAACCATATACAGCCAGGATCTACTGCATTGATTTTCATACGACAGGTTCTGACCTATTAGCAGGTTGTAAAATCCATTTAGTGCAGTTTGACAAATTCAAAAGAACAGAAAAGAAAATATCACAGTACATTGTACATAGTGAGGGCAAGCACTATTTCATGAAAAAAATATGATTTTATATAAACCAATGTTTATGTGCCTGGGTCGCAATGTAAACTGTATTTCTTACAAATAATAGTTCAAAAAAGCTGATGTAAGGGAAGCCATTAGGAACTCATTAAAAAGCCATGGGGGGCTGGCTAATAATCTATTATAGGTATCTACTTAAAACAGAGCTCATCCCGTGACATACATGGCCAAGGTTCAAGAGAGCTCCCTCTTGTGGTGTGCCACAGAATGAGCGTGCCTGGTTACCAATGGCCAGCCCTTACAGAGTGTTTCCCGCAGTCAGTGTTCCACACGCAGTCACTAACCACACATCTCCATGGAGCAGGTACTGCTGTTATTCCTACGTTATAGATGGGGACACAGGCACACACAGACCATCGTTTTCCCAGGATCATGCAGGCTAGGAAGGGCAGAGAATTTAGCTGAGAATAGAGCATGATAACTATATTCTTCTTCTTTTAAAGAAATGTTTTATTTAGGGGCCGGCACTGTTGCACAGCAGGTTAAGCCTCCACCTGCATCCCATGTGGCACTAGTTTGATTCCCTGCTGCTCCACTTCCGATCCAGCTCCCTGCTATGGCCTGGGAAAGCAGCAGAAGATGGCCAAGTCCTTGGGCCCCTGGACTCATGTGGGAGACCAGGAAGAAGCTCCTGGCTTCAGATCAGCCCAGTTCCAGCTGTTGTGGTCATTTGGGGAGTGAACCAGTGGAGGGAAGACCTCTGTATGTAACTCTGCCTCTCAAATAAATAAATAAACCCCTAGAAAATGTTTTATTTAGCTTTCACTTATTTGAAAGACAGAGTTGGGGCTGGCGTTGTGGTGCGGTGGCAGTGTTAAGCTGCCACCTGTGACACTGACACCCCTTATCAGCTTGCAGGTTTAAATCCCGGTGGCTCCATGTCCAACCCAGCTACCTGCTAGTGCACTTGGGGAAACAGCAGAAGATGGTTCAAGTACTTGGGCCCCTGCGACCCACATAGGAGAATGGATGGAGTTCCAGGCTCCTGGTTTGCTGTTGTGGTCATTTGGGTGGAGAGTGAATCAATGGATGGAAGATCTCTTTCTATTTTTTATTTTTATTTTTTGACAGGCAGAGTGGACAGTGAGAGAGAGAGACAGAGAGAAAGGTCTTTGCGAAGGCAGGAGCCAGGTGCTTCTCCTGGTCTCCCATGGGGTGCAGGGCCCAAGCACTTGGACCATCCTCCACTGCACTCCCGGGCCACAGCAGAGAGCTGGACTGGAAGAGGGGCAACCGGGACAGAATCAGTGCCTTGACCGGGACTAGAACCCGGTGTGCCGGCGCCGCAAGGCAGAGGATTAGCCTATTGAGCTGCAGCGCCGGCTGGAAGATCTCTTTCTGGGTCTCTCCATTTCTTTCCTTCTCTCTGTCACTCTGCCTTTCAAATAACTTAAAAAAAAAATTTTTAAAGGAAAGGCAAAGTTATAGAACAAGAGAGACAGGGACAGAGACATCTTCCGTCCTCTCATTCTCTGGTTTTCTCCTCAAATACCCACAGTAGCTGAAACCAGGAGCCCAGAATTCCAACCAGATCTCCACATCGGTGGCAGGGACCCAATCCAGCCATCATCTGCTGCTTCCCAGGACATACATCAGCAGGAAGCTAGATCAGAAATGGAGATTTGAACCCAAGAACTGTGATACGGGATACAAGCATTCCAAGCGGTATGTTAACCTCTGTGCCAAATGTCCCCCTCCAACTCCAGTCTTCTTGTTCAATGCATTTCCCAGGGATCCCTGCTAAGACTATAGACAACATCTGGGTCATTCTGTCTGGCAAAGGTGTGTTTATTGCTTGCTGTTCTGGTTATCTGTGCTACATAGCAACCAGCAACACTTCATGAAACTCTCCAACACTTAGCGACGAGTCTAGGCTTCTCCTGGACTGGTTCTGAGCAGGTGCCTCCCACAAGGCAATTCAGGCAATTAAGCTTTCCAGGTAAGCCAGGTGAGTAGCATGTCTTATACAACCTAGCCCTGATTGTCACACATCAACTCCTCTCTTCACTATTTGCAAGCCCACAAGATCCATGAGGGGGCAAAGACCTCACCTCTTGATGTTTTCAACTCCCCCATATGATAGTCTCCATTTCTTAGTTTCCAACATCTGTGTGAAGCCTTTCTGTTGTTGGGACAACTGGGTTTTCTTTGATGTGGCAGAGTGAACGGCTCGAAGTCCTTGTGATGCATGGGGTACTCTGTGGTTAATAATCTGCTGTTCATTATAATGATCTGTAGTCTCTATCATAGCAAATGGGCTGGAACCACAGATATATTTACTGCCTTAATTTCATTGCTAGCATCAGGCTTATTTTAAAGTATTCTCTCTCCATTTGGACTGAATGTCTTTTATCTAAGCTTATCTTCAATGTCAATAAGTTTTGCATCCCTCAACAGCTGGAAGCCTGGATATTATACATCTCCCTTTCTATTAATCTTCTCTAAGTTGATCTTTATAGCCAGGGAATCCATTCATCACTGCAAGCTGTCCTTTTACATTTGTATGGTCTTCCATTTAGCCAAACCAACTCTCGTTCTTTATTGAGACTGAAGTTCTTTATCATTTTAATAGTTTATAGAGTTCTCTCTTAGAGCTGGTAGAGTGTCACATTGTCCAAAAGAATAAATGGATGCTAATAACGTCCTTCGATATGTTTCATCTTAACCCATTCGTAGGACTTCTTGGTAAAATTTTCCTCAAGAAGAATCATAAGGTCTGAGTGTCTAAAATATTCTGCATCCCACAAGTGGATGTACAATTTGGTAGTAGAACGAGACACTATATTTCATTCGTTCACTTCATTCTGTAAAAACCTCAGACTTGATTTTGTTCACCAACATCATGCCTAATTGAAACAGGCAAAGGACATCAAATGTTTTTGTTTTAAAGATTTATCTTTTTATTTGAAAGGCAGGATTACAGAGAGCAGAGGTGGGGTGGGGGGTTTCCCATCCTCTGACTCACTCCCCAGATGGGCACAATGGCAGGAGCTGGGCTGATCTGAAGCCAGGAGCCAGGAGCTTCTTCTGGGTCCCCCATGTGGGTGCAGGGGCCCAAGCACCTGGACCATCTTCCACTGCCCTCACAGGGCAATAGCAGAGAGCTGGATCACAACTAGAGCAGGTGGGACCTGAATCGGTGCCCATATGGGATACCAGCACTGCACATGGTGGCTTTACCTGCTATGCTACAGCACCGGCCCCTCAAATGGTTTTCAAAAACCAATACCATCCATTTCATGAGATAGGAACGAGAGCTGAAAGCAAGAGAACGGGGAAAAAGCCTTGAGGGAAGGAGAGAGGGATGAAGAGAAGAGAAAGGCTAACTTCAGTGAAAGATGACCTGAATTCAGAACCACGCCAGGGCAGGCAACAATGCTTTCACACGCAGACAGAGTACCACGAGGAAGGAAGCGTGAGAGAGGCAGGAGACAGCAGTGTGTTCCATGAACTGAGCCCAGTTCGATGGGGGAAAGGGGCTGTGGAACCCTGCCCCACCCCAAGCCCTGGATCCACACTACAGGACAGTCACTGGTGGAAGAAAGTGGTTCATTTTTGCGTTGCATGAGCAAGGATGTGGATGGCTATCACTCAGTTCCTGGACCCCCGGGGGAATGAAGGGGGCTGACTCTTACGGTTAAAATCGAGGTTGAGCAGTGTGTGTGGGTCTCCGGTTGGTCCATGGTGCCCGTGGGCTTCCTTTGGCTGGTCAGTGATAGGAAGCCAGTATGTTCTTCTAACAAGGCTCAAAGGCAAAGTGGGCTCTGGTCAGTCTGCGGACTATGGGTAGATTGGTCATTTGTTTGATTAGGACCTGGAGTTCCTGGGAAGTGTCTCAAAAGCAAGTCTCTGGGGACAGCACCGTGGCTCACTTGGCTAATCCTCCACCTGCGGTGCCGGGTTCTAGTCCCGGTTGCTCCTCTTCCAGTCCAGCTCTCTGCTGTAGCCCGGGAATGCAGTGGAGGATGGCCCAGGTGCTTGGGCTCCTGCACCCGCATGGGAGACCAGGAAGAAGCACCTGGCTCCTGGATTCGGATAGGCACAGCGTCGGCCATAGCGGCCATTTGGGGAGTGAACCAACAGAAGGAAGATCTTTCTCTCTGTCTCTCTCTCACTGTCTATAACTCTACCTGTCAAAAAAAAAAAAAAAAAAAAAGCAAGTCTCCAGCATCAGGCTGCCAATGACAGAGTGAATTCTGAATCTTGTTAGCTGGGGTCTCGCACGACTGATTGAACCCTTGTACCACTCCCGTGGTTGAGTGAGAGTTCATTTTTAGTTAGGAGTTGACTTGTAATCACCAAAGTGAAGACAGTGGACCTGCAAGCTGAGAGAGGGAGCCCGGGGCCAGAGGGAGTCAGCAGCAAAGACACCAGACTCAGCTGCAGGGACAGAGAACCAGAAACTGCTCTTCAGCGTCTCAAAGAACTCTTCCTGGAACCATTTCAGAAGGAAACCCACAGTCTTACAGTATTTAGGAATTCCACTGAGGCCTGCACCTGCACCCTCCCCAGACCAAAGCAGATGCAGGCTCTGTCTGGCTGCTTAGAGCCTGTGGAGCAGCGATTTCTGCCCCATTCAGAAGGCACAACAGCGCGAATGTCTGAGCACCTTTCCCAGTCTCTGCCTCGGGCAATGTACACGCATTAACAACCTAGTACATAGTTTTTTTCCCCCTCAGTGAGGAAATGGAGCCCAGAGACATCATGCAACCTAGCCAAGGTCACGTGGCTGGCAAAACAAAACAGACTAAAGCCAGGCTGCCGGCGTCCAGAGCCTGTTCCTGCACAATCCATCCTGTTCCCGAACTTCATTCTCCTGCTGGGCCTGGTCCCAGGACTCCAGGCAAACCTGTGCTGACTGGTAAGGGCCAAGAGGACCCCTGGGGTCCCAGTCTCAGGGCTCCCAGGGCCAACAGGGACACCTCATTCCCCAGCCCTGTCGTTGGGAACCTGTGCTTGGGCTTAGAGAGCTGGTGAGACTTGAATAGAAACTGGGATTTCTCAGCAAAATCTGCTAGGTGCGCTTTTCTGGAAGAACGAAGGCATGTTTGGCCATTAGTGAGTCAGCGTTCTCTAGTACCCGGCCCATCTAGCAACAGCATTGTAGGACCCTTGTCCACCCCCAGCCCTGGAGAAAATCAGGGCTCCCAGCACAGCTGGGCCCTGCAGGTAACCCACTCAATACAGACCTGGCGTATAAAGACCGGAACGTATGACTGTCAGCCATTAAGAAATCATACTCTGGGCCTGTGCCATGGTTTAGTAGGTTAGGCCTCTGCCTGTGGCACCAGCTTCCCATATGGGCACATGTTCGAGTCCTGGCTGCTCTACTTCTGATCCAGCTCCCTGCAAATGTGCCTGGGAAAGTAGTGGAGGATAGCCCAAGTCCTTGGGCCCCTAGCACCCACGTAGCAGACCAGGAAGAAGCTCCTGGCTCCAGATCAGCCCAGCTCCAGCTACTGCAACCATTTGGAGAGTGAACCAGCACACAAAACTCCTCCCTCTCTGTCTGTAACTCTTTCAAATGAATAAAATATCTTAAAAAATTCACAGTCTGAGGAACCATTATTAATTTTGTAAAATGGGTAAATGATACTGTAATCACGTTTTTAAAGTCCCAAGCCTTTTTCCCAGAAGGTGGAGGGGCAGATGACAGAATGGACAATGTGGACACTCTTCCAACGTGGAAACCCTTGTGGGTTCATAGTCCTGTTGTCTCTACCTGGGACTGGTTTTAATTCCAAAATAAAAAGTTTCAAAATGCAAATAAATCAAAACTACTCTCCATGCATCCCAAGATGCAAATGACCCAGCCAAGCAGGCCCCCCACACCGCACCGGGAAAACAGGTAAGAAGGCTGGGAACAGAGCCAGCTCTTGGCGGGCTCAGGACCCTGGCTTTAGTCTCGGGCGTGGTCTTCGGACACTAAGGCTTCAGGTCTCAGTCTTGCCCTCCGTGAAATGGTCACGCAGGGCAGGTGAGGCTGCCGACTGTGCGCGGCCGGGAGGGTGGGCGGACAGGATCATGATGGAGGAGGAGGAGGAGGAGGAGGAAGATCACCCTACCCCCTGGGGGGGGGGGCGGGACCCTGGCCCCCCGGGGAGGTTTTCGGGCGGAGGTCGGGGAGGAGCGCTCCCGGGGGCGGATAAGTGGGGCTCGGGGCCGGTGCAGCGGGGGCCGGCGCCTCGGCAGCCCCTCCCCCGCTCTCCCCTCGCCGCCGCCTCCCCTGCGCCCTCCCCTTCTCCGCCTCCTCCCCACCACCTCCTCCCGGTCCCCGGCAGCCGCGGCTCAGGGAGCAGCCGGCGGCGCCGTGGCCGCGCAGCCTTTGTTGTCGGGCCTCCGGGCGCGCGGGGCCCAGCGCAGGCGTAAGTGACCGGTGGCCGGGCCGCGGGGGACTCGGCGGGGTCGCGGGTAGCTCCCTGTGGGGCTGCTGGGCCGAGCAGCCCCGCCCTCCGCGCGCGGCGGGGGTTGGAGAAGGGCGCGGGGGCGCAGCGAGGGGCGCGTGGGCCCGCCGCGCCACCGACCGAGGCGGGCAGGGGCGCGGGCCGCCGGGCGCCGCAGCCTTGCGCCCGGGGACGTGCGGCTTGGGTGCGAATCCTGTTTCTTCGGGCAGAGGCCTCGCGGGGACGGAGGAGGCAGAGAGAGAGGACGGGCAGTGATGGTCATGGAGAAACGGGAGAGGAGCCGGCCGCGCGCCACCGTCACCACCACCACCACCACCACCATCGCTGGCCGCCACCCATCCCACTCCCAGCCTCACCTCCCATCTCATGGCCCTGTGCAGCCCAACTTTATCAGATGATTTCCGTGTCGTTGGGTAATACTTTGAAAAGGCGGCAGAGTGCGCCAGATTAGGAGTAAGTGCATTTGCCGGGGGACTTCTGTCTTGTTACCAAGTAGCTGCCCCTTGTCTTCCCATCAGGAAAAAGGGCACAGGGCTGCCTCGCCGCCAGCCTGAGATGGCTGGGGTCGCATCCGGCTTTTTCTGTTCCTGGCGCTGGCAGGGTTATGGAAGCATGATTGATGTATAGAGATATAAAATAGGATGTGTATGGTACAGATAGGAGTATATGCATATATTTTTAAGTGGAAAACGCGGTTACAAGACAGATTTATGTAGGTACACGAGACTTTGAAATCATGTCTGGTGTTTTCATAATATGCATTTTTTTCAAGAACTTTTCCAAGACCCCATGGACTTCAAACTTGTTTTGCGCCAAAATGAACTTACTTTTTATTTCCGTTTTCACGGACTTTTTAAAAGCAGGTGTCCATACATCTACCTTGCACACGGTGACGTAGAAGGGTAGAAGCCGGACAGGTAGCTTTGTCGGGACGTCACCCAGCAGAGCAGAGGCAGGGACTTCCTCAGAAGTGAGGAAACTGGCTGTTTAGTGCCATGTGCTGGGCCGAGGTCTTTATTGTGGGTGCGTGCAGGGTACCCTGGGTGTTCCTCACTGAGTGTTTTCAAAGCTGGCTTTTACCTGGCCCGGTTTGGGGGGGGGGGATGCTGTTGGATCAGAACAAGAGCATGAGAGATCACCCGGAGCGTCTCCTAATTTGGAAATAAAACAGCAAGCCAGGCCCTAGACCCTCCGTCTTTCCCCGTCCTGGTTAGAAAGTGAATTTTGAGCTTGCTTGATCTGTGTGTTAGTCTTAAGACCAACTAGGCAATCCTGAGCTTCCTGGCAAACTTGGAAATGGATCTCCCTCACAAGTCCTGGGGCAGGGCTGTGCAGATGCCCGGGGTATGGTCTCTCCCTACTAATGCAATGCACGAAGCAAAAGCGATCGTACTAAAAATGATATAGACTGGAGACAGCAATTGTCTAAGATATTTCACACATTGCTGGGTCCTCGTCTGTCATTAACTGAAACCTCTCTACCTGGTGACATGGGGCCTTAGTACAGAATGTGGAAAATTACTCAGAAATAATTTCTTGCCCTAAAAATATTCCAAGGCCTCACATTTAAGGCAGCCATTGTTAGCCTAACACAATGGCATTTCCAGAACAGAGACTTGGATTGCCTCACTCTTGTTTGTAACTGTGGAGTGCAAGGAGACCACCAGCCTCCTTCAGGAAGTTTTATACCTTTGCTTGTATCTTAGTCTGTGGGGGCTGCTATGACAAATATGTTAGGCTGGGTGATTTTAAGAAATTTACTTTTCTAGTTGGGAGGCTGGGACGCCACGGTCCAAGCGCTAGCAGATTGGGCGTGTGGTGAGGGCCCACTGTTTGGTTCATAGATGGTGCTGTGTGTGTATATATGTGTGTGTGTGTGCGCATGCTCCCTTAGGCTCCTGTACAAGCACAGATCTGGGAGGTTTTGAAGGAACAGGAATGTTCAGACCATATCGGGTTGTTCTGAGTCCCATTGCGATAGCTCACGTGAATTCTCCTAGCCCTTGTGAGGCTTTATGTCCCCATATATATTTTACTGTAATTCAGAAATCATGTACTTGCTTCCACTGAGGTGTGATTTACATCCGTGAAATGCACCATTCTCGATGGATTTACCCACGAGGGAACGGATATTTCCATTGTGCCAGAGCTGCCCCTCGTGCCCCTGCCCTGTTAGTGTGCTCTCAAGTATAACTGCTACTTGGTTTTATTGACATAGAAAAATAACTTACTCTACATTTATTTTAAATTAAATGAATCATGTATTTTAAATTTTCTCCCATAAAATCCATTGGCCTATTCCTTTGGCATTTATGCCTCAGTGTGAGTCTGTGCTCCATTGGGACATGAGTCTTGTCTCTGGAGAGGCCCATAAAGCAAGTAATTAAACGAGCAGAGCCGTTTGCTGTGTGCAGACCCAGGGTTACAGGGAGTCCTCATCTAACCCGGTTTGGTTTGTTCGGAGAGGGAACCGGAAGGCTTCCTAGAGGAGGTGAATTTGCAGTTGGGAATCTCTGAATGAGTGGCAGCTCACCAGCTAACAGCTGGGGTGGGAGGGAAAGGAGAGTGTATTCCAAGTGGAAGGAGCATCTTGAATCGTGGGTCACAAACAACAACAAGGAGGGGTCCAAGAGCCTAAATAAGCTGGGGATGACTGGAGTGTGGAACAAGGAGGCAAGGGACTGAAACACAGCTGGGGAGGCAGGAAGGAGCTGGCCAGCCTCGCTGGGGCTGGGGCTTGGCTCCAAGGACAAGGACAGGCTTTGACGGTGAGTGTGGCAGAGTGACATCCAAAGACTCAGCTCAGTGCTGTGTGGCGTGGAGATTACAGGAGGGAGAGTGGGGGAGTGGGGGAGGTGGTCTGGACGAGGGAGTGGCCATGGGAATGGGGAGAAATGAGTGGACTTGGGGTTTCTTAGATCTTACAAAATGGCGGCACCATTGGGAAGCCAGGGAAAGACTGGAGTTGATGTAGCATCTTGGATGTATTTCTTTCTGGATACGTTCAGTTTGGGTTGCCGGTTGGCAGGTAAGACTTATAGGTAGAAATATCTACTAGGAAGTGGTAACAAATGTTGACTGAGCGCATTCCGTATGCCAGGCTTGCTGTGCTACGTGGATATAGTCACGAACAGGAAGTGGAGCCTGCCCCTGTGAAGCGCCCAGGTGAGAGCTGCGACCTGACAAACCGCCAGGTGTAAGTGGTGGCTGAAGACTTCGACGTGAAGGAGATGGCTCAGTAAGAGCTCAGTGGAAGAGCAGCAGCCGGGCATAAGATCCCGAGGGACCCCAAGCAACTGAGAGAGCACTGGGGAAAGTGGCAGGGAAAGTGACAGAAGTTGGGGGTTAGAGGTTTAGGAAATGATCCTCCATTCATATAGTGCTGAGAAATTGAGGCCAAGAGATGGTCTATTGTGCTTCTCAGAGTGGGGTTCCCAGACCAGCATCAGCTCCCAGGAACTTGTTAGAAATGCAGATTCTCGGGCTCCACCCTGGATGCACTGAATCTGAAACTCTTGATGGTTGAACCTGGCAGTCTTGTATGTCAGCAGGTGTTCTGATGCCACTGAAGTTTGAAACCATAGAAAGAGGTCACTTGTTAGAAAACTTGATGAAAATAATTTTATAAAAATTATAGGTGTGTAGGCAAATTTTTAACATCCTTAAGAAGACGGTCAAAAGCTTTGTTTTATTTTTTACTTGGAAATTTCAGAAGTTTTATTTTCTTTTGTATGTTTGGTCCCTCCCCTTTTATATACTAGTTGACCATTTTCTTTTCCCAAAGAAACCTTTTATTTAATGAGTACAAATTTCATAAGTACAACTTTAGGAATATAGTGATTCTTCCCACCATAGCTGCCCCACTCCCACCCCACCACCTCCTCCCTCTTCCATTCCCAGTCCCATTCTCCATTAAGAAAAAACAAAACTGTTCCTCAACAATCAAGACATGTGCTGTTCAAGTCATTGCTTCTCAAAGTGTTGGCCATTGATTTATGTCTTGTTTTACCCTGTTCTGTCTCGGTTTTGAGGTAGTGCTTTTGTTTGCTTTGAAACAAGTCACTTTACAGGGTCTCAGAACAGTGGGGCACCTATGTCATTTATCCTGGTACATTGCCCTCCACTCTGAAAGTGAGGAATTGAAATATCCAACCAGGGGCTGGTGCTGTGGCACAGTGCGTTAAAGCCCTAGCCTGCAGCGCCGGCATCCCATATGGGCACCAGTTTGAGTCCGGGCTGCTCTACTTCCCAACCAGCTCTCTGCTATGGCCTGGGAAAGCAGTAGAGGATGGCCTGAATTCCTGGGGCCCTGTGCTGCGTGGGAGACCTGAAAGAAGCTCCTGGCTCCTGGCTTTGGATCAGCTCAGCTCTGGCCATTGTGGTCATTTGGGGAGTGAACCAACAGAATGGAAGACCTCTCTCTCTCTGTCTCTACCTCTCTCTGTAACTCTTTCAACTAAACAAAATAATTCTTTTTTTTTTTTTTTAAAGAAATACCCAACCAAAGTACAATCACAAAGTTCAGGGAATCTCGGCTCTGAATGGCAACCTGCGGAAACACCTAAATGTTTAATCAGCTCTTCCAAAAAGTTGCAGACCTCTATTAGGGATGTATTTGTAATTATCTGTACTTGTCACTCCTGTGAAACAATTGGAAGTGGGTTCTTTTCATCTCAAGTGATTCAGCAACATAACCGTAATTGTTGTTCTTCTAATGTGCTTATGAAGCAAGGAACTCTTCTTAACTATGCCTTTCCGTGGCCCTTTTGTTGTCAGCTTCCCAAGTATTTTATTGCCCTTGACAGGAAGAATTGCAGCGTAATAGATTGCTTAGCTATCAACAGGGAGAATGTATGGTCAGTGAGGAGAAATGGATCTAGATATAACTGTTATTGCTCTCTCTGCTCAAAATGAAAACATTGCTGTTTATAATAGAAATCAGTAGGTGGTTCCAGTACTCTGTATAGAAACAAGGACGAAGGTCTTTAAGTGTTGGGTGGATGGATGGACAGGTAGGTGGGTGGGTGGGTGGATGGATACATGGATGGGTGAGTGGATAAGTAGACATGGATCACTAGATAGATAGATGAAAGAAGTGGGTAGATAAATGGATAGATGTGGATACATCCATCAAAGGGCAAATAAAAGATTATATAGGTAGAGGGATGGGTAGGTGAATGGGTTGAATACGTAGGTGGATGAGTGAGCATACGGATGAGTCAGTGGATAGATGGGTGGATGGATGGTTAGATGGTAGATAGATCCATGGAAGAGTGGTTGGGTAAAAAAGATGGTGTGAGAGAGTTCTGCCTAAAAAAGGAAAAAGTCTTAGAAAAAAAAAGAGTTCCCCTGAAGAGAGGACAATGAGACAAGCTGCCCTGAGTTGGAGACTTGGAGGTTTTAGTGATGCTGCCCTTTAGTTCTAGGGTGGTCTTACACAAGTTTGCCACCATCTCTGAGCTTCCTATCTTGGTCAGGATGGCCTCATTCTCCCCGCCTACTGCTAGATCTGTGGTCCTGCTCAAATTGTCTAGTGATGGTAAATGTGTTACAACTGTAACCTTTAGAGAATGCAAATAGTTCTTATGATACATTGTGTGGTTAGGTAATGGATTATAGTTTGGGATCATATAGATATATGTTAGGACTTCACTTTTACCCTCCTTTTGGGATGTCCCAGTCACTCCACATGTGCACAAGGCATTGGTAGTCTCCCTTTTTGGGGAGAAGAGTCTACTCCTGTCTGGAATAAGCAATATAATGATCTTTGGCTTAATGTGGTGTTCCCAGACATGTAGTCTGTATGTGTTACTAGCATGTCAAACCGGTGATTCCTGTGCTATGACAAGATGAGAGCATACACAAAGTTAAATCTGATGTAAAGTGGATTGGACATTCCGCCTACCTGTTTAGAGGCTGGCCAACATGCATATTGGAGTATACATATACATATACAATATATACATATTGGAGTACCTGGGTTTGAGTCCTGATCCCCCTTCCTGCTGACACAGACCCTGGGAGGCAGCAGATGATGGCTAAAGTAGTTAGGTTTCTGCCACCCACATGAGAGATCTGAACTGCATTTCTACAAACATGGCTTTGGACTAGTCTAGCCCTGAGTGTTGAGGGCATTTGTGGAGTGCACCAGTGAATGGCAGAGTTCTGTCCCTCTTCCTACCCTCCCTCCCACTCTTCTTCCCTTCCTCCCTCCCTTTCTCTCTCTCTCCTTCTCAAATAATAATTTTAAAAACATTTTAAAAATCACTTTGATGTGAGAGAAAATGGTAGATACATTATAACAGAGGCGACATTCAGCTGTCTGTAGCAAAAACTGCAAAGGCAGGGGTGTGCCTTTGGCAGAGCAGTTAAGACTTCACTTGGGATGCCCGCATGCTGTATCAGAGTGTCTGGGTTTGGGTCCCAGCTGCACTTCTGATTCCAGCTTCCTGCTAATGTGCACCCTGGGAAGCAGCCAGTGATGTCTCAAGTCCTTGGATCTGTGCCATCCACGAGGGAGACCAGGGTTGACTTCTGGGCTCTTCGCTTCAGCCTGGCCAAGCCCTGGCTGTTGCAGGCATTTGGGGAGTGAACCAACAAGTAGAAGATTTCTCTGTCTGTTTCTGTCTCTCTACTCTTCAAATGAAGAAAAAAAGCAAGCAAGGGAAGGAAGGAAAGGAAGAAAAATTGTGACAACAGGCATGTGAATGACTAACTTTTGGACAACTCAAGCTGAAAGTATCTAAGAGTAGGATACATAAAATCAGTCTAAAGTTATCCACCATTGAGAATACAAGGGATCTGGCTAAAAAGCCCATGAGAGCATTTCAGGCATGGAAAGCCAAGACTCTGTGGCAAAAAATGACGTACATGAAAGATCTCTGTGAGTGAGGTCCTGGCGGAAAGAACAGGCCATCAAAGAAGGAGGTACCTTTCTCTGAAGGGAGGAGAGAATTTCTACTTTGATTATGGCCTTGTCTAAATAAGGTATGAGTTTGTGAACTCAAGAGGCTTCCATAGCCTTGGCAGCGCATGACAAGAGCCTCAGGTGATTACTGATGTCATAAATAAGAGTGTCAGTTGTTAAATCAACAATAGGAGTCACTGTTCACTTACTCCTCATGTAGGATCTCTGTCCTTAATGTGTTGTACTATGCAAATTAACAGTAAAACTAATCTTCAAACAGTACTTTATATTTTGTGTGTCTGTGTGGGTGCAAACTGTTGAAATCTTTACTTAGTATAGAGTTGATCTTCTGTATATAAAGATAATTAAAAATGAATCTTAATGAAGAATGAGATGCGAGAGGGAGTAGGAGGTGTGATGGTTTGGGGGTGGGAGGGTGGGTATGGGGGGAAGTACAACCAAAAGTTGTACTTATGAAATTTATATTTATTAAATAAAAGCCTTCTAGAAAAAATAAAAAAGAGAATACAAGTTTACTTCAAAGAGTTTGTAGAAAATGGAATTAAAAGGCAAGTTCATTTTGGTGCAAAAAGATTTGAAACCCATGCAATAGTTTTGTTTTTTATAGGCATTTTCCATGAACTTTTAAAAGAACCTCAGATATCATGAACATTTTCTTTTCCAAGCCAAGGGCAATCCAGTGGCACACAGTGAGATGCTCTCCTGTGCTTACGATCCTGTGAAGTGGGCCAGCTTATCTCCTTGTTGACGGAGAGCTTTCCCAGACATTTTCTGCGCACACAGATTCTGTTCAGTGGTGTTGCCATTGCCGCTTTCACAGGGGAAAGAGGAGTGCCGAGCCTTCCTTTTTGAAACCACAGAGCCAAGATCCCAACTCGGGCATTCTGACAAACACAGTTTTCTTTCCACCTGAGGATTCTCCATAATGAAGCTCCCAGCAATGTGTGTCTCATATCTCAGAGATGTTGGCCTCTGGGTCTTGTTTATGTGTTAGTTCTTTTAAAGAATCGTCGGATGGTGGAAATGGGATCAGAACTGCAAGTTGCCAGCATCGTGCACACAAGACTCCAAGGAAGGTGCACTCCCTGCGTGTACCAGCAACCCTGGAATAAGCGTGGGAACCTCCTCCTCAAGCTCAAGTTGAGTGTTTACAAAGCGGCTAAGAACTTTTCCCGAGCTAGCACGCCCTGTGAGTCTCTAGGCCACATTCATGGTACACACCTTTGCATTAGGGACATCCAAAACGTAAAGGAGGTGGGCTTTTTGGCAAAGCAAAGTGGGTGTTCTCAGGGATGCAATTTACAGTCAGATCCTGTAAATCTGTCTCTCTGAGCTGATTCACAAGAAGAAAACAGATGCATTCATTCATAATCAGTTTATTCATACCTCTTAGCATGTGTGGAATGCCTACAACATGCAAGAAGCCAAAGGAATCAGAATTTTTTCCAATTATCTTTTTGCTTTGTGTCCATTTAAACTTTTACAAAAAAGAAACTGGGGTAGAAATTCGATAATAAAGAAAAAGGAGTTTTCAAGTTGTAGGGATACTGATGGAAGCATCACTTTGACTTTTATGTTAATTATTAGCCTCAAACACTCTTTCAAACTCGCTTCACAGCTAGGAGAATTTTGTAAGAGCTTCTCTGCTCTTGTCACAGTAGCCTGCAGGAAGCCTGGTACTTGGAATTTTGTTTGGAAGGTGACAAGTCTTTGTGTATCTTTCTGAGACAGACTTTTGTTTTTTAAGATTTATTTATTTTACTTGAAAGAGTTACACATGCACACACACAGAGAGAGAGATGGGAGAGAGAGAGAGAGAGAGAGAGAGAGAGAGGTCTTCCATCCACTGGTTCACTCTCCAGTAGACCACAATGGCAGGAGCTGTGCCAATCCAAAGCCAGGAGCCAGGAGCTTCTTCCAGGTCTCCCACATGGGTGCAGGGGCCCAAAAACTTGAGTCATCTTCTGCTGCTTTCCCAGGCCACAGCAGAGAGCTGGATCAGAAGTGGAGCAGCTGGGACTCGAAGCAGCAGCCCATATGGGATGCTGGCAGTGCAGGCAGCAGGTTTACCCACTACACCACAGCACCAGCCCCCATAACACTCTTGGAATTGGTTTTCAAGCTATACCACAACACTTCCGATTGGAGAGTGTCTCCATCTAGGGAGAGTGGGCTAAAGGCAGCAGTGCACAGAAGTTGGAAATGGGCCACGGGCATTCTAGAAGAGTCACACTCCAGAGTGACATGAGTCCAGATCTGCATTTGAGGCCTGATGAGACCATTTCGCATGCTGGTTCATGGAGTGAGCCATTGTCCCATCTGTACCCTGTATGTCCTTAAGAGAGACTCTAATAGACACTTGGGAGGATATTGTAGGGGTCAGCTGGCCTCTAAGAGAAAAGACTTGTTACGCAGTAGGCACCATGCTAAACATGTCCCTGCTTCTTTTCACCTAATCCTTACAACACCCTATGAGGGAGACATCCATTTTGTGGATGAACGAACTAAGTAGGTACAGCACCACCGAGTGTCTCCAACAGATAGTAAGTGAAGAATCTATCCGTCTAGTCTTTTCTATTCCATTAGCTGACTGCCTGCTTGGTTTACCTGGGGTCCAGGTTCCTCAAGACAGTGATCCCTGCCCAGTGTTGGGCAGCAGGCTTGTGACACTTCCAAATAAAATGTGTTGAACTCCGTTATCTATTAACTGTCTGTTGCTACCATACTTGCCCAATCACTGAACACCACAGATGGGGATATCCAGCTGTGGTATTGTCTGCTTGGTGGGGCTGCTGATTGTGTCTGTCTCCCACAGTGGCTGGGGCCCAGGAGCCCTCCACCGATGGCCCCAACAAGAAGGCAGCGGTGTCCGTGAAAGAGGGTATTCTCTGAGCTCAGCTCAACATCCCCGACCTGTGTCCCTCACCTTCTCCATAGCCTCCTGATCATACCTTGAAATCTGACCCTGAGTGACTTTGTTAAGCAAGGCTGGTGAATCCTGGCTATATTTCAGGGGAGGTGGAGGGTTGAAATTAAAGCAAGAAACAGCATTATGTTGGATGAGCAGTGTGCTCCCGAGGGGCGTCTGTGTCTGTGGATTTGGAGGACAAGCACCTTACTTCTGTAGGGAATGTTTCCAGTCCTTGCTGTTCCCTGCCAAGTGACCGCCTGGCCAGATGACTGCCTCTGGGCTTCCTCATGGTTCTTTCTAGAATGGTGCCTATGCTCATCATAGGAGGACTAGGATTTCCCATGGCCCCTTGTTCGGGTTGGCTGCAGGCTCTAGCAA
Source organism: Lepus europaeus (assembly GCF_033115175.1). Classification (NCBI taxonomy): domain Eukaryota; kingdom Metazoa; phylum Chordata; class Mammalia; order Lagomorpha; family Leporidae; genus Lepus; species Lepus europaeus. The sequence goes on from NC_084839.1 coordinate 94,013,235, forward strand.
TGGCAGGGGCATGTTTTGTTGGGCAGTGACTGGATAGAGTAGGAGTATAAAGAGGAACCCTGGCCCAGACCCCAGGTCACATCAACCCAGCACTGGATTTCTGGAGTTGAGAAGCAGGTGACAGAATCAGCAGGGATTCGGGGAGATCAGTGCTCACATCCTGTCTCCAGTGCCTTCACTCTCCTGTGGGAAGGAGAAAAGCTGGAGGAGGGCATGTGGATGACTTTGGCTGTAACTGTGTTCAGTACATTGAGGGAGAAGGGGGCATGTTTGTGTCAATTTGAACCTGGCTCCCACGTCCCCTGACTGAATCTGGTTCCCAGTTGAACACAACGACTCTTAGGGAAACCCATGTGTTCTTGGGACAAGTGTCCACTCTGGCTGAGTTTGTTCTGCATTGTGCAGGACAACCAAATGTCAACCTTGATGAGAGAACATTTATCAGTGATCCCATGCTCTAATGTGAGAACAGAAATAAAAGCTCACTTTAAATTAACTAAAACAAATAAACTGAATCTCATCCATATTTAAACAAAACCTTAATGTATGCACTTGCTAGGTTTTCTTCTCTCCTACATCAAGAAACAAAGTAGATATAACAAAAACCAAAAATATCTCGAATGTTTACTGCTGATTGCTGTTGACATTCAGTGGCCGTGACCAGCAGTGGAAAGATTGGACGACAGCTGAAGCTCACAGAAAGCAGGCTCTACATTAGCAGGCTTTGTCTCATCAGTCTACTCGCCACATGGACTGCTTTCTAGAATATTCTGCCTTACGCAGTATTCCAGAGAAACCTGATGGAGGGATCGGAGGGAAGGGCCTGGGAGTTCTGACTTCACTTCTATGTAAGCGCCTGACACTTGCAGGACATTCAAGCATTCTGAGCCTCGATTTCCTCTTTTTTAAAGGGAGGAGGCAGGGGCCGGCACTGTGGCACAGCAGGTTAAAGCCCCGACCTGCAGTGCCGGCATCCCATATGGGCACTGGTTCAAGTCCCGGCTGCTTCACTTCCAGTCCAGCCTCTGCTACAGCCTGGGAAAGCAGTAGAAGATGGACAAGTCCTTGGGCTCCTGCACCCATGTGGGAGATCCAGAGGAAGCTCCTGGCTCCTGGCTTTGGATTGCAGCCAGTTGGGGAGTGAACCAGTGGATGGAAGACCTCTCTTTCTGTCTCTCTGCAACTCTTTCAAATAAATTAAAAATAAATCTTTAAAAAAAAGGGGGGCAAGGTACATGATTGCTGGAACTCCTAGCCTTGCACCAGTGTGGCTCTGTGGTTCTGTTCTTCATGCCCCTTTTCTTGTCTCTGCTCAACGTCCTGAACTCCACATCCATTAACTGTATGTTGTTACCATAATTACACAATCACCGAGCACCACAAGACGGAGACTAAAGTCACTACTATTTATGCTAAACTGTTTCGTTATTTTGGAGGGAGGGCGGGAGAGGACTTCTAAGCAAGAAGCTCTAATTACAGTAATGCAGTGCAGATTATAGCTCTCTTTTGCCCTGTTTTATTGATGATCATAGCCCAGGAAAGCCAAGCCAAGATTTTTCTTTCTGGGTTTCCATCGCTCATTTTCCACATATACAATAATGGGCACGTGCTCCTGAATGAAGAGAATGGACTGAGGCTGTGAGCTTCCATTTACAAAGGATCGGCATTGGGAGGACAGCCCTTGCGTGCACTCTGCACAGCCCTCACCAGTGAGAAACACACTTTCTGTTGCTGGCTTGGGCTCTGGTCATCTGCATCTTTGGCTGAAGACCTGAAGGAACAGTCTGCCCCAAGCGCTATGCCAGTGCCATGAGGATACTCCATCCTGTGCCAAGGGAGGAGCAGAGAAGCATCTTCATAGAGTGCAAATCTTTCTTGAATATTTTTTGCAGAAGTATTAACCAGATACTTAAAAACCTCAGATTTATCCTGGAGTAAGAACGCAAACTTGTACAAAAATATAGCATGAAACAGCAGGCTTCAGAGACATTTCAAGTAAGTAGAGACTGCTTTGGGGTTACTATTCTACCCCTCCTGTTCAGGGCACTTTGATTGAAAACATTGTTGTTGATGGTCATTGCTCTCATGTATTGGGTGTCACGAACTGTTCTAAGCATTTTTATATGGACCTCTGTGTAGATGAGAAATCTGAGGTACACAGAAATTCATCATTTGTACAGAGTTTACACAGTTTCTAAGTGGCAGAGCTGAGACTTGTTAAAAGATAAGATTCCAACTATCTGGTTCAAGGCTCTGAATTTTGGGTTCTAGAACCTGGCAACACTTCACTCTATGACAGAGTAAGCCTCCCATTGAGCCAAGCAGAGGTGAGTGTCATAGGCAGATATGGGCTTGTGGAAAGTAAAAACCAAAACCAAAAAGAGGATTTCAAATGTACCTTGTAAGGTGGGGACCGGAGACAGAACAATAGAAAAAGGACTGGTTGATGTCAGGCTATTTCAGGTGACGTCCTTTATATAAAGATCAAAACAGAAGGAACTTTCTTACCATGCCAATTAAGACTGACAATGTGTAGGAAAACTGGCTGTTATCTCTGTAATCCTGATTTCCAGGAAGGTCACATACAATTTCTGGACTTGTACCACAGGAATTTAACATGAGTGACTTGATGTTTAGACTGTGGGGCCTAGTGCAGGAGCTTAATCCCCCAAAAATGGCTTCCCATAACTTTTATTTAACAGACTTAAACTCATGTGGCGCCTGTCTTTCCTCAGTCATCCTACCCAGCATCTACAGCCACAGGGGATGGCCTGTCCACATTAAAGATAGGGTGAGCAGATCTGAAGCAGGACAAGAGAGCTTTGCACTTGGGGCTCTCCAAAATTGCTTCCAAGACACAATGGTGGACTTATCTCCAAAGCTTGCTTCTCTGGACTTTCAGAGAAGCCCAGGACAGAACAGAACCTCCTAGAACTGATGCACCTAGAACCAAGCAGGCTGTTCACCCCAATACCTCCTGCCCCCAATCAGCCAGCCCAACCCTGCCAACTGTGGATGGTCTGCCTGACACTGAGCCAAGAAGGCCTCATTCTGTGCTAGGAACATATGTTCTGTCTTGTAACTATCACATCGATTGAAAATATGCGTAAAGAGAGATACAAGCAAAAGGCCAGGGTTGTCCATGGGGAGCTGACTTGGGCATTCAAGGAAGGATTTCTTGAGACAGTAGACCCTGACCCACGAGAGGGAGAAGGGACATTCCGAGCCTGAGAAGGCATGAGGGAAGGGCCGGGATCGGAATGCACAGTGTATGGCTGGAATCTGGAAGTGGATCATTTTGGCTGCACCATCATCAGATTGTGTTGTACGAGCAGGGGAAGATAAGGCTGTGAATGGAAAACTGAGACTTCATATTGATAGCTTTAAGGGATTTGAGTTTTATTAAGTAGCCACTGATGAGCTATTAAAAACTGTGGAGGAAGGGAAGCAAAGGATAAGATTTATGCTAAAAGAAACCTGGCTAATGTGCTTTTCTCCGGAGGCAGGAGAGAACTTCCACTTTGCTTATGGCCTTGTCTAGATACTAACAGAGATTGTGGATTCAAAAGGCTTCCATAGCCTTGGCAGCTCATGTCAAGAGCCTCAGGTTATCACTGACATCATACATAAAAGTGTTAATTGTTAAATTAACAACAGGAGTCACAGTGCACTAACTCCCCATGCAGGACCTCTGCTCTCAATGAGTTGTATTATGAGAGTTAACTGTAAACTTGTTCTCTAATTGTGTGTGTGTGTGTGCATGCAAATTGTTGAAATCTTCACTTAGTATAGAGTTGGTCTTCTGTGTATAAACTTAATTGAAAATGAATCTCAATGGAGAATGGGACTGGGAATGGGAGAGGGAGGATGAGGTGGGGTGGGAGGGCTGATATGATGGGAAGAATCATTATATTCCTAAAGTCATACTTATGAAATCTGTACTCATTAAATAAAATGTTTCTTTGGGAAAATGAATAAATAAATAAATAAAAGCCATTTTATAAATTAAAAAAATAAAGAAACCTGGCTATACTCTGGCCATAGAGTAGAGGGGACTGAAAGAAAGGGATAGATTGATTACTAAGCCATTAAAATCATTCATGCAAGAGGTGATGAGTTTCTAAACAGGACAAAGGCATGGAACAGGGAAAGGAGTGCAGGTTTAACTCAGGGTGTATTGGAGAGGTGGAGTCTTCACATATTGTCATATATTGGAAAGGGAGGCAGATGTGACTCTTAAACCAAGGAGGAAGATGGTTCAATGAAAACAAATGGGGAAGAAGTGGTTGTCTGTGGTGGAATGAGAAGGTGAGAAGGTCATGCCAAGATGGCCACTGAGGTGAAAAGGTCATGCCAAGATGGCCACTGAGGTGAAAAGGTCATGCCAAGATGGCCGCTGAGGTGAGAAGGTCATGCCAAGATGGCCACTGAGGTGAAAAGGTCATGCCAAGATGGCCGCTGAGGTAAGAAGGTCATGCCAAGATGGCCACTGACAACAGAAACTGTCTGGCAACAGGCTTCGGAAACCACATGACAACAGAGCCTGATTGACAATAGGCTGTGATTGGATGGTTTCAGAAACTGCCTGGTAACAGAGCCTGACTGGCAACAGGCTGTGATTGGATGGCTTTGGAAACTGCCTGGCAACAGGCTATGATTGGTTAGGGCATAGACCGCCCCTTGACTGGATTGGCTGCTTTGACTATATAAGCAGTTGTAGCAACTGAAATAAATGAGTCTGCTGGCTGCTTGCCTCTGGCCTGCTTTTACCCGACTCCCGGGGTCTGTGTGGTGACTCCGCGCCTCTTGCCCCCACCATGCTCCTCCTCTCAGAACGAATCCTCTCAGAAGAAATCAACTTCAACAATTGTTCTTACCCTGGCCATTAAGTAGAAGATGAACACAAGGTAACTCTGAAAAGTGGGGAGAATGAAGTAGTTCCTGCAGGGCTTTCAGGACCTGAAGAAGGACTTGGTGGTGAGCTGCCTCATCTTCTTTGGCCTTTTGTATCCCAGAGTCACTAACACGTTAACCAGGAAGATCCAACTACCAATCCCATGTGAGGATTCTGTCCACATGGGGGACAGCAGGGCCTAGCAGTGCCACCCACCAGCCGGAGTCCACAGACCTCAGCCCACTGCATCTGCAACAGATGTGGAGTTGCCAGGGAGGACTCAGCACATGAGGCTGGTCAGGACGATGCCTTACAGAAAGGGGGAAAGATGCAGCAAGATCATTGTCTGTACTGAGTGCCAATCTCCCATGGCAGCAGGTCCCTCCTGATAGGCACTGCACAACAATGGGCTGCAATCTGATGGGAGCCATATGATGTACATGCCTCAGCAGTACAAGAAAGTGCACTGCATAACCAGCACAAGGCAACGTTTTCTCCAAATGGAGAAGAATAATTTCCAGCCATGCTCACCACCAAACTTTCTTTTTTTTTTTTTAAAGATTTACTTATTTTGCTTGAAAGAGTTACCCAAAGAGAAGAGAGGCAGAGAGAGAGAGAGAGAGAGAGAGAGAGAGTGAGAGAGAGAGAGAGAGAGAGAGGTCTTCTATCCCCTGGTTCACTCCCCAATTGGCCACAATGGCCAGAACTGGGCCAGATGAAGCCAGGGGCCAGGAGCTTTCTCCAGGTCTTTCACGTGGGTGCAGGGGCCCAAGAACTTGGGCCATCTTCTATTGCTTTTCCAGGCCATAGCAGAGAGCGGGATAGAAAGTGGAGCAGCCGGGTCTCGAACTGGTGCCTATGTAGGATGCCGGCACTGCAGGCGGCAGCTTTACCTGCTATGCCATAGCACCGGCCCCAGGACCCAACTTTCTTATTAAGGGAATGTTCCAGACCTAGGGTAGAGATGGTGCCACCTCAGAGAGATGGAAGGTTATACAATGAATGCTTCCCAACATAACCCAACACCCCAAATACCAGGGCTTCCACCAGAATCACTCATCACACAAAGGTGCTGGAAAATGTCAACTTAAATGAAAACATCTACACAATATATGCCAAAACCAAGTGAGATAGACGTTAGGAGTGTCTAATAAGGATTTGACGGCAAACATTATTAAAAATACCCTGAGCAATTATGAATACACATGAAGCCAATGAAAAATAGAAAATCTCAAACAATAGCAGATAAAATGACAAACTAAGTGGAAACTTTAGAACTGTAAACTACAATAAATAAAAGATCTCAGTGACAAGGAGAGGAAAAAATCAGTGAACTTGGAGAAGACTAAAATTTATTCAATAAGAGGGAGAACATGAACTAATAAAGAAAAGATTAGAAGCTCTGGGCCCTGTGGAGTTACAACAAAAGATCTAACATTCCTAATATCAGAATCCCAGAAAAAAGGATTAAAAGGTCAGGGCTGAAAGTACTGAAAGAAATAATGGCTGAGACGGCCAGCACTCTGGTGTAGGCGGGCTAAGCTTCTGTCTGCAATGCTTGCGTCCCATATGGGTGCCGGTTCTAGTCCCAGTTGCTTCTCTTCCAATCCAGCTCTCTGCTGTGGCCTGAGAAAGCAGTGGAAGATGACCCCAGTGCTTGGGTCCCTGCACCCACATGGGAGACCTGGGGGAGGCTCCAGGCTCCTGGCTTAGGATCGGCCAGCTCTGTCCATTGTGGCCGTTTGGGGAGTGAACCAGCAGATGGAAGACCTTTCTCTCTGTCTCTCTCTCTCTCTAACTCTATCTCTCAAATAAATACATAAATCTTTTTTAAAAAAGAAATAATGGCTGAGATTTTCCACATTTAATAAAGATGCAAACCTTTTGTCAAGTGGCTGAAAAAATCCAATCAAGATAAACCCAAAGACACATGTACCAAGATACATCATTAAACTTCTGAAAAAATTGAATGGAAAGAAAAAATCCTGAAACTAGCCAGAGAAAATGATGCCTGACTTAACAAGGGAAACCAATCTGAATGATAGCAGATGTCTCATCAGAAACCATGGAGCCAGAACAAAGTGGCACAGTAGTTTTTGGAGTCTTGGCAGAAAAAAACCGTCAACCTAGAATTCTATAGCCAGTGAAAAGACATCATTAATGAAGGGGAAACAAGATATTCTCAGATGAAGGAAAATTCATACAATTTGTAGATATACCTTAAAAGAGAAACAAATTGAATTACCCTAAAGAAATAAATCCTAAAAGCATTATTTAAAATTTTGTTTGGTGGTAGAAACAAAAATGATAACATCCAATGTGGCTCTCAAATATGTAAAAGAAATATTTAAAACAATTATATTACAAATGGGAAAGGTAAATAGCCATAAAGAGAGATTTTTTTTATTCCTCAATGAAATTGGCACAATGTCAACACCAATAGTTTGGATTAAGCTGTGTCTTCAGCAGCCACTGAAAAAGTATCCACAGAGAGACATTCTAAAACACTGTAAATAAATAAAAATGAAATTCTGAACATGTTTAAGCAATTCACATGAAAGAAAACAGAGGAACAGAAAACTGAAAGCAAATCAATAGACTTTGGTCTTAACATTCCACAATTACATTAAATGTAAATGGTCTAAAGATACCGAATAAAAGACATTTGATTAAAAAGCATGATTCACTTATATGCTGTCTACAAAAAAAAAAATCCTTCAAATATAACAATTTAAATAGACCAAAAGTAAAATGATGAAATGTTTATGCCATGCTAATGTTGATTTTTAGAAAGAATCATTAAAATCATTAAATTAATATCAGATGAAGTAGGGTTCAGAGCAAAGAAAGCTACTGGTGCAAAGAGGGACAACAGATCATGATACAAATGTCAACCAGTTCACCAAGAAAATATAACAATCCTGCATGATGTGTATGAAACACATAACAAGGGTATAAATAAATGTGAGTTGAACAAAAGGTAATACAGTTGGAGACTTCAACATCTTCTATCAACAACAGATAAAACAACTAGACAGAAACTCAACAATACAGAACTCAACACCATCAATCAATAGTCTAACCAACATTTATAAAATACTCTGTTCAACAACAGCAGAATACACATGCTTTTCAGGCACACATGGAATATATGGGCCATAAAATGAACCTCATTAAATATAAAGGAACCCAAGTGTTGCTGCGTTAGCAGGGAGTTAGACTCAGCATCAGAGTAGGAATTGAACCAGGTACTCTGATGTGGGATAGGGCCATACTAGCTATCATCTTGATTACTAGGCCAAATGCCAACCCCTTAGTGGTCTCCTAAAAACAAACAAAAACCAGCTAAACATGCTTATCACCGAACTCAACAATTGTATGCCTGGATCACACTAAGGAAAACTGTCCACCAAAACACTTTATGTACACTGTTGTTCATCACAGCATTATAGCAACCAAGGGCTAGAGGTAGTCAAAATGCCTCACAGCTGGTGAGGTGCTAAGCGAACAGACACATCCATACCATGGGACTCTGGATATTAAACATTGAATAATTGTTTAATATATCCTAGTGATTGGATGAGACATGTACTCAAGAAATTGTTTATCTTAAATTCAGATTTTAACTGGACACTGCGTCTTTCTGTGAGCTAACTCTGGTAACTTTGTCTTTTTCCGTTTGGCCGGCCCTAATCTGCTTTCCCTCAACAACAGGTGGTCGGTTCACATCCCAGGGGTGCTGAGGCTGCTGAATGGTTGTGGATTGGAAGTACACTGCCTGGTGCCAAGGAGCCAGAATTCCTGGGCACAAGTTAGGCTGGCTTTTCAGTGTACTAGCTGTGTGATGGGACAGACCACTCAGCACCTCCAGGCTTCAGCTTTCTCATCTGTGAACTAAGGAGCAGTGAGGTTGAATGAGTTCCTACACATGACAACTCACAGAGTGTAATGTATGTGCCAGCTTGCCACTCTGTAAGGTTAGCTTGCTTCTGTAATGAGATACTGGAGTATTGAGTACTGCAGCATGAGGCAGGCTTGAGATGCCTGGATTGGCTTCAGACTTTTCTAGGCTAAGAGAACTGACATCCAAGGGAAAGGAACATGGCATACCAAAGTGACACCTGCACTCCCATGTTCACTGAAGCACTACTAATCCAAGATAGTATAGCCAGGATATGGAGTCAACGTAGGTGTCCACCAACAAATCAATGGAAGACACAATGCAACACTATTCAGCCATTAAGAAAAAAAACATGAAATCTTGTCATTTGCAGCAGCATGAATGAAATTGAAGGATGCTATGTTAAGTGAAATAAGCCAGGCATGGAAGGACAATATTGGACATTCTGTCTCATAGGTAGAAACTAGAAAAGTTACATGACAGAAATAGAGAGTAGCATAGATGTCACCAGAGGCTGGGAAGCATAGGAGAGAATGGAGGTAGAGAGAGATGGGATGTCAGGTACCAAACTACAGTTAGATAGGAGGCCTAAGCCCTGTGTTGTACAGCACAGTAGGTGACCATAGTGTACAACAACTTATTATATATTTTATAAAGAACTGGAAGAGAAGAGCTTGAAGGTTCCCTACATACAGAAATGCTAACTATCCTGATTGAATATTATATTGTACATAAGTATCAAATGTTCACACCATACCCCATAAATATGTACAAATATATGTGTCAATTAAAAATAAGAAAAAGAACCTCTGATCATCTGTTGCCATTGGTACCAGTCAGTGAATGCCACAGTAATGCTGCATAACAAACAGTCCTAGAATATAGTAACTTAATGGCAGCAACCATTTGTTCTCATGCTCATGGGTCCGCAGGGTCACAGTGGTTCAACTCACCTAGGCCAGGCTCAGTTGTGAGATTCTTCTGTAGACAGTGGACGGCAGGACTTGGCTCCCAACTTCTGGTCAGGTAGAGCTTTGTATCTGCCCCCTTGTGTTCATTTGGAGGCCAGGCTAAGGGTCACAGCTACCTAGGGCTTATTTCCTCAAGGCAAATCTCCGGAGCATGCTTCCGACCCCTGCTTACCCATGTCTGCCTACATTCCCCAGGCAATGCAAGGGGGCATACAGAGTGGGGAAGTGTGCCCCATCCCCAGTGAAAGGGGTGGGAAGTGACTATTTGCTCAACAGTAATCCATTCTTGCTGGGATTTGGATGTGGGTTAGGCCAACCTTTGGTTCAGGATGCTTGAAACAGCCTAATCCTACCCACTCAGACTTATCCTAATGCTGTTTTGGTCTCTTAATCAAATCTCAAGGCTGGGGGTATGGCCCAAAGCAGAGAAGTTCCCAGATTCCGCTAGGATTTGCCTCATCTGCTTCCTAGAAGACTGCCTGGCCTCGGGTCAGGTGCTTGCCACTGAGGCCAGGATGGTCACCTACCTGATGTTTCTTCATGGAGAGGAACACCTGTTACTTGCTCTGCCAGGTCCCATCCTCACCTCCACCCTCACCATTTTGCCATCCCCTCTTCCCCTGCTGAGTTGTATGGACTCAGCAGCAAAGGGTTGGCATCTGATGGAGTTTGGCCACTGAGGAACCAGCAGGAGATCAGAGTTGGGAGGAGAATGGGGTTGGATGTTTGCTCTTTGTGGAGTAGACTTGGGCTGACTGTGTCCTTCCTGCAGAGTTCTGCCCTTTTCATGACAACTTTCATGCCCTTTTCTCATCCATCAGCCATTCCACCTGCAGGTGGTAATAGGTCTGCTGTTACTAACCTGGATTTCTGAACTTTCTTCTTTGTGGTTTCCCAATAACCCTGGCCACATTTTTGTAGAGTCCCTATATTAAACCGCCTCCAAATTACCTTAATTTGAGTGTGGCATCTATTTCCTGCTAGAGCCTTGGCTGATAGAACTTTAGATTTAAGATTGGTCTGTAAAAAATAAAGGAACCCTCTACACAGGCCTTTTATGATTAACTACCTTCCAAACCTATAATTCATAGTATGTATGTGTATACGTGGTTTTGGCTTCCCTCAGCATGATAATTCCATGAGATGCCCAAATTCCTATGGGTTTTGTTCATGGATACTGCTCCAATGCCAGCGCCTATAAAAGCATTGACACATAGAAGGTGTTCCATAAACATTGAAATAGCTCTCGAATTGATGAAAGATGAATGGCACCACTTCTTGTACAGAGCTTGTTTGCCTTGTTTGAACAGGGAAACGATATGGTTGGCCCTCCAGATCCATGGGCTCAGCATCCAAGGATTCAACCAACTTTGGAAAAAAAATTCATAAAACTGGATCTCTACTGAAAGTGTACAGACTTTTTTCTTGTCATTATTTCCTAAACAATGCAGTGCAATAGCTGTTTACTTAGCATTTACAATGCATTATTTCATTTTATTGTATTACAAGTCAGCTAGGGATGATTTAAAGTATAAGGAGGAAGTGTGTAGGTTCCATGCAAGTATTATACCTTTTTATTCAAGAGACTTGAGCATCTACAGTATCCACAGATATCGAAATCCCTTATGGATAGTGAGGAAGTCTGAAGAGTGATTGAACTTCATTCTTTGTTGTAGAAAACAGTAAAATAACTAAAAGGGGCATTATTGCTAATTTGGAGATTCCTTTAAATTGTGGTAAAATACACATAGCATAAAACTTACTATTCTAACCATTCTTAACGGTTCAGTGGCATTAAGTTCATTCAGAGAACATTAAGTTCATTTGAGAACTTCTCCATATTCCCAAAGTGATACTCAAAGTCCATGAAATACCAGTTCTGCATCTCCCTCCCCCAGCCCCTGGAACCATCATTCTACTGTCTATGAAGTGATGACTGTAGATGCCTTGCTTACATGGAAATACATAGCAAGTGTCTCGATGTGACTGACTTCTCTTACTCTGCACGTGTCCTTAAGATTCATCCCTGCATAGCATGTCAAAATGTCCTTCCTTTTTAAGGCTGAGTGCTATTCCTTTGTGTACAGAGCCCATATCGGGTTTAATCCATTCACCTCTGATGGCCACTTGGGTTGCTTCCGCCTATCGGCTATTGTGAATAATGCTACTGGAAACACCATGCGTGGTATGGATACCTGCTTGAAGATGTTCCTGCTTGCAATACTTTTGGGTATATGGCCCCCACGTAGAATGGTTGGATTACATGGGAATTCCATGCTTACCTTTGGAAGCTGCACCATTTTTCCTTCAATGGTGCACAGGGCTGCAGTTTTCCCACATCCTCATCGACACTGTTTATCTTCTCTTTTGTTTGCTTGCTTGTTTGTCGTAGGAGTAGTCCTAATGACCATGAGATGCTGTGTTGTTGTGGTTTTGCTGTGTCATGTTGAGCACCTTTTCCATGTACTTACTGGCCATTTGCTCATCTTTAGAAATATATCGATTCAAGTCCTTTGCCTGTTTTTTTTTAAAGTTTTATTTATTTTTGCTTGAAAGTCAGAGTTACACAGACAGAAGGAGATGCAGAGAGAGAGAGAGAGAGAGGTCTTCCATCCACTGGTTCACTCCCCAATTGGCTGCAATGGCCAGAGCTGCGCCGATCCAAAGCCAGGAGCTAGGAGCTTCTAATGGGTCTCCCATGCGGATGCAGAGGCCCAAGGACTTGGGCCATCCTCTACTGCTTTCCCAGGTCATAGCCGAGAGCTGGATCAGAAGTGGAGCAACCGGGACTTGAACCAGCGCCCATATGGAATGCCAGCACTGCAGGCAGCGGCTTTACCCACTACGCCACAGTGCTGGCCCCCGTTTGCCTGTTTTTTAATCAGCTGTTGGTGTTGTTACTGAGCTGTAGGACCTCTTCATAGATTCTGGATGGTAAGCCCTTATTGGATACATACTTTGCAAATATTTTCCCTGGGTTACCTTTCTACTCTGTCGACGATGACCTTTGACAACACAAACGTTTTTTAGTTCTGAGAAAGCCCAATCTGTTTTTTTTCTTCTGTTCCCTCTGTTGCCTCTGTCATATTTGGAGAGTCTTTGGAGCCTCATTGGGGGCTCCACCTAGCAACCGCTATGGACCCAGCAGAGCAAGTGAGACGCAGTGTTGTATAAATTCTCTGTAGCGCTCCTGGCTCCTGACAGGCGGGGGATTGCCCCAGTGGCGAGGATCTTATCCCTGGATTCATCCTGGGGCCTTGCAAAGTGCTGCAAGGCCCAGAGTGGGGCTGTGTAAATGGTAGATAAGTAAATAGGAGAGTAACTGAATACAGGGCTCCAGGAAGGAAGAAACCTTCCGTCAGAGCCACAAGCACTTCAGACCTGGTTGTTTTCAAAGCTTTCTCTTCCCTCATTGTCCTGCGAAGTTGATGCCCAGTGGGACCTGGCTGTTAAGTAATTGCTTGCAACCTAGCAATATGGTTCTACAGTGCTCAGGCAGTGGCCTAATTCCTTTCCTTCTTTAATGAAAGGGACAAGTCACCTGCGGGGAATCAACGATTTACTGAGTGACCAAGGATTGCTTACCTCCTTAATAGAAGCCAGGAGAGTCCAGCTACCAGCTGCAGGTGGGGAAGGAACACTTTCAGTTCCTTCTGAAAAGGTTAATCTCATCAGCCCGGTGTGCCCTTGCTGATTTAGAGCAAGGCTCGTTCTGCTGTTCTCCCAGCAAACTCCCCGTGCAAACACATTTGTAATGAGCTTCATGCCTGCCACTCCCCCTGTGAGCTCCAAGGCTCTTGGGATGCAACTTCAATGTGAAATCAATGTTGGGGCCGGCGCCGCGGCTCAATAGGCTAATCCTCCGCCTGCGGCGCTGGCGGGTTCTAGTCCCGGTCGGGGCGCCGGATTCTGTCCTGGTTGCCCCTCTTCCAGGCCAGCTCTCTGCTGTGGCCTGGGTGTGTAGTGGAGGATGGCCCAAGTGCTTGGGCCCTGCACCCACATGGGAGACCAGGAGAAGCACCTGGTTCCTGGCTTCGAATCAGCACGGTACGCCGGCAGCAGCACACTGACTAAAGCAGCCATTGGAGGCACTGACCAGCAGCCAGTAGACAACCAATGGAAAAGGAAGTCCTTTCTCTCTGTCTCTCTCTCTCTCTCTCTCTGTCCACCCTGCCTGTCAAAAAAAAAAAAAAAAAAAAAAAAGAAAGAAAGAAAGAAAAAAAGAAAAAAGAAAGAAAGAAATCAAAGTTGGGAGATTTCAGTCCACAATAAAAGACTATCCGCACAATGGAGCATGAGTGGCTACTAGTTATCCTATCCTAATTTTTCATTCCTTTTTAAGACTGCCAGTGTCACCAGCAGATAAAGGGTAGCGGCATCAAAACTTGGGAGAAAATAATAGAAGATACGAAATTGAGAACACCCTGTCCGTGAACTTTTTGTGCGAACTGGAGAAAGGCTCTCGTTATAAATCATAATTTGATTTTAGCTGTTGGGACATCCCAGTCCCACTTGTACATCATCCGTGTCCTACTGGAGCAAGTTGGAAAACTCATGACATTCAAGAAAGTGCAGGGCTGTCAACTCAGACACCTTGCGGTGCCCCTCCCCCTCTCTCTGCCTGACCTTGTAGAGGTTCTGCAACTGATTTTAGCCTCTGTTTGCTCACATGCAAAACGGTGGTAGTAAGAAATGCCTACAGATCCGTTCTATGGTAGAAGGAAACAACATTTGCAAACATGTAGCATATGCTCAATGAACACCAGCCTCTTTCCTTCCTTTTCTGTTTGTAGTGTTTGAGGGGTTGAATTACTTGTTGGATTGTCGATTAAAATTAGGGAGGAGTGGGAGACCAGATGACCAGAAAAATTATTCACTTGTTTCCCTTTTTTTTTTTTAACAAGGTATCATCCCCATTAGCCATTATTCATCCATCAAACATTTGTGTATGTCTTGACAGAGGGACTGCTGGTGGTAACGTATTAAAAACCAGGCTTCTTCGCAGAAGCTTGGCTTGGTTTACAAGTCTGCTTTTCTGTCCATGACATTTGCAAAGTAACTCAGATCTTTCTAGTTGGTTGGGATGAGTTGTGCTGGCTGCATTGGCCCATGTCTGAAGTCTCTCCGTGTGTCAGCTTTCTGGGATATCAGCAGGAGCATCTTAATTTTTTTCCAGAATCTTGTCTCACACAGATAAGATTTCTAAGTGCAGGCAGGTATAAAATGCACCAAGTGGTGAGATTCGTTCAAACAGTGAGAAAGTGAACACACTCACATGTATGAGCATGGGTGGTCCCACAGAGAAATATCCACCATGAGTGGGCCAGAGGATTGCCCAAAGTATGGCATGAAGAGAGAGAGAGCTAGAGAGAGCGCTAGAGAGAGAGTGCTTCCCAGTTGTTGGCCTCTTTGATGAGGTAGGGGGTGATGCCTCTGCATGTGTGAAGCTGCCTGGGAATTCTCTTGCCCCTCCACAAGTTCCACGAGGAGCTTAACATCTATATGTTCATGGTGTTTCCTCCTTTTAAGTCCTGGATGAAGCAGGTGCATCCTGGGAAAGAGGTGTTTCGATTGACAGGTTGGGGGATATCATTACATTTGGAGGCTTGCAAGGAGTTCCAGCTCATGCAGACCTAAAGTAGCTACCTAGTCAACACCACATTGCATGGATATCATTCAGGGCTGCAACCCAGAGCCCAGCATACCAGCAAGAGAAACCTCTCAAAGGCCCTGCCTGGCACCGACCAGCAGCCAGTAGACAATTTTCGCCTCATCTCATGCAATGTTCCCTCTTTCTGGAGGCCCACATTAGAGACTGATAGAGCTGGTGCTGTAGCATAGCGGGTAAAGCCGCCGCCTGCAGTGCTGGCATCCCATATGGATGCTGGTTCAAGTTCCAGCTGCTCCACTTCTGATTCAGCTCTCTGCTGTGGCCTGGGAAAGCAGAAAATGGCCCTAGCCCTTGGGCCCCTGCACCTGCATGGGAGACCCAGAGGAAGCTCTTGGCTTCTGGCTTTGGATCCACGCAGCTCCATTGTTGTGGCCAATTGGGGAGTGAACCAGTGGATGGAAGACCCCTCTCTCTGACTCTCCCTTCTCTCTGTGTGTAACTCTGACTTTCATATAAATAAATTAAATCTTAGAGAGAGAGAGACTGAGGCAAGCCAAGGGACATGGCTGGTTTCACTTTTCCCTCCTTTGTTTCACAGGGGACAGGAAGTGGATGGAGTGGCTTTCTCTGGATGCTACTTCCAGGCCCAGAGAAAAAGCAAAGAGAAATAAATGGTAGCATGAGAAGAACCTTACAAGGTTAAAGCCTTGGTAAGAAATTGTCAACAGGCTGCACTGGGGACCCCAGTGGCCGCGAGGAGAGTTGGAATTCTGTTGCCACAAGAGATAGAAGCACTTCCTTGTGTTTTTTAATCACGGCGTTCTCTCCTTGTGCTCCCCAGTCTCAGTAGGGATATTTATAGTTCAGGCTGCCCGCGGGAGGACGCCCCCCTTCTGTGCTGTGCACCCGTGTCCAGCTGACAGAAGAGAGCGGAGGCACTGACTGTCCATGGAGCTGAGTTACACAAGATAGAAAGGCTGCCTGGGGCTTCCAGGAGGAGAGCTGGCTTCCTGTCTCCCTTGGAAAAACCCATCCTCCTCCACAGGGACATTCTCATCGCTCTGTTCTCTTCACTTTCAGAGACGTGCCAGAGCCAAGGTTGATGCCTTTTAGTTTTGTGGTTCCCAGGTTGGACCTCCCCCCAACCCCAGCACTTTGTGTGGAGGGATGTAGGGGGGTACCTGACTGCAACCGGGAAGCCGCCACCCTCCCACCCCGGGGCCTGGGTTGCCCTGTGCATTGCCACAGTGAGTGACAGCCCGCGCTTGCATGGCCCCTGCCACAGAAGCACCTGCTCACCCTGCCTGGCCTAGTTCTGTAAGGTCCTTCTCTCACTTAACCGAACGCCCACTGTGGACGGGACAGTTGCCAGCCCTCGGGGGATGGCAGATGACACTTAGCCATCCCAAGGAACTTGGTTCCAGAGGGCAAGAGGGCACAGGGCTTTGGGACACACTGCCCCCACAGTATGGCACCTTAGCGACTGAGCAGGAAACAGGAAGCAGGAAGGTCACTGTCACCTCCCTGAAGCCGGTCGTAAGGTGCTCTCCCTCAAACCAGAGGAGGAAAGGAGCAGCCTGCTCTCCAAAGACACAGAGAAGACGAATCCGTACCAGCGGGCCTTACCAAGTTCCCCTTGCTCGTTCTCCTTTGGATCCTGCCCCTCTGTCCAATCCTGCTTCTCCACAACCACCTGCTTCTTCCTGGAAACCACTGTGCAAGTGCACCTGTTCAGCCATCACTGCTATTCACTTCCTTAGGAAGGCGCTGTCAGTCCACCTTACAGTCAAGCATAGGTATATGTTTTCCTCTTCTGGTCACTGTCTTTGAGAGAGGCCTCAGCCATGGACTTTGCACGGGGAGGGACGAGTATTCTTCCTGCCCTGCAGAGTGACGTGGCGGGATGGGTCATAGCTAGGCACAGAGGATCCAGCAATGCCTTAGAGTGAAGGAAAGCTGGCAGAGGGGAACACTCCCGTGTAGAGCTCAGGGCTGCGAAAGGGCGCACCCTGGAGGCAGCTAAGGACCCGACCAGGCTGGGGACCCAGGTGCTTGGGGAGAGACATGAGTTCAGAGAGCAGAGAGAGCAGGAATGAGGCATGGCAGCAAGCAGCACTTACTGAACAGGCCTTGGACTTGACCCTGAAGGCTATAGGATCTGTCCAAGGCTCATAGCACACATGAGTTTATTTCTTAAAAATGTATTTTACCACGGAGGTGTGAAGGGGAGGTCTTAAAAATTCATGGAAAATGCATAGGAGAAAAACTATGTGTGAATTTCAAAATTTTGTACCAAAATAAACTGTATCTTTTGATCACACTTTCCACAAACTTTTTGAAGTGTGTTTGTACAAAAACACCGAAATGAAGGTGGCTGTTTGGCACAGCAGTTAAGCCACCATGTGGGACCCACACACCCTTTAGGATCCTATATATTGGAGTGCCCAGGCTTGAGGTCCTAGCTCTATGTTCAGTTCCAGCTTCCTGCATTAGCACACGTTGGGACCCAGCAGGAAATGCCTCAAGTATTTGGGTTCTTGCCACCCAGGTGGGAGACCAAGATGAGTTCTGGGCTCCTGGCTTCAGGCTGGCTCAGCCCTGGCTGTTGCGGTCATTTGGGAAGTGAGTCAGCAGATGGAGATCTCTGTTTCTCTGCCTTTCAAATAAATAATACATAAATAAAATTTTAAAATAGAAAAACCACAAAAACAAAAGCGTAGAATGAACCATCTCACACCCATTCTCCAGGCTCCTAAGTTATCAATCTGTAGCCAAGCTTGTTCATTTGTATTTTTCCACGGCTCCTCTCCCACTGCACTGGTGGATTGGTTTAATTACATCAACCCCCAGGCATCATACCATTTTATTTGTCAGTAGCTCAGGAAGTAAAAGAAAAAGACTCCTTTTGAACATGCTCATTATTATACTTGAAGAATGAACTACAGTAATGCAGTAACATCCACTGATGATCAGCCAATTGTCACATTGCCCCAGTGAGCTCAGAAGAGGCTTCCAGAGGTATTGTGCTGGATCATTGGGCTGATCAGCCCCTTAGGTCTTGAGAAATCAGTAGTAGGCCTCCCTACCCCCTCCATCTCCCTTCCCCCACCACTCGCCCACTTAGCTGTTGAAGAGACCAGGTGAGTTGTCCATTAGGGGTTTGGTTGCTGAGGTTTGAGCACAGATGTGCTGTGGCCCAGGGGTGCGGGCCAGAGCCACTCCCTGGGGAGGGTGCAGAAGAGAGAGAGCCCTGAGTTGGCAAGCTGGCTGGAAAAGAGGGGGTGTATAAGGAAAAGGCAGTAACGATGAGGAGGAGGCCACTGGACAGGTCCCAGAAATGTTTAGGGGGACCTGGAGCTGTGGACGATTGATTGCAGGGAGAAAGTCGAGGAGAGACAAGGTTGGCTGGTGACATCCCGGTTTCTGGCTTCATTGGATTTATTGAGAGGCAAAGGGATAATAGTATTCACACTTGGGGCCGGCACCGCAGCTCACTAGGCTAATCCTCCGCCTGAGGCCCCGGTACTCCAGGTTCTAGTCCTGGTTGGGGCGCCAGTTCTGTCCCGGTTGCACCTCTTCCAGTCCAGCTCTCTGCTGTGGCCCAGGAAGGCAGTGGAAGATGGCCCAAGTCCTTGAGCCCTGCACCCATATGGGAGACCAGGAAGAAGCACCTGGCTCCTGGCTTCGGATTGGCACAGTGCTGGCCATAGCGGCCATTTGGGGGTGAACCAACGGAAGGAAGACCCTCCTCTCTGTCTCTCTCACTAACTCTGCCTGTCAAAAAAAAAAAAAAATACACACTTGGGCATGAATACAAGCAACCTCACAAGGGACAATTGCCCCCGCCCCAGCTGGGGTTACCCCGTTTAGAGGATATAGGTGGTGCTAGCAACAGTTCCAGAGGAGGAGGGTTTGGGATGGGGCTGCAGCACACAGAGAGGTGTCCTGGTGTCTGTTGTCTGGTGCATAACAACGAGGGAGGCTCAGCTGCACAAAAGGAATGGGTGTGCCAGGTCTTCATCCACGTAGAATCGGCATACAAGGTGATGGGATGTGGGCACTGCACATGGCTTGGGTGTTGCTACCTCATTGAGTCCCTGCCTAGCCCACATCAGATTGGTTTGGGGCTCATTGAGCTTTGAGGCTAACAGAGATCTGTGCAACCCAGAAGAGAGGTTTCCGATGGGAACTTAGTCTTAGAGGTTGTGGATTTCATTAGAAAGCCTTCAGGGAGGGGCCGGTGCTATGGTGTAGTGGACTAAGCCTCCACCTTCAGTGCTGGCATCTCAAATGAGCACTGGTTCGTGTCCCAGCTGCACCTCTTCCCATCCAGCTCTCTGCTATGGCCTGGGAAAGCAACAGAGGATGCAGCCCAAGGGCTTGGGCCCCTGCATCCACGTGGTAGACCTGGAGGAGGCTCCTGGCTCCTGATCAGCCTAGTTCCAGCCATTGTGGCCATTTAAAGGAGTGAGCCAGCGGATGGACGACCTCTCTCCTTGCTCTCCCTCTGTCTGTAACTCTGCACATCATTTGTGGAATCAGTTGGAAGAAGCAAGTCTGAAACCAGATGATTTAAGAGCTATTATCATGATCTAGGAGAGTTTGCAGGGGAAATAGCAACTGATTAGACAGGAACAGAGAGGAAGGGAGGCGTGCAAGGTGACTCAAGGTGTTCAGCTTGAGTGTCTGGGAGCATGAAGTTGCAGGCCGATGCTGTGGCACAGCAGGTTAAGCCACAGCCTGTGATGCCAGCG
Organism: Lepus europaeus; assembly: GCF_033115175.1. NCBI lineage: Eukaryota > Metazoa > Chordata > Mammalia > Lagomorpha > Leporidae > Lepus > Lepus europaeus. The sequence continues at coordinate 94,033,366 of NC_084839.1, forward strand.
TCCCACACTGCGGCACGGGTTCAAGACCTGGCCATTCTGCTTTCTGAGTTCCAGGATCCCAGCTTCAGCCTGGCCCAGCCCAGGCTATTGCGGCCATTTGAGGAGTGAACCAGTGGATCTCTGTCTCTATAACTCTGACTTGCAATTAAAGAAATAGATCATTTATTTATTTATTTATTTATTTTTATTTATTTGACAGAGAGAGGGAGAGACAGAGAGAAAAGTCTTCCTTCTGTTGGTTCACCCCTCACATGGCCACTACGGCCGGAGCTACGCCGATCTGAAGCCAGGAGCCAGGAGCTTCCTCCTGGTCTCCCATGCGGGTGCAGGGCACAAGCACTTGGGCCATCCTCCACTGCCCTCCCGGGCCACAGCAGAGAGCTGGACTGGAAGGGGAGCAACTGGGACTAGAACCCGGCACCTATATGGGATGCTGGTGCCGCAGGCGGAGGATTAACCAAGTGAGCCATGGCACCAGCCCCCAAAATAGATAATTTTTTAAAAAAGAAATTTGTGGAAATGCATGTAGAACATGCATATCCCAGGAGTTTGATAACACAAGGGCGCTTCAGACTGCTCATAGAAGCATGAAAGCAAAGCACAAGGTGCATTTTCATGATTGTTTTGAAGATCCTATCTATGTGCGATTGTATTTTTTGTTACAAGGGACCATGAAGCTGTGTCATTGGTAGTAGGAAATGCAAGCCATGAGTTCTGTGGAGGAATTAGCAGTAAAGATGTAGGAATCCCTGGAGGGAGCTAAAGTGTGTGAGAGCCCCAGAGGGGATGCTGGGAAGTGTGAACACACACTTGGGAACACAGAAATGATGGCGGGGGGTGGGGGGGGTGGAGGGTGGGCTTGGTGGGGGAAGACCTTCCGCAACCCCACCACCCGCTCTGCACATGGACAGCACCTGCCACGGGTCTGCCTAGCATATCACTTTCAAGTATTTGGCAGATTATTTCGTTGTGGGGGAGACCCCGGCTCTCAGCTTCTTCCAAGTCTTTGAATTCAAGGAGGAGATGTAGATAGAGGTGAGCAGGAAAGGAAGATTTATTTAAAGACAAAGGGAAAGCACACACTCAGGAGGGCGTGTGGGCAACCTCATGGGAGAGGGGTGATGCAATTAACAAAGTTCAGGGTCATCCTTTTGTAGGATGGGGAGTGGTGCCTGGGGCAGGGCTGACTGAATATTCACATATTTGGAGTGGAGCTTTCATACTATGATTTCTGTGCCCCCGCCCCTTTTTTTTTTGGAAATCCCAGAATGCCATGGTGTCTAGCACACACACACACACACGCACGCACACAGGGCTGTAGTGTACCTGTTTAAATCCCAGAAGTCTGGTGCATGGTGGGTAGTGGGTGTGCCAAGCCTGCAGCCATGTTGAATATTCCTAGTATAAGGTTTATTTTATTTATTTGAAAGAGTTACAGAGAGAGGTAGAGCCAGAAAAAGAGAGCACGAGAGAGAGAGAGAGAGAGAGAGGTCTTCCATCCACTGGTTTGCTCCCCAGATAACAGCAACAGCCAGAGCTGAGCTGATCCCAAGCCAGGAGCCAGGAGCTTCTTCCAGGTCTCCCACATGGGTGCAGGGGCCCAAGGACTTGGGCCATCCTCTACTGCTTTCCCAGGCCATAGCAGAGAGCTGGATCAAAAGTGAAGCAGCCAGGACTGGAACCGGTGCCTATATAGGATGCCAGTGCTGCAGGCTGGGGCTTTAACCTGCTGCGCCACAGCACCGGCCCCTAGTGCCAGCTCTTAAGCAGTGAGACCCTGGCAGGTGCCCTTTGCACAGGAGAGGGTGGAGTTTGAGGCCGCATGCGGTGGCTGCAGCTCAGGTGCTGGCAGACTGCTCCCTCCTTTTCTCTCACTGGCTCCCTGCTACGTCAATTCACGGAAAACTGATCTGAGTCTCCACAGCAGGGCCCCAGACTGGATCCAGCCCCCAAAGGGAGCTCAGTAATTGTGGTTTGAAGGATTTGCGTGTAGGAGGGAGAAGAAAACACTCCATGAGTCTGACAGGACAAGCGAGGGTTAATCCTGGCCTGGCTTCCCCATTTATAGCAGCTGCATTTTACCCTGGGGCTTATTATGCTTTACTGAGAAGGAAGCCTTGAAATGCAATCAGCCAAGCAGATCTGAACACAGAAGCAAGTGAAAAATAAACAGCCCATGTCAGGAATGACTAATCAGAAGCCAAAAATATACAGGCTGGTGGCTTTCCTCGAGGTGTGTAGGTCACCTTCCAGGTGCTTATCCGTGAAGGCTCCTGGGGCTGTCCAAGAACTCCGGGTGCTCATTTATCTGCAAGAGACGGCCAAGTGTTTCACGGATATAATAAACGACTCTCGGTGCAGGGAGCGGATCTCACCTCTTCCAGGAATGAAGAAGGCACAGTTGGTACTTGATGTCCTCCTCCAAATAATCTGTCATTGTGACATGCCTAAGTCCCCATGTCCATCTCTACAGCTGTGATTCTGGAAAAGTCTTCAAGCTGAGCCCAGAAGGGGAGCACACGGCTTTGAGACTGCAGTGGACGGAAGGTGTTGGACTCATGGTCCCCAGTGTAATGAGGCTGCCTCCAGATGATGATTAGGTAAGGAGAGTGGAGCCCTCGTGAATGGGAATTAGTGCCCTTATGAAGGGGACCCCACAGGGCAGCCACCACCTGTCATGTCAGCATCCCATTTCAGCACTGGTTTAAGTCCTGGCTACTCCGCTTCTGATCCAGCTCCCTGCTAATGCACCTGGGAAAGCTGCGGAGGCTGGCCCATGTGCTTGGACCCCTGCACCCACATGGGAGACCCTGAAGAAGCTCCTGGCTCCAGCTTTGGCCTGGCCTAGCTCTGGCCATTGTAGCCAGTGAACAAGTTGAATACAAGATCGATCTCCCTCTCCCTCCCTCTCTCTAACTCTGACTTTGAAAAGAAATAAATACATATTTTAAAAAGGGGGGACCCCAGAGAACTATCTTTCTGCCACATGAGAAGATCAAAGTCTGCAAGCCAGAAGAGGGCCCTCACCAGAAACCAACCATGCTGGCCCCTGATCTCAGACTCCAGCCTCCAGAGGGGGGGAAAGAAACATCGCTTGTTTCCAAGCCACGGGCCTACGGCACTTTGCAAGAGCAGCTGGAATGGACTGAGACCGAGGGCATCCACACCAACCACCTGCACTCACCCTGGTGATGGAGAAACAGACTCCAAGGCAACCTGCAGATGGGAGAATGAGCTTTCCCCGAGTAGCATTGAGCGCCTGGCGCTGTGCTGGCCGCTCCTTCACTGAAGCTTCATACGAATTTTCTGGATCTTGTTGGAAGCATGAATGCCTCACTCAGGGAGGGCAAACCTTCCTAACGCCCCGCAGCTAGTTACTGGCAGAGATTTGAGCTGGGTCCCTGATGCCCGCTGATGAGGTTGGAAGGGCAGGCGATGCTGCAGTAACAGCTCCATGGGAGGCAGGCCGGTGTGGGGGGCTGTTGGGGGACAGAGGGTTCCCTGAGGGTTCCCCAGGGCTCTGCTGTTTCTCACCTGCAGGCAGGCAGGAGTGGGGGCCCAGGCCAGTGGAGGCTGGCTCCACCTCCAAGGGCCCAGAGCGGAAGAGACAGAGACTGACTCACACCGGCCCTAAGTATCAGCCCCGAAGCACACACCTCACTCACCACATCCCATCCTTGGGGGAACAGGGCAGCCCTAGGGCTCGGCTAAGGGAACCTCAGGGAACAAGTACCACCCGCACTCTTGCCACTGCCCCTGCAGCCCCCAGAGAAGCAGAAGCGCCCCTGGATGGCAAAGTCTCCCACCCCCTCCCAGCACACGCTGCTTGCTGCTGTCACGGGCTGCCTCCTCCCTCTGCCTGACTATAAGGAACTCAAGGTTTTTTTTGTTTGACAGCAACTGCACACCTACTCGGGCAACATTGACGGACTCGAGGCTTAAAAGCTGATATACAGTGACTAAGATGGCAGGCTATAGGGTGTAATAAAACAGTGTTTGAGGTTGCCAAGATTCTTTTTTTTTTTTTTTTTTTGACAGGCAGAGTTAGACAGTAAGAGAGAGAAAGACAGAGAGAAAGGTCTTCCATTTTCCGTTGGTTTACCCCCCGCCCCCCAAGTGGCTGCTACAGCCAGCACGTTGAGGCTGGTGCGCTGCGCTGATCCAAAGCCAGGAGCCAGGTGATTCCTCCTGGTCTCCCATGTGGGTGCAGGGCCCAAGGACCTGGGCCATCCTCCACTGCACACCCAGGCCACAGCAGAGAGCTGGACTGGAAGAGGAGCAACCGGGATAGAATCCGGCGCCCCAACTGGGACTAGAACCCAATGTGCAGGTGCCGCAGGCAGAGGATTAGCCTAGTGAGCCTAGTGTGAGACAGAGAGAGAGGTCTTCCATCCGCTGGTTCACTGCCCAGATAGCCACAACAGCCAGAGCTGGGCTGACCTGAAGCCAGGAGCCAGGAACTTCCTCTCGGTCTCCCACACAGGGGCAGGGGCCCAAGGACTCAGGCCATCTTCTACTACTTTCCCAGGCCATAGCAAAGAGCTAGATCGGAAGTGGAGCAGCCAGGACTTGAACCAGTGCCCATATGGGATGCTGGCACCGCGGGCGGCGGCTTTACCCTCTATGCCACAGTGCTGGCCCCTGCATGCCACTTGTATGTTACTTTAATTTGAAGTACAATTAGGGAAGTGAAGGGACTTCTCAAATAACGTTTATAAAATTGTATCTGTGCGTGTGATTGTGGAAGCATTTTAAACATGCACGATAATGGTAAATGGTATTGTGATAATGTATAAATGTGGTTGCAAGTGCTTTGATGCACTCTTGGTCCAGAAGTGGAGTCATTGTTCCTCTCCCCTTGTAGCTGGGGAGAGCACCGTGACTGCCTCAACCTCCAGGGTGCCAGAAGGCAGAACAGCCTGATGCTCTCCTGGGATGTGCAGCTTGAAGGCCCTTGACTATTATGTAAGGAATCTGAGTTGTCGTCCTGGACACACACACAACACTGAACTCCAAGGAGCCAGCCCACGTGGCTCTACCTTATAACCTTATCCCTGTTGCTTCCTCAATGCCCCACCTCCTTTTTTTTGTAAAGATTTATTTTATTTATTTGAAAGACAGAGTTAGAGATAGAGGTAGAGACAGAGAGAGAGAGAGGTCTTCCTTCTGCTGGTTCACTCCCCCAAATGGCCACAATGGCTGGAGCTGTGCCTATCTGAATCCAGGAGCCAGGAGCATCTTCCAGGTCTCCCACATGAGTGCAGGGGCCAAAGGACTTGGGCCATCTCCTACTGCTTTCCCAGGCCATAGCAGAGAGCTGGATCAGAAGAGGAGCAGCTGGGACTAGAACCAGCACCCATATGGGATGCTGGTGCTTCAGGCCAGGGCACTAACCTGCTGTGCCACAGCGCTGGCTCCTCAACACCCCACCTCCTAATATCATCTCATTGTGGGTAGGCTTTCAACATAGGGATTTTGGAGGAATACAAACATTCAGTCCATGACAGAGACCGATAGCAAGGACCATCCAGCATAACTCAGCCAATCCCTAGCGTCTTGTGAGAAAAGAATGAGTGTTGCCATTGTAGGCCTCTGAATCTTGGGGTGGTATGTTATACAGCCATAGGTAACCAGAGCATGCATCATGTATCACGAATCATGAATCCCACACACTCATGTACATATCACTTAGCCCCAGTAATTATCAGCCCAGGTCTAATTGCCACACTTCCAATCCCTATGCCCTGTCCTATCATTCCATTTGTATGTATTTTTTTTTTAAGATTTTATTTGTTTATTTGACAGGTAGAGTTACAGACAGTGAGAGGGAGAGACAGAGAGAAAGGTCTTCCTTCCATTGGTTAACTCCCCAAATGGCTGCAATGACTGGAGCTGCGCCAATCTGGAGCCAGGAGCCAGGTGTTTCTTCCCAGTCTCCCATGCGGGTGCAGGGCCAAAGCACTTGGATCATCTTCTACTGCTTTTTCCCAGGCCACAACAGAGAGCTGGACTGGAAGAGGAGCAACTGGGACTAGAACCGGAGCCCATATGAGATGCCGGTACTGCAGGCGGAGGATTAACCTAGTGCGCCACAGTGCCAGCCCCCCCATTTGTATGTATTTCAGCATTTATCTAAGAAGATAATGACTATAAATTTATCTGTACAGTCATATCACTTAATGATGGGGATATAGCTTGAGAAAAATGCATCATTAGGCAACTGTTTTGTGGTTATCATAAAGTATACTTAGGCACATTAAGATGGTTGCAGTGTTACCAGGTGATATGATATCATGGACCACCGTGATATATGAAATATGTGGTTGGCTGAAGCATCCTTATGCAACACAGGACTGACATACGTATATATAACCAAATGTTATCTGCTGTGGGTTCAGTTATGTCCCCCAAAAGGATAGGCTGGAGTCCTAACTCCTAGTACCTGGGAATGCGGCTTTACTTGGAAATCAGATTTTTCACCGATGTTTTCAAGGCAAGATGGGGTCACATTGGATTAAGGTGGACCCAATCCAATGACCAGTGTCCTTCTAAGAAGAGGGAAACTTGGACAGAGACACCAAGAACTCCGTATGATGATGGAGGCTGAGACTTGGAAGATGCTTCTAGAAGTCAAGGCCTGCCAAGGATTTCCAGCAATCACTGCGGCCTGAGAGAGAGAGAGAGAGAGAGAGAGGGAAGCATGGAAAAGATTCTCCCTCATAGCGCCAGAAAGGATGAACTGGGCTGACAGCTTAATTCCAGATATCTAGTCTCCCAAGAGGCTTCCAGATATCCCAGTGGCCCTGGAAAATGGATCCCTCATGCAGGGACCATCCTACCTTAACTTGGAAATCAGGTGTATTCTTTGCCTTCCATGTGTTACCTGTCATCCTTGCCAAGACTTAAAGATGGAATGGAATTACTACTTTGTGCCTAATCAAAGTAGAAGACCATCAGCAGTGTGAGCCTGTTACTCTAGGTTCCCCTTTTCTCCCTAAGGTCTTACAGCCTTATCTAAATAAGCCATGGATGCTGGGATGCAGATGGGAGAACCTGGTGATCAGTGGATGTTGTGGGACCCGAGTGTTAGTAGAGAAAGAGAACACGAACAAGCTTCTATCTCAAGCTGCACTGTTTTGACTGGGGCATGTGGCCTCTGGGGAGTTGGTTCCCTTACCTGAGCCTTGTTCACTCTGCTTTAAAAATTAGGTTAACCCTTTCTATTCCAAGACATGATTGTTGGGAGTAAGTGAGATGGCTCATGGCAATGTCATGCCCAGCACGTTGGAATATTCCTTCCACCTTCTGAGAGAGTTTGGCTGCTGAGTCTCTTCAGCTCCTCCAAGTCTTGCTGTAGCTGCCCCATCTTTGCAGGAAAAGTAAGTCCAAGTAAAAACATCCTACTTTGAGAAGCCTCCTTTTGATGAGTGGAGGGCAGGAGATGCAGGCCCCGGTGTAGTGTGGGCTTAGGGTTATTGGGGGGGACTTCTAAACAGATGTCCTGACATTCCACCCTGAGAAAGATACTCCCATAGTCCTGAGCTTTGCATTTATATTTTCCAAAATACCAGTGGTAACCCATTGGATCCCTGATGCTCTAGAGACCATTAATGTGTTGTGGGTGTTCCTCTCCAAGACTGAAGGGCCCAGGGTGGCACACGGACACTCAAAGAGATGGAACGAAGGGGTAGTTCAGGTGGGCATGTCCTCAGAAGCTGCCTTGTCCTTTGAGGTTGTGATGGCTTGGTTAACACTCAAAACTAGGGCCTAGTGTTGTGGCATGGCATCCGCTGGTTCACTCACCAAATGGCTGCAACAGCCAGGGCTGGGCCAGGCCGAAGCCAGGAGCCAGAAGTTTCCTCTGTGTCTCCCACGTGAGTGCAGGGGCACAAGCACTTAGGCCATCTTCCACTGCTTTCCCAGGCCATAGCAGAGAGTTGGATGGGAAGTGGAGCAGCCGGGACTTGAACCGGCTCCCATATGGGATGCTGGCACTATAGGCAGTGGGCTCTACCCACTACACCACAGCGCAGGGCCCTGGCATACAGTAAATTCTTAGTGAGTGAGGGTTGTTACCATTGTTGCTACCAAATTTTGCATTCAAATGGAGTCACTTCACCTGATCTTTGGAATTATTTTCAATGTTGTGTCTAGAGCATCAAGGATGCTTCAGGAGTATTGGTGAAAGAATGAAGGAATGGATTGGTGGATGGGTGGATGGATGCACAGTGGATGAGCGCTCAATGAGAAGCAGGATGTGAGAGCCCAGCCTTCCCCAGGCGACCCGGCCATGGCCCTCTGTAGGCTGCCAGAGCAGATCCAGGTCAGGTCGTCATGGCTCTGGGGTCCACCCTCTGCAGCTGCTTCCAGTTCCTCACAGCTGTTTATTCTTCAGAGCCTCCCGGAGGGAGAACGAAGGGCAGCCCACTACCCACATTCTGCTCAAGGACTTTGTTTCCTACCGCTGCTCTGACCTAATGCCACAATGCAGGGACTCAGCACAAGCGCATTTCCTCAGTTCCAGAGGTCAGAAGTCGGAGGGTCTCATGGGGCTAAGAGCAAGGTGTCTGTAGGGCTGCGTCCTTTCTGGGGCCTCCATGGGCAATTATCTTTTTTTTGCTCTTCTAGTTTCTAAGGGCTGTCAGCGTTCCTTGGCCAGTGGCCCCTTCCATGTCCAAGGCCACTGATCCTTGGTCGGTCTCTCTCATCCTGCAACACTGACAAAGCCTCTTCTGCCTCCCTCTTCCCATTTAAGACCCTTGGGTGATGACATTGGGCCCAGCTGGGTAAGACAGGATTCTCCCTCTATTTTAAGCTCAGCCAATGATAAAACTTAAATCCATCTGCAATCTTAATCTTCCATTGCTATGAAATCGAACATGGTCACAAGTGTCATGGATCAGGACATGGACATCTCTGGGGACAATTATTCTGCCAACCATAGGCCATTTCTAATGAATTTTCCTTTCAGGTCTACTGAGGGTGCACAAAGGGTTTCCAGGAAAAATAGCAACCTCCGTAATCATGCTGCTTGGAATTTTCTTAGCTGTATGTTTCTCATTCTTTGACTTCAATCATAAAAGTTACAGTTCCTGGAGATTTCCAAAGAAAAGGTGTACTATTAAGCATCCAGTTATTCATTCAATAATTTATTCAATAGATATTTATTGAACACCTATTATATTGAACAGCTGCCATGGCTCTTTACCATGAGCCACACCACTGAAGCTCCATTTTCATGAAGCTGACATTCCAGTAGAGAAGAAAAATGACAAATAAAATATTAGTAAGCTAAAAATGATTTGGAGAAGCAAAACGTGTTATAGGGAAAGCAGAGACGGGATCGTGAGTGAGGAGTTCAGTGTTCAGGGATGTCATTTTAATGAAGATGACATTTGAATGAAGATTAAATAGTGGGACCACCATGAGAGTTCCAGGGACTAAAACTTTCCAGACAGAGGGATCAGCAAGAGCAAAGGCCCTGGGGCAGAACCAGTTTGGAAACAGGTAGGAGGTTGGTGCGGCTAAGAACAGTGAATAGAAGGGGGTACTGGAAGACGAGGTGGACAGATGGATGGGACTGGGCAGGTGGGACTTCTAGGACTGTGTGTGTCTGCCAAGAAAAACTATGGGAAGTGTTTGCTTTGCTTGGACTGAACTGGAGTTGGGCATTTTAACCAGAACCACATGTTTGGACTTGAGTTTAGCACAATACTTGGATTGCAACGGAGAGGTGGGGGTTTGGAGGGTGAGGATGCTGAGAGTGGCAGCCTGGGTGCAGCTGGGAGACGACTTGGGGGTGGCAGTGAAGATGGAGAGAAGACGCTCCCAGGCCAGCTGTGGAGGTAGAGCCGTCAGGATGACCAGCAGCCTGCAGATGCCACGGGCTGTGGACAAGCGGCAGAGAGGCTGGAGATGGGGGAGCCCAGGGAGAGGGGGTCTCTGTGGATGCTGCTTCCCTTCTGGGGGAAGCTGTGCACATGTCTGAGGTGCTATGTAATAGCCACGCGAGGCTTTGAGAAGGAAGCTCGGTGGAGGATTCCAGTGCTTCCAGGAGTGGTGTGGGCTGGAGGTGCCATCCACACTAAGATGGTATTCAGACCCAAAGTCTGCGTGGCTTCTCCTGGGGGCAGAGAGGATAGAACTAGAGACCCTTTCAGCCGCCATCACCTCTTCACTGTCTGCCTAGACTCGGACATAGGAAAAGTTTCATCTCCTCCTCACAGGGTCTCTCCCCACTCCTCACCGGGCAAGGCCACGCCCACAGCCCAGGTCCTGACAACACAAATATTCCTGGTCAGGAGATGGTCCCTCCTGGGGCAGGGACCAGCATAAAGCCAGACAGCTATTTGCTGCAGGTGCAAAACGCAAAGTGGTGCCAAAATAATCCAAAAATCAAGATAAGTAATATTTTAATGCAAAGTGTTTTTGCCCAAAAAGTCTCTGATGAGAAAACTATCCAAATATTTAATGAAAGGCAGGGTTATTGATGTTGCCAGCCCCATAGGAACCGGAGATAACGCCATCTTTATGCAGAAAGGGAGGCACATTACACCCTCCAGCCTGGACCTCAGCCTGGTCCTATTCCCATGTCTTCTGGGTCCTAGACCATTCTGCACACTGGACCCAGTTGTTGCGCACATGACTGAACTGCAGCCCAGGGCAAGCGAACTAAACCTCAGGGGGTTGGGCCTAAGGTTGTCGCAACAGTGAGAGAGAGGGAGAGGGAGAGGGAGAGAGAGAGAGAGAGAGAGAGAGAAAGAGAAAGAGAGAGAATGTCTTTCATCTGCTGATTTATTCCCCACATAGCTTCAACATTTTTGGGGTTGGACCAGGCCAAAGCTGGGAGCCAGGAACTCCATGTGGGTCTCCCACATGGGTGGCAGGGGCCCAAGTACTTGGACCATCATCTGTTGCCTACCCAGGAACATGAGCCGGCTCTGCAACATGGGTGCCGGCATTGCAAGCAGGCTTAACCCACTGTGCTCCATCGCCAGCCTGGAAGCTGTGTTTTCTACACTTCTATGATGCTGCTGTGCAGTGGGAGCTGAGTCACCGAGTTCAACGCTGCCTTAATAGGCCTAATCGTGGTGACTGGTAGAGTCTGGTGGGCCCCTGAAAAGCCACCATCCCTCCTCTGTGGCTTCTTAGCAGAGAGAGGAGGACGTGAGCAACGACACTTCTATTTCTTCCGCACAGGAACTGGAGAAAAGCCAAATGTCAGGAGACTTCCTGCCCATCCCAGATGTACAATTCCTGGAGCGCCCCTTGTGGGCACAGGCTGCTGGGGGCTCACTCCTGGCTCACCCGACCACCCACCTACACAGTCCAAGTCCTGCCTCTTCAGGGCTGCTCAGACGGCATCCTGGGCTTCAATGTCACCTTCTCCACGGGAAGCCACCTTCTTTTGTAAAGGGGTTTGTTGGAAGCCAATTCAATGCAGTGCTCTTTCTGGGGCCTGGAACATGCCAGGACCTCAGCAACAGAGCCTGTAGTTTCTACTGTTGTTGTGTAGCTGATACCAACATTTATAGTGTGGTATTGAGGATGCAAGCATGCGTGCCTTCCACTGGGTCTGTAGATTCTGCAGGTGCATTTGTCACACAGGTAGATTTACTGTGTTGGCCTGGGGGGAGCCATATTCACTTAGTCTGCCGTAGGGATTTAGTAGGCACCTCTTGTAGGCCAGGCACACTTCACGAGGCACTCATGGGGCTTATGGAGAGACAGGGAGTGAGTCAAAGAACAAATATTTTTGGTTTTTTTAAAGATTTATTTTATTTATTTGAAAGTCAAAGTTACACAGAGAGAGAAGAAGAGGCAGTGAGAGAGAGAGAGAGAGAGTGCGCGTGCGTGAGAGAGAAAGGTCTTCCATCCACTGGTTCATTCCCCAATTGGCCATAACGGCCGGAGGTGCGCTGATCCAAAGCTGGGAACCAAGAGCTTCTTCTGGGTCTCCCTCATGGGTGCAGGAGCCCAAGGACATGGGACATCTTCTACTGCCTTCCCAGACCATAGCAGAGAGCTGGATCAGAAGTGGAGCAGCCGGAACTCGAACCAGCGCCCATACAGGATGCCGGCACTGCAGGCAGTGGCTTTACCCTCTATGCCACAGTGCTGCCTCAGGACAAATATTTTTGTACAGTGGTACCCAGAGGTCTCAGCTTTGAAGACCACTACTCATAAAGCAGTGATTGCCAATCAATAATCAATATCCAGGCTGTAAAGTACAAAAGAGTTTTATATGGGCTCCTGAGAATTCGGGAGACACAGATTCAAATAAAACCAAAGGAGTGCCCTGCAGATGAGAGAGAAAGCAGAGGCTTATGAGTAGGGAGAAAAAAAAGCTCTAAATCCTCAACAGGTAATCAATAGTGTTTAAAGACAAATTTTCTACTAAAATTGGAAAAGAATGCCATGGCCGTGTGGGCTTCATGACCAGGAGAAGATAAAGAAAAGAACTTGTTTATGCAAAAATGTCCAGACAACAGGAGTCTGATAACTTGGATTTTTAAAAAATATTTATTTATTATTTACTTGGAAGGCAGAGTTACAGAGAGGCAGAGGCAGAGATATAGAAGATCTTCCATCTGCTGGTTCACTCCCCAGTTGGCTGCAATGGCTGGAGATGTACCGATCCGAAGCCAAGAACCAGGATCTTCTTCCGGGTCTCCCACGTGGGTGCAGGGCCCAAGCACTTAGACCATCTTCCGCTGCTTTCCCAGGTCATAGCGAAGGCTGGGTTGGAAGTGGAGCAGCCGGGACTCCATCTTGGCACCCATATGGGCTGCCGGCACCACAGGCGGCAGCTCACTATGCCACAGCGCCGGGCCCTTTGGTAACTTTCTGATACACATTTTGAGTCTCTGGATACAGTGTGATTGTCTGTGTCGCCACTGGCAGCCAGCTTGTTTCAAGTCATTTTTGCTGTTGCAGCAATGAGCTATAGTTGAGAACGCATTTCTGTCTGCCGGCTTCCATCGTAGGTAAGCCAGGACAGGTGCCTGCAAGTACATCCAGGAGCCGTGGAGAAAGAAGCAGATGGATGCGATGCACTTTCTCCTGAGGGCCCTGAGCGCTCCCCAGGGTGCCCCACCTGACCCAGCACAACAGGGCACACAGACTGGGCTACAAGACCACGCAAGGCTCTGACATACACAGGATTCTTGTGTGCCGTGGGGCCCAAAGTGCCCAGTTCCTAAGGGTGCAACCCGCAGCCAGCCTGTCCATCGTGGTGTTAAGCAATTGAAGTTTGCACGAAGCCTTCTGTCTGTTGCTGAAGAACATTCAGGGCCATGTGGGGGCCCCAATCACTGTTGGGCCATGAACATCATGGATTCTTATTGTGTTGGTGAAGATTCACAGATTCTTTGAGATGATCATCATGAATCCATTCCAGAAAGCTCTCAGAAGGAATCCTGACAGCCAGTGGATCACCAAGCAAGTCCACAAGCACAGGGCAATGAGTGGGCTGACATCAGCAGGTCGTGACAGTTATGGCCGTGGTAATGACCACAAGTTCCACCATGCTGTGGGAGGGTCTTGTCCGGCAGCCTTGGAGAAGGTGCAATGGAGCCAGCACTGTGGCTTAGAGAGTTAAGCCACCGCCTGCAATGCTGGCATCCTGTATGGTCAGCACATCCAGTCCCGGCTGCACCCCTTCCAATCCAGCTCCCTGCCAATGCACCTGGGAAAGCAGCAGAAGATGGCCCACATGCCTGGACCACTGCTACCCATGTGGGAGACCTGGAAGAAGCTCTTGGCTCCTGGCTCCTGGCTTCAGCCTGGCCCAGCCCTGGCCACCATGGCCATTTGGGGAGTGAACCAGTAGATGGAAGATTCATGTTCTCACATTCTCTCTCTCTCTCTTTCTCTCTCTCTCCCCCCCCCCTCCATTCCACCCTCTCTCCCTCCCCTCCCTCCCTTATTCCTGTCTCTCTCTGTGTAACTCTGACTTTCAGATTGATAAAGGGAAGAACGGGCTAGCCAATAGAGAACATGACAGCCTTTTTTGCTTAATTGAGACTTTTATCTCTGTGCAAGGTGTTATCTGGTGATGTGCCTGAGATGCTCATGATTGGCATTTGCGATTGACATCTGGGAGTTGCATACCTTTGGGCTCTCCACACATGTGGCTATGAACTAGTATCTTCTGGTTTGCCCGAGTTCCCATCTTTCCAGGATACTCTAACCACAAGTGCAACTGTCAAGTGTGCAGTCTGGGGTAGGACGCTGCAAAGAGCAGAAGTTTCACCTGTGGCCCCTCCCCAGTCACTCCTGTCTTATTATCTGCCTGACCTCTGGACGCCTGCAGCCAAAGAGGGAAGGTGCCCAAAAGTCTGTGTTCGCAGTCAGCAGCAACAGCAGCAGGTTGGTCACATAGCAGCCCCCTGGGTCCATTCTAGATAAACAGGGCTCTCCCATTTCTCTCTTCACAGGATGAAAGCTATGAGTTGCAATTTTAGCCTGAGGTTTTGCAGTTTTAGCCAGAGGTTGAGGGAAGCGATGTTTGAGCACAGTCATGCTCGTGAAGGAGTAACCGCAGCATAATCTGGAAAATCCCAGGCTGGAGAACCACAGTAGAGACACTCTTGACAGTTCCAGCAGCTGCAGGACCGTACGGCTGCAGAGAAGTGAGAGAGGGGGGAGCGTGGCAGGGGGTGAGGGGACTGGGCTCTGGAATTTTACTCTGGATGCTGAGGGAAGCTGTTGGAAGGTTCTGATCATCCTTTTTTTATGTACACACTTAGTGGAGATAAATAGGACAATAAAGGATTGGGTGGTGGGGAGTACCACTCCAGAAATTCTTCCTGAGGGCACTCAGGACTCTGCCTGGCTCCAGGGATCTTGTATCCTAACCCCTTGGTTCTTCCTCCAGCCCCAGAAAACAAATCCTCTGTGAAAACAAACCTGGACCCTGGCCAGAGTCCGATGTTGGAGGTAGGCACCATGCTGTAAGGTGGGGCTCCAGGGACAGCACCCTGATACCCAGGGCCATTATAGCCATCTCCCAGCTCTTAGGACCCTGCAGATTCTGCCCCCAATACTCTCCTTCTCCCAGCAATTCTGAATGCTCGGTGCCTGGTTTCTTTCCTGCCCTGCCATAGCTACTCAGTGCTCTGATGTTTGTCAGCTCTGCGCTTGGAAGTGGGCGCCAGGAGACACCGGGCAAGGCCACAGAAGCACAACTGGGCAGAGGAAGCAGGAAGGCATCCCGCTCACACATGTGCACTTTCCACTGTGCCAAAGCTGATCCCAGATGTTCAAGGTGCACAGTAAGCGAAACAGGCAGAGGTCCCTGCCTTTGGGGCACTGACAGACCAGTGGCAGACAGCTGCCCAAGCTGAGCCCTGCTCCTGTCTTGGTGCTGTCACCACGGAGGGAGCTGAAATGCTCTATTGGAGGTTTTAGATGCAGTCTTTGCCCAGCATGTTGTTTCAGCAAAATCAGTTCCAAGGCATCAGAGCAATGATGAGATAACCCTTCAGCATTCATTCCACAGACATGCGTTGTGTACCTGCTGTGTGCTGAGCACTATTGTCTGCAGAATGGTCATCACCACTCATTTGATTTTTTTTAACTTTTTAAAATTTTTTTTCATCACATTACCATAATTTGTGGGAAGGCCGTTGGAGTGAGGTGTCTCCCTGGGTTCCCACGTAAGCAACTTAGTGTAAATGGTCACATTCTTGGCCCCTCAGGAATCACCAATGAACCTCTAACTCGGGACTATCCATTGGAATGATCCAAGTAAGTCTACTGCTTCACTCTCACCAATTAAACACTTCTTCTGTTCTGCCCCCACATTCATCCTAAAACCTTGCCGCTGTGCCACTTCTTGGAGCCCCAGACTCTTGCCGTCTGGAGCTGTCCAATTCCTGAATTGCTGTCCCTCAAATAAACATTTTCATGTATACCTATCTTATCTTTTAACAGACATTTGTTCTGTTTTGTTTTGGATTTTTGTTTTGCTTTTTTTCTGGGTGTGTAAGAGCCACAAGCATAGGTAGTTGGCACCAATGTCTATATTTGTGCATGATTAAATGATGTTATCAGATCAAGGTGGGCCCGTACCTAACACTAAATTTGAAGGAAGGGCTTGTCAGTCTACATTTTAAAACTAGGAAAGGGATTCTCTAATGAATAATGATATTTACTGGGGATACCAGAACATTGCAATGGGAATATGCCTGCCACCATAAAGCAAGGGTACATTCAAAGAAGTTGAGGGAAGGGGAAAGTTTTAAAGGCAAAACTGAGGAGGATCACATGAGGCATTTGGAAACAATATCTTTGACCACGATCATTAACGACAGAATGGCATTAGTCTGGGGTTGAACTGATAGTTGCTAGGGAAATGTCCTTGCAGAAGTACCATTTGCACAAGATCATGGTGGGGTCTGTGCAACTTGTGGTTCTGGCAGAGTCTTGGGATAGTCACTCTCAGTCTATCATGTGGAAGAACCTTTCCTTCATAACTTCCCAGTTTATCTATTTATTTATGTTAGGGTTGATGCAAGTTATTTCTTCTAGATTCTGAAGAGAGTGGAGACCAAAATGGCAGGTGTGATGAAGGTTTCCCATGGGGCCACCTTTCATTGCCTTCTGGTTGGAGTTCCTGTCTCGACAAAAACACAGACAACTCCAAATCTCCTGTGAGACAAAGAGCTGGAAGATTTTGCTCCTGTTCACAGTTTCATTTCTTTCTTTCCTTTTTTTTTGGGACAGGTAGAGTGGACAGTGAGAGAGAGAGACAGAGAGAAAGGTCTTCCTTTCCTGTTGGTTCACCCTCCAATGGCCGCCGTGGCCGGCGCACCGTGCTGATCCGAAGGCAGGAGCCAGGTGCTTCTCCTGGTCTCCCATGGGGTGCGGGGCCCAAGCACTTGGGCCATCCTCCACTGCACTCCCGGGCCACAGCAGAGAGCTGGCCTGGAAGAGGGGCAACCGGGACAGAATCCGGCGCCCTGACCAGGACTAGAACCTGGTGTGCCTGCCCCACAGGTGGAGGATTAGCCTATTAAGCCACGGTGCCGGACCCACAGTTTCCTTTCATTGACAAGGGTCTTCCTCTTGGGGGGCAGGGTCTTATGTGTCCCCAGGGAGGGCCCAAGTCTCTTCACCTCATCATTTGGCTTCCCAAATGAGCCCCTAACATTGGATTTTGTGCATAGTAAGCATTGAATGAATACGTGTAAGCTGAATTTTGCTTACCTGTTCTTACCGAGCATAAGAGGACTCGGCCTTCAATGACCTTCTAGAGTCAAGCATTTGCTCCTTGGAAATTATGCATTCCATTCTCTGTGTCTGTAGTGTGTTTCTCCCTTTCCTCCCAGCCATTTCTGCTTGGTCCCCTATCTTCCTACTGAGGGACTCAATCTGAGGTTGCTTTTTATAACCTTTCTCATTCGAGTTGATTTAGCTACTATTGGACCATTTTTGTTCCTTCCTAAAGTATTCCGTTTAATTACATGTTTTTCTTCTGCCTTTGGTTCAATGTGCTAATTATGTGGTATTTAGTCCCTCTCAAGTTTATTATTAGACTTTTCATTGTTCCTCCATTTGCTAAATTGCAGAGAATTTGTATTTTTAGGGCTCTCTCCATTCATGGTGTCATTACTTGAGGAAAGCCAAGGAAATATTGGAAAAAGCAGACTTGACTTGGTATTTCCGACTCCAGGTATAGCATTCTGCGTACCACCCTGAAGCTGGTTAATTCTGTTGTCTGCAGCTCGTGAGCACCACATCCGTCAAGTTACCCTGGTGCGAGCTTTTCCCGACTATGAGTGGTTGAGAAGCTAGGGGGATTGAGATACTGAAATATTTCCTCAATGGCTTTCAGTTTCTTCAGTATCGCTCCTGCTTTAGAATCTTGCTTTGAAGAGGAACACAAAGTGATCTGTGTGGCTAAGTGAGGGCCTGGGTCAGAACCTGTGCTCCACTCCGGCTGTGAGGCAGCAGTTAGCCAACAGGTAGGCAGTGGCCTTCCGTTCAGTATCAAGGGAGCCCCTCTTGCTCACCTTGCTGCTTTTTTGGCCATTTCACAGCTTGTTAGAAGCTGTACCATAGACCGGTTAGGACTATGCCTCCTCTCGCTACTGTCCTTATTTGATTCATTTTTTTCATTCATTCAGTCCACACACATCTGCTAAAGGGCTGCTCTTTCAGCTGCTCAGCATAGAGTTGTACAGAAGAGCCCGTGTCCCTGCTGTCAGCATTTACATTACAGCGGCAGGAAGTGTACTTTAGAGGAAAAACAAGGGGCGCTATGATACATCAAGTGGTAAGGTGGGTGGGAGCATCCTTCCCCAACCTCTAGCACCACTGCTTGTGCGGAATTGTGCACTAGATGGCCATGTGACAGTGACCTTCCCCCACTGAGAGGTACAGGATATTTCCTGCCACTTGCAGTGGACTCCCTGCGCCTTGGCTGCATGACTGTGGGGTATCAGTGAGCATCGTGCGAGAGAGATTTAAAATGCATTTTCAGGGTTTTGCCTGCTTCTTGTACTTCTGGCATTGTCGTGAGACTACGTCTCTAGTCCCAGAACAACGAGACACCTATAGAGCCAGCTAGGATCCAACATGCAGCTTCAGACAAGCCTAGCAGGCCTGGTGACAGAAGCAGGACCATTCAGCAGACTCCAGCCTGGGTCAAAAGCCTGCAGACCCTGAGCATGAGAAAAAAGGCTTGCTACTGGAAGTGACTGAGTTTGAGAGGTGATCTGTTGCACTGCCTGATGACAAAAAGAACTGATTAATAGAAGTGGGAGTGAGGGCTTAAGAAAAAAAAAAAAACAAAACAGAGTGAGTAACAGCAAGTGCCCATTGCAAAAAGGAAGGGCAGGTAAAGGGAGTGATGCTTTCTTGTGGACAGCAGTGTGGGCTGTCTGAGACATGGCGACGTCTGAACAGAATCTCGGGTAACTCCCCATTGTTGAGTAGCTGCTGTGTGCCTGTTGCTACAATGTGGTAGCTAATATGATCATGTTTAAGATAAGGAAACTGAGGGACAGAGTTTGGGGCTTAGTCACCAGAGAAACTAACCACTGTGATTTCCCCAAAGTGTCACGTTTAGAAAGAGGAAGCATAGGCCCCTCTTCTGCTTCAACTCCAAATCGGCACATTGCAATGCAGAATTAGCACAGATCCTACAAGTTAAAGGCCACGGTCCCCAGCCAGACTGCCCTTCCTCCAGATGCTAGGTGCACTTCAGGGGTTCCCTGGCCACCCACACTGCTGACCAACTGTCCGTAAATTCAGGAGAGCCAACAACCCTCTCAGGTTCAATGTTCACTAGAAGAACGCACAGAATTCAAGGAAGCGTGATGGTTACAAGAACAGTAAAGGATGCAATGAGAAAGACCAGCCAAACGAGAGGACCGATGGGGTGGGTTTGGAGCAGCACGGGGCTGCCCTGCCCTCTCCTTGTGGAATCAGGACCTGCGTCTCTCCTGACACACTGATGCAGTCTCCCTTGGGCCTCAGTGTCCTGAGTTTTTATTGGGGTTTAATAGGTAGGCATGATTGATGGACTAATTGGCCAATGACTTGGACTCTATCTGCTGGCCCCCTCTCTTCCCTGTGACTGACAGTCCCAATTCTCAATCATATGGCTGGTTTTTATGGTGACCAATCCCATCCCGAAGATGTCTAGGAGCCCACCATGACCCATATCATTAGCTTAACAAAGGCATCTCTGTCACAAGTTCCAAGGTTTTTAGACTCTCGAACTTGCAAATGAAAAATGTAGTAATTAAAACTCCTTGAAGAGTAAACAACAGAATAGATTCTGCAAAAGAAAATTTTATAAACTGAAAGAAAAACCTGCAGGATGCACAACTGAGAGATGATGAAATGGGGAACAAGAGAGGCCTGAAGATACACAGGGTAAAGAGGAGAAAAGGAAAAAAAAGGAAGAAACAAGCAGGATGAGAGAGAAGCAATGATAATTTATTTTCTTTTATTTGACAGACAGTGAGAGAGAGACAGAGAGAAGGGTCTTCCTTCCATTGGTTCACTCCCCAATTGGCCGATACGGCTGGTGTTGCACCAATCCGAAGCCAGGTGCCAGGTGCTTCCTCCCAGTCTTCCATGGGGTGCAGGGCCCAAGCACTTGGGCCATCCTCCACTGCACTCCTGGGCCACCACAGAGAGCTGGACTGGAAGAGGGGCAACCGGGACAGAATCTGGTGCCCCAACTGGGACTAGAACCTGGTGTGCCAGCGCCGCAGGTGGAGGATTAGCCTGTTGAGCCACAGCACCGGCCTGGATTGTTTTCCAAGACACCTATTGCAGGTCCCATCAGTTGGACTTGTGGGGAAGATGATTTCTGACCACACCTCTGTGGTTTTCACACCGAGTGCCTGCATTCCAGAGCTGCCATTCTCAGAAACTGGAAATCAGGACGGAAAGACGGTGACTTCAGGGATTCTTCTGTTGATGTGACTACAATGTTGTTTCTGGTTATAAATTTAAACAAAGCCCCGGGAATGTATATGTGTGCTTGTTTTTCAGAATCTGTAATTTCCTGTAAGTTGAGATATTTTTAAAAAGAAAGCAGCATATGTCAATGGAAGAAAATTAAGGAGTTTTCAAAATAAATAAACCCAAAGAAAACATAAACCACTCGTGATTAAAGGGTTAACTACTGTTATAACTTTGTGGTTTGGGATTCTGAATGCCTCAATGTTTTGATACGAGCAGAACACCAGGCAGGCATTAAAAAGTATGTGACAAGTGTAGATGCTGATTAATTTTTGATGGTTGGGTGAACATTTGTTTAATCTTTGGTTGAGACTTTTGCACTTCAAGCAGAAGGAGAAAAAGCGTGAAATGGCATTCTCAGCACTTTTCCCCCACGCTCTCGACCCTGCTGCAGTGAGCTGCGATTGACAAGGCAAATGTTGGGCATGAATGTATTAACCTTGTTTCCTTGGGAACCACCTAACAGAGGAGAATGCTGGTCACATTTAGCAGCCTGCCATGTGTAAGGCAATTAGTTCCAGGATTTGTCAGATGACAGTTCTATTTTTGAGCATTTTCTTATCAATTAGGAGAAAAATATCCGACTCGCAGAGATTTCTCAGCAGTTTGGGTTGTGACTTAGTTGATAAGGAACAGGAGGCAAATTCGAGCAGCCTCGTGCAAAGATCACTATCACTTGCTCCTCTCGGTGCAGGGTCTTCATGGATCAATTCAGGGTTAGGTAGAAACAAGCAGTGAAGAGGCTGCTGTTTGGCTTGTGCTCCTCAGAATGAAAACAGACTTTTGGCAGACATCTGTTCAATCCTCAAAGGCGGCACACACAGGTCCTGAGCATTTTGCCCGGGAGATTAATAGTGACGTGGATTATAAAATAGTTCTTTTGTGTTAATCATATGGATTCCGGAAAAGTTGGAACAAGAACAGTGGAGAAAATCACAGCAGTTGTAACTATGTACTGTGTGCCAGGCTGCATGCTACACTTGTACACCCATGAGTCCTCCAACAGTCCAGCAAGCACTGGGGACAGACCTGGCCACAGCAGATTGGCTTTGCAGGTGGACATGATAAAAAGGAAGCCGTGAAAGTGGTGAAGCAGTCATAAACAAGAAGTTGTATGGGTGTGGATGACATTTATTATCTAGACTTACAACATACATCCATCCATTTTAAATTAAGAAAACGGGCTTAAAGATGTTAAGGGATCGGGTATTGTAACTAAGCAGTTAAGATGTCCATGTTCCGTAGCAGAGTGCTTGCGTTTAACTCCTAGCTCCAGCTCCTGACTCTAGTTTCCAGCTCTTGAAGGCCCTGGGAAGTAGCAATGATGGTTCAAGAAACTGGATTCCTGCCAGTCATGTGGGAGACCTGCATTGAATTCCTGGCTCCTGGTTTTGGCTTCCCCAGCTGTTGTAGGCATGTGAGGAGAGAACCAGGGGATGGGAGCACTCTTAACCTCTTTGCCTCTCAAGTAAATAAACAAAAATTAAACAAGAAGATCTTAAGGCTGCAGAGGTAGTTAAGGGCAGAGCACAGTGGGAGCCTGGCTCTGTCGATAAGTCTTAGTCTATCTCCATCCCTATTGTCAGAGGTTGGGCCCGGACCAGAGAGCTTGGGCCCTCCCCAGGGCTACTGAATCACACTCTGCATCCCAACCTGATCAAGGTGGGGTGTTTGAGAGACTGAGCTCTATACCCAGGCAATCCAAGGACAACCGAGTGGGGAAGTGAATACCACAGGACACCACTGACACAACATAAACCAACTGCCATGTGAGTGGTTAGACAGAGAGGGTCTGGGGTTCTGGTGCTGGGCACTTGGATGGTCAGGGAAATCTACCCACCAGAGGTGAACCTGAGGGCCTGCTTAGAACCCAGATCCACTAACACTTTTAATACATTTGCAGCACTTCTCTCTTCCACTGAGGTTTCTAGACTTCCCCGGCACCGTCTTTTCCAGGAGCTCACTATTTTGCCCCTGATCCGATGATTGCCTGCCTTGATTAGAATGCAGTCCCAGGTTGTGAGGACAGCTCAGGTCACAGGACAGCCTGACCGCAAGCTGCAGCAGTGAGAGAGCATGACGGCATTGTAGTCTCAGCCGCTATGTGGAAGTGAGACCACTCATCATCCATCCGTGCTGTGTCTCCTTCAACGCCTTCTAGTGGAAATTAGGAAAAGTGGATCTCACAGGAGTACTGTTGTGCTTAAATTCATAGATGACCTATACTTTTAAGGGGAAAAAGATTCACAGAGTATTTGGACACTGCCTTACTCTCTTCTGGCTGCTGTCACAGAACCCTGTCGATTGAGCAGCTCACAAACAACAGAAATTGAGTTCTTACAGTTCTGAAGGGTGGCAAGTCCAATGCCAAGGTGTGGTAGATTTGTGGTATAAATGTTATATAATGGCATAAATATTAAGTTCATTTTGGTGTCAAAAATTTCAAAATCCATGCATAGATTTTTTTCATAATATGCATTTTCTATGGATTTTTTGGGACTCCTTAAACATATGGATTCTTAAAAATTTGCACCAAAATAAATGCACCTTTGACTTCATTGTCCATCAGTTTTTTGAAGTACCCTCATGTGGACTCAGCCCATACATATGCGTACTCAGATACGTGGTTTTCTTCTAGAGTCATGTGGAACAGTCCAACATCATTTGAGCTCAGTTCATAGTCTCCAAACCCATGGGACTATATATTATAGCATTTAAACAGATTTGACATGAACAAATATCATAGAGATTGCCAACACAAAGAAGGTGAACTTGGGCTAGTCCAATTCTGTCATTCTGTGTCACCAACTGATGTTTTTAGTTGCATATAAATGTTAGGACAATACAATAGAAGGCAAACTGCAATGTGTAATGCTTTGGTTGGGTGTGAATATTTCAGTTGTGGAAGAACAGTGAATTTGAGTAGATTTGAAATGGAAATGTATTCTTTTGTAAACTTGTTCATTGTTTTGAAACTAGAGAAGGAACTAAGGAAACAGGCTATTACTCAGCGTAATTGTGTTGTATAAGGAGAAGCTGTTCAAAACTTCCCACTAGGATATGAGATGAGCTAGAGACACCATTCTGTGGCGGTCACCAGAGGATCTCAGCAAGAGCAATTTTGCTGAAGTGGTGGGAATGAGAACATGATTGGAGTTAAGAGAGAATGGAAGAGGAAGAGAAAACAAAGGGTGAAGACAACTCTCCCAAGGAACTTTGCTGTGCACTGAGCAGTGGGCAGTGACCCCAGGGACTCCAAAAATGTGAAATGCTGTCTTATACTTGTGTACTGATGAGAGTGAGCCAACAGTGCAGGAAAACAAGCATTAGAAGAGACAGAAAGGGAGCCAGCCCTGTGGCATAGTGGTTAAAGTTGCTGCCTGCAGTGCCGTCATCTCATATTGGCGCCAGTTTGAGTCCAGGCTGTTCCACTTCTGATCCAGCTCTCTGCTATTTCCTGGGAAACCAGTGTAAGATGGCCCAAGTGCTTGGGCTCCTGCACCTGAGTGGGAGACCTGGAGGAAGCTCCAGACTTTGGCTCTGGTTAGGCCCAGCTCCAGCCATTGCAGTCATTTGGGGAGTAAACCAGAGGATGGAAAACCTCTCTCTCTATCTATCTATCTATCTCTATCTCTTTTTGTCACTCCATCTCTGTTTCTGTCTCTATGTAACTCTGCCTTTCAAATAAGTAAATAGATCTTTAAGAAGAAGAAGAGGAGGAGAGAGGGGGAGGAGGAGGAGGAAGAGGAGGAGACAGAAAGAGGGTGTGCTGGAGCCTCAGGACCAAGGACAGTTCCTCAACCCCCCCCCCCCCCCGGAGTTAGCACAGCAATTAACAGGACAAGTTCTGTTCCTGTTTTCTCTGCTGATTCTGTTATGTACAGAGCAAAATGCCCAGCGCAGGAGTGAGGAAGAGATGGTGGGAATTTGAGGACAGGGGAAAACCTAGAAAATACTATTCTCTAGGAGAGAAGGAGGCCGAATTGACCAGGAGAATGCAGTCAGCTGTGCTGGGAGGGCCTCCTGCAGGTTCTGTTGGTGAATGGACAATGAGTTCAGGCAGCATTCCCACACACCTGGGATGTATCCCAGCTCTGCTGCTCCCTCACCACGGTGCCTCTAGTAAGTTCCCGAATAGCTGGGGTCCTCATTCAGTCCCCTCATCTGTTGGGTAGCAGTTAGAACCCTGACTCACAACTCTTCTGAGGGTTCCATGATGCCAGCAAAGCCCCTGAGATGGGATTTCGCTCACCTGAAGAACTTGGATCTCTCAGACATCTGTGCTGTAAGAATCCAACCTCTGATTTGTTGCTTCTGGAAACTGAGTCCCCGCCACCTTCCCTCAAACCCTCTGCATGCACTCCGCATGGATACTTGCAGTAGTGTCCATGAACTGCTACCCATCCTGGTTCTGATGTAACTAGCCTGTGGCCTGCCTCCCTGACTCAGTGCCTGGCATACCTCACTGGGAGAAAGAGATGCCTGAGTCCCACAGCAGATCAGGAAAGGTCGCCACAGCTTAGCTTCTTCAACTGCTCCACAACATGACAAGGCAGGTGCACACGGGTTTGCAAGCTCCGCCCTATGAGCTGTCACTAGCACACACTGCTCAACCTGTTAAGCTTCAGTCCACTGACCAGTGTGTGATTTGGGGCACACTGTTCTCCCTCCAAGCTTTAATTGCTTCCTCTGCAGACTAAGATGATGAACAGTCCCTACATTGGCCGGGTGCTGTAGTCATTGTCATGATCACAGGAAATACTACAGGTAAGGAGTCCACTCCTGCACCTCATAGTGGTCATCAGTGGTGCTGATTTCCTTTTTCAAAGGTTTTTCATTTGTAATTGGAGTAAAATTATCACATAAAATCTACCATCTTAATCATTTTATGTGTATGGTTCAGTGCTACTAAGCACAGTCACATTATTGTATAACATAGAGGTCTTTGCATTTTATAGAGCTACAGCTATATTCCATATAAACAGAAACTCTCTGTTCTCCCCTTGCCCAAGCCTGACAATCACCATTGCAACCATCATTCTACCTTCTGACCTGATGAGCTTGACTGCTCTGCCTATCTCACAGCACTTCAAAAAGTTCTTGGAACATGGAATTAAAGGTAAATTTGTTTTGCTGCAGAAAACTGCTGAACTTGGAGCCAGCATCGTGGCACAGTGGGTTAAGCCATCACTTGCAAGGCCAGTAGCCCATATCCAGGTGCTAGTTCAAGTCTCGGTTGTTTTGCTTCTGATCTAGATTCCTGCTGCTGTGCCTGGGAAAGCAGCAGAAGACGGTCCAAATATCTGGGCCCCTGCTACCATGTGGGAGACTAGAATGGAGATCCTGGCTCCTGGCTTCAGTCTGGCTCAGCCTTGGCTGTTGCAGCCATTTGGAGAGGGAACCAGTGGATGGAAGATTTTTTTCTCTCCCTCTGCCACCTCATTACTCTGCTTTTCAAATAAATAAATCTTTAAAAAATATTGAACTCTGCACATAATTTTTAAAAAGATTTATTTACTTTATATTCAAAGTCAAAGTTACAGAGAGAAAGAGAGAGAAAAAAACAGAGGTCTTCCATCCACAGGTTCAGTGTACGGATGGCCTCAACAGGCTAGGGCTGAGCCAGGCCATAGCCAGGAACCAGAAGCTTCATCTGGGTCTCCCACCTAGGTGGCAGGGGCCCAAACAGTTTGGCCATCTTCTACTGCTTGCCCAGGCCATTCATAGGGAGCTAGATCGAAAGTAGAGCAGCCAGAATACAAACCAGCGCCCATATGGGATGTCAGCATTGCAGGCAGCAGCTGTATCCGTTATGCCACCACGCTGGCCCTGCATAATTTTTTCATCTCCTTTTGGAAGTCCCCTCATGTGAATGAAATCATATGGTGTTTTTCTTCCTGTGAAAAACTTATTTCACTTAGCACACTGTCCTCAAGGTTGTAACATATGTTAGAATTTCCCCCCTTTGTAAGGTTGAATAATATTCCATTGCATGTGTATACCACATTTTCCGTATGTATTCAACTGTCAGTGGATACGTGGGTTGTAACCACCATCTGACTATGGTGAATAATGTTAGAATGAATACGGATATGAAAATGTCTCTTTCAGACTCTGCTTTCACTTCTTTTGGGTGTACACCTAGAGATACAATTGCTGGATCATAGGGTATTCCTACTTATTATTTGAAAAACTCCATACCGTTGTCTATAATGGTTGAACCCTTTTAAGTTCCCAACAGCAGTGCCCAAAGGTTTCAATTTCTCCACATTCTCTCTAACAGTGTTTCTGGGTTTTGTTGTGTTATTTATTTTTCTAAAAAGATTTTTATTTATTTATCTGAGAGATAGAGTTACAGAGACAGAGAGAAATCTTCCATCCACTGGTTCACTTCCCAAATGGCTGCAACAACCAGAGCTGGGCTGATCTGAAGCCAGGAGCCTGGAGCTTCGTCCAGATCTCCCACATGAGTTCAGGGACCAGAGGACTTGGACCATCTGCTGCTGCTTTCCCAGGCCATTAGCAAAGAACTGGGTCAGAAGAGGAACAGCCGGGACACCAACCAGCTCCCATATGGAATACTGGCACCATAGGTGGCAGCTTAGCCTACCAGGCCATGGTGCTGGCCCCTTTGTTTTTTGTTTGTTGATTTGTGTGTGTGTGTGTGTTCTATTCTTTTTTTTATTTAGTAAATTTAAATTTCTAAAATACAGTTTATGGATTACATTGGCTTTACCCCCCCATAACTTCCCTCCCACTCGCACCCCTCCCATTTCCCACTCCCTCTCCCATTCCATTCACATCAAGATTCATTTTCAATTATCTTTATATACAGAAAATTGATTCAATATATATTAAGTAAAGATTTCATCAGTTTGCACCCACACAGAAACATAAAGTGTAAAAATACTGTTTCAGTATTAGTTATAGCATTACTTCACATTGGACAACACATTAAGGACAGATCCCACATGAGAAGTAAGTACACAGTGACTCCTGTTGTAGACTTAACAATTTGACACTCTTGTTTATGGCGTCAGTAATCTCCCTAGGCTCTAGTCATGAGTTGCCAAGGCTATGGCAGCCTTTTGGGTTTGCCATCTTCGATCTTATTCCGACAGGGTCATAGTCAAAGTGGAAGTTCTCTCCTCCCTTCAGAGAAAGGTACCTCCTTCTTTGATGGCCCCATTCTTTCCACTAGGATCTCACTCATAGAGATCTTTCATTTAGGTCTTCTTTTTTTTTTTCCCCAGAGAGTCTTGGTTTTCCATGCCTAAAATACTCTCATGGGCTCTTCAGCCAGATCCGAATGCCTTAAGGGCTGATTCTGAGGCCAGAGTGCTGTTTAGGACATCTGCCATTCTATGAGTCTGCTGTGTATCCCTCTTCCCATGTTGGATTGTTCTCTCCCTTTTTGGTTCTATCAGTTAGTATTAGCAGACACTAGTCTTGTTTGTGCGATCCCTTTGACTCTTAGACCTATCAGTGTGATCAGTTGTGAACTGAAGATGATCACCTGGACTAGTGAGATGGCATTGGTACATGCCACCTTGATGGGATTGAATTAGAATCCCCTGGCACGTTTCTAACTCCACCATTTGGGGCAAGTCCGATTGAGCACGTCCCAAATTGTACATCTCCTCCCTTTCTTATTCCTACTCATATATTTAACAGGAATCACTTTTTCAGTTAAAATTTAAACACCTAAGAATAATTGTGTGTTAATTACAGAGTTCAACCAATAGTACTAGAACAAAAAAAAAATACTAAAATGGATAAAGTATTACATTGTACATCAACAGTCAGGACAAGAGCTGATCAAGTCACTGTTTCTCATAGTGTCCATTTCACTTCAACAGGTTTCCCCTTTGGTGCTCAGTTAGTTGTCGCCGATCAGGGAGAACATATGATATTTGTCCCTTTGGGACTGGCTTAATTCACTTAGCATAATGTTTTCCAGATTCCTCCATCTTGTTGCAAATGACCAGTTTTCATTGCTTTTTACTGCTGTATAGTATTCTATAGAGTACATATCCCATAATTTCTTTATCCAGTCTACTGTTGATGGGCATTTAGGTTGATTCCAGGTCTTAGCTATTGTGAATTGAGCTGCAATAAACATTAAGGTGCAGGCAGCTTTTTTGTTTGCCATTTTTTTTTCACAGTGACCATTTTGACAGGTGTGATGTGTTAACCTCATTGTGACTTTGATTTGTGCTTCGATAATGTCCATGAGCCTTAGAGACCATGAGCATCTTTTCCTATGCTTGTTGACTGTTTATAGATTTACTTTTTGTAAGTGAATAGTGGGGCAAAGCTTAATGAACAGAAGTACACCTGATAGTCCAGGCGAGTTTCTCAGGAGAGAACTGAGAGCCCAGCTTGTATTCAAACTGGAGTTTTTGTGGATACAGGTATGGGTGCTCTATTTCTCTACCTTGTCCCTCTTCTGGGATATTGCTTGGTGGTGGGTTTTCTGGATACAGAGCTCCTGAAATTCCTCCCAGGACTTCATAATGGATCTATTCATCCTCTTTGTACAGGACAGAGAAGATTCCCCAAAGCTGCCCCCAGGAGAGGAGTGGGACTCACCTAACAATGCCCTCTCTCAAATACAGCCTAATCCATAGGAGAAATATCAGTCTCACGTATTCCCATTGCTGTATCTTTGCTGCTTTGCAGGTTCTACTCAGACTGGCTTTCAGCCATTCATGTCACCTGCAGCAGCTACTAATCCTCTACTCCTTTCCATCTGGGCTTCCTCTACAAAATGCAGAGGTGCCACTGAGCCTTTAATAATTCAAAGGACATCCTCATCGGGCATGGGAGCAAAATGAAAAGGCTCTGAAGAAGACCCATTACGAAGGCTGAGCTCTACTTCTGCCTTTCAGGAACAATGAATGACGCCAGAGAAGGCTCCTCAGCCTCTGGTTAATGTGTGTTCAGTCAGTGGCATTGGCTCGGAACCCCCACTGACACAATGTGATGTGGCACTCCCACCCTGCAGATTTCTGGAGTCTCCACAGATCTGCAGGATCACCGGTGCTCAAACCCACTTGCCGTTTCTGTATCTGCTTTAAGGAAGAGCCCTGGGAAGACCCCAGCTGCTTAGAGTCTTGGAGGACCCTTCCCCCAGCAACAGTTCTGTCTTAGTCCTATTTCTGTTTCAGGAGTAAAATACTGAGGCTGGCTACTTGATAAAGAAAAGAGGTGTATTTAGTTCATGGTTAAGGAGGCTGAACGTCCAAGATCGGGTGGCCTCATCGGTCTGGCCTCTGGAGAGGGCCCCCTTTGGCTGAATCACTGCATGGCAGAGAAGCAAGAATGGAAAGTTCTGTGCCCAAGACCTGCAAGCATGTGGGGTAGTCCCATCTTGCAGCAGCCCACTTGTGTGGGAACTCACTCATTCTGGGAGACCGGCATTTATCCCTTTCTGGGCAGTGCCTCCACTAACCCAGTTAAAGACCTCACATCATGAAGGTCCCACCACCTCCCCAACATGGCCACACTGGGGACCCAGCTTCCAACACACGAATCTTTGGGGAACATACTCAAACCACATCCACAGAATCCTAGGTGCCCAGAAGTTCTTGGTGGCCTCATAGGACACATCATGTCCCCTACAAAGCTTGAGTTTTGCCTGCCCATCCATGGAGTTGTTGGCATCTCCCAGGAGATGGTCACCTCCCTGCAGGCAGGGATTGTGATTTTCCCATTGTCCCAGCACTGTATCTGAAAAGGCCCTCAAGATAAGCAACCCATGGGACTATTCCTCCACTCAACTGCTCCACATATCCCTCCTTATCTGTGTACGGTCACTGCCCCCTAGACCGCAGGTTCTGGTGCCTGCTTTGCTCACTGCTGATCCCAGTGCCCCACAGGGAACTTGGAACTGCAGCTTTGCAGAGTGAATGAGTGCATGGATGGATGGACACCTGGCTCCATTCAGAGCCAGCTTGCCATCTCTTCTTATGGTGGAGACACACGAAACTTTCTTGAGTCTCACTTCCCAGATGCTAGCCCAGGTCAACCCATCCCCATCTCTGCTCTGGGAGATCTGTAATGGTCAATTCCTTGACCACCTTCTTCCTACCTGGGCTAGGGGTGAGGGTTCACCTCCTGTAGTTAGGGTTCTCCAGAGAAACAGAACCAATGGGATGTATATAGAACAGGACCTCCAAAAAGTTCATGGAAGATGCAAACCATGAAATATTGCATGAATTTCAAAAATTTTTTGTGCCAAAATAGACTTCACTTCCATTTTCCCTTTTATAGGGTGCTTTTGTCCTGCAACTGATTGGCTGAGCACTCCACTCCCACCCTATGCCATATTAAAAGGGGTTGGCCATCTGCTTAACTCAAAGTCCAGTGAGATAATTGTTCATGTTGTGTAAAGTATACCCTCACAGCGACGTCAAGACCAGTGCTGGACCAAATACCTGGGTATGGAGGCCTAGCCAAGCTGACACACAAATTACCATCACACCTACTTACTTGCTGAGCTGGAGGGAAGACCCACCCCAACCATTCAACTCTCTCTGGTGTAATCCAGCCCATCACTCATCACCCCTCACCTCGACAGAGGAGGAGCCAAGTGGGCCCCTCATCTTCCTCGTTTTCCCAAATGTCTTCTAGAAACTGCCTGAAAAATCTGAGCCTGAGACTTTCTCAGGGAACACAAAGCACCTTTCCGCAAAACTCAACAATTGGCGTGAGCGTGTTTCATATTAAATGTCTGGAGAGAGCCACAGGCTCCCTCGCCTGGTTTGCGTTAGCTCTCTCCAAGGTATCCGTTGAGGTCGTTTCAAACAAAAGCATTGGGTATTGGATTTCCCTGGGTCCAGCTGGCCTGTCGCCCCTCTCATTTCCTGCCATCCTGCAGCACATCAGGAAATAGAGAACATGCCATCCACAGAGGCTCCGGGGCACATTCACAGCAGATAAGGGCAATGACTCCAAGGCCAATAGGGAAGAATAAGAAGGCAGGCGCTAGGCACTTCTTTAATGATTTCCTCAGACTGATGCATTCGCCGAAGCAGATGTGCTATTGATGGTGGGATGTTTGCCGGACACAGGAGCTCACCTTATAAAAGAAAATGAACCAAGCAAAACAGGCATCATGGGCCTGGATGGCTTGACTGCCTTCATGGTGAGCAGTCTAATTCTCATGCCTGCAGCATACGCTGTAATCCACTGATCCCCCTTGGCATTGTGGCATCACCTTCACCTTGGTAAAGCTTTCTGGAAGTCTGGAGACTACCCTACTCTGTCCGCAGAGACCCTCACAACCATGGTGGGGACCTCCCCAGTTCCCCCCACTACCATGAGCACCTGCAAGTGCTCAACCCATGCTGAGAGTTGACCAAAAACAAAGTTTTGTCTCCATTCTGTCTGTCTACACACTTGGGCAGAGCTGATCGCCCCCCTTACCATTAACTAACCTGAGATTCAGAAACGTCAGGTGCCTTTGTTATGGGTCTAACTTCCTCCAACTTTATTCCAGGTTCTTGCCCCTACAGAGGCAAGGATTCAAAGCAGAGATGTGCATCCAGTGCACAAGTGAGAGGCGTTTACATTTAAAAGAGAGAGTAAGCATACATTCACATGTGAGTGTGGCTTATCTCACATGGAGAGACATCCATCATGAGTGAGCCAGAGAGGTGCCTGTGAGGAGAGGGAGACGGATGGGGTCCAAGAAGGATCCCAAACATGGTCAAAAGGGAAAGAAGGGCTTCTCTCACATTATCAGTCTCTATTTATGAGATAGGGGGTGACGCCTGGGTGGAGTTTAGTGTGCCTGAGTTCTGGGGGTTTTCGTGGTACCTCCACATGGAGTTTGACTTCCACGTGGCCATCATGGCATCTCTTCCTCCTTCCTGCTCCCAGATGAGATGCAGGTGCATCCTGGGAAAGTGGGCATATTCAATTGACAGATAAGGGGGTGGAGTCACAATGCAGGACTGGCAGAAATTCCAGCTCACACATTCTTATCTAACTCTATGATCCCTTACCAGGGTAGCCCAGGCACATGGGCAGCATAAGGATCGGGACTCAGGTTGGCTGGCCTCAAAGCCCTGTAGGCCTCCACATGCTGGGGTAGAGGCAGAGAGGATCTGCACAACCACACACACACACACACACACGGCGAGCCCCTTCTCTCTCTGGTTTCTCCTCTCAAGGGGCTGGGATTCTCAGCTTCCTCCCCTTTCCACCTACACCAATTGTTTTTAGAAAGGATTCATAAAGTCATTCATCATGATGAAGTGTGACTCACTGATATTTATCAACCCCCTGGTGCTGGGGACTTGGCAAAGTCCTGATGTGTGGCTTAGGCTCAAGGAATGCACCTTGTCATTGCCCAGAGTTCTGAGTAAACCATGAGGGGTCATGTCTTGTGATGAGATATGCGGCAAAAGCATTTGGGCTGGAGGAGTTCTTTTGGTTTTTATTTGGGGAGCATAAAGGAACATTCCAGGATGTTCTAGGATGCTTCATCTTGCAGGATGTTTTGTTTGTGAGCTTACCTGAGGGTCATTTTTTGCAGGAGAAGCATTCTGTTCCAGAGGTCAGAGATATGTGGGCATGTTAAAAAGTTCATGGAAGGGGCCGGTGCCACAGCTCAATAGGCTAATCCTCTGCCTGCGGCGCTGGCACACCGGGTTCTAGTCCCAGTTGCTCCTCTTCCAGTCCAGCTCTCTGCTATGGCCCAGGAAGGCAGTGGAGGATGGCCCAAGTGCTTGGGCCCTGCACTCGCATGGGAGACCAGGAGAAGCACCTGGCTCCTGGCTTCGGATCAGCATGGTGCATCGGCCACAGTGCACCAGCTGCAGTGGCCATTGGTGGTGTGAACCAACGGCAAAGGAAGACCTTTCTCTCTGTCTCTCTCTCTCACTGTCCACTCTGCCTGTCAAAGAAAAAAAAAAAGTTCATGGAAGGGTGTGTGTTTGGCAAGGCAGTTAAGATGCAGCTTTGGATGCCTGCATCCTATATCAAGGGACTTGGTTAGAGTCCTGGCTCTGCTTCTGACTCCAGCTTCCTGCTAGCACCCATGGAAGTAGCAAGTGATGCTCCAACTGCTTGGGTCCCTGCTAGACATGCAGGAGTTCCAGGCTCCCAGCTTTGACCTAGTTCAGTCCCGGTTATTGTGGGCATTTGGAAAATGAACCAGTGGATGAAAGGTCTCTCTTTCTCTGTCTCTCTCCCTTTTAAATAAAATAAAAACAAATGCATTTAAATTGTTTTCAAGTTCATGGAAAATGAATAAAAATTATGTTTATTTTGGTGAAATTGTTTAGAAATCCATGCATAGTATTCACATGTGCATTTTTTCATGTGTTGTGAAAAAAGGCATCAACAATTCTTGCATTAAAATACATTCTTATTTTTAATTCCATTTTCCATGAGCTTTTCGAAGTTCCTGCCCATTCTCTCTGAATCTGAGTCAGGAACGCTGCCTTGCTTGTGTCTGTGTGCCCACAGGGTCTGGTACATTAGAGGGGCTCAACAGATCCTCAGCGAATGACTCTTGAGTTAATGAATAGGCTCATTGGCTTGTTCACTCAGCACAACGTCATTGAGTATTTCTGGTATTTGCAGCACTGTGCTCCACGCTGAGCACACAGGTGAGAAGACAGATATCAGTTATGCCCACATATTGCCCTCAGCAGAAAGGCAGTTAACGAATCAGGAGAACGTGCAACAATGTGAGTGCAACGACAATATGAATGCGAATGCAACGTGACCTCTCCCTGCCTGGAATCTTGACCCCAGGCTAGCCAAGGTTCCAGGGGTGAGGAGTAGGCAAAGGGCTTTAGAAAAAGGGAGCAGCATGGAGGGATTCAGGAGCTTTGTGTTCGACACTCTGCATGCATAGAAAATGTTGTAAGGCAGATGCAAAGTAAGAGAGTAGCCTTGAGCATTGGTTGGGTCAGATCCTGAAAGGTCTTGTCTACTAGTGCGCTTGCCACTTGTCTTCTCTGTGATGCAGTTGGAAACACATGTTACATCAAATTCAGGACACACACACACGTGCAAACCTCTGTATGCCTATTCTATTTTTCCGGTGCTGCATATGATTGAATAGAATCATTCCCCAGCCATCGAATGAGTCTCCACACACCTCTGTAAATGATGGTGGGGAGTCTGAGCTTTACCCCAACATCAGTAGAAAGCCACTGATGCATTTTAAGCCAGGGATAGAGTGATATTCCAACTGCAACAGAAGGTGAGGTAGGGGTCACAGTGGGTGTGATGAGGGGCACCCTGGGGGTCTCTTAGTTGTGGTGACCCAGTTGGGAGGTGATACACCCCAAACACAAGCATTGGCAGTGTGGATGGAGAGAAGCTGATAGAGTTTTGAGAGTCCTAAGACAGAGACTAGATGACTGGATGGAGGCATGAGAGGAGGGGGCAGGGAGAACAGTCAGGACTGGCCCCCGGATTCTGCTTCAGTAGCCGGAAGGACAATGGTGCTGATGGTTAAATTAAAGGGCAGTGGGGGAGAGCCCCATTTGGAGGTGAAGGTGCTGAGTTCCACTTGGGGCACGTTGGGTAGAAAATCTTAACATCGGAACTCAGGAAAGGGTGCTGGGCTGGGTTTATGGAATGGGGACCGGGCAGTATGCTGGAGATATCTTCTTGGGAGAATGAGTGAGAAATGCAAAGACAGACCCTGAGTCTCTCCCAGCTCCTTCTCTAAAGGATTTTGAATCCAAGTAAGAACCAAAGCCTCATCTTCCATACACCCCAGCGATCTGGGTAGTGTTTCTCAGTGGGGGTTAACACAGAACAGGTTTGTGTGTGACCTGATTGTTAAACATTATCACAAGAAACCTGAACTGAGCCTCCACTGTGGCAAACAAACCTCTTCTCCTGGCTGCATGAAGGGGAGCCACATGGGAATTGCTAACCTGGAGGCTGGTTCACCCCTGTGGCTTGGCCGTGGACTTTGAATGTTTTCCATCTTGGCCCTTTTTGAACTAAATGTGTTCCTCATGCTGGAGAAGGCATGTGTTTGATGTTATTAGAAACCTGAACAATTAAAATATGCTGGGGATTATTAGAAATGGGAGCAGCTGGTATGGAAATATTCTAGCCCTAGGTTTACATTAGTAAGCTGGCTTTCTTGATAAAGAGTACTATTAAACTCCAGCCCCCTTGATGTAGCAAAGGATTTGGCTGCTGTCCAGGACAAGGCCTAAAATAGTAGGTTCCGTCTGTCTCTCTCCTTCCCTTCGTCTCACTGTGTCTGTATCCCACTCCTGCCCATCACATCCTTGTATGTTGAGTTCAAAACAGAAATGGTGTAAGGTGCTGCTCATATTTGAAGCTGATCTTTTCTTATGAGAAGAATATAGAAAGTTGAGGACAGGGAGGAAGACACAGTGCTGCTCCCAACGGCAGATCAAGGCAGGCCCCAGGAGCCCAGGATCCGGGGGGTTTTCAGTGATTGTCTGCGGGGGAACCAGAAGCTAGGAGGCCTGGAGGGTAGCTGGGCCCAGGAGCCAGAAACAGACCCCAACCAGGAGCCGGGTCATGGACCCTACTGAGGGGGCTGCTGGAGCCCCATTTCTGGAAGAAATGCTTTGGTTCTTTTGCGTAGAAGAGGCAACTCCTTGGAATTATTCCATCCTTGCCCTGATGGTGGTGGTAGTGGGGATAAGCATCTTCCTCCTGATAAGGAGATTTAAAAAAAAAAAGAAAAGAAAAGAAAGTTGAGGACAGAAATCAGCAAGGCGAGGAAGGTACCATAAATCATCTACTCAGTACTTGTTCACTGAATGGCTACTACGTTCCAGAAGTTGTTAGAGGTGCTGGAGTTACAACAGTAAACAAAGTCAACAGGAGTTATCATCTCCATGTGAGTTAGCAGTAAGTACTAAGAAGAGGAGATAAGCCATGGAATAGTTGTTAATGTTATAGCTCTTGTTGGTGGGAAGGACCACCCACAAAGGCAACTCTCAAAGTAAGACTTGCAGGAAATGATGGGAGAAGAATGATCTGGGCAAAAGAAGTGCCAAGTGCAAGGGTCCTGAGGCAGAAGGATGCCTGGGAGGCACAACTAGGAAACCAGTCTGAAGGAGCAGTGTGAGAGAGGTACATGGGATCAGAGAGTGGAGGTAAGGCTGGGGACAAACATGTAGGGATGTCTAGGTTAGGTTGTAACTTGGGCTTCCACTCCCATTTCCGGGTGAGGTAGAGTTACTGGAGATACTGCAGCACATGACTGATTTGATCTGACTTACGCTTTTTACCAGGAGCACCCTGGCTGTTGTGCTGAGAGACTTCAGGAGAGGGAGGTCAGAGGCAGGGACCCTGGTGGGGAGGATGCCAGAGAACCACTCGATGTGTGCTTACTTCCTTTTTTAAAAATTTTATTTAATGAACATAAATTTCCAAAGCACAGCTTATGGATTACAATAGCTCCCCCCCCATAACTTCCCTCCCATCCACAACACTCCCCTCTCCCACCCTCTCTCCTCTTCCATTCACATCAAGATTAATTTTCAATTATCTTTATATACAGAAGATCAATTTAGCATATATTAAGTAAAGATTTCAACAGTTTGCACCCACACAGAAACACAAAGTGTGAAATACTATTTGAGTACTAGTTATAGCATTAATTACACCTAAGAATAATTGTGTATTAATTACAGAGTTCAACCAATAGTTTTAAGTAGAACATAAAAAATACTAAAAGGGTAAAGTATTAACCACTCGATGCATGCTTACTTCCAATCTTTGATTTTAAGGCACACATCTACAAATGGGTCAAACTCCATAAACTGTTCTTTCACTTTGATTTTTCACTTGTTAGCTCATGAGCATCTGTCCATGCTGCATTGAACGTGTGCCTATGGGGTTATTTTTGATGTCTAATACAATTCTGTTTTAGAAACTCACAGGGCCAAGCAGAAGGAATAAAATTAGCCTGTACCCTAGAGCTTACCACCCCGTATGCACCGTGGCTCCCCTTCCAATAGCAGTAGGCTACAGGGGATCTGTTATGACTTCAGTAGAATGTGGCTCCCCTAATGTTTAAACCCTAAAGTCTAGTATTAAGGTTTAATGGATTAATGTTAATGGGTTAAAATGGAGACTAGCTCTAGGTGTAACGTCTGTAAGGGAGAGCTGATGGAAAGCACCTGTGTTGCAGGGCCATGACCTTGGGAAGTGGTTCTTGTGAGAAGGCCGGTTATATAATAAGAGTGAACTCCCTGTGTCTCTACTTTCTTTCGCGACACACAATCCTCCCTCTATACTTGCTGCACCATCCATCATCCTCATCTGATGCCAGACCAATGGGGCCACCCAATCTTGGACTGTGAACCTACCAAACTGGAAGCCAAAATAAGCTTTCTTGCTCTCTAAGTAGCTCTTCTCAGATGTTTTAGTTAAAGTAACAAAAAAGCTGACCAATCCAGGATCTCATGACACCCATTTGCAGATGGAGAAACCAAGTGTAAGGCACTTGCCTTGGTTCATAGACTTGCAGATAGCAGAGTCAATTTTCAACACAAGCACTGGGTCTCCAAATCTTTATTTATTTATTTGAAAGGCAGAGTTACCCAGAGAGAGAAGGAGAGGCAGAGAGAGAGAGAGGTCTTCTATCTGCTGGTTTACTCCCCAACTGGTCACAACGACTGGAGCTGTGCCAATATAGATTCAGGAGCTTCTTTCGGGTTTCCCATGTGGGTGCAGAGGTCCAAGGACTTGGGCCATCTTCTACTGCTATCCCACGCCATAGCAGAGAGCTGGATCGGAAGTGGAGCAGCCAGGACTTGAACTGGTACCCATGTGGAATGCCAACACTGGCAGGCAGTGGCCATTGGGAACATTTAGGGAGTGAACTTGCAGATGGGAATTTTGTATCTCTCAAATACATAAATTATTTCAAAATTTTTAAATGCCCCCTGCCTCTGGGTTTGTGGCAAAAGTTACACGTGATGGTTTACCATGCTAATATCTGTTCTGGTCAGACTCCTGGCTAACAGTGGCTAACATCATCAACAGCTTCATTCAGAAAAAATCTCAGAAATGGATTGCACAAGCACATGAATGTACTTAACACAGCGGAGCTGTACACTTACAATTTTATGTCATATGTATTTTAGCACGCCTTTAACATTTTTGAAGTTTCTTCTTGTGTTACGTCTTTGAAAGGCAGAGAGACAGAGAGAACGCTTCCATCTGCAGGCTTACTCCCCAAATGCACACAAGAGCTGGGGCTGGACCAGGCCAAAGCCAGGAGCCAGGAACTCCATCCGGGTTTCCCACATGACGGCAGGGACCCAATGGCTTCAGTCACTGCTGCTGCCTCCTAGGGTGGTTTTAGCAGGAAGCTGGATTTGACAGCAGAGTTAAACCCAAGTCCTCCAACAGGGGATTCGGTCATCTCAACCCCTGTGCTAAACACCTGCCTCCAACATAATTTTTTTCAAGATTTATTTATTTATTTGAAAGTCAGAGTCACACAGAGAAAGAGAGGTCTTCCATCCACTGGTTCACTCACCAATTGGCCGCAATGGTCGGAGCTGTACAAATCCGAAGCCAGGAGCCAGGAGCTTCTTTCGGGTCTCCCATGCAAGTGCAGGGGCCCTAGGTCTTGGGCCATCTTCTAGTGCTTTCCCAGGCCATAGCAGAAAGCTGGATCGGAAATGGAGCAGCTGGGTCTTGAATCGGTGCCCATATTGGGTGCCGGCACTGCAGGCCAGGGCATTAACCCACTGTGCTACAGCGCTGGCCTCTCCAACATAATTTTTAAGCAAATTTTTTTTCAGAAAATAATGTGCCTTTCATATTCCCGTTGTAGCGTTAATGTTGATGGTCAAGGCACAGGCACACTTTATGCTACCTGGCTATAATTTCCACAACTGCTTCACAGCCATCAGCCCACAGGCCCTCCACAGCCATGTAGGCACATGTCCACTTCTTCATTTTGCAGGTGAGCTCATACAGCCAGCCCCTTCAGCTCTTCAGAAAATTTTATCTATTTTCATTTTATTTCAAAGGCAGAGAAGCAGAGAGGGAGTTGGTTAAATCTTTCATCTGCCAGTTCACTCCCCAAATGCCTGCAATAGCCAGAGCTGGACCAACTCAATGCCAGGAACTCAGAACTCAATCTGGGTTTCCCGTGTGGGTAGCAGAGGCCAAAAACACTTGGGCCATCTCCTGACGCTTTTTCCGAAGCTATTAGCAGAGAGCTGGATTGGAAGTGGAGCTGCCGGGACTCGAACCAGCTTTACTTGCTACACCACAACTCTGGCCCCGCCATCAGACTCTGCAACCTTTGTGCCCCACGCAGTCCATGGAAGCCAGAGCTGGCTGCAGAATGAGTACATTGCTGGCAAAGCGAGAGCTCTTTCGATGACGTCTTGAGATAGTTTTATAGATATAATTCCGAATCTTCCACAGACCTTTCAAATAGGCGTTCTTACAATGTAAAGAAAATTGCAATAAACTTCCTTTGACCATCTGCCCCTAGCCAGCCTGCTGCATTTCTCCCGCCCTCACACATCAGCTTTCAAACATTCTTTAAAAACAAATTATTTATCTGTTTGTTTGAAAAGCAGAGTTACAGAAAGAGATGGACAGAGACCTTCCATCTGCTGGTTCACTCCTCAAATGGCTGCAAAAGCTAGGGCTGTGCCAAGCTGAAACCAGGAGCCTGGAATTCCATTGAAATCTCCCCCTATGGGGGGCAGGAACCTCCCCTATGGGTGGCAGGGACCCAAGCACTTGGGCCATCCTCTGCTGCTTTCCCAGGGGCATTAGCAGGGGCCTGGATTGGAAGTGGAGCAGCCAGGACTGGAAACAGCTCCCATAGGTGACACCATCCTAGGCAGCAGCTTAATCTGCTGTGCCACAGCGCTGGCCCCTTTCATTCTTTTCTCTTTGACTTCTCCTCTCCCACTGCTAGCGGTTTCGCTTGCGTTTTGCTTGCATCCCTCTGTTCCCAAATGTAGGTTTTATTACTAATCATGTGTGGTGAAGCAAAGAGATTATGGCTGTCATTTAAAAATTGTTACAGCTTTGGGGACCGGCGCTGTGGTGTGGTGGTTAAAGCCACCACCTGCAGTGTTGGCATTCCGTATGGGCGCCGGTTCTAGTCCCAGCTGCTCCTCTTCCAATCCAGCTCTCTGCTATGGCCTAGGGAAGCAGTAGAAAATGACCCAAGTCCTTGGACCCTGCACAAGCATGGGAGACCTGGAAGAAGCTCCTGGCTCCTGGCTCCTGGCTTTGGATCAGCGCAGCTCCGACCATTGCAGCCATTTGAGGAGTGAACCAGTGGATAAAAGACCTCTCTCTCTCTCTCTCTCTCTCTCTCTCTGCCTCTCTCTCTGCCTCTCTCTCTCTCCTTCTCTCTCTGTGTAACTCTGACTTTCAAATAAATAAATAA
Source organism: Lepus europaeus (assembly GCF_033115175.1). Lineage (NCBI taxonomy): Eukaryota > Metazoa > Chordata > Mammalia > Lagomorpha > Leporidae > Lepus > Lepus europaeus. The sequence goes on from NC_084839.1 coordinate 94,074,251, forward strand.
ATATTTTTTAAAAATTCGTTACAGATCTGAGAGGAAGGGGCAACCTGAGCCACTTGGGGACACTGCAGGGTCAGCGGGCAGGTGGAGCGAGGGAAGGCAGAACATGGGCAAGAGCCTTTACTGCGATTCCTGGGGTGGGGGAGGGCTCTGGGACCGAGGGGTTATGCTGGCTTCTCCGGCACTTCCCCTGGAGTGGTAAGGGCAGGTGCACAGAGAAGGTGACTGGTTGTGGGCGCTGGGTTGATGGTTTGCTTGTGAAAGGTACACTCAGGTCATGGCTAATCAGAACCATTGTGTGCTTCCAAGTCTTTCCTTGCTGGCTTCCCCCAACACAGGGCTTCTCATCCCCACCTGCCCATAGGAATTGCCTGCTCCAGACCCCAGGGCTCCCCACCCACCAAACACGACCCTAGAGGAGGGCCCAGGTGCCAGGCTGAGGGCCCATGGCAAACTCCATCCCCTTCATTACTGTAGCCTCTCCTCCATCCCATACCCACCCTGCCTCTTGTTTGCGCCTCACCCCATCCATCTTGGATGTTCAGTCCAGAGCAGCACAGACTGCAGATTGGCTAAGTGAAGGGGACTTTAGAGATGCAGGCCGGATCTCACTGACCTCAGTGCACTGCAGGATCACGTGGGCACAGGTATTTGGCCTAGAGGTTAAGGCTCCCAGGGTCGCTGTGGCTCAGCGGGTTGAGCTGCCCTTGTGACACCAGCATCCCATGTGAGTGCCTGTTTGAGTCCCAGCTACTCTGCCTCTGATCCAGCTCCCACTAATGTGCCTGGGAAAGCAGTGGAAAGATGGCCCGAGTCCTTGCTCTTGGCTTCGGCCTGGCCAGGCCCTACCCATTGCAGCCATTTGGGGAGTGGAACAGAGGATGGAAGATCTCTCTCTCTCTCTCTCTCTCTGGCTTTCAAATAAATCTTTCTAAAGAGTACCTGCTATCATTCAGAGCTCTGGCCCCCAGGATGCAGTGAAGGCTGAAGTAATTGAGTTCCTGGCTTCGGATTTGGCACTGGACCAATCCAGCCTAAGAACTAAAAGAAAGCATCGTGGTGGTGGTGGTGGGGAGGGGGGCGGGGGCTGGAAATGCAGACCCTGGGACCCCACCCCCACCTGCTCATCAGCAGGAATCTGATCTTCAAAAAAGTACTCAGTTGGCACCGGCACTGGGGCCCGGTGTGTTGGCAGTGTCTGTATCCTATACCAGAGCGCTGGTTCAAGTCCTGGCTTTGCAGCTTCAATCCAACTTCCTACTACATAGTGCCTGGTAAGGCAGAGGGATACAGGGATACAGCCCCCGTTCTCTGGCCCCTGCCACTATGGGGGAAACTTGGAGGGAGTTTTTGGTTCCTGGCTTGGCCTTGGCTCTGACCTGGCTATCGTGGGTCTCTGGGGAAGTGAACCAGCAGATAGAAGATTCTCTCTCTCCCTTTCGAATAAATGAATCTTTAATAATAAATAAAAGGGAAAATATCCAGTCCAATTTATTCTATGCCAGCCCTCTCACTCATATGCTTCCTGCTTTTTCTCTACTGAATCAAGTAACTACAAGAGATCAAACATTTTTCTAAACTCATAAAATGGAATATTCATACTTATCAGTAACTGCAGAGGACACAGAAGCTCAAGCCCCTCACAGGGCCACCACACACTTCAAGATGTATCTTTAAGACTGATCTAGTTCTAATAGTTTACTTGCTTTTCTTCTTCTTTAAATGTAAATGCTTTTTCCATATTTCTTCCAATCACAGTCACATCAATCAGCATTAACATAGACTTCAAAAGTCTGGCATCTGGATCCACTTCAAATCACAGCTTGGCCCCCTTAAAGTCCAAATTTTACTGTAATAAGTTCAATGGGAAAAGTTATAGGAGAAAACTACTATTGTTTTCTATTAATTTTTTCTAACTTTTTTTATGTTTTGGAAGACATGTACTGTCACTAACTCTTTGGATTAGTGGGGACCAGAGAAAGGGGGACTGGGAGAGAGAGGAAGGGAGAGAGACAAAGGGTGAAGGGAAGGAAAGGGTAACCGAACTTTTTTTTTAAGATTTTATGCACTTATTTATTTAATCGAAATTTAGAGTTGCAGAGAGGGAGAGGGGAGAGATGGAGGGAAAGGGCTTTCCATCCACTGTTTTGCTCCCCAAATAGCCACAATGGGCAGGGTTAGGCCAGGCTGAAGCCAAGAGCCAGCGGCTTTTTTCCAGGTCTACCAAGCAAGTGCAGGGTGTGAAGCACTTGGGCCATCTTCTACTGCTTTCCCAGGCCATAGTAGAGAGCTGGATGGGAAGAAAAGCAGCTGGTACTCGAACCTTTGCCCATATGGGCGCTGGCACTGCAGATAGTGGCCCAACCTCTGTGCCACAGCTCCAGCCCCAACAGAACTTTTTTTAAGAAAGAAAAATGAAGACATCATTTTGCCCTGAATTAGTAGTAACCCCCTCTAAATAGTACTAATATAAATCAGGGAGTTTTTAAGTGCATTCTTTCGTTTTATTATGAATTATGAAAATTAGGAGGTTTTAAAAAAATTCATTCAAGCTTTTTTCAATTACTAGATCTCAAAGACACTTTTCTATGTGATTTAGTTCAAGGATATTTCCCCAAAGGGATGCAAACAATGTATAATCACAGTTCTGGAAGGCTTTTGTCTGGGTTACTTTGCACAGCTGCCTGACTGTTGGCAGAGTGTGTGGAATTTTGGGGTACAGCAAAGATGCCACCAGGACTCCCGCTGGTCTCTCCCTGCTACCCATCGGGAAGGAATGTCCAGAGGATGCACTCCGGAAATGAGCAGGCCAATTGTTCTCACAATGTTGAAAAGCTGCAGTGCTGACCCCAAGGATGGGGCCCCTCACACTCAAACCAGCTCAGAACCGCAGCTTTCTCTCTCTCTCTTTTGTTTTTTTTGACAGGCAGAGTGGACAGTGAGAGAGAGAGATAGAGAGAAAGGTCTTCCTTTGCCGTTGGTTCACCCTCCAATGGCCACCGCAGCCAGCGCACCGCGCTGATCCGAAGGCAGGAGCTAGGTGCTTCTCCTGGTCTCCCATGGGGTGCAGGGCCCAAGCACTTGGACCATCCTCCACTGCACTCCCGGGCCACAGCAGAGAGCTGGCCTGGAAGAGGGGCAACCGGGACAGAATCCGGCGCCCTGACCGGGACTAGAACCCAGTGTGCCGGCGCCGTAAGGCAGAGGATTAGCCTAGTGAGCCACGGCGCTGGCCGCAGCTTTCTCTCTGTCTCTCTCTCTCACTGTCCACTCTGCCTGTCAAAAAAAAAAATAAAAAAAAAAAGGAAAGGAGAGTGGCCCAGTGTTGTGGCATAGCGAGTAAAGCTGCTGGCTGCAGTGCCAGCATCCCATATGGGCACCGGTTCTAGTCCTGGCGGCTCCTCTTCCCATCCAACTCTCTGCTATGGCCTGGGAAAAGAGTAGAAGATGGCCAAAGTCCTTGGGGCCCTGCACCTGCATGGGAGACCTGGAGGAAGATCCTGGCTCCTGGCTCCTGGTTTCAGATCAGCGCAGCTCTGACTGTTGCAGCCAACTGGGGAGTGAACCAGCGATGGAAGACCTCTCTCTCTCTCTCTCTCTCTCTCTCTCTCTCTGCCTCTCCTTCTCTTAGTAACTCTAACTTTCAAATAAATAAATAAATCTTTAAAAAAAAGAAGGAAAGGCGAGGACTGGCAGAGACATGGATTGCCTGGTGAAGATACGGGTGGAGATGGCGGTGACACAGCTCCAAGCCAAGGAGTGGTCAACAACATGACCAGGAGCCACCTGAAGCTGAGGGGGACAGAGAAGACTCTTCCTTCAAGCTTTCAAAGAGCGTGTGGAACCTGCCCACCCCTTGATTCTAGACTGCCAACAGCCAGAACTGCAAGAGAACACATGTTTGTTGATTTAAGCCCCTACACTTGTAGTAACTTGTTACATAGCCCTAGAAGTCAGTAGATTCCCAAAAAAGCCAACAGCCTACATCCGCTGGGCTGCAGGTCAGATCATCAGATGCTGTAAGATGCACTGATCCCTTAGTGGCCTAACAGCTGAACACCACCAAGATCTTACAGAGAAGGAGGAGCAGGACAATGAGGCTGAAGGAAAAAATGCCATAATAATAATATGGCATAACAATGCCATAATAATATAATGCCACAATAATAGCAGTCAGTCTTCTCAGCACTGCACAGAGTGCATTGTTGGTTTGGTCCTAAAAACTACCCTAGGAATGTGCATGGTTGTCTATATTTTATACATCAGGAAATGAGGTTCAGAAGATAAGGGCTATTCTCTGGTCACACAGAAAGAATCAAATCCCACCCTGAGCCCACTCCCCAGCGCTAACCATTCTGCAGCACGTCCTTTCAGAGAGCAGGTCTTCCTGGATTGGGCTTTCCAAAGCAGCCTCCCAGTGCTAACCTCTTAGCAGTAAACGTGGTCACAGGTGTTGACTCTGAGTGACTCTTTTGTAAAGGTTTATTTTATTTATTTAGAAGGCAGAGTGATAGAGCAAGAGAGAGACATCTTCCATCCACTGGTTCACTCCCCAATGGATGCAACCAGGCTAGACCAGGCTGAAGCTAAGAGCCAGGAGCTCCAACTGGGTCTCCCACATGGGTGGCAGGGGTCCAGGTACGTGGGCCATCGTCTGCTGCTTTCCCAGGCACATTAGCAGGAAGCTGGATCAGAAGCAGAGCAGCTGGGACTTGAACCAGCATCTCAAGCAGTGGTTTAACCCACTGCACCACAACACTGGCCCCTTACTGCGTTTAGATGATCCGTTAATGAGCTAGGTCACTGTGCATCCCACCTCTAGCTGGGCTGATCTGGACAGCCAGGAAAGATGGAAGAACTCCATTCCAATGCTCTTTTTCTCTTCATTTGCAACTCCCCAAAAGTCACCTCCTCCCTGAGCTTAACACGAGCACTTCTTGTTTAAAACAACAGCTGTTTAAAAAGTAAGGGTCTTAGCCGGCGCCGCGGCTCAATAGGCTAATCCTCCGCCTTGCGGCGCCGGCACACCAGGTTCCAGTCCTGGTCAGGGCACCGATCCTGTCCCGGTTGCCCCTCTTCCAGGCCAGCTCTCTGCTGTGGCCAGGGAGTGCAGTGGAGGATGGCCCAAGTCCTTGGGCTCTGCACCCCATGGGAGACCAGGAGAAGCACCTGGCTCCTGCCATCGGATCAGCGCGGTGCACCGGCCGCAGCGCGCCTACCGTGGCGGCCATTGGAGGGTGAACCAACAGCAAAGGAAGACCTTTCTCTCTGTCTCTCTCTCTCACTGTCCACTCTGCCTGTCAAAAAAAAAAAAAAAAAGTAAGGGTCTTGGGGCTGGCACTGTGGTGCAGTAGGTTAATCTTCCACTTATGGTGCCAGCATCCCATATTCTAGTCCCAGCTGCTCCTCTTCAAATCCAACTCTCTGCTGTGGCCTGGGATAGCAGTGGAGGATGATGCAAGGGCTTGGGCCCCTGCACCTGCATGGGAGACCAGGAAGAAACACCTGGCTCCTGGCTTCAGATTGGCAGAGCTCTGGCCATTGCGGCCATTTGGGGCGTGAACCAGAGGATGGAAGACCTCTCTGTGTCTCTCCCTCTCACTGTAACTCTACCTCTCAAATAAATAAATAAAATCTTAAAAATAAATAAATAGAATTAAATTAAAAGTAAGGGTCTTGTCAACTGGTGTTTGACAAAAGAGCAAAACAACACAATGGAACCAAGGTGAAGAGAGTCTTTCCAACTAATGGTGCTGGGACGACTAGACACCATGTGCAAACAGACAAATCTAAACACAAACTTTAGACCGCTCACAAAAATGAACTTGAAATGGATCACAGACCTATGTGTCAAATGCATAGGAGAGAATCTGAAGACCTTGAATTTGGTAATGCATCTAGTTCCAAGTGGCGAAACCACAGAAGTTGTGCTTTGGACTGTGGTCGGTGGTGCGTGCCAGGGGAGTTGGAGCATTGCATTAAGGTGGGTGTGGTGGTGGTTAGTGCAGCATAGCCAGGGCTGCCACACAGGCTCTTCCTTGGCAGTGCTACCTCCTTGCCTGCATCAAAAGAAGCCATCCTGAAAAGGCTACATACTGTGCGCCTCCAACTAGAAGACTGTCTGGAAAAGGCAAATCTGTGGACAAAGTAAAAAAGAGAGCAGTGGGTGCCAGGGGTTGACAGAGAGAGAGAAACGAAAAGGCAGAGCACAGAGGAATTGTAGGGTAGGGCAGTGAGAGTATTCTGAATACACTGCCATGCATGTGTCAAAACCCATAGAATGCACACACCAAGGGTGACTGCCCTGCCTCAGAGCAGATTCTTGGGTCGTAATAAGGTACGACTCTAGTGTAGAGGTTGATAGTGAGGGTGGCTATGACGGGTCGGGAGGGGATAGATGGCAACTGTCTATACTTTCCTCTCGATTTTGCTGTGAACCTAGAAATGCTCTTACAGCATGCAGCCTCTGGGGTTGGGGGAAGGAGTGATGGAACACAGCAGGCAGATCTCTGTGCAGGCGGGCTTATGTGATGTAGTCAGGCAGCCATAGACGTGGCGCTCTTTGCTAGCTTCTCATTTGCTTGGGTCGGGCTCAGTGTTTTATTACAGATGATACATACTATCCTGGTCTGCCTTAAGGCTCTAGAATCTGCTCAATAAACCCATGACAGCTTTTAAAAAAAACACAGAATATTTATTTATTTATCTGAAATGCAGGGAGAGAGAGAGAGAGAATCATCTACTGCTTCATTCTCCAAATGGCCATAACACTGGCCAGGCCAAAGCCAGGAATCAGGAAGTCCATTCTGGTCTCCCACATGGGTAGCTGGGGCCCAAGTACGTGGGCCCTCATCTGCTGCTTTCCTAGGCACATTTGCAGGACGCTGGATCAGAAGCAGAGCAGCCGCATCTTAAACCAATGCTCTGATACGGGATGCCTTTGGGGATCACCCAGACCGTTATCCAAACCATACCAGGTAGCTACCCCAACTCCTTGCTGCAAAAGAGGAAACTGAGGCTAAACAGCCAAGGAGCAGAGCCAAGACCACAGTCTAGGCCTCCGGAGTTGAGGGCCTGCCACCTCCTTATTTCCCATGTCCCTTCTGCCTCCTATTTTCTCGGTACATCATGACTTTGCAGCAGCTTCTGTTTACTTTGGTGGCTTTGTGCAGGCAAGTGAGTTAGGTTTGCCTTGTCTCCACTGACACACACGAATTCAGGATCATGAATGCCACCCAGGCCAGGGCATACAGACTGAGAGCATCCCGTGAGTCTCTTCTCTTCCCTGGGAAGGGGTCCTCTTCAGCATCACTCCCCTCTGTACATCAAGGGCAGTGGCAGGGCAGGGCAGGTGCTAGAGTTCCCAGGCCCTCCATTTGCATTGTTAAGGTCTTGGGTCATATTAGGAGCCCATTTTTTGGAAAGTGACTTGAAGCCACTATTAAAAAGTTCTGTCGGCTGATTACAAAGAGACATGAAGGACCTGTTCGGGGTGATGGAAATGTTCTCAAAGTAGATTGTGGCTACAGTTGCTCAACATTATAAATTGATTGAAAAATCCTTGATTTATAAACTTATGATGGAAAATTGTTATGGTATGTAAATTATGTGTCTGTAAATCTGCTAAAACATTTAACTGTCATCAAAAATAGCTTTAAAATACATTCTTTCTATTTCAAATGAAAAAGCCTATTTTTACCAGACTTATATGAAGGGTTTTTTTGTTTTTTGTTTGTTTGTTTGTTTGTTTTTAGTTTGGCTTTCTTTTTTTCCAGAGTTAGGGTATGAGTGTCAAAAAACATTGCAAAATGTACTGGCATACTTAAAAAAGTCCAAAGGAAAAGGGAATTAAAAGACGAGTTTATACTGGTGCAAAAAAAGTTCTCAGAAGACATATTTCCATGAAATTTTTTGACATTCCTCTTCATAAAAGGAATTTACAATTCCTTTTTTTAAAAAAATGATTTTTATTTACTTATTTGAGAGGTAGAGCTACAGACAGAGAGGCAGAGACGGAGAGAGAGGTCTTCCATCCACATACTCCTTCCCGAAATGGCCAAAACGGCCGGAGCTGCACCAATCCAAAGCCACGAGCTTCTGCCAGGTCTCCCACGAGGATGCAGGGGCGCAAACACTTGGGCCGTCTTGCACTGCTTTCCCAGACCATAGCAGAGAGCTGCATCAGAAGAGGAGCAGCCGGGACATGAACTGGCGCCCATACGGGATGCTTGCGCAGCAAGCGGCTTAGCCATAGCGCTGGCCCTACAGGGCCCTGCAGTTAGTTTTTGAGAAAACCAGGTTAGGGGGCTTGGCTGCCAATGTGATTTTGGAGAAGCAAAAGGTTTTTTTTCCAAGAAGCCCTGAGAAGCTCAAGGCATTGGTATCAGGTTTTCTGCAGCCTTGCTGGGAGCCCCTCAGCCAGGGAGCTTGTGGCATCACCCAACTCTACCTGAAAATAATGCGATATTTGCAGGTCTTTTTTTTTAGGATTTTGAAGAAGTGTTAACGGCCTCTGATTTCATTAAAAATATCACACATTAAAAATATCACTTTGAAGCGAGTACCATCTGCTTTGTGCTTTGAGCAGAATCTTCATGTGTGGTTCAGGGACTTTCAGAGTCCTACCTGACACACACCTGTAACGTAGCTCTGCCAGGGCTGGAGAGTTGGCGTCTGGTGGTGAAATGGACAAACACAAGTCTCCCGGATTCGCTGGGGAGCTGACCACGCACCGGAGGCAAGAGCTTTGGCTTCCACTGCAGCGAGCTGGTGCCACAAGGAGACACAACAACAGGTGTGGTAGGACCGGCCTGTAGGTTATGCCACACTTTTCAAAACTACTTGCATAGCCCATGGCTCTCCTCGGAACTGGAACAAGTACGATCAGAGTCGTAATCTGAATCGGTAGCAGCAAGTTTGTCTGCACAATGAAACCTGTGTGTGAGATGGGTGGTTCAGAGGTGGGGCTTCCCCAGGGCGGAGGAAAGGTGAGAAGGCTGGGAGAGCAGAAGAGAAGCTGTAACTCAACACCCCAATCTGTTGCCTGGAGCATCTCAACCAAATCACGTACCTGGGTTAAGTTTGCACCTCTGCAAGTGGGACTAGAATTGTGGCGTCCCTCTGCCATCTGTGGCCTCTGCCTGAGAGGACTCAACCAACCATGGCTCAACTATGTCCAAGAGGGATGGGTTTTGGGGATGCCTGCATCCCATACCAGAGTGCATGGATTTGAGTCTCGGCTCCACTTCTGCTCCCAGCTTCCTGCTGATGCACATCTGGGGAGGAGCAGGTCCTCGATTCCTGCCACCAATGCAGGAGACCTGGATTGAGTTCCCAGCTTCTGGATTTATCCTGGCCCAGCCCTGGCTGCTGTGGGCATCTGGGGAGTGAACCAGCAGACGGGAGTTCTCTCTCTTTTTCTCTCTCCATCTCTCTGCCTTTCAAATAAATAGACTAAAAATTCTCTTAAAATTTTAAGAAAAATGTGCATCTGTACTGAACACATACACTCTTTTTATCATCATTCACTAAACAATACAGTGCCACTATTTACAGAGTCTTTATGTTGTATTCAAATCATCTAGATATGGTTCACAGTACAGAGGAGGGTTGGGTAGGTTTTCTGGCAATACTAGACCATGTCACTGAAGGGACTCGGGCGTCCTTGGGTTTTGGTGCCTGTCAGGGCAGTGAGGGAGGTCTTGGAAGATCAGGGGGTGACTCAATGCTGTCAGGTTGCTACAAGAAAGAAAAACAGCATACTTTTGGAGCACTTTGTGTACTTTTAAATTGTGTTCAACTACTAAGAATTATGACCACTTTGATCAAAGCAAAGCCTTCATCATCTTTGGACGCTGTATGTATGAAGGCCTAAGATAGCCAAGCTGGCTTTTGGGAGAAATCTCCCCCCTTCACGGCTCTGAATTGGTCACCAGTGTGTCCAGGGCACTGACCCTCTCAGCCCTGGAGGCAGGCCATGGGCTAGTGGGCAGTCACTCTGCTGTGCCAGGCAAATGCAGTAGTCTATGTGTGTCCTGTTTTGAAAAGGAGAAGAAAGCACCTCAAGTTGAACAAACAGGGTGGTGAGCCCGTCCCCACTCCACCCTGTGGCTCCTGTAGCTGTCGTGTTAAATCCTGCATGCTCCAAAGCCAGCAATCTCCAATCTGAGGGGACAAATACGTTCATGCTTGTTTGCTAGGGAAGGAAGCAGATGTGAAAGTTCCTCCATTTGCTGTGGGGAGGGAAAGACAGGCCTGAGGGCAGCCTGTGTCCCAGGGTCTGCCTGGGATGTTCAGTGCTGCCCCCCCACACACACGCACACGCACGCACACGCACGCACACACGCGCACACACATGCTCACATGCATGCTCACATTCATTCTCCTTGCTTGGCTTCCCTTACTCCTTATCTTTCCTGCTGAAACACATGATGATGGCTCTAGCTGCAGAACGCTGATTCATTCCTAATAGAAAAATGTCTGATGGGGAATTGTTAGCTGGATGGCCTCTCTTCTCACAGCCCGAGGGTTAAGACCATGGCCCCTGGAGTCAGACCCTCCCATGGGCATCCCTCCAGTAGCCGTGAGGAATGGTTCCAGGACCACCTGCAGGTACCAATATCTGCAGATGCTCAAGTCGCTTACAGAGCATGATGCAGTCTTTGCGAAGAGCCAACATACATCCTGCTGTGGGCTGGAAATCATCTCTAGATGACTTACAGCACCTAACACGATGGAAATGCTATGTAAGTAGTTGCTTGTACTACTCCATTGCTGAGGGCATAATGACAAACGGAAAGAAAGATCTGTATGTACTAACTTCCCCCAATGTTTTCAACCTGTTATAAGTGTGAGTATCTCAATTTTTATTCCAAGTTCTTGCCTCCATGGAGATAAGAATTCAAAGCAGAGGCAAACATGCAGTGCCCAAGTGGGAGCAGGATTTATTTAAAAGGGAGGGGGTGAAGGGTGAATATGCACTCATGCATGAGTGTGGGCACCCCTTCCCCCAGAGAGATATGCACCAAGAGTGGGCCTGAGTTGCCAACAACGAGCTAGGGGAGGGGTGGCAAAGGCCGCAAGCCAAAAGGGTAAAGGGCTACTCCCAAGTTATCAGTCCCTGTTATGAGGTAGGGGGTGGCACACTAGTTGGGGCTAATTCAGTGTGTGTGAGGCTTTCTGGGGGTTTTCATGGCACCTTCGCACGGAGCCTGACTTCCATGTAGCCATCATGGTAACTCCTCCTTCCTGGTCACAGATGAGATACAGGTGCATGATGGGAAAGTGGGCCTATTAGATTGACAGCTAAGGGAGTGGATTTCCAATGCAGGGCTGTGCAGACATGGTAAGAAAATATTCCAGCTCAACTATTCCTACCTGATCTTCTTACCTCGTTCCCCAATATCCTCAGAGTCAGTTGAGACCTTAGATGGGGAACCCGCAGAGGCAGAAGTCTGTGCTGTCTGTAACTATGTGCCCATCAATTTCCTCACCTGTAAGGAGGCACGGATGTGAGGGTTAAAGGAGAGAAGCTATGGCAAACATTGCCACCCCTGAGAACATCTAGCCTCTGGCTGGCTTGGTAGAACAAGGACTCCTGGGGCCCCAACACCTCCCAGCATTGCTCATTCTGTAGATCTAAGGTGACTCTGACAACTTGCATTGAGCAAACTTCCCAGTGAAGCTGATGAGGCAGGCCCATGGACCAGCTTTCGGAACACCCAACTGGGAGCCAGCGTTGTGGTGTAATGGGTAAAGCCACTACATCATCATGCTGACATCCCTTGTAGACAGCATTTTGAGTCCTGGTGGCTCCACTTTTGATCCATCTCCCTGCTAATGGCCTGGGGAAAGCAGTGGAAGATGGTCAAAGTGTTTGGACCCCTGCCACCTACATGAGAGACCTGAAGGAAGCTCCTGGCTCCCGACTTAAGCCTAGTCTGTCCCTGGTCATTGCGGCCATTTGGGGAATGAGCCAGAGGATGGAAGAAATTTCTATCTGTGTATGTCTCTCTCTCCCTCTGTAACTCTGACTTTCAAAATAAATTTTAAAATCTTCTTTTTTATTTCATAAATGTGAATTTACAAAGTGCAACTTTTGTATTGTTGTGGCTTCTCCCCCCAAGCTCCCTCCCTCTCCCTCTCCCATCCCGCCCTTTATCGAGTTTCATTTTCAATTACCTTCATATACTGAAGATCAACTTAGTATATACTAAGCAAGGATTTCAACAGGCTGCACTCACACAACCGCACAAGGTATAGGGTACTGTTCGACTAGTAGTGTTTTTAAGTTTCATAGTAAAACACATTAAGGACAGAGATCCTACGTGGGGAGCATGTACCCAGTGACTCCCGTTGTTGATTTAACAATTGGCACTCTTATTTATGACGTCAGCAATCACCCTCAGCTATGTAAAACGCTCAACCTGTACCTCATGAGTACACGTGAAACTTTAGCCATCACTGAGAATGGGCAGTCAGAACTTGCTTCATAAGAGGCTTCCCAAATCTGGTCTGTTTGAAAATGCTCCCCAAGGGTCTTGCTCGGATTGAGGAATAAAAAACGCGGGTCCCTTTGAGCTTCCTTTTCTCAGAAGCTGAGCCACATGGCACAGCACCTGTGCCTGAACACGGCTACTTGATGTGTTGCTTTTGGCTGCTCTCACATATCTTTTCACTGCCAATAAAGTTGTTGTGATTGAAAGAGACCATCTGTGTGAGGTTGCAGGTAATGACAGAGTGGAGCTGTTGCCCCAGCAAAGCGCTGCTCCCCACTCTCCCGTTTGCTAGGTTGATTTCACTTGATCCAATTTGTTTTTCTGGAGCAGGGATTTCAAATCCAGTGGAACAAACACCAGTTGGTTCCCTGGAATAACATTTTAGAGGATGGAGAAGGAGTCCATCAGGTTTCCTGGCCTTTGGCTGAGCTAGCAGAAAGTAGATCTTATTGGATGTACAGATATAGGTGAAGGCATTGATGTAAAATTCCAACTCTGATCGTTCAAATGTAGATGTACCTGTGGGACTGTTTTGCAGTGGTATTAAAAATAGTTTCTTTTTTTTAAGAATTATTTTATTTGAAAGACAGAGATACAGAGAGAGGGAGAGCCAGAGAGAGAGGTCTTCCATTCCCCTGGTTCATTCACCAAATGACTGCAAAAGCCAGAGTTGAGCTGAACTGAAGCCAGGAGCCAGGAGCTTCTTCCAGGTCTCCCACGTGGGTGCAGGGACCAAAGGACTTGGGCCACCTTCTACTGCTTTCCCAGGCCGTAGCAGAGAGCTGGATCAGAAGAGGAGTAGCCGGGACACATGTGGCCAAGGTCAAGGTTCAGGGTTCAGGGGCCCAGCTGCCCAGGACAGACAGAGACCCACTCAGGGCTCTTAAGTAAATGCCCTGACCACACTGTATGTGGCAGTGAAGGTTTAGGATGTGGGTGGTGGGATCCCAGGGGGAAGCCCTGCTCTTCCTGGCACTGGGAAGCCCTTGGCTTAAGGATTGACTGCTGTCCTACAAGGTGTCCATGATCACACCACTCAGTGAGAGGACTTGTGGGGAGATGGACCCACGGTGTCTATTTGTCTATTATTTATTCATTTGAAAGGCAGTACAGAGGCAGAGAGAGAGAGACAGAGACAGAGAGACAGGTCTTCCATCTGCCGGTTCACTCCCCAAATGGCTGCAATGGCCGGAGCTGCACCAATCCGAAGCCAGGAGCAAGGAGCTTCCTCTGGGTCTCCTACGTGGGTGCAGAGGCCCAAGGACTTGGGCCATCTTCTACTGCTTTCCCAGGCCATAGCAGAGAGCTGGATCAGAAGTGGAGCATCCAGGACCTGAATTGGCGCCCATATAGGATACCAACACTGCAGGCGGTGGCTTTACCTGCTACGCCACAGTGCCGGGCCCTTGAGTTTTTTTTCGCTTAACACTTTGGATATATCAATCCACTGCCTTGCTGCCTCTGAGAGTTCTGATGAGAAATCTTCTGGTAATTTTATTGAGAATCATGTTTGTGACAGATTGCACCCATTAGGGATGCCGTCACTGCAGGCAGTGGCTTTACCCACTACGCCACAGCGCAGGCTCCTCCATGGATTTTTTGAATACCACAGCAGTAGAGTTATCTGAGATGTTACTATTTGGGATAACTAGGCAAAGTGTTTATGGGATCTCAACATATTCTTTCTTTAAAAAAAAATGTATTTATTTGAAAAGTATCAGAATACTAGAGAGAGAGAGAGAGAGAGAGAGAGAGAGAGACTTCCTGGTTCACTCCCCAAATAGCTGCAACAGCCATGTGTGGGACAGACTGAAGCCAGGAGCCAAGAGCTTCAACCAGCTCCCCCATGTGGGTGGCAGGGACCCAAGCACCTGGATCGTCATTGTCTGCTGCTTTCTCTGCAGCATTAGCAGTGAGCTGGATTGGAAGCAGAGCAGCAGGGACTCAAACCAGTGCTCAGGTAGGGGATGCCCGTGTTGCAAGTAGCAGCTTAACCCGTGGTGCCACAACGTTAGCCCCAATGTGTTATCTCTTATACTCTGTGAATTTGCACTTTTCTCAAAATTAAATTAATATCCTTAAAGGTTTTAAAATTAAAAATCAGACAGAAGTGTATGCTTACCGTTTGCTGTGAGTGTAGATCCTATGTAAAGTTTTCTGATTTCACACACACACACACACACAAATACAGAAGAAAAGGTGGGATGAAACTCAGTAAGGATGTATGCTTATGGCCTTGATGGTGGTCATGGTTTCATGGTGTATTCTTACCCCACACTCATGAAGATGTAAATACACACAGCTTTTTACATGTTAGTCTCAATGAATAAAGTGGGTTTTCTTTCTTTCTTTCTTTTTCTTTTTAAAAAAAAAAAAAAAAAAAAAAAAAGCTGGCCGGCGCCGTGGCTTAACAGGCTAATCCTCTGCCTTGCGGCGCCGGCACACTGGGTTCTAGTCCTGGTTGGGGCGCCGGATTCTGTCCCGGTTGCCCCTCTTCCAGGCCAGCTCTCTGCTATGGCCCAGGAAGGCAGTGGAGGATGGCCCAAGTCCTTGGGCCCTGCACCCGCATTGGAGACCAGGAGAAGCACCTGGCTCCTGGCTTCGGATCAGCATGATGCGCCAGCTGCAGCGGCCATTGGAGGGTGAACCAGCAGCAAAAAGGAAGACCTTCCTCTCTGTCTCTCTCTCTCTCACTATCCACTCTGCCTGTCAAAAAAAAAAAAAAAAGCTAAATCAGGCCGGTGCTGTGGCGCAGCGGGTTAACACCCTGGCCTGAAGCACCAGCATCCCATATGGGCACCGGTTCTAGTCTCGGCTGCTCCACTTCTGATCCAGCTCTTTGCTGTGGCCTGAGAAATCAGTGGAAGATGGCCCAAGTCCTTGGGCCCTGCCAGCAGAAGCTCCTGGCTCCTGGCTTTGCATCGGCGCAGCTCTGACTGTTGCAGCCAATTGGGGAGTGAACCAGCGGATGGAAGACCTCTCTCTCTCCCTCTCTCTATTTCCCTCTCTCCCTCTCTCTTTGTAACTCTGACTTTCAAATAAATAAATAAATCTTTAAAAAAAAAAAAAAGCTAAACAACTATGATAGCAGCAGCATTAACTCTAGACGGATCTGTCGGGCAGTTCCCAGGTGCCAGGCCCTGCTGTAAGCACTGGGGACGCAGCAAAAACTCACACAGACAGAAACTCCTGCCCCTGTGGAGCCAGCATTGTAACACAATGGGCTCATCCCAGGCTTCGTCCATTCGGGCTTCCCGAAATGCAAGTGATGACATAAATGTTTATGACGTGCAGCTGGTGACTTAAGTGTTTGTATCCTCAGTTCCCCAAAGTAGAGCTGCTCAGGTTTTCCTGGGCTGCTGGACAAGACCCAGAAAAGATGTGTGACTAGGGCAACTTTGTCCCAAAGGGTGAATGAGTGAGTCATTCTCCATTCTAGGGTTTAGCAAAATGATTGCCCCTCAGTACTACTCCCTGGGAGTTGGTTCTGGGAATTTCCATAGATACCAAAATCTGCCTTAGGGCCAGTGCTGTGGTGCAGTGGGTTAATGCCCTGGCCTGAAGCGCCGGCATCCCATATGGGCGCCGGTTCAAGACCTGGCTGCTCCACTTCTGATCCAGCTCTCTGCTATGGCCTGGGATAGCAGAGGAAGATGGCTCAAGTCCTTGGGCCCCTGCACCTATGTGGGAGACCTGGAAAAAGTTCCTGGCTCCTGGCTTAGGATTGGCACAGCTCCGGCCGTTGCAGCCATCTGGAGAGTGAATCAGTGGATGGAATCTCTCTCTCTCTCTCTCTCTCTCTCTCTCTCTCTCTCTCTCTGCCTCTCCTCTATGTAACTTTTATTTTCAAATAAATAAATAAATCTTTTTTTAAAAATCTGCACATGTTCCAGTCCCTTATGAAAGTTGGGATAGTGTTTGTTTAGAGCCTACACATATTCTTCCATATTTTTATTCCATCTCTAGGATGCTTATAATACCTACTGCAACGCAGAAGCCACGTAAACAGTTGTTGTACTGTTTTGTTTAGGGAATGACAAGAAGAAAATCTGTGAATTTTTTTCCCTGAACAGATGGTTGAATCCAAAGACGTGGAGCCCACAGAGAGAGGGACCAGCCTGTACCTGTAAAATGTAAATATATGCTCTAGGTGACACACTTGGACAAAAAAAATCTAACACACTTCTCTTTGCACACTTGCTTGCTCTAGGCTGAGTGTCCACCTAAGAAGCTGTGAGCACGACTGGTTGCCACAGAGGTGATGCAGATGTGATTGGTGAACCACAAGTCCCAGCTGGTGCTCCCAAAGAAAGACGCGTCTCCAGATCATTCCAGCGCCCTGGAAACTCACAGACGTGGAGCAGGAAGATGCAGCCGGCAGACAGAAGACGGGAGCTGCCCAAGCGCTGAGGGGGACGGAGCCTTTGCAGCCAGCTCCGCCGGCCTCCGAGCGTCTGTCGGCCATGGCCTGTAACAGCACCTCCCTCCAGACTTACGAACACCGGCTGCTCAATGGCAGCAACGGGTCGGACTCCGGGGCCACGCTCCTGCCCGCCCCGCTCAGGATATCCCTGGCAATAGCAATGCTGCTGATGATCGCGGTCGGTTTCCTAGGCAACACCGTGGTCTGTATCATCGTGTACCAGAGGCCGGCCATGCGCTCCGCCATCAACCTGCTGCTGGCCACGCTGGCCTTCTCCGACATCATGCTGTCCTTGTGTTGCATGCCCTTCACCGCCGTCACCCTCATCACCGTGCGCTGGCACTTTGGGGACCACTTTTGCCGGCTGTCGGCCACGCTCTACTGGTTTTTCGTCCTGGAGGGCGTGGCCATCCTGCTCATCATCAGCGTGGACCGCTTTCTCATTATCGTGCAGCGCCAGGACAAGCTGAATCCCCGGCGGGCCAAGGTCATCATCGCCGTCTCCTGGGTGCTGTCTTTCTGTCTCTCGGCCCCCTCGCTCACGGGCCGGACGTTTGTGGAGGTGCCCGCACGGGCCCCGCAGTGTGTGCTAGGCTACACCGAGCTGCCTGCAGACCGCGCCTACGTGGTGCTGTTGGTGGTGGCCGTGTTCTTCGTGCCCTTCGGGGTCATGCTGTGCTCCTACCTGTGTATCCTCAACACGGTCCGGAAGAACGCCGTGCGCGTGCACAACCAGTCGGACAGCCTGGACCTCAGGCACCTCACCAAGGCCGGCCTGAGACGGCTGCAGCGGCAGCAGCAGGTCAGCCTGGACTTGAGCTTCAAAACCAAGGCCTTCACCACCATCCTCATCCTCTTCGTGGGCTTCTCGCTCTGCTGGCTGCCCCATTCCGTCTACAGCCTCCTGTCTGTGTTCAGCCGGAGGTTTTACTACAGCGCCTCCTTTTACAGCACCAGTACCTGCATCCTGTGGCTCAGTTACCTCAAGTCTGTCTTCAACCCCATTGTCTACTGCTGGAGGATAAAAAAATTCCGTGAGGCCTGCATAGAGTTGCTACCCCAGACCTTCCAGATCCTTCCCAAAGTGCCTGAGCGGCTTCGAAGGAGAATCCAGCCAAGCACAGTCTATGTGTGCAACGAAAACCAGTCTGCTGTTTAGGGCAGGGCAGAAGGGGCAGTGCAGGGCCAGTCTGCCCAGGGTCCAGCACCAGGTTTTCCAGTCCTTTCTGGCACTTTCGTCATTTGTCTGCATCACGTGGTGACTACTATCTAAGCACAAGAGGACTCATCGGACAACAGATGAACTTCGGCTCCCAAATCACAAATTTCAGCAAGGTGAATTGGGAACCCCGTGGGCTTTGACAGGCATGCAAGGTGGTTGAGGCCAAACGGGTGTGGGGTAGGGGAGAGCAGAAGTGGGGCAGAGAGTTAGGGAAGTGGGGAGGCAGCAAGGAAAAGTGGTTGAAGATGGGGAAGGCAGAGGTGAAAAAGCCCGAGTCTGCCAGTCTGAGCCTCCCTTGACATCTGCTAGAGAGAAACCCCTGGTGCCATATTCTGATGGGAGAAGCCCAAGCAGGTGCCATCTCGCTGGTTAACATCACTCCTTTGATGCTTGCATTCTTCAGAGTTCTTCAGGCTTGTGGTGTATGGGGAATCAGGCAAGCTTCCTGTATACTGGTTAGTTGTGCATTTCCGACCATGCCAAATCATCCTTTCTAGAAAGAAACCAAACTCCCACTGGGAAGCAGAGCGGGCCCCTGGGTTTTGGAGTTCTCCTAGTGTGGTGTGTGGGAGGGCTCAGGGGCCTGAAGCGCACAGGAGATTCAGCAGCAGCTCAGCTTGAGTTGAGAAGCCCACCCGTGTCGCATGTGTGTCTTCAGTCCTGCCCCATGCCTGGCCCAAGCCACCTGCTCTTCTGCCATTTCCCTCCACCCATTACCACACCTCCCTCTGTTCACGTCTCCTGCATTTGCGGCGGGGTGCAGAAGCACCTGCAAGAACCCAACCACTTGCAGTGACTTGCTTTGGTGTCAGGAGCCATCGTCGCTGGCTTTGTTTACACGTTTCCCCTGCACATCCCGGGCGGGGCTCCAGAGCCCGCGTGAGTCACCAGATCCGCTCTACGTGGAGTGCTGCTGCAGGGGGCCCCATCGACCACTGTGCTCCTCCTACCTCACTCAGATCCGCTGCTGCCGACTGTGCACCTGCCCTGGACCGTGCTGGGGAGTGAAGCTGCCTAGAGAAGACCTCCCTGCTTGGGCTGGACCTTGGCCTCCATGCCCACGTCCACGCGACGTCACCCTGGGTCCTTTGAGCTCTCTCTGCAGTCTCTGATCTGGGGAGAGTGGGACATTTCAGGAGAGGGTTGGGAAGTCTGACTCCAGGTCTGACTGTGACACCACTAGCGGTGCGACCGACTCGTTGCACCTCACCTCTCTGGCTGTTTCCTCATCGGCCAAGCCTAAAAAAGCAGGTCTGGATCTCCAATGTCCTCACCATCCCTCGAGCACTCTGATTCTAAAACGGGTGTTTTCTACCCACAGTCACCAGATTCCCCTGCACCCACCTGTTGTCCCACATAACGAGCATCTATCAAGTGCCTACGAGGTGTAAGGCACTGTTAGGGAGACAGTGATGAGTGATGGGTCCTGCCCAACAGCTGCCCAGTCTATCTCAGGATCATGGCAACTCAGCCCCAGGGCACAGAAGCTCCAGGTTTGCTTCCGGTCCAACTTAGTTTCATGGTGTATTAAGAGGCCAGCTCCCCTCCTTACCTTTGACAGTGAGGCAGAGGGCAGGGAAGGAAAGGAAGTGAGAGGAAGAGCCTAATTCACATTAACCTAAGCCTGGAGGAGGGCTTGGCAAGAAAATCATTGACACTTGTTCTCACCAATGTCACCTTCCTGTTATATCCAGGATTGAGAGAGAGAGAGAGAGAGAGAGAGAGAGAGAGAGAGAGAAACACAGGCAACTGGTATGAGATTGATTGAAGAGGGTCCTGTCAATTCTGTGTCCAGAGTGCACCCAGCGAGGTCCGGATTTGCCCTTAGTTCCCATGGGACAGAACTGGTCACAGGGTCCCGTGGTGCCCGCCAAGGGGACCATGCCCATGAGTACCTCCTCCTCTCAGGTGGGCATTTATGGACATTTTCTTCAGGAAACTTGAGCAAAAGAGAAATCACAAAACTGAGTGAATGAAGGAACCAAAATCTCCACCCGTCAGTGTTGTGTGATGTACGTTGCACAGTAATATGTAAATTTCAGAGTAATAATTTTGTATATATTTTAAATAAAGTATCACTGCTCTTTCGGTGTACATCCGGGTCAGTTTGTCATTACTGTCTTTGGAGAGGAGCTTCCATAAGGAGGAAGAGGATGATTTTGACTTATGGTTTGGAGGTTCATGGGTGACCCTATCAATTCCGGAAGAATCCCATAGTGGAAGATCACATAGTGAACCAGGGAGCAGAGGGGGAAGCTACCCTGAACTTGGCTTCCATAACCAGCCCGCTCTTAAGACTACCTTTCAAGGGCATGCCCCCAATGACCTAAACACCTCCCATTAGGCCCACCTCCCAGATGCCATCATTAGATAAGTCTCCACCTTTCACCCATCAATCCATTAGCTGTTAACTAAGACTTTAAACATCTGCATGAGTTCGGAGAGCCAAATCCCATTCAAAGCTAAACAGGTGTCTAAGACCACGCTGCTGCCAAAACTCACAACAAGCGCACAACAGGAACGCCCAGTGCCTCTGTGTTGTCATCCATTCTGTTGATGTAACAGAACATCCTGGACTGGCACTTTATTAGTGTTAGAAATGTGTTCCTTGGGGCTGGCGCTGTGGCACAGCAGGTTAAAGCCCTGACCTGAAGTGCCGGCATCCCATATGGTGCCAGTTCTAGTCTCAGCTGCTCCTCTTCCAATCCAGCTCTCTGCTATGGCCTGGGAAAGCAGTAGAAGATGGCCCAAGTCCTTGGGCCCCTGCACCTACATGGGAGACCTGGAAGAGGCTCCTGGCTCCTGGCTTTGGATCGGCGCAGCTCCAGCCTTTGTGGTCATCTGAGGAGTGAACCAGCAGATGGAAGCTTGCTCTCTCTCTCTCTCTCTCTACCTCTCTCTGTAACTCTCTTTCAAATAAATAAAATAAATCTTAAAAAAAAAGAAAAAAGATATGTGTTTCTTACCGGTTTTGGAGGCTGAGGGGTACAAGATCAAGGCACGACAGCTCTGGTGTGTACACGAGTGTGTGAGCATGTGGGTGTGTGAGCACGTGGGTGTGTGCAGGTGGTGTCAGCATCACTCTGGGCACATGCCCCAGGTTCCTCTGGGACTAGGAGAGGCACCAGAGACTGCCATGTCCACAGCGCACACTAGTGGCTGGGGCACAAATACACTTCTCCCTGTTAGCCTGATGGGAACAGAAAGAACTGTGCTGTAGGAGACACGCTACGGTGAGACCAGAACGTTCCCTCTGGCTCTATGAAACTGAGGGCACTGATCTGTGTAGGTCAGCCCCTGAAGATCCCCAGGCCCCTTTGATAAAAACAACTCACTTGCTCTGGTTCTTTGTGCTCCATCTCTGTGCGCTGTGCTGCTGTTTGAAACTTTCCCAGTCTGGGGGAAAATGACCAAGTTCACCCTTGGAAGCGTTTTCTAAAAGCAAGCCTTGCTCTGAGGCGTCGACCTGCGGGAGTGTGCATTGAAACGCCACCGCCTCTTCCCTCGGATTTGGCGTTGCCATCACAAAGCCTTTGAAGGCTTTATTACACTAGGATGAAGGGGCTCACAGCTCACCGTGGAAGACAAACAAGACTGAACAATTTAAAAAGGGATCAGGACAAACGGGAAGTGTCATCGGCTTTTACAGAGATCAGAAGTCAGGAGGCGCTTTCTCCCCAAGGCCACCAGAGTCGCTCTGGCATTGCACCGGCCTCCCAGGAGAGGTGCTAGTCTTGCCTGCCAGGATTCGCAGGTGTCCCTCCAAACCTGCACAGGTGATGGCTGGCAGGCACCCTCGGATTTCTCTCCCATCCATCCAGATGAGCACTCGGGCTCTCCCCGGAGATGACGCACCGCAAGCTTCTGTGGCCAAATCTCTTACAGGTGCACCCGAGCCTCCTTCAGTCTTACACACCTCTCCATTCCCCGACCTTCTTCCCTGGTGGCTTAGTCCGTTTCCTGTTGCTGGAACAGAATACCTGATACCGGGTAACTTCAGAAGTTTCTGTTGTCTCGAGGTTCTGGGGGCTGGAAGTGGAAGTCCAGGGAGCAGGGGGGAGCGCCGCTCGCTGCTCCAGCTCCTGATGGAAATGCAGAGAGGCAGCGGGTGCGCGCGGAACAGACAAGACTCAGTCTTCTTTCATAACAAGCTGCTCCATCGCCGCGGGAGCAAGAACTCACACACAAAAGACGCGAATCCATTTGCCAGGGCTTGGCCCTCACACCAAACACCTCCCACCAGGCCCCTTCAGTAAAATTCAGATCACTCTGTGCCACAACTTTGTGGCCTGGTTTTTGTTCTCTTTCTTTCCCTCCCTCCCACCCTTCCTTCCTTTCTTCTTCTTCCTCTCTCTCTCTCTCTTCATGTTTTGAAATGATTTGGATGCATAGTAGCCTTCCACAGTGTGGAAGACCTTCAAGAACTCCTTGTTTTGGATATTTGGGGATTTTTTTCTTTTTCTTTACTTTTCGCTATTTTTAAAATGCTGTAATGAGCAACTTTGACATAAGTTTCCCTGCCTAGCTGCTGATTGTTTTCCTAAAATAAACTTCCAAAAGTGCCTCGGCGGCCTTGAGTGCCATAAGAAATTGTTCTTCAGAAAGTTTTCTCCCACCAGCTGAGCATAAGAATCATGGAAAGCAGATGGCGCTGTGGCTTAGTGGGCTAAGCCTCTGCCTGAGGTGCCATCATCCCACGTGGGCGCTGGTTCAAGTCCCAGATGCTCCACTTCCCATCCAGCTTCCTGCTCATGGACTGGGAAAGCAGTGGAAGGTGGCCCAAGTCCTTGGGCTTCTGCACCTATGTGGGAGACCAGGAAGAAGCTCCTGGCTTCAGATCGGCCCAGCTCTGGCCATTGCAGCCATTTGGGGAGTGAACCAACAGATGGAAGACCTCTCTCTCTCTCTCTCTCTCTCTCTGCAATTCTGCCTCTCAAATAAATAAATAAATAGCACAGTGTTTAAGATGCCATCCCATATCACATCCCAACTCAGAGTGCCTGGGCTTGAGCCACGCTCTGCTTCCAACTCCAGCTTCCTGCTAATGTGCACCCTAGGAAGTGATGACTCCAGAACTTGGATCCCTGCCAGCGACATGACACATCTGGATTGAATTCCTGTCTGGCCTTGGCCAGGCATTGGCTGTTGTAAGGCATTTGTGGAGTAAACAGCCAAAGAGAAATCTCTCTCCATCTATCTCTGTCTCTCTGCCTTTTAAATTAATCAAAATAAATTAAAATGTTAAGTTCATTTAAAATTTTGAAATTCCTGCCTATAAGTTCACAAAAAGTACATATTATGAAAACACTACATGAAGTTAAAATATCTCTGTGCAAAATTAAACTCATCTCTTACTTTCATTTTCCACGAATTTTCTGTGCCCCCATGTTACCCATGTCTTTTATTTTCTGTATTTCTGAGGCTTTGACACCTGAGGCCTTGTTGACCCTGGAGGGATGATCTCTCCCTGGACCAGCCAATTTCTAGAGACAGCAAACAACTCATCTACTAGTGGGCTTCTCAAACACAAACCAACCAATCCAGACTCACAGCCGAACCACATCCTTTGTGGAGCTTTCACACTCTGGAAGACTGTCCCCCTGCCCTCATCACCCAGGCTCCAGACACGAGGGACAGCCTCTCAATCCTGGAGCCCACTGGAATTGTCCAGACCAGCCAATCCCAAACATGCCCACTGGCCTGCCTCCTCTTCTGTGGAAACCCCAGTAAAGGTTCTTGTCCCCATTTCCCTCCACTCCTCTGCCTCCCATCCACCAATTCACTTCTTTTCTTAATTAATTAATTAATTAATTACCTTGAAAGGCAAAGTTACACAGAGACAGAGGCAGAGAGAGAGAGAGAGAGAAATCTTGTATCTGCTGGCTCACTCCCCACATGGCTGCAATGGCAGGAGCTGGGCTGATCTGATCCGAAGCCAGGAGCCAGGAGCTTCTTCCAGGTCTCCCACACGGGTGCTGGGGCCCAAGGACTTGGGCCATCTTCTACTGCTTTCCCAGGCCATAGCAGAGAACTAGATCAGAAATGGAGCAGCTGGAACTCAAACCAGTGCCCATATGGATGCTGGCACTGCAGGCGGTGGCTTTATCTGCTATGCCACAGCACCGGCCCCTGGTTCACTCCTAAATTGTCCATGGCAGCCAGGAAACCAGGAGCTGGGAACAATCAACATCTCCGATGTAGGTGGCAGGGACCCAACTACTTGAGCCATCACCTGCTGCCTCCCAGGGTCTACATTAGCAGGAAATGGGCATTAGGAGCCAGAGCGAGGTGTTGAACCAAGGTGCTTCAATATAAGATGTAAGCATCTTTTGTTTTTTAAAGATTTATTTACTTTGGAAAGTCATAGCTAGAGAGAGGGAGACACACACACACACACACACAGATCTTCCACCCACTAGTTCACTCCCCAGATGGCCACAATGGCCAGAGCAGGGCTAGGCTGAAGTCAGGAGCCAGGAGCTTAATCCAGGTCTTCCACGTGGGTGGCAGGGGCTCAAGCATTTGGACCATCTTCTGTTGCTTTCCCAGGTGCATTGGCAAGCTGCTGGATTGGAAGCAGAGCAACCAGGACTTGACAAGGACATGTGCAACCCAGCTCCTCTCATGACTTCGGTCAGCATGTGTGTGTGTGTGTGAGTGCACGTGTGTGTGTTTGCGGGTGATGGTTGAATTGAAAGCCACTTTTCTCATCACAGGGCCGTGCAGTGAGATCCTACAGTGCTCCACACACTCACTGGGACATGCCCATGGGGTGCCATATAATTCCTGTGCTGGGTTCTACTTGGGGCTACCCCAGATCTTGTATCCAAGGCTGAGATCTTACTCACTACCCTACCCTGGTCTCCCTTGCTTAGAACATTAGCTTTGCAGCTGTAAGGATCTCAGATCTCAGGTACTGGCCAGATCTGTTTATGGACCAGACCACCACGGTGGAGGTGGACACACCCAGGACCACCCTGGAGGGTGTCAGAGCCCACTGGGAGTCAGGGTTCCCCCACTCTGACACTTTACTTCTCAAGGCACACTTGGGCGGCTGAGTTGTGTGCATTGCTTTCTAATCTTGTCTTAGCGCGTGATCTCATTGAACTAATTTACGACCCTGGACTGCAGACTGAATTAGGGCCATTTGTTTCCCTTCCCTGGTTGCAAGCTAAAGAAAAGCAGGCTTCATTAATTCAAGTGCTGCCTCTGAACAATGTGTTAACAAGCTTTTAGACGGTGCTCCAGCCATTTAGCTTTTTCTTTTTTTGCAAAGGTGAAAAGGCCTCCAGTCCATATGGTCTAGATTCTTGCACAGTTTGATTTCAGATGCTCACGTTGACAGATCTGCTAGGAGCAAATGGGGTGTTCGTTAATATCTAATTACTCCTAACATGAGTCACAGCTCATTTAACCACGTCAGATGCCAGTCTTTGCCTGCACCAACATACACACACACGCACTTAGGACATGGAATCACACTTTCTGCCTCTCAGCACTTGGCCTTGTCTCGTGCCTTTGTCATTCTTACAGTTCAGCATGAGCTTGCAACTTCCTCCTTCCCAGCCAGGTTTGTCCAAGCGTCTCTCTCCCCTCCACTGGACTGTCCTCGAATATGCTGAAAAGTGCAGAGGACACACGATATAAAAATGTTAAGATTGGGGCCAGCGCTGTGGTGTAGCGAGTAAAGCCACTGCATGTGGTGCCAGCATCCCATATGGGCATCAGTTCGAGTCCCAGTTGCTCCACTTCCGATCCAGCTTTCTGCTACGGCCTGGGAAAGCAGTGGAAGATGGCCCAAGTCCTTAGGCCCCTGTACCCACATGGGAGACCTGGAAGAGGCTCCTGGCTCCTGGCTTCGGATCGGCGCAGCTCTGACCGTTGCGGCCAACTGGGGAGTGAACCAGCAGATAGAAGACCTCTCTGCCTCTCCTCTGTGTTACTCTGATTTTCAAAATAAATAAATCTTTTAAAAAAAATAAGGCAAGGAAATTATAAAACAAAAAAAATTATAAAAAATGGTAAGATAACTAAAGTTGCCACGTTATGGTTTTCTCACAGCAGCCACAGTACAGTTTGAATACATCCACCCTGGGTTAGCTTCTGGTTGTCTCTTGGTTTGGGTTTTGGTGAAGCACCAGGCAGGGGAACGTGCTCGTGGGAACTGGAATGCGGGGTGGGGTGGTGCCCACTGAAACTTCCAGTCACCTGAACACACACTGGGCACCTCAGCTTCTTCAATCTTCAATACCGATGGGTCCCGACACCTCGCCTCTCCCCACACAAAGTATAAGTGGCATCAGAGTCAGGTTCGAGGGGCTGGCACTGTGGCGTAGCAGGTAAAGGCACCACCTGCAATGCCGACATCCCATTAAGGGTGCCAGTTCGAGTCCTGGCTGCTCCACTTCCAATCCAGCTCTTTGCTATGGCCTGGGAAAGCAGTAAAAGATGGCCTGGGTCCTCAGGCCCATGCACCCGCGTGGGAGACCCGGAAGAAGCTCCTGGCTCCTGGCTTCAGATGGGCGCAGCTCCGACTGTTGCAGCCAATTGGGGAGTGAACCAGCGGATGGAAGACCTCTCTCTCTCTCTCTCTTTGCCTCTCCTTCTCTCTCTGTGTAACTCTTTCAAATAAATCTTTAAAAAAAAAAAAAAAAGAATCGGGTTCAAATAGCCAGGGGATCTCACCTATGTGAACATACGCTTTCCTTGGGAGACAATGGTAGCTGGGCTGAAAGACCATGAGAAACTCAACAGGCCTGCTGGGAAATTCAACAGGCTTTTTTTTCCCAAAACCTTGCTATCAGTGATGTTCCAGGGAATGAAGTAAAACCTAAGAGGTGAGGTTTTTGAAAAACCGTATTCCTCATGTATGTTCAGGGTTCGAAATCCAGAGGCAGTGTGCTTACGTCAGAGTGTCTGGTGAGCCACGCAGGAAGTTAGCAACAATCTCCTTGGTTGAATTCCCCAGTGCATGATCCCCCTGAAGGCAACACAGGACTTCAGAGTGGCCCGATCACCTCTCAGCAAGACAGGAACAGGATGCAGGTCCTGTGCAGGCACTGGTAGTAGCCAGTAGGGATGGCAACTACGTTCTAGACCTCCTTGGAGGAGCTATGGTGTGAGTGGAAACCATTACATCAGGGTCATTTTTATTTAAAAAAAAAATGCAGGAAGAACAAAGAATTAGAAGAATTTTAATAAAATCAACAAGTTTACATTTGTACATCTTGTGTATCTGGGACCCAATCAGGGGCGAAGGAAAAGATGTTGCAAGGACACAGTTCTCTGTGGGACAGCAGGCGGGGCACAAGGGCCACCCTTGTTGTGCAATGGCCATCCAGGTAGAAGTGTGGCCCTCAGCCCCTTCCTGCACTCCCGAAGTGAGCACGCCGCCAAGCTCACGCTGCTGTGTGAATACATGATCAGCAACAGCAGATAAACACTTCATAAAACTAAGAGGATTGCCCATGAAATATTGACGTAAACCGAGTTCCGTTCATGCTGTTTTCACACTAGAATGATTACGCTGAACCTAACGGGGTGGGGGGAGGAGTCTGAGTGACAGTTCTAATTGCTCTATTCAACGGCACAGTCACAAAACAGCAGGCCTATTAGAAAGAACCCTGTATTTTCTCTTAAATATATTCAAGAAAAAGGGCCTTATACAGTGACAGAAGGTTGGAGAGAGGCATGGTTTTGAACATACTACTCTGCACATTTTCCTAGGATTCTGCTTGTGTTAACGGATTCAGGAGCTGGAAACAGCTCACCTTTACTTCCTGTTATCCTGCAGGGTGACAAACACATCGCGAAACACGGGTCAACGCTGATGGAAGAATGCAGTGTCCTTAAGCGAAGGAGGAGGGGACGCGAGCCCTTTTCAAGGTTTTACCCATCTTGTGCACACCAAAACTGTGCTTTCCAAAGTGCAATGTTGCATGTCCTGGCAACTGGTTCTTAGGAAAACATAAAATCAAACTCAACAGTTGTAATGATGCTCTACGCAATCAGATGACCATTCCCTAACAGTTAGCCACAGGGGGGGTCGAACTCATGACCCAACTTTGAGCTCAGACCAATTTATACAGTATAGAGTTGAGCTACAAGGAGAATTTCTACATCACTTGTTCTTTAGATGCCTGAAATATGGGGGCGGGGGGGAGGAGGGTGCTGATTCTTTCCAAATAATGCAGGGATGTTTTTGCATCTTGGCCCACTTGGAACCAGAAAAGGAAAAAAATACAATGACCATGATTAGCACAAGAGATATGCTTTAAAAGAATGGAAGATAAGCTCTCTAAGGCTCGGGCTGACTTGGAGAGAGGGTGCATTTCCGGGTCCCCTCATCACGCGCAGTTTTCCAAGCACTAAGGTGGTGGTGGAGGGGTGCTGTGTCTATCCTTAAGGATAGTCTCTAATCGAATCTACAAGCACGACGAAGAGATTCGCAAACGGGCAGGGAAGGAGCGACAGCTTCAGCCTGCCCTGGATGCTGCACAGAAACACAAAATGAAGCTGCACCTGTTGCGGGTGTCTTCAGGAAGCCTCAGAGCAGGGCGCGCAAAGTACGTGGAGGGGAGGCTGAAGCACCTGCCAGGAGGGGCGGGGCCTCCAGCAGGTGCACAGCAGGAGGTTAAAAAGGAGAAGGCTCGGATTAGTCCACCCTGCTTCCCTTGTTGTTTGCCGGGTGCTCAGGAGGAGGTATGAGTTAACAAGAAAACTTGATCCGAACGAATAGGACTGGTAGGTTTCTAAACAAGAGAAACACAGGAGTCCAATAAAAACACTCGCCCACGTGCCCACCGCGGATCTCCCCATCGGTGGGCGAGGCCTCAGCACAGGCGCACGACCCAGGGGCCCCTGCACCTGCACTGCAATGGTGATGGCTACCAGCTCTGGGTTTGTGCCGTCTTCCGCAGGATAGGGGACACGGCTTCTCTCTTGGAGCTTTATGGGTTACTGAATGGATTATTACCTGGTAGGGAGGCGGAAGCATGGGAATTTACCCCCAAAATCAGTGCTGGGGTCAGCAAGGCAGAATTTGGGAAGGGATGGTTGGGGGTGGGCTGGGAGCCAGACAGGGAGTAAGAAGGACCCAAACCCATTTCCCTAGGGTCAGCCGCTTCTCAGGGCAAAGGAAGAGAGCCTAGGTGGCGGGAAAACATGGTGGCCCACCCAAGGGCTCTGCAGCCTGGCGCGAAAGGGCTGCTTCTCCACACCCACGCAGGTGCAGGTGCAGTGCGTGTCCAGTGCAGACGTCGGGGTCCCCCGCTTGTGTCTGGATTGCACGAGGAAGACTCCCTTTTTTGACCTTTGCTCTGGGTCACCATGTAGCCGGACAGGTAACCTGTGGCCCGTCTGTGTATCTTCGGGAGTTTTCCATGTGCATTCAGGCGGCGGTCGGCAGTGTGCATGTCTCGCGTGGACTGACGTTTCCTGGGCACACGGAAGTCTTCCCGCTGTCCTGGCCGAAGCACAGCGCGGCTGCTGTCCACCCTTCGCGTCCGGCAGGCTCGAGAAGGACCTCGGAGCCCCCCTGGTGTCTGGGGGGCCCGAGCCGCTCAAGTCCGCGAGCCGGGGCTGGGGGAGCCGGGGCTCTTGTGTCTGCTGGCAGCGCAGTGGGCGTGCACGAGCCCGCCGTTTGGGTATCTGACAAACACGGGCTCGCCGAAAGGATTCTGGCACAGCTGACAGCGCTTTTTGTCCGAGAGCCGAATGGCGCTTCCTTTCAACTTCATCTGCGAAACAGAAACCAAGACTGAGAAAGTCGGCAGAGAGCCTGAGACCGGAGCGGCCACTTTCCAGGGTTCAGCGCCAGGGACCAGAGCTGTTTTTCTACCAGCCTCCTGGAGCGGAGAGCTAGGGGTGCACATCCACAGAAACACGTCTAACCCCACCTGGCTTTTCTGATTTTACAAGTAACGGCTGCTTGTCTGGCTGCAGTACTGCTATTGTAGACCCTTCACACAGCCTTCTCTGAGCTCTGATCTTCTCAAGCTGGGCCTGTTATGCAGCCAGCCTCGTGGTGCAGCAGGTTAAGCGGCTGCTTGCTACACTGGTATCCAGCACCAGTTTGCCGGTTCGCATCCTGGCCGCTCCACTTGCAGCTCCCTGCTAATGTGCCTGGCAAGGCAGGGGAAGATGGCTCAGGCCACCCACATGAGAGAACCACCCAGAAGGAGCTTCTGGCTCCTGGCTTTGGTCTGGCCCAGCTCTGACTGTTGCAGGCATTTGGGGAGTAAAGTAGCACATGGAAGATTCTCTCTCTCCTTCTTTCTCTCTTTCCCTCTCTCCCTCTGCCTTTCAAATAAATCAATCAATCTAAAAAAAAAATTAACAGTGTCAGAGTTGAATAGGACCTTCTAAGTCATCTGAGTCCCTGGTCCCCCCATTTGCAAGTAAGAGAGTGAGGCACAGACAAGGTGTGCACCGAAAAATCATTCAGTTAATCAGTGCACATTTGTTCCTGGGCAACGCCATTTCCTTTCTTTAGAGGTAGCTAAGGAAACAGAGCTGTGGTGCCACCGGCCCCAGTCTGATACCCAGGACTTGAGCTCTGTGAGTTACGGCAACCCAGGCAAGTCAGTCTATCAGCCAATCCATCGGCAGCTTGGTACAGTCATCCTGCACTGTCATTACATCTGGCAGTCAACAATCATTCATTAAATGCCTGCAACACGTCAGTCTTGGCTGTGGGGCAGGGGTGGGGAACGCCCAACCCACGGGCAAAATCATTTAGTCTGGCCCTGCCAAGAAATCTACAGCAGGCTCATTTTCAGGTTGGTAGTTTTGGGGGAGGGGGCACCTGTAAATGTTATACATATCCAAATGTTATGCATATCCAAATGGCCTCAGGCAGAAAAAAGGCTCCCCACCCCTGTTAGAGGGAAATACTGAGATAGTTTCCCATCCTCCAAGAACCTGAAGCCTGAGAGTAAGGGGAGACCATTAAGAATGCACGCCCCAGGTGCACGGTAGACAAAAGGGAAAGTGAGGCACCTGCTAAGGAAAGGGTGCTTGGGCTGAGCTTGGACAAGGCAGTCACCAGGCACCAAGGAAACGGGTGAGCATCTGGGGGGGGGGGGGGGGGGGAGACAGCACATGCAAAAGGCAAGGGGCTCCGAAAGAGCAGGATGCATCTGGAAGTTTCCACATGGCTAAAGCCAGGGTACGGGCTGGGAAGTAGTACCCAGAGATGGACCTACGAAGGTGATGCTGCCTGGGGAAGCAGAGAAGGAAGACTTCTAAGCATGGGGCAACATGTGGGGTCCCAGCGCTAGGAAGACCACGCTGCCAGGCACATGTGGAGGAGGGGCTGTATACACAGAAGCCTCCAGAAGGGAGCAGGGCTTGGCACCGTGGATGCGGGGTTCTGAACCAGCCTGGAGGGACCTCTGGGCTGGTCACACCGTGTGACTTCTCCGTGCCTCTGTTTCCTCTTTTGTGATGGCAGTGGACACCACCAACACTGCTCTGGTGACGGAATGATGTCAAGGCAGGAAGTGCCCGGGATGGGGCCGGCACGCGGCAGGTGCTTGGGGAGAGCCCACTATTCTGATGCTGTTCTACTTCCAGAACATACGCTGTCTCAGTGATCAGTGCGCAAAAGGAGGAGCAGTTAACCTGTTCAGGGGGGCAGGCACTCACCTTATCATACGTGTAGAGCAAGTTTTCTGACTTGGCCAGGCCCAGGGCCACTTGTGTGGTCCTCCTGGCGTGCACACTGTCCCTCATGGCCCCGGTCAGGAAGGGGCAGAGCAGCTGCACGGACCAGGAGCCGGGCAGCTGCTGCAGCA
This sequence comes from Lepus europaeus, assembly GCF_033115175.1. Classification (NCBI taxonomy): domain Eukaryota; kingdom Metazoa; phylum Chordata; class Mammalia; order Lagomorpha; family Leporidae; genus Lepus; species Lepus europaeus. The sequence continues at coordinate 94,106,186 of NC_084839.1, forward strand.
CCTGGGCCGCATCGAACTCCAGGGCGTGGCGGTTGAGCAGGTCCACGGCGGCCATGGCCAACTCGTTGGCAGAAGGCCCGGCGTGCAGGTACAGGGTGAGCAGTGTGTGGAAGAGGCGCCGGCGGCAGGGGGCATCGCAGCCCTCCGAGCGCCACAGGCAGTAGTCCTCGGCCGCGCCGAAGTCCCTCAGCTCGTGCACCAGGATGTGCAGGGCCTTCTCGTGCTCGCCCAGCTTCCCGTGCAGGATGGCGCTCTCCATGGGTAGGCCGGCACCTTGGATCCTCTCTGTGGGACAGAGGGGATGCTCAGAGCTTCGGAAGGGGCCTGGGCTGGCTACCCTGGGGTGCTCCGTGGCTAGACACTGCCACACAGGTGCAAATCTGGGAGGTTGTGACACGCAAGACAGACGCTCCTCAGAATGGCTACAGAATCAAAGAAGTGACTGGGGACCTCCCAAGGGCCCCGCGAATCACCCTGGCTCCAGCTCTCCAAGTCACCCTACATTGTTCCTGTCTTCCTCGTGCAGAATCTTCTAGTTCAACGGGACACTGCAGTGTATTCCCTCCACATCCGGGGAACCCCTCTCAGACACCCAAACCCAAGGATGCTTAAGTCCCATACATAAAACCGCACAGTATTCATATGTAATCTACGCACACCTCCCGTGTACCTGACTTACAGTACCCAACACAATGTAAATGCTACAGGAAGAGCTGTTATGCTGTACTGTTTGGTGAATAATGAAAAAAAAAATAGCCTGCACATGTTCAGCAAGTTTCTTTCTAATATTTTCTACCCAGAACCTAAAACAAACAACAGGGGAGCTGACGCAAGGTCAAATCCAGACAAAGACCACCTCCCCTAAATGGTGTACTGAAACTCTCTTTTGCAATTTAAAATAGACTTCATTAAAGGAATATGCGCTCACAGTATCCAAAATCTATACTAAGAGTATTCAACAAAAGGTTGAAAACGGAAACAGAAAGTTTCTTTTCTTTCTCATGCAATTAATCTTCCAGGCCACAAGGAAGGGGACACAACCCAACGGAAGCTTCTGTTCTGACCGAGGCCCTGCGCCTGGTGGGCCTCACTTTGCTCCCCACCCCGCCTGGAAAATGGGACAATAACAAGGTCTGTTCCGACTGTGAAAGGCTATTCCAAGGACACCATCACCGTCACAGTGGCTGCCAACAAATGACTACTACTGAAAGCACAGGAAGAGTGCAAAGATGGAAGAGAAGAAAATTGGTGATTCACACCTTTACGTGCACCACCTCATTGCTACTGCATTCCCACACCTGCCTGCAGAGGGCAGGCTGGGTGTCCCTAGACTGACACACGCCCAAGTCACCTAACTAACCAGGCACAAGGTCAGTCATTCGAGTTTCAATGCCCACCATGGCCTGCGAGCTCCCGCCGCTCATCCAGACTTGCCCATTATGACTGCTCAAACAATACCTCCTCCAGGAAGCTCTCCCGGGCCCCTGGCCTGTCTACAACTTCCTCAGGCCTCCTCTGTCTTCCCATGAAACTGAGGATTAGACTCAAGTCTCATCCATCTTTACGTCCTCAATGCACAGGAGTGCACTGGACACAATGTATGCACTTAAAGCTGGGAGACTAAAAACTGATCAACAGGAGCTGGTGCTGTGGTGTAGCGGGTAAAGCCGCTGTCTGGTAGAGAGAAACTTGTGACTTACCCTAGACAAAGCACAAACCCAAAAATTCAATGTTGTCAAGGACAGCCAAAAAGCTCGTTTGTTCTACCAGGTGTGAGCACCCACCTGCTCGATGGCCCCTTCTACACTATGGGAACTGGTGCAGCAGGTGATGCCATGGCCTGGGACGCCAGAATCCCATACGGGCACCAGTTCAAGTGCCAGCTGCTCCACTTCTGATCCAGCTCCCTGCTAATGTGCCTGGGAAAGCAGCAAAAGATGGCCCAAATACTCGGGCCCCTGCCATCCACGTGGGAGACCTGCAAGAAGTTTTCGGCTCCTAGCTTTGGCTTGGCCCAGCCCTGGAGAGTGAAGCAGCAGATGGGAAATCTCTCTCTCTCTCTCAAATAAATAAATATTTATTAAAAAATAGAAACTGTGGTTTCTGTACCCCCGAGGAATGGAACCTGGAGCCTGTCCAGGATACCTGCACTGCCTTCCCCTGGGCTCCCAGCCTTGAGCAATGCAAGGCCAGGCCCCTGGAGGCAGTGCCAGCGGCCAAAGTCACCATCGAATCCAGTCAGCCTTCTGTTCTGCAGTCACAGATTCTGCCGACCAAGGATCAAAAATACAGCAAAGAAAATGCAAGTGTTCTGAACACGTACAGGCTTTGTGTCATTGTTCCCTAGACAACACAGAGTAACGGCTGATGACACAGCGTGTGCACTGCACTTGGGGGCACAAAGAACCTACAGATGACTTCAAGTACGCAGGAGGAAGTGCGCAGGTCGTATGCAAATACGATGCCATGGGACTTGAGCCTGTGCAGTTTGGTATGCCTGGTGTCCTGGAACCAATTCCCAATGGACATTGAGGGGCGGCTGACCTGGAGCCACTGGAAAGAACTATTCAGTACTTCGATGCTGAGCAAAGCAATTGGAATGGAGGTGTGGTCAAGAGACACGCAGACGTTCAGAACCTACCGGGCGCCTCTGATGTCATCAGTCAATGGTGCTGTCCACCTCTGGAGGTGAGAGCACGAGGCACCTCGCCCCTCCCTGAGGAATCAACCCCGGAGCTGGGCCACGGTCTGCCTCTCTGTCCCCCGCAACCATCCCCCGGCCCCCTGACACATGTCTGTCCGTGGAGAGAAGACTTGAGACCATCCTCACCTATCAGAAAGTGGACTCGGTACGAGTCGGATTTCTGGAGCAGCTGCCGCAGCTTGGCCTGTGCCTCCGTGGCTGCGGCCCCCTTGTCGTTGGCGGACGCCCTCTGCCGCAGCACCTCGTCCAGGTAGAGGAGGGCTAGGTGGGTGTGGTACTCTTCTTTCTGCAGGACACAGGGAGCCAAGCAGACAGGGCGTTTGCAAGTCAGCAGGCAGTCACACCGCCACGGCCAGGGCTGCGCGGGGGAGCTGTGCTGGATTCTCCAAAGACAGCGGCCAACATGGCTGCCTTGGAGATTGCTCGGACACCTCCGTGCAGAGGGGATGAGTTTAGAGCCCGTGGGGATACAGAGTGGGGTTACTCCTCGCCCTGGGAAGCAAGGGCCATAGGTTTAGGGGTTCTCCAGAGGAACCCAGCTTTTCTCATTTCCTTTACGGATTGTAACAAAGAAGGGAAAGAGAAAAAGAATCTAGGACATGGGATAGGGTGTAAAAAAAAAACCTGCCTAGGCCACAAGGTATCTGTCACCAAGCCTCAAGTCCCCCTCAAACCATCAACAAGGACTGACTGAGCACCCAGCGAACGTAAACGGACATCAGAATCCTCCGCCAAAAAGCTTATACAGTCAAGGTGCATTTGCTAAGGCACTGTGGGAGCTCTGCAGGCTGCCCCAGCCTGAGCTCTGAGGACTCACCTGCAGCCTCCTGTCCATCACGAGGTGTTCCAGGTATTTAACCAGGGCTTTAGGGTACTTTTTAAGGCAGCTGATAATATCGTCTGGGTTGAAACTGTCCTGCTGTTCGTCCAGAGGTCTCTTGGTGAAAACTTGAACTCCAACCTGCAACAGGAGAAGCGACTTGGTTACTGCGCTTTCAAAGCCACCTTCTCTTTGACTTTATCCTGCGCTCTGCACGTTCACACTCTGCGGTAGGTTCTTGGTCTAGCAGTTAAGTTGCCCGTGTCCGCATTCAACACTTGGTTCCAGCTCCTGGCTCCAGCTTCCTGCCGATGCAATTACTTGGCGGGATGAGGGGTGGAGGCACACTGACAACTCAAGTAACTGGTGTCCTGCCGCTCGTGGGAGACCTGGCTTGAATTCCAAGCTTCTAGATTTGGCCTAGCCTCTAGCCCGGATCCTTGTGGACATTTAGCGAGTGGATGGAAGCTCTCTGTCTTTTTCTCAAGTAAATAAACAAATCAAAATGTTTTTTTAAAAAAAGTGATATGCTACATTAAATATGTCTAGTTCTTCAAATGTCAATCAAGTGGGTTAAAAAAATTATGGTGACAGAGAAAAACAGTCCACCGAGAAGCACTGACAAAGACCAGGGAGCAGACAGAAGACAGGAGAGGCAGCCGAGACTGACACCCTCCTAGGACAACCCACTGGACTGTCTCTTAAGAGGCTTGGAAGCTAAGGGATGGCACGTTTACTGGTAAAAGGTTGTGACAACCCATGGTGCAACAGCAGCTTTGTAATAGTAACAGGGATGCTCCCTTGCCTTTCAAGAGTGCTAGAGACTGATACAGTGATTGACTGTAGAGACTGATACAGAGATGGATACAGTAATACAAGCGATAGAGACTGATACAGTGAACTCAGTTCTCCCTGGTGGACCATTTGCCAGACATGGTTGACCAGAGGTCTGTGCCTTCTGCCCCTGCCTGTCAAGTGCTGTGTGCTGGTCCCCATCTGTCTTCCAGAGAGATTCTGATGAGACGGGCAGGGAAGTAAATCCATCCTGTGCCTACCCTGCCACAGTTTGTGGAAGGGCTGGCATTGTGGCATGGTGGCACAAACTGCCACTTGTGATGCTGGCATGCCAAATGGAAGCTGGTTCAAGCCTTGGCTGCTCCCTTGTGATCCAGCTTCCTGCTAAAGTGCCCGGGAAGACAGTGGAAGATGGCCCTGGTACTTAGGCTCCATGCACCCAAGTGCAAGACCAGGATGGAGTTCCTGGCTCCTGGCTTCAGCCTGGCCCAGACCTGGCTGTTGTAGCCATGGAGGGTAGGGGAGTGAACTAGCAGGTAGAAGATCTCTCTCTCCTGTCTCCTTCTCTGTTATTCTTTCAAATAAATAAACCTTAAAAAAACAGACTGGAAAGTGGAATTAAAAGATAAATTTCTTTTGGTATAAAAAATTTTTAAAATCCATGCAGTTTTTCATAACACACATATAGTTTTTCATAACACACATTATTCATGAACTTTTTTGAAGATCTCTTGTAAAAGTACACGTGCCATAACCTCAAAAGAAGAGAAAGACAGCACAGCTGTTGCAAACATCAATTCTGAGTTCAGTGTAGAGAGGGTCTTAAAAAAACCCATGCAAATGTGAATTATGGAAAAACTGGATGGATTTCCACTTCTCTGCAACAAAGTAACGCTATCTTTTAATTCCGTTTTTCTATGAACTTTTTGAAATCCCCTTGTATAAGCTATCATGAGCTATGACAGTAGGAAAGTTTCTAAACCTCCAAGAACCTCCTTGTGAGTTGCTGTGGCATTTAAAAGAAATGACGTGAGCTATTAGAAAGGATTTTGATGTTCTCACCACAAAGAAATTATGTTTGAGGATACAGATATGTTTACCCTGATTTGAACATTACACGATGTATGCATGGATCAGAATGTCATATGGCATCCCATACTTACGTATATTTATTTATTGATTTGGCAGAAAGAGAGAAAGAGAGCTTCCTTCCATCTGCTGGTTCATTCCCCCAAACACCTGCCAACGGCCAGGGCTGGGTTGGGCTGGAGCTGGGAACTAAATCCAGGTTTTCCTATGAGGGTGGCAGCAACCCAATTACTTAAGCCACCACCACCGCCTCCCAGGGTCTGCATTAGCAGGCAGCTGGAGTCGGGAGCCACAGCCAGGCCTTGGATCCAGGTACTCTGATGGGCGATGTGGGCATCTTAACCACGAGGCCAAATGTCCATTCCAATATGCACAATTTTTACATGTCCATGAAACATATAAAAAATTAAGAGATGACACATGTCAAGGGACCACCCTGTGACGTGGCACAGAGATCCTGTGTGTATCTGGCTGGCATCTGTGACCCCTGGGAAGAGCCTGTACCTTTCAATGGCACTAAAGCTGTGTCACAGGTATGTGTGAGCATGCTGGGCATAGCTTTCTGGGCACGAGCCCAGAGCCAGAGTAAGGATAGGGCACTCCAACCTTGCAGTTAACACAGCCTGATGGAGGACAGGAGACCATGCGTGCTGGGCTGGGTTTTCCAAGGCAGGGGCGACATTCCCAGCCTCTGCTTTGGAGACAACCCCCTGCGTCAGAAGGCTCATTCTGTCTCTCCAAAGGGAGCTAACAGAATGTGCGTGCTGTGAGTGGCGAGGACTGACATGCCTGCTATCTGACTCCCAGCCATCTGTGTGGTGGCACTAAGGCTTTGGTCCTTCTGTCAATCGCCAAGCAGTGCTTTTTCACTGTTGACACTCCTCGGCCTCCACGATGGGCCACTCCCACTTCTCTGCAGCCTGCAACCTTCCACGCCAGGGTGGGGAGAGCAGACAAGGAGTGCATCCGGCCTCGTGTGGTGTGCGTGGACCAGGCCTGGGGGGGTGGGGGCTGCCTGGTGCTAAGGACCAAGCCCTGCAGGACAGCAGCCAGATCTTGCCCCACAAGACAACAGGGCCAGGCTGTGTGTCTATAGAGGCAGCTGAAAAACACACGTTTGTGGCCGGCGCTGCGGCTCACTAGGCTAATCCTCCGCCTTGCGGCGCCGGCACACCGGGTTCTAGTCCCGGTCGGGGCACCGATCCTATCCTGGTTGCCCCTCTTCCAGGCCAGCTCTCTGCTGTGGCCAGGGAGTGCAGTGGAGGATGGCCCAAGTCCTTGGGCCCTGCACCCCATGGGAGACCAGGATAAACACCTGGCTCCTGCCATCGGATCAGCGCGGTGCGCCGGCAGCAGCGCGCCTACCGCGGCGGCCATTGGAGGGTAAACCAGCGGCAAAGGAAGACCTTTCTCTCTGACTCTCTCTCACTGTCCACTCTGTCTGTCAAAAATAAAAAGAAAATAAAAAAAATAAACAAAAAAAACACACGTTTGTAAGAAGATGCTGATCAGTTTTTCTCTCCGGTTTTTGGTCCACTTGTGAAGCACATACCTCCTGGCTTTTCTGTAGAAGCCAGTCCGCGTAGGCCCACACCAGCTGTTGGTCTAAGCAGTAGGTGAGGAAGTCAACGATGTACTCGTACAGGTCAGCGCGCGTGGAGTCCTGCACGTCCCCGTTCACGATGCTCACCCACAGCTGGGAAGAACACAGATGGAGAGAAAGGGAAAGTTACGCACCGCGCAGAATTCAGCTGAGGCAGGGCTTACGCCCACTTACTTGGCCTTTTGTAGCAGGAGGAAGAATTGCAAATGTTTAAATCGAGATCCCTTGTTTTTTTTTTGCAGAAATAAATATAGGGGCCAGCACTGTGGCATAGCGGGTAAAGCCACCGCCTGCAGTGCCAGCATCCCATATGGGCTCCGGTTTCAGTCCTGACTGCTCCACTTCTGATCTGGTTCCCTGCTGATGACCTGGGAAAGCAGCAAAAGATGGCCCAAGTGCTCAGACCCCTGCACCCACATGGGAAACCTAGAAGAAGCTCCTGGCTCTTGCTTCAGGTTGGCCCAGCTCTGGCTGCTGACGCCGTTTGGGGAGTGAACCAGCCATCGGAAGACTTCTCTCTCTCCGCCTCTACCTCGCCCTCTCTGTAACTCTGCCTTTCAAATAAATAAATAAATCTTTAAAAAAAAAAAAAGAAATGCAAAAATAGATGATTCAGGAAATCAAAAATACACACCCCTGAGTTTGTTTTCTTCCTTCCTTCCTTCCTCGCTCCCTGACTCCCACCCTCTCTTTCATTAAGGTAGCACAGCAAATGGTAACTACAACTGACAGGTAGAGATGAAAGATTAAAAATGTTTCCTTGCAGCAGGCATTCCGCAGGACGTGGCTTGGGGACCCCTGCATCCTGTATCAGAGTGCCTGGGTTCAAGTCCCGGCTCTGCTTCCCACTGATGTGCACTCTGAGAGGCAGATGTGATGGCTCCAGCACGTGGATCCCCACCACTGACACGGGAGACCCAGACTGGGTTCGGAGGCCATTGCTTCAGCCTGGCCCAGCCCCTTTCCCCTTTTGCAGGCATCTGGGGAGTGAACCAGCAGATGGAAGATCTGTTTGTTTTTCTGCCTTTTAAGTAAATGGGAAAAAACAAAAAAAGTTTCTCCATGAAATAAATGCAATGGTCTCTGACGATACGGTGACACAGGAGAAACTCACCTGCAAACATCTGACTGGCTCAATCCCATCACCTCTGCCAGAGGACTTCTCATTTTTTGAAGTCCCTTTTTCAGACTGGAACAGGCAGACATTGCACCTTTTACAAAGCTCTGGTGTCTCTGTCCCCTCGTGTTCCCGCTGTCTTTTGCACAGCAGGGTCTGGATGGATTCCCACGATACAAAGCCTTGCTATTTCATCCAGAAAGTTCCCTAGCAGGTCAACTGCTGCTCCCCTTCAGCGCCCCAGAGGGAGGCAGCATCACCAGGGCAGAAGGCTGGAGCTTGAAGAGACTCCTGCTGCACCACCTGTGTGCGAGCCTTATCCACCTGTCCCCGGCGCTGCATCTGTGGGCCACAGCACCAGCAGGAAGCCCAAGAAGCAGGGCAGGCGGCACAGACTGCACTTTGGATGGCAGCATCCCAGGGTTTCATGGGATACAGGCTATGCATCTCTCATCGGAAAGGCTCAGGACCAGAAGCGGTTTTGGACCTAGTTTTTTGTTTTTTTTTTTTTCTCTTTTCAGATTTGGGAATACTTGCATGCATATATATATATATATATATATATATATATATATATATATATATGGTATCTTGGGGATGGGACCAAAACCTAAACATGAAATTCATTTATGTATTTTTCTTAAAGATTTATTTATTTATTTGAAAGTCAAAGCCACAGAGCAAGAAGGAGAGAGAGAGAGAAAGAGGAAGATCTCCCACCCACTGGTTTACTCCCCAGTTGGCTATAATGGCTGGGGCTGGGCCAGACCAAAGCCAGGAGCCAGGAGCTTCTTCCGGGTCTCCCACATGGGTGGAGGGTCCCAAGCATTTGAGCCATCTTTTGTGTCTTTTCCCAGGCCATTAATAGGGAGCTGGGTCAGAAATGGAGCAGCTGGGACTCAAACAAGCACCTATATGGGATGCTAGTGTCATGGCCGGTGTCATAGCTTTACCCACTATGCCACAACACTAGTCTCTTATCTATATCTTATACACACACCTTACGCACATAGCCTAAAGGCAATTTTATACTACATATAGTCTTTAAAATATTTATCTATTTGACAGGCACAGTGTCAAAGAGAGGGAGAGTCAGAGATTTACCACTTGCTGGTTCACTCCCCAAATGGCCACAACAGCTGGGGTTGGTCCAAGCCAAAGTCAGGAGCCCAGAGCTTCACCCAGCTCTCCCATGTGGGTGCAGAGGCCCAAGCGCTGGGGTTATCTGCTGTTGCCTTCTCAGGCACATTAGCAGGAAGCTAGACTGGAAGCAGAGCAGCCAGCATTTGAATGGGCCTTCCAATATGGGTTGTTAGTGTTTCATGCAGCACCTTAACCCACTGTGCCACAACACTGGCCCCTGCAGTGTGTTAGTTTTTTTTTTTTTTTAATTTTTTTTTTTATTTTAAGATTTATTTATTGGGGCCAGCATTGTGGTATAGTGGGGAAAGCCATCACCTGCAGTGCCACCATCCCATATGGGTGCTGGTTCGAGTCAGGCTGCTCCACTTCTGATCCAGCTCCCTGCTATGGCCTGGGAAAGCAGTAGAGGTGGCCCGAGTACTTGGGCCCTGCACCCATGTGGGAGACCCAGAAGAAGCTACTGACTCCTGGCTTCGGATTGACCCAGCTCCGGCCACTGTGGATGTTTGGAGAGTGAACCAGCAGATGGAAGACCTCTCCCTCTCTTTCTCTCTGTCTCTGCTTCTTTGTAACTCTGCCTTTCACATAAATAAATAAATCTTTTTTAAAATCTATTTTTTGATTGTTTGAATGGCAGAATTACAGAGACAGGAAGTGACAGAGAGACAGACAGAGCTTCTATCCACTCCCCCAAATGGCCACAGTGGCAGGCAGAAGTCTAGGCCGAATCCAAGAGCCAGGGGCTTCATTCCCATCTCCCACATGGGTGGCAGGGGCCGACATACCTGAGCCATCTTCTACTGAATTCCCAGGTACATCAGCAGGAAGCTGCATTGGAGTTGGTGCTCATATGGGATGCTGGAATCACAGGAGGTGACTTAACCCACTGCACCACAATGCCGGCTCCCTCGATGTTTTAAACAATATCACGCATAATTGAAAATGTGATGTTGTCTAAGTTTCCACTGTGGCCTCAAGTCCCGACTCAAAAAGCTTCAGATTTTAGACTATTTTAGACTTTTGGATTAGGACCACTGGCCTCCACTTGTTTCTTCCACACTGTACTTCCCAACTAAATAACATACTCTGAAACGGTTTTTTTTTTAAGTAGAATTGTGCCATATTTGGAGACTTAGTCCACAGTATTTCTTTTAAACATTCTTCAAAATCTTATTTTAATTTTATTCGAAAGGCAGAGTGAGAGAGAGAGAGGTCTTCCATCTGCTGGTTCGCCCTCTGAATGCTCACAACAGCCAGGGCTGGAGCGGGCTGGTACTGGGAGCTCAGATTCCATCCGGGACTCCTGTGTGGGTGGCAGGGGCCCTGGAACACCTGCTGCCTCCCAGGATGCACATTAGAAGGAAGTTGGAATTGAAAGCAGAGCAGGACCGGAACCCGGCCACTACTCCAGTATGGGATGCCGGCATCCCAAGCAGCGTCTTAACAACTACTCCAAACGCCTGCGCCATGACAAGGTCATGTTTTAAAAATAAAACTTGTATCTCTAGCCCCCAAATCTACTTTTGGTCATGGGGTGCACATAGATGGAAAGCCGTTTTTTTTTTTAAACTGTGCTCTACAGTCATATTCCAATGACAATTTCTCAAGCAACCAAAGATCGACTCCACGTTTGTTTTTGCCAAACTCCCGATGCTGCCTTTAGCTGGGTGAATACAGCGGATGTTCTTGGCTGCTCACAGAACAAAACAAAAATGGCAGAGCAGCAAACCACCATGCAATGCAGAACAAGTGGATAACAAAGAACAGAAGGGGAGAGAATCTTTTGGAGAGTGTGAGATGAGATTTTTGTTTCAGGCTCAGCAGTAACATGTAAGATACAAGACAAAGATTGCTAAACTGGATGTCATTCTATAGATTCAGATGCAGTGCCCCTGCCAGGTCACCTGGAGCGCTGGTCCAGACTGCAGCTTCACCAGTGACCAGGGGTGTGGCCTTGATTAGTTCTGTGCTGTCACAGGAGACATGGTGATAAGAATTCACAAGAGCTTGGGGCCGGCACTGTGGAGCAGCAGGTAAAGCTGCTGCCTGCAGTGCCGGCATCCCATGTGGGCGCTGGTTTGAGACCCAGCTGTTCCACTTACAATCCAGCTCCCTGCTGTGGCCTCGGAAAGCAGCAGAAGATGGCCCAAGTCCTTGGGCCCTGCACCCGTGTGGGAGACCCAGAGGAAGCTCCTGGCTCCTGGCTTCAGATTGATGTAGCTCCGGCCATTGCGGCCAGCTGGGGAATGAACCAGCAGATGGAAGACCTCTCTTTCTGCCTCTCCTACTCTCTTTGTGTAACTCTGACTTTCAAATAAATAAATAAATCTTCAAAAGGAAAAAAAAAAAGAATTCACAAGAGCTAATGTCATTGACAGTGAAGACTATAAACTCAACTGCTATTCACTATCTTGATTTTCTGATAAGGCAGTGACGTCACAAGCCTTGCGGCTCAGTAAGGGGTCATATTTTCAAGTTGATTGTACAGAAGTAGAGGCGAGGGAGGATGCTGGGGAGAGGAACTAGAGGGAGGCTGGATAACGGGAACTGAAATATAGTTAGACAGGAGCAAAAAGTCATGTTATTCCACAACACAACAGGAGACTACAGATCATAACAATTTATCATGTATCTTATAAAGTACTAGAAGAGGGGCCATCACTGTGGCGTAGCAGGTAAAGCCACATCCCATGTGGGCGCCAGTTCGAGTCCCAGCTGTTCCACTTCCAATCCAGCTCTCTGCTATGGCCTGCGAAAGCAGTAGAAGATGGCCCAAATCCTTGGGCCCTTGTATCTGTGTGGAAGACCTGGAAGAAGCTTCTGACTCCAGATCGGCTCAGCTCCAGCCACTGCAGCCAATTGGGGAATGAATCGGCAGATGGAAGATCTCTCTCCCTCTCTGCCTCTCCTCTCTCTGTTTCTCTTTCAAATAAATAAATAAATCTTTAAAAAAAAATAAATAAAGTACTAGAAGAGAAGAGTGTGATGTTTCCCAACAGAAAGAAATGATAAATTTCAGGAGATGGATATACAAATTAACCTGATTTCATCATTACACTTTGTGTACATCAATCAAATTATCCCATGGTACCTCTACACATTGGTACAAAGATTATGTATCAATTAAAATGTTAACAAAATAAATCACAATTTTAATTTTAAATTCTTCAGCTTTCAAAAATTCTATCTTGATCATGTTCTTTAAATGGCAAAAAAAAAAAAAAAAAAAAAAAAAGACAAATCTTAGCCAACATGTCAAGGAATTTACTTTCTCAATAAAAAAAAAAGGTGGTAGATTAGGCAAAAGGGGGGTCTCTGTAATTTGCGATTTTTTTTAAAGTAACACCTGGTTGACCAGTACTAATTTTAACATAATGCTGAAATGCTTCTGGACTCACCTGAACGGCGGCAGCATCTTGGTTATTATAGTGATACAGCAATCCAAGTGCAAAATACCTGGAAGAGAACGAGGTGGTCAGTCCAACCTCCCCCTACCACCTCTGAAGGGGCCTCCGACCCCCACACCCCTCGCCCTGGTCCTGCTCAACTCAGAGATCAACAGTAAACTCTGATCACAAATGCATCCTCATTTTGGTTTATTTATTTATGGCACCAAAAAACACACGTCTTGTCCATTTCCTAAAAGGATCCAATTCTAATCTAAGATGAGCTGGAAAAGAAAAACTATAATGATACTTCAGAAAGAAATGAAATTTGCTCTAAATATGAATATACAATAATATATATATGAATATACAATCCCACATATCTTTAGTTAACTGTTATTATTAACCCCTCACAGGGTATTAAACGAATAAGCAGAAGCTGTACTGAGCGGTGGCTGAAACAAGAGGAGGAGTCTGACTATTCCACAGCGGTAAACGTCCAGGCTCCAGCCATCACAGACAAGTCAGGGAGAGCCCTGAGGGAGAGTTCTAGAACCTGAGCCGCAATCCAGGCTTCCTGACTTGTGAACTGCACGACCTTGAGAAGTATATTTTCCTTAGTCCTCATTTACAACTGGAAGGGGCCAGCAATGACATCGGCATCGCCTGGGCAGTGAGCCCTCCACACCATCCCAAAGTCCTATTTTTTTTCTTTCCTCCTGAAGTTCTGTGGGTGAGCTAGTCCCTGGTCATGCTCCTTCCCAGCAGGTGAGTAGAGAAAAGTTGACCTTGTGAGAGACTGGCTCTCTCCCCTCTAAGAGCAAACTCAAAATACTGAAGTGTCTGCAGGAGTCCTCATATTACACCTTTTGGAAAGTTATACTGACTCAATGGAGCCTACTGTCCTGAGTCACTACCAGGAGTGCTCAGTGGAAAATCTAAAATCCAGAAGCTAAGGCTTTATAAGTGCCAATGTGATGCTCAAAAAGTTTCAGAGTTTGAAGCATCGTGGAAAACAAAGTCTGAAACACTGCCAGTCCCAGGCACTGTAGAAAAGGGATACTCCATGTAGAATACCTTTCTACAGCCTATTTGAGTAACTCATGATACCAGGATGGGATCCAGTATAGTAACCCCAACCCCCCGTATCTCTGTGGGACTTCACCCACAGGGGTGTCATTTCAAATCATTAACAAAAATACAGACAAAAGTCTTACTGCTTAAATGAGGGACCCCCTCAGGAGTTGGTGCTGTGGCATACAAGGTTAAGCCTCTACCTGTGGCTCTGGCATCCCATATGGATGCTGGTTCAAGTCCCCGCTGCTCCAGTTCCAAACCAGATCCTTGCTAATGGCCTAGGAAAGTAGCAGAAGTGCTTGGGCCTCTGCACCCATGTGGGAGACCCAGAAGAAGCTCCTGGCTCCTGGCTTTGGGTCAGCCCAATTCTGGCCATTGTGGCCATTTTGGGAGTGAACCAGCAGATGGAAGACCCCTCTCTGTCTCCCTCTTTCTGTCTGTAACTCTGCCTCTCAAATAAAAACAAATCTTAAAATAAGGTCTCACCTAACCCCTCTCATATTAAAAGCAATCAATTAATCAATCTATCTATCTAGGAGACAGAGACAGAGAAAGAGCTTCTATCCTCTGGTTCACTCCCCAAATGTTTGCAACGGCCGTGATCAAAGCTCAGAGCCAAGAACCAGGAACTCAATCCTGGTCTCGCACGTGGGTAGCAGGAACCCAGTTAATTACTTGAGCCATCACTGCTGCCTCCTAGGACCTGTAGTGGCAGCAAACTGGAAGCAGGAGTTGTCGCTGGGATCAAACCCAGGTACTGTGATATGGGATGCTGGCATCCCAGTGGGCATCTTAACTGCTGGGCCAAATGCCTGCTCCCACTCCACCCGCTTCATTTTTAAAAATAAGAAAACTGAGGCTTAGAACGGTTGGGCTACATGATCACCTGCCCCAGAGCAAGAAGCAGCTGGCCCTAATCAAGCCAGTCACTCTATATTAACTGCCTGTTGTACATAAGGCTGCCTACTAACTGGTGCACGGATGAAGGCAGAGTTTTAAACCTACTGCTTGTGTCAACCAGATCAGGAAGCCTCATTAAAGAAGAGGTACGAGAATGAACGCCCTGTAAGACCCCACAGGGAGTGACGAGAGTGATGGGACCAGGAGCACTCAGCACCTGTCGTCACTATGATTTCATGGCAGTTACTGCACGAATCCTTAAGAAGCCAAATGCTGCACTGGCTAAGCAGCTTCACAGTGGTCTCTGGGCAAAGGGCCCTGGCGTGGGCTGCAGCAGGGCTGGGCGGGACACACACTCACACACACACACTCACACACACACACAGTGCTGGCAGGAAGAGGGCGCTCACTCACTTCTTGTGCTTCTGCAGCCAGGCAGCGCTGTCGGTCAGCAGACAGAAGTTCTCGGTCACCAGCAGGTCCAGCAGGCTGTCCTGGTCAGCCTCTGCGTACAGCTTGAGCAAGGCCGTGTCGATGTCTTCCTTGTAGCCGTTGGCAACCTCGGTGCTGCGCACTTCGTTGAGGTAGCTCATGAGGAAGCGCTTGCACTGGGCCATCTTCTCCTGGTCCCCTTGCGTCAGCTGGTTGAGGTCTGCGTAGTCGTGCAGAGGAGGGTGAGACCGGGTGAATGAAGAGGAGGTGGGCAACAGGAAGGGGTAGAGAGAGATCAGCTCCCGGACGTCAAGCTGGCCGCTTCTGCAATTACAGTGTCAAACTAAATGAAGCAAAAAGAGAGAAAGACTACACATAGGCACACAAAACGACACTGAGGGCAGTGCACGTCGGCACACGGCTACGGGGGCTGGGTGCGGGGTGAGCACACCATGGTGACGCTCCTAAGTGGCATCAAACTGGGTGCATGTCACCGGGTTCCGAAAAGAGGGCAGGCGGGGCACAAGGGTAGGAGACACATACACACACACACACACAAGTGTGGAAGTGGCATCGATACCCCTGGGCTGCTGGCACACCCAGTGCAGCAGAGGACTCCCTGGGAAGCCAGGCGGGCAAAGCCCCACCCGGGAGAGCACAGTACAGCTGCCCAAGCAGAGACGGCATTGTGGTTCTTCCGCAGCCAACAGCATCCCGACGCCAAGTTAGAAACATGCGTCAAAGCCAGTTCCACTGAAAGCAGAGAACTTGATAGGAACTCAATGGTGTCCTTGCCAGTCTTAGGACAAAAGACACAGACATATACTTGGGGACGGTTTCTGTGCTGACTCCAAAGAACTGCAGAGCAGAACAATGGTAGGCTATGCAGAAACGGGCCAGCCTGGCGTCCCAGCCTTGGGAGGCCCTGCGAGCCACCCTGAGTGATGGCCCCCCTCTGGTCCACTGTGGCACTGTTTCCCATCTGCTCCCCTCCCGCCTGCTGGCTAACAACGGCTAATGCAGGCTGCTCTGAGCTGCACATGGCCACCCTGACCCAAGTTAGAAGCACCTTGTGGGAACGCTTGGGAGGTAAGAGAAGCCGGGGCCGCACTTCATCCACACTCCACCCAGCCACCCTCCACTCTCCCCTCCTGGCTCCCTCACCTCCTGACCTTCAGTGGTTTGAACGACCCACAGGACACACTGCAGACCTCTCAGCATGGCATCAAGTCCCTTTTAAACCTTAGGACTTCAGCCTCAGCACCCTGCCCACATCGCTACACTTTAACCTCAGCGAATGCCACGCCTCCTGGGCCTAGAGCGCTGGCTCAAAATAGGATGCTCCCCGGGGGACGGCCAGCAGTGTCTGGAGGTAGTTATGTCTGGAGGAGGGAATGCCCCGGCACTTGGGGTGGGGGAGGGGTCTGCTGCCCACTTGGCAGTGCACAAGACAGACCCTACACAAAGAAGCGTCTGGTCCCAGACAGCATCAGTGCCACAGCTGAGAAACCCCAGCTTGATATGGGAGCGGGGGGCACTTCCGCTCATCGGTTTCGATCCAGAACAAACATGGTGAAGGAAGATTCCTCTCTTGGCCAACATCAGCCCATGGGGTGCTCCCACGGCCCTGTGACACCTCCAGTGCTCCATGGGTGCGTGGCAGTTTTCCAAACCAATGAGGGCCCTGACAACAGAGCCACAGTCTTGCCCTTTACCTCCCTCACTCTGATGCTCGGGGACCAGGTCTGATAATTGAGAGCGGGGCCGAACCCAGCGGCACGTGGGCCAGAGAGACAAGCAGGCAGCACACGCCCTGGGATGTGAGCCACGCACGGGTTCCCAGCTGCAGCGCTGGCCCCAGCACAGGGCTGACAAGGACTCGGAGGACAAGTCCCAGCTCACCAAGGGCAGAACATCGGCAGTGTTTACCGTGGGTACCAGATGGGGAGGTGAAACCGTCTGGGACTCAGGAGTAGTTACCTCCAACCTTAACTCCCTCGGTCACCCTCGTGACACAGGCTGTGAGCGGTGGCCCACAGGTGGCAGCTGTCCAGAGGCTGAAGGGCAGGAGCCCTGTCCCAGTGACAGGTTGGCCCTACCCCCATTCTCCTACAATTTAAGGGACTTTTCCAGAAATGCATCCTGGGGCCAATTAACCCGTGAGAAAAGGAAGATGTCACAGGATATCCCCGTGACCTGAATGAGAGGTCTGTGACCCCCCACAGGTATCAAACAAGACGTGGTAGGAAAAGAGCTAGATCCCAGGAAGCAAAGAATCCGCTTAAACCCCAGAGCTACGGACCCACGCGGGAGACACGACAGACAACAGCCCACGGGATGTGCCCACGTGAAAGTCATCTGGGGCATTGTTACTCGAGGCGGGAGTCCCTCTGTACTCAGAATCCGTTTTCCACTCCTGGTTTTGAGACAGAGCAAGAGATCAGAGCTGGGGGGGGGGGGGGATGAGGAGCGAGAACCCATCATTTACGGATGTCCCCGGACAGCGATTCCCTGGATAGCGCCCCCGAGTGGCCACCGCTTAGGCTCTTACGCAGATGTAAGGGGGCCTTCCTGCTGCAGAATCGACTCCAGCGGGACACTCCAAGAGCTGGTTCCAAAGGCAGGGCCTTAGGGAGCTATCTGAAGGCTATCATAGCAGCTTGAACTTGAGCTTCTGCCGGGAGGGCAGCACCTGCTGAGAGGCAAGGGTGACAGCAGGTGCTCCCAGGACAGCCGTGGGGATGAGAGGATGGTGGAGGAAGGGCCAGGAGAGCCTGAGACTGAGAGAGGGAGAGACAGCGAGCGAATGCAACCATGACAGCCCACCGGCGAGCCCCCTAGCAGGTGCAGAATCAACCACAAGGCCAGAAGGGACCTCCCCAAGAAAAACTCAACTTCCTAAAAGACAGCTGACTGGGGATACCACATTAAAAAAAGAATCTGTACAAGAGGGAAAGTTTTCACAAGTCCTCCCCAAAGCCCCCACTCTTTTCCTAAGCGCCTTGTAAAATCCCTGGAGAAAAGGTGGTGTGGACAGTGGTGTCCTTTGAGACATCCTCACAAGCCTTCAAACACACTGCTGGGAATTCTTTCCCCCATCTAAGCAATCCCTCTGCAGGACCACAGGGGGATCTGGGTCTCTCCTCAGCCCCACCCTCCATAACACACAAGACAGCTACACGGAGGCGAGGGGGGAGGGGATGTGGAGGAACCGGTGCCGGAGTGCCGGCTACCATGAAGGTCACCGTTTCTGCTGGAAGCACAACAGGCCCTGGCAGCACTTCCAGCACCACCTCACAGGGGACAGAGAGACTGTGGGCACAGGGGACACTGGAGCGGGACCGACGACCAGTACCGCAAATTACCTGAAGAGCTCTTTCGCTTCCAGGAACTGAAGTTGTGCAAACTGTATGAACCCCGCCTGCTGCAGAATCCTCCTGTACATGACCTGCAAGGAAAGAGAGGTTGCACCTCTTAGAGATACCCCCAAACCATCCCCCTGGAGAACTGTGCTTCTCATTCACAACCAGAGCTAAGGGGCAATTACTGCATAGAAACAGGAAGCTGTGCACTACGGCAAAAAGCAAGGCGTACGTGAAATCAGGTATCCAGTCATCCCTCGGCATCTGAGGGGGATGGATTCCAAAACCCCCCTGCATACCAAAACCTGAGGATGCTCTTATATAAAATAGCTTATATAAAATAACTTAGTATTTGCATATAATGTAAGCAGTCCTCCTACATACTTTATCCAGCTTTAAAATTCACTTATTTATCTATTTGAAAGGCAGAGAGAGAAAGAGATCTTCTTAATTCTGGTTCACTCCCCCAAATGGCCTCCACGGTCAGGGCTGGTCCAGACCAAAACCCGGAGCCAGGAACTCCATCCTGATCTCCCACGTGGGTAGCAGGGGTCCACGTCCTCCTGTCGGCATCCACTGCCTCCCCAGGCATGTGACTAGAGAGCTGGATCAGAAATGGAGCAGCCGGGACTTGAACCTGCACTCCCATGTAAGATACTGGTGTCATAAGTAGCAGCTTAACCCACCATACCAGGCCTACCCCACCTCCTATATACTTTACCAGCTGACTTATAATTCCCAACACAATGTAAATGCTATGTAAGCAGATACACTCTATGGTTTGGGACTAATGACAAGAAAAAAAATCGGTACCTGTTCAGTATAGGCACATTTTTTTCCCGAATATTTTCCACACGTGTTTTGTTGAATTCACAGATGCAGTCAATGGCTATGCGTGTATGAGTGTAAATGTGTGTGTGTTTTTGTGTGTATAACAGAGACAGAACCCATGGCTATGCAGGGTCTCTGTGTGCACGTGTGTATGGGTGTATGCATGTGTTTGTGTATGGATCTGTGACTGGGGTGTGTGTGTGTGTGTGCGCGTGTCTGTGTGAATGTGTATGTACGCATGTATGTGTCTTTATGAATCTGCTTGCAAGTGTATTTCATGATAGTTCTACCTCTGGCTGCTCAAATATCAGCAACTCGAGGGTTACTGGTAGTTCTAGGGCTACCCATGCTTCCACTCTTCCAGAACTGACACATCACAGGCGCACTCCCCAGCATCCCCTAGAGCAGACTGATGTCATTTAATAACAACACAGATAAACACGTAGGCGTCCCCAGGCCCAGCCCGGAAAATGCTACTTCTCTCTCCTGGGATGCGCAGCCCTCACCCACACGTTACAGTCTGAAACTCCTGTAAGAAGACCAGTGCTTCATCTTGGCCAATTCCACGGTGACCCAAACTTCTGTTCTCCTGCCATCCGGAAATAGCAACACACCCCTCAGGAACTTGTATAGCCGGTAAAGCCACTGCCTGCAGCGCCGGCATCCCATATGGGTGCTGGATCGAGTCCCAGCTGCTCCACTTCCAATCCAGTTCTCTGCTATGGACTGGGAAAGTAGTAGAAGATGGCTTAAGTCCTTGGGCCCCTGTACCCACATGGGAGACCTGCAAGAAGCTCCTGGCTTCTGGCTTCATTTCAGCACAGCTCCAACCATTGTGGCCATCTGGGGAGTGAACCAGTGGATGGAAGACCTCTCTCTCTCTTTCTAGTTATACTTATCTGTAACTCTTTCAAATAAGTAATTAAAAAAAAAAAAAAACAGACATCAGCTGAATGGCCACACTGCATTCCTTGTGACTGCAAGACTAAAATGTCACCTACTCTCCCCCACTGGAAGAGAGACAGAACTTCTGCTCACACCCCACAACTCTAAGCATAAAGGCAGCTTTGGTTTGAACCTGTCCCCCAAATGTTCATGCACTGGGAACTTGATCATCAAATTCATGTTTCTGGTACTTGGAGGTATGGCCTTTGGGAGGTGTCTGGGGGTGGATGAGGTCGTGAGGGTGGGGCCCCCGGGGGCAGCATCAGTGGCTTTGTAAGAAGAGGAAGAGAGACGTGAGCTGGCAGCCTGCTGTCTCGCCAGGGGATGCTCTCTACTACGTTAAGATGCAGCGAGAAGGCCCCACTGAAGCTGGCGCTATGCTCTTGGACTTCCCTGCCTCCAGAATCGCGAGCAAACTTCTCTTCTATGAGTTACCCAGTGCTGGGGCCGGCACTGTGGCACAGCAGGTTAAAGCCACCGCCTGCAGTGCCGGCATGCCATATGGGCGCTGGCTCAAGTCCCGGCTGCTCCACTTCTGATCCAGCTCTCTGCTATGGCCTGGGAAAGCAGTAAAAGATGGCCCAAGACCTTGGACCCCTACACCTGCATAGGAGACCCAGAAGAAGCTCCTGGCTCCTGGCTTTGGATCAGTGCAGCTCCAGATGGCCATTATAGCCATTTGGGGAGTGAAGCAGCAGATTGAAGACCTTTCTCTCTTTACCTCTCTCTGTACCTCTGTTTTTCAAAAAATAAAAAAAAAATCTTTAAAAAAATAAAAAATTAACCCCATGTGTAGTCTATTCTTATAATACAGATTTATGATAAAGCTTAATTTATAAACTGAACACAGTAAGAGGTTAACAACTATAACAAAATGGAATACTTATAACAATAAAGTTCAAATTGTTTATTTATGGAATTCTCCACTGAACGCTTTCAGACCATGGATCACGAGAATTGCAAAAAGTAAAGTCACAGACGAAGGGGCAATGACTCTCTAGGTATCATTCCTGCAAAATAAGTACAGCCTACATGATAAACACAAATTGGCATGTAATAATTTTATTAATTTATTTAGGATTTATTTATTTATTTGAAAGTCAGAGTTACACAGAGAGAGGAGAGGCAGAGAGAGAGAGAGAGAGAGAGAGAGAGAGAGAGAGGTCTTCCATCCAATGGTTCACTCCCCAATTGGTTGCAACAGCCGGAGCTGCACCAATCCGAAGCCAGGAGCCAGGAGCTTCCTCCGGGTCTCTCACGCAAGTGCAGGGGCCCAAGGTCTTGGGCCATCTTCTACTGCTTTCCCAGGCCATAGCAGAGAGCTGGATCGGAAGTGCAGCAGCCAGGTCTCAAACCGGTGCCCTTACGAGATGCTGGCACTGCAGGCCAGGGCGTTAACCCGCTGCACTACAGCGCCGGCCTGGCATGTTATAATTTTAACTGGACTCCTACTTTTTCCCTATTACCTACCTACCCGAGTGGTTTTTTTTTTTTTTTTTTGGTTGCTGTTGTTGGCTTCAAGCAGTAGAGAGAACCAGAGAGACAGAGAGAGAGAAAATGAGAGACAGAGATAGAGAGAGAGATCCTATCTGCTGTTTCAGTCACCAAATGCCCCCACATGGCTGGGGTGGGGCCCAAGTCAGGAGCCAGTAATTCAATACGGGTCTCCCTTAGGGTAGCAGGGACCTAACTATTTGAGCCATCGCTGCTGCCTGGTGTCAGGAGCCAGAGCCGGGGGTTGAAGCCAGGTAGTCTAATGTGGGACATGGGCATCCTACGTGTTGGGCCAAATGCCTGTCCTGTTGTTTTTATTTGTTTATTTGTCTTATACTTGTTGAAAAACACTCTTAGTTAGTTACTGCCTACATAGGAACACCTTTTCCAAAATACATTATGTGGAATGTTCATGCTGTAAGAGTCTCACTGAAAAGGCACTCTGTCCCTGATTAAGTCTGTAAACAGCTTGTAGTTATATATGCATAGACACATAAATGCTTGTATATGAAACATGCAGGCAAAATGCATTTCACATGCTGTCCACAAAATATACATAAAATGATGGTATCCTTTTGCAGAGGTAAAACACAAGAAAGAGGGCCTAATCAGTACAATAGGCACCGCGAGTCCTTGCCACACCTGAGCAAAATCTGAGAGGTATTCCCTGGGCAGGACGTGTGAGTTTGGAACAACACAGGGAGAGGGAAGGGAGTAGGGTAGAAAGGGACAAACCCGGGGCCAGCGCTGTGGTGTAGTAGGTTAATCATCCACCTGCACTGCTGGATGTGGGCGCCAGTTTAAGATCTGGCTGCTCCACTTCCGATCCAGCTCTCTGCTATGGCCTGGGAAAGCAATAGAAGATGGCCCACATCCTTGGGCCCCTGCACCTGCGTGGGAGACCCAGAGGAAGCTCCTGGCTCCTGGCCTCAGATTGGCGCAGCTCCAACTATTATGGCAATTTGGGGAGTGAACCATAGGATGAAAGACTGACTCACTCTTTCTCTCTCTCTCTCTCTCTCTATGTCTCTCCCTCTTTCTGTAACTCTGCCTCTCAAGTAAATAAATAAATCTTAAAAAAAAAGGAGCAAACTCAACCACAATGTCAGACCAGAGAACAAGATAACCCCAATTATGACACATTGACCAGCTGCTGGTAAAGAGGAGAGGGGAAAAAAAGCAAAAATCAGATAAAGACTGAACACCTCTTGAAGAAAACGCTCTGTGGGGCCGGGGCTATGGCGTAGCAGGTAAAGCCGCCGCCTGCAGTGCAGGCATCCAATATGGGCACTGGTTTGAGACCTGGCTGCTGCTCCTCTTCCAGGCCAGCTCTCTGCTGTGGCCCGGGAGGGCAGTGGAGGATGGCCCAAGTGCTTGGGCCTCTGCACCCGCATGGGAGACCAGGAGGAAGCACCTGGTTCCTGACTTCAGATCAGTGCAGTTACAGCCATAGCAGCCAACTGGAGAGTGACCCAGCAGATGGAAGACCTCTCTCTCTCTGCCTCTCGTTCTTTCTCTGTGTAACACTGACTTTCAAATAAATAAATATTTAAAAGAAAGAAAGAAAGGAAGGAAGAAAATGCCCTGCATTAATGTGCATGAGGTGTATGTCCTCCTTAGGGGACACGCTTGTGAAAAACCCCGGCCCCAGCCCTCTGGGGGGAGGGAAGCCGCCTCCGAGGGGCCGTGTGACCGTTCATCATCCCACTACAGGACGCGGAAGCGACACAGCGCGAAGACACAGCACGGTCACAGGCCCTGGGCCAACACAACAGCTGCTGTCTTCTTTTTGCTTTTGCTGCCCCCTGCTGAACACAAAGAGCTCAGTCTTCCTCCAGTGGGAGTCGGGAGCAGATGAGATGTTTAGGGATGGTTAGGAGCAGCCCTTAGCAACGTGGCTGAGCCTTGAAAGAGAGAGCAATCAGGTATGGAAAGACAACTGCCTCCGATTCTCACGCCCGTGTGTGAGCCACAAAGCTGATCTCAAAGAAGTGGGCAGAACAGTGGTTCCGCAGAGGCAGGGGAGGGTGTGATGGGGAGAGGATGGTGACAGGGTACAGGGGTATGGCAGAACAAGGTGACTGTGAGACAATCAGTAACTGAGTATCTTCAAATAGCCAACCGAGAGATTCTGAATGTTTCCAATACAAAGAAACCACCAAGGTCTGAGCTGATGGAGGTGCCAATTACCCTGATCTGATATGTGGGACTGTGACACTCACCCCATAAATATATACAATCCCTATGTGGCAACTGAAAACAGGAATGTTTCTAACAATGTTTTAGGAACAAAGATGAGAAGCTTATTGGTGCTAAGGTGTAGACAAGGTGCCGCCTTTCAAATCCCATAACCACAAATTACACATTCTGGCTCTCTTCATGTTCACAATCCACCCTTTGCTGCGTAAGGTAACCGGGCCAAAAAGCAATCAGGCAGTCATGTATGAAATTTGATGATATTATTAACTCATGGGAACTCTCCGTGATCAATCTGGACATTCATGTGCAATGCACACACGTGCACATGTGCACTCCAACATGTTTTCTCCCTCTGAAACACACAGAGTAGCCTGAACAGCCCAACAATGGGTCAACTAACAATTTAAGGGAACTTAATTATTGGGCCAGTTACATTTAAAGTTGGTGTTTCTTAAGTGCATTGATTTCTCTAAGGAAATCAACCGAATGTTCTGCAACATTCAGCACTCGATTGTCAGCAAAGCTTTTCCCGTGGCTGACAGGGATCTAAACTTGAATTCAGCCCCATCACAACAAATTCAAACTCTACATTCACAGCCCGATGAGCCTGACCTGCCTCTGTTGGTTTATAAGAATGGTGTTCTCGAGTCTTCCCTGAAAGCTTGCTGAAGAACCAAAGTGACTGGAAATACGAGCTGGTACGGTAAGTACCAGAATCGAGTCTGAAGCTCCAAGCCTCCAGACCTGACTGATCCACGGTCGGCTGTGCACTCAGTCACGTGGTGCCAACTGCTGTTTCCTGACATCTAAAACGTGCATCTGCTCAGATCACAATGCTGTCTCCAAAGTGGACTGGCGCCTGAGTTCTCCTTCTATTTCATGAGCATTTCCTCTGTTCTTACAGAAACCACACACGACCAGCAGCGTGCACGGTGCTGTGCACTAGGAGGGCCCCCACGTGCTACTGGCATCTGCGTGTCCTTGTCACCAGGGAGTTACAAACCTGAAATTTTTCCTTCGGAATGTTCCTCCGGGCTCCTTTGGCTAACACCAAAGCTTCCTCCACTCTGCGGCTTGAGAGAAGATCCTGTATTTGTTTCTCCAGAGGTAATGGAACCAAGATGTACACTCCTTTACTTGTGGCAACAATCACTCTTCCTGGGAAGAAAGTCAACGTCGTTGGAAAGGAGAAAAGCAAACGGCCTCCAAGAAAACCAACTCCTCCCCGACTCTGCTGCATTCTCTGACTCTCTGAGCAATTCCATCAGTTTGCCCAATAGAATTCGTACAGAAACTATAAACTACAGGGCCTTCCTTTTCTTCCCACATTGCCAAATGTCACAAAAAGGCAAACTCTTACAACTACGGTTCCAAAGAAGAACATCTGGCTTTTTGGCTTATTTGAAAGCTCTGACAAACCTAGAATCACTGTAGGAGGTACACGATCCAGCTGTAGAACTCCATCACGGGGCACTATCAGTAAGTATTAAGATACGTCTCACACAAGATACTTTCCCCATTCTTCTTGCTCCAAGCCAGTTTACACAAAACTAAGATTTTAATTCAATATTCAGAACCATGAGATGATCTGTCACACTCATTCACCATCCAAACACTTCTGAGGCTTCCCCGGCCACCGCCAATGCTGTCATCTTCCTTGCACCTGTGAGACCTCCACAGGTAGCCTGTGGAAGAGTTGGCTCTGCAATTCACAACCAGCTCCTACTACCGCACTTTCAAACGAAACTCAGCTCCCTTTTGGAGAAACTTCCAGCTAAGCCTCACCTGTCCACAGGAAGCAACTTAATGTTCTTTTCATTTTGTCTTCTGTGTCGCGATCAAAGCAGTTTTCCTTGGGCTCAAATTCTGTCCCTGCCCTGGTGTCCCTGTTGTCCAGGAACCCTCCCTCCAATCCCAGGTAGGGTGGGCTGTGTCTTCCACGTGTGCATAACACCCTGCATACGTTTCTACTCCTCAGTACACAGAGTAATATTGCAAGGGGGCCGGTCTGGTGCAGCAGGATAAGCTGCTGCCTGCATCCCAAAGGGCCTCTGGTGCCAGTAATATAATATCACTACACAGCCCTCCGTATCTGAGTGTTACATCTCTGACTCAACCAACTGCAGACCGAAAAAAAAAAAAAAAAAAAAAAAAAACAGCTTCTGAACTGAACGTGTACAGATGCTTTTCTTGTCATTTTTCTCTAAACAACATAGTCTCACAACTACTTGCATAGCATTTGCATCGCATTAGGTGTTACGGGTAATTTCGAGATGGTTTAAAGTACAAGCGAGGACAGCAGGGGTGTGGCCTGGAGGTGACTGTGTCCTTGTCCCACGTCGGAGTACCTGGGTTCAATTCCAGGCTCCAGCTCCTCACTCCAAGCTTCCAGCTGATGCAGAGCCTGGGAGCCAGCGGTGATGGTTCAGGGAATTAGGTTCCTGCTACTTATGTGGGAGACCTGGATTGAGTTATGGCTCCCAGCTTTGGCCTGGTTGTTGTGGGCATTTGGGGAGTTTTAGCCAGTAGATGGGAGCCTCTGACTCTTGCCTCTCAAAAAAAAAAATTTTTTTAAAGTTGCATTTTTTTAAATGAAGTC
Organism: Lepus europaeus; assembly: GCF_033115175.1. Classification (NCBI taxonomy): domain Eukaryota; kingdom Metazoa; phylum Chordata; class Mammalia; order Lagomorpha; family Leporidae; genus Lepus; species Lepus europaeus. Next base: position 94,132,682 of record NC_084839.1, read on the forward strand.
TACAGGAAGGTGTGCGTAGGCTATAAGCAGATATGAAGGCATTTTCTAGATGGGCTTGTGCATCTACAGACTTGGGTATCTTTGGGGGTCTTGGAACCAAGTCCCCAAGGATACTGAAGGGCCACTGAATATATTGCTCCAATAATGTGTCAGTGCCCCAGCTAGCGTCTGACCCCCGCCACTGTAGGGACTGTGTGTCTTTACTAAGTTTTTAATCCCCAGCATTGAAGATCGCACTTGACCCAGGGTGGGCAAATGGTCCCTGATCTCTCTCAACGTTTACAGACACCTGAAGATGTTCAAAATTAAACTGACACAAACCCTTCAACTGGGGAATTGTGCCCCACAAGATGAAGACACCCCCCCCCCACGCCTACCCTGTCCATCCTCCTCCCCCCAACACACACGTACACACACACACACACACCATGCACTACAGCTGCCGTGCTCTGCTAGGGGGCCTGAGGCCCAGGGCTCCCTCTAATACAGGCTCCCACACCCCTTTCTCTTTCCTAAAAGGTTCTTTGACATCATATCTGCTTGGCTGGCTCCTCAGCTTCTAAACACCGCCCCCTTCAGGAAGCCCATCCTGATAAGTCTAGGAAGTACCTCCTCCTCTGCTCTCCCACTGGTTCTCTCCCCACGCCCATCAAGCTCTTAGGTAGCTATCTGTTTTACGTGACGGTCTCCCCATGAACCTTGCGGGCCTAGAAGCACTTGGTCTGCATAGCAGTCACTTGCGTTATCTGCCACGCTTAGCCAGCCCAAAGCCCAGCTCCTCATGGGCCCTTAATGCCATTTACGGAAGAGACTTCATGATACAAGGGTTCGTAAGCCAGCTAAGATGTCTCTGAGCATCGGTACCTTCAAAGTCCTGGAGGATGTGGCCTTCCTTGAAGGGCAGGGTTTGCTTTTGCTGCTGATCCAACATGCTGTGAACCGTGATGAACTCGTCATCCAGCGCTATGACGTAGGGAAAGCAGACGGCCGCCCCGATCACATTCTCGGACCAGTGCACCGGCGCACGCTGGGATATCCCAGCGACAGTGGCAAACATGCCTAGGGCAGTTCAGAAGAAAAGTTAGGCCGACCTTCCAATACCCACGGCCCCCTTTTCCTACAGAAGTCTTGGGTGTGCAACACTCCTCAATTTCCCTCTACAGTCTTACACTTCAAGAAAGGGAAGGTAATCCAAAACACTGCAAATGGGAAGAGCACTCCCTTGGCTAGCGCTGTGGTGCAGCAGGTTAAAGCCTTGGCCTACAGCACCAGCATCCCATATGGGTACTGGTTCGAGTCCCGGCTGCTGCACTTTGATCCAGCTCCCTGCTAATGCACATGGGAAAGCAGCGGAGGATGGCCCAAGTGCTTGGGCCCCTGCACCCACATAGTATGAGACCCAAAAGAAGCTCCTGGCTCCTGGCTTCGGATTGGCACAGCTACTGCTGTTGCAGCCAATTGGGGAGTGAATCAGCAGATGGAAGACCTCTCTCTCTACCTCTCCTTCTCTCTCTGTGTAACACTGACCTTCAAATAAATACATAAATCTTAAAAAAAAAAAAAAAAGAGCACTGCCTTACCCAAAATGTATGTCTTGTATTTACTCCCAACTAAAAATGAGGTTACAAACCAAGTTTCCACATAACCACAGGAGGATTTACAAAGTACATGTCCTCACACAGGGAAAGCAGCTACTTTTCCCTTTAGAAACAACAGTCATCTATTATCTCATCCCACATCTGTAGGTCCGTGGGTCGGTGGCTGACGGGGGGCGGGGGGCTGCGCTGGGGGTGACTTGTGCCACAGTGAGCTATGAGCTGGCCAGGCTTCTCCCTTCCTGGCACAGGCACAAGAGAACAGGCCGATTGTGCAAGCAGCTCCCCCAACCTCTATCCACTGACTGTTAAGAACGGCATGGCGGGGAGGGGGTTTAAGTGGGGGGTGCCCTGGCACTGTGGCACAGTAGGCTAAGCCTCTGGCTACAGTGCCAACATCCCCCATGGGTGCAAGTTCGTGTCCCAGCTGCTCTACTTCCGATCCAGCTCCCTGCTATGGCCTGGAAAAGCAGTAGAAGAAGTGCTTGGGCCCCTGCACCCGCGTGAGAGACTCAGAAGAAGCTTCTGGCTCCTGGCTTCGGATCTGCCCAAGTCCGGCTGTTGTGGTCATTTGGGGAGTGAACCAGCGGATGGAAGACCTCTCTCTCTCTCTCCCTCTTTCCGTCTGTAACTCTACCTCTCAAGGAAACAAGAATAAAAAAAAAAAAAATGGAGCAGCTACAGGGAGGGGTGAAAAGTCAGCCATGAATGTTATCTATTCTTAATGTATACGTGTGTGTGAGAGGCAGCTCTGCTCTAACGATTCTGTCACCGTGAAAAAGGTACCGCCAAATCACGTAAGGAGCTTTGCAAACTTTCTTTCCTATCCAGTCCTCCAACCAGGCTGCCTCTGTTACAGCTCTCCCTCCTGCATTCACTCCCCACATCGCCACTGCACACCTGCTACGTGGCAGGCACTCCATGTTTAGAGCTGCAGTCTGATCCCGGGTAACATGTGATGTGTACACTGCCAATACCGGGCACACTCTATAACGCTGGAGTAGGACAGGTCCTGCAATTCAAGGCAGAGCGCAGTGACGCATCTGTCTGTGACAACTTCTGTAATACACACAGTGGTTCTAAGATGGACATAAAACACTAAAGTAGCCATTTCTGGGGCTGGTGCTGTGGCACAGTGGGTCAAGCTGCTGCCTGCAGTGCTGGAAACCCATATGGGCAGGGATTTGAATCCTGGCGGCTCCACTTCCCATCCAGTTCCCTGCTAATGAGCTGGGAAAGCAATGGAAGATGGCCCAAGTGCTTGCACCCCTGCCACCCATGTGGGAGACACAAATGAAGCTCCTGGCTTCAGTCTGAAGTGGAGAGGCAGAAACAGGGAGAGAGAGAGAGATCTTCCATATGCTGATTTACTGCCTAAATGACCACTACAGCTGGAGCTGGGCGAATCCGAAGCCAGGAGTCAGGAGCTTCTTCTAAGTCTCCCATGCGGATGCAGGGGCCCAAGGACTTCAGCCATCTTCTATTGCTTTCCCAGGACATAGCAGAGAGCTGGATTGGAAGTGGAGAAGCTGGGACTAGAAACGGCAGCCATATGGGATGCCGGTGCTTCAGGGGATGGCTTTACCCACTATGCCACAGCCCCGGCCCCTCTCCACGCATTTAAAAACAGTAAGGTAAAGAGAGCCTACATGAAGAAAGAAAAGGGACTTGAACACACTGGTTCTGTGACATGCTCTCCACCCAAGCATTTGGCAAAATGCAAAGTCAGGAAGAGACCAGCGTTGAGTAATCCCGAACCTTCCATTGGATTTCAGGTCAAATGCCATGCTCTGTGCAGCACAGCTGCCACATAACACAGACACCAACTACACTGTCGGCCTGACCCCACACTCACGGCAAAGTCACTGTAGCTACCGGCTTCAGGCTGGGCAGCACCTGCTCGGGGGACTGTGTTGTGCAGAGGCCCTGATTAATGTTCTCCAGATAAAAAGGGCAGAAACCAGAGGTCAAGAGCACAGGCCTGGGGCAGCGCTGTAGCACAGTGGGTTAAGCTGCCTGCCACACTGCCGTCCCACATCAGAGCACCAGTTCGAGTCCCGGCTGCTCTACTTCCAATTCAGCTCTCTGCTAATATACCTAGAAAAGTAGTTGAAGATGGCTCAGGCTCCCACCACTCATAAAGGAGACCCAGGTGGAGTTTTAGGCTGGGCTGGGGTGTTGCAGTCATTTGGGGAGTGAACCAGCAGATGGGAGATGTCTAGATGTCTGTCTGTCTCTCTGTAACTCTGCCTTTCAAATAAATAAATCTTTACAAAAAAAAACCAAAAAAACAAAAAACAAATGCTTCTTCACTAAAGGTTAAGCAAAGAATTCACTAAAATTAAAGAGCAGAGCAGAAACTGGCCAATGAGGCAGAAGGAAAAGAGCCCAGACACCCAGCCAACCACGGGCGCACTTCAGAAACGCTGTGCCAAGCAAAACGAGGTCAGTTTACTGGGGTGCAAAAACCATTTGAAATCTACAGGATTTTTTTTCCCAAACTGTGTAATTTTCATGAACTTTTTGAAGGCTCCCCCATATGCATGGATTTCAAAATTTTTCTGTAGTAAAATCGAAGGCTTTGAACGCCACTTTCCATGAACTTTTTGAAATTATCTCATTATTCTACTCTTGCTACGAAGGCAGCGACAGCTATTGTTTCTGTGCTGGTGCAGGAGTGCAAACACCGTTAACATGCAAATACAACCGATTTGTCAGTGGTATGGTTTTTCAAAAATTTATTTATTTGTATTCATTTTTATCTTCATTTTTTAAAAGATTTGTTTATTTCTTTGAAAGTCAGAGCTACAGAGAGAGGCAGTGGGGCACAGAGAAACAGAGAGAGAGAGATCTTCTATCTGCTGATTTACTCCCCAGATGGCCTCAATGGCCAGGGCTGGGCCAGGCTGAGGCCAAGAGCCAGGAGCTTCACCCAGGTCTCCCATGCAGGTAGCAGGGGACCAGACACTTGGGCCATCTTCTTCTGCTTTTCCCAGGCCGTTAGCAGGGAGCTGTATCAGAAGTGGAACAGCCAGGACACGAACAAGCACCCATACAGCATGCCAGTATTGCAGGCAGTGGGGCTTTACTTACTATGCCACAATGCCAGCCCCTGTTCTCATTTATTTGAAAGGCAGAGAGAGAGACTGACTCCAACTTCCCGCTGATGCAGACCTTGGGAGGCCGTGGTGATGGCTCCAGGGACCGGGCCCCCTGCCAGTCACATGGGAGCCCTGGAGTGCACTCCTGGCTCCCAGCTCTGGCACTCTAACCACTGGGGCATTCAGGGAATGAACCAGAGGATGGGAGCACTCTGTCTCCACGTCTCTCTGCCTCTTAAATAAGTAAACCTAAAAAAAAAAAAAAAAAAAAAAAGGCACGGAGACACCATTTCTCATGGACTGGACAACACCCCCTGCTGGCAGAGCTGGGGAGGAACAGGCACTGGCATACACTGCCGCAGAGAATATAAAATCGCACAGCCTTCTTTATGCAGGGGGGACACGGCAACACCCAGCAGGACTCAAACGCATCTCTACTTTGACTTAGCAATGCCCCATCTAGAGAGCTTTCCCATAGACACACTGAAAAAAAAAAAAAGCCACAAAAACATGAGTGTGTATTTAATAACAGGAAGCCAGAAAAACCCCAGATGTCACCCCTAGGAGTCTGTCTAATTGAATGAACAGTGGAACCCCCCCATGCAGTAGCTCAAGTGTGCAGGAGGACTCTGTACTATACCATGAGGCGATGCTCAGAATAGATGAAGAGAAAAGCAAGGGGAAGAGAGGGCGCCATCATTTAGCCCAGAAAGAGGGAGAGACTGATATTTCCATATCTGTTTACATGTCTTACTGAACAATGAAAGGATAAACCCTAAAAAACAAAGATTACCCACAGGGGAAGAGGGGAGACAAGGTGCAAACCGCTTTAATTACATCTTGCTGGACTGATCTGCCTTAGAACTTTGTAAATATTTATACAATCCAAAAGATTAAATCAACTAAAGCAATTGCTGTGAAACCTACGGTGAAATGAAACAAATCAATCTAACCGGACGTGCAGCTGGTGGTACAACCACACGGAAGGGCACTGTTGCAAGTGGCTTCAGAACACAGTAATTTGACCACATATTCCTAATACCCTAAGGACAAAGAGAACTGCAATCAAGCTTTTTCCAGTAATTATATTGTGGGAACTATGGTGCTGGCACTGTTATTCTGTCCCAGGGACTGCGGGACACACTGAAGGGATAATTATGTGGGCAGAGAAGATCTTTGATGTGGCTGAAAGCAGGCACCAGGTTCTATCAATATGATCTCACGTGGGAGTTACCTTAAAAAAAAGTCTTCTTCCTGGCACCGTCTACTGAAAAGGCCTAGAGAGAATGGACAACGTGCACCTCCAGCCCCAAGATGCGATCTATACACGTCTGGGCTCAGTGGGGGAAACAGCTGCCCAGACCTGGGGCAGGAGATGCACAAGGAGAGGGGACAACCCTCCAGAAGGCAAAGCAGCCATGACATTTCCAGGGGCTCAACCTGAAATACACGCCCCCTGCCCAGGCACTGCTTCAACTTCGGGGGCTCACAACCACGCTTTTTCAAGTCTTTTTCTGGAAGATGGAAGGGACCTCCCTGCTGGGAACTGCCCCATCCTGACTTTTTAAACAAAGTTCTTGGGAGGGGAGGGGGTAACCCGAATGTTCATGGAGGTCTTGCTCCTCAGAACAGAGGAAGGAGGAGTGGACAGAGGCAGTGCTGCCATTTCCAGTCCCTAAGGAGGCAACAGACACAGGCAATAGGGTGGACAGCTGTTATTACAGACAGGCTAAGAAGGCCCAAGGTCACCCTGATGGGAGTTCCTCACCACGGGGAAGGGGTTGTGCCTCGCTCCCCCCAAGACAAGCAAATAACACAAACTTCCATCTCCTAATTACCCATTTTCGAGAAACACCAATTGGTCTGGGTAGAACACCCAACAACACTAGGGAGACAAAATCACCAAAATAAAGGAGGAGGAAAGCTGTAGGGGAAACCATGCAATTTCTTCAACAACAACAAAAAATTATGGGAAAATAATAAGAGAAGGAGAGGAAACCACGATAAAAGAAGCTTAACAAATCTATTAACCCACTGCAGTGTCCGGGGCCTTATGTGCAACTGATTCAGGCAAATGAAAACATCAGGAAGCAGCGCTGTGGCACAGTGGGTTGGGCCACTGCTTGGAGTCCCACACGCCATACTGGAGTGCCTGCTTTGAGACCCAGCACCTCTGCTTCTGATCCAGCTGTGTGCTAAAGCATCCTGGGGGGCATCAGAGGATGGCTCAATTGCTTGGGGCACTGCTGTCCAGGAGGGAGACCCTATGGGCACCTGATTTGGGGCCAGGCCATTTATTCCTTAAATGAGGGCATTTGAAGAATAAACTAGCAGACAGAAGACCTCTCTGTGTCACTCTGTCTTCTGAGTAGATGACAATAAATAGGCATAAAGAAAAACAAAACATTCAAAGTTGTGCAATTAGCCTAGCAGTTAACATGTCCATGTCACATATGGAAGCACCTAGGTTCAATTCCCAGCTCTGGCTCCTGCCTCCAGCTTCCTGTAATGAAGATCCTGGGACACGGTGGTTATAATTCAGGTAGTTGGGTCCCCGCCACCCACATGGGAGACCTGGATTGAGTTCCTGGCTTCAGACTGGCCATTGCAGTCATGTGGAGAGTAAATTAGTAGATGAATGCTCTCTCTCTCCCCCTCCTCTCATTCTCTCTGCCTCACAAATAAATTAAACATTTAAAATTTTTAAAGACATTTTAAAATATGCAAACATTTAAAGATGTGTATATTCATTCATGCATATATCTCTATTATATTTGACAATAGATAAAAGACATGCCTAGATATATTTGACAGTGCAAAGGAATTACTGTGAAATTTTTTAAGGTATGTAATAATTCTCTGGTTTTTTTTAAGCATCTGTAACTTAGAAGCATATAGTAAGCCGGTGCCGTGGCTCAACAGGCTAATCCTCTGCCTTGTGGCGCCGTCACACGGGGTTCTAGTCCCGGTTGGGGTGCCAGATTCTATCCCGGTTGCCCCTCTTCCAGGCCAGCTCTCTGCTATGGCCCGGGAAGGCAGTGGAGGATGGCCCAAGTGCTTGGGCCCTGCATCCGCATGGGAGACCAGGAGAAGCACCTGGCTCCTGCCTTCGGATCAGCGAGATGCGCCGGCCGCAGCGGCCATTGGAGGGTGAACCAACGGTAAAAAGGAAGACCTTTCTCTCTGTCTCTCTCTCACTATCCACTCTGCCTGTCAAAAAAAAAAAAAAAAAAAAAAAAAGAAGCATATAGTAAATGACTTACAGATAAAATATTATATCTAGGATCTGTCTCTAATCAAGGTGGGAGTGGATGGGTACACAAAGCAACCGACCACGGCTGAAGCTGGGTGACGGCTATATCGTGTTCACTATGCTATTGGTTTCTGCATAAAATTCAATTATTTTTTAAAAAGAGGTGACTGGATCCACCATTTTTTTTCTTGAGAAAAAACGCAGAGGAACTTCAAATGCATATTCCTCAATGAAAGAAGCCAATCTGAAAAGACCCCGTCCTGTGGGATCCCAAACTCCGTGACGTTCTGGAAAGGACAAGACTTAGCAGACAGTCAACAGAGTGGTGGTGGTGGTGGTGTCGGGGGATAGGAGGGAGACAGGGAGGCAGAGACACAGCACAGATGACAGGGCCACGAGGACACCTGTGCACCAGGCAGGTGGGTGCATGCCATCACACGGCACCAGTAGCAGGGCACCGTGCTGGTGTGGATGCTGCTAATGACAGATCAGCAGGAGGCAAAGGGGAAGCTCCTGTACTTCCGATTCTGCTGTGAACCTCAAATTGCTCTAAAGTACAAGATAAGCTTTAAAAAAAAAAACCTAAAAATTGGGGCTGGTGTTGAGGTTTAGAGGGTAAAGCCGCTGCCTGTGACACCAGCATCCCATATGGGGACCGGTTCAAGAGCCAGCCATTCTACTTCAGATCCAGCTCTCTGCTACTGCACCTGGGAAAGCAGCAGCAGATGGCCCAGGTGTCTGGGCCCCTGCACCTACATGGCCCAGCCCTGGCCACTGCAGCATTTGGGGAGTGACCCAATGGATCACTTTTTTTTTCTGTCTCTCCTTCTCTCCCTCTCTGTAACTCTACCGTTCAAATAAATAAATAAATCTTAAAAAAAAAAAAAAGTACAGAAACTCCCTGAGATGACAAAATGCCAGCGTTAATACAGACTCACTCTCACCAGCGCCCTGGGGAATAACATGTACACACACTAAGGCTAACAGGAGCCACTTACGACCGGAGGGAAAGGCCAGGACACACTGCCAATATTAACAGCTCTGATGGTTCATTCTGATAACACTGTCCAGAGAATTAGCTAAGGCCACGCAAGAACGGCCAGAGCCCCTTTCAAGGAGCTAGCCACAGAAACCTTTCTGGTGGGATGACATTACAAGAAATAAAAGAGAACATTCTGGCGAAACACTGAAGCCTCCACACCTGAAAGTGCTTAGCGAGCTACCTCGGCTCCTCCAAGAACATGGAGTAAGCACAGTCAAGTGGCAAACCCACCCACGCAGGACAAATCTCCGAAGGGAATCTTTGCAGAGTTCTATTTTGGCATCCTGATGAGAACTTTCCTACCAGAGCCATCTTCCAGCCCTGCTTTAACACAAAGCAAGCTGGCTTTAGGACTGGGTCTGTTTTGTTCTGCTAACCCCACGTTCGCCAGACAATGTGACGGGACCTTAGCAAACGCTGACAGTTCCCTCACAGCCTCTCGCCACACGTGCTGCATGCTGGGAACTTCAAAAAGTTCATGGAAAATGGAGTTAAAAGATCAGTTTATTTTGGTGGGAAAATAATTCTGAAATCCTGGCATAGCTTTTTTTCGTAGAATGCATTTCCCAGGAACTTTCTGAAGACTCCATCATGATCTCAGGAGTGTTTCCTTCTCACAGCTAAAGCTCCACCCTTGACTGCAGCAGGCATCCCTGGGACACCCATGAGACACCCCCGCCCACCCACCCAGGAGGGAGGGGGACTTGGCAGCAGCTCTAAGGCATTGTCCTCACCCAGCCCGCCCGGGCCCGCCAGCAGGAACTCCTGTGTCCCTATCCTCTTGACGATGGGCCGCTTCTCCTCGCTGCAGTAGGGAAACAGGTCCTGGGAGACCCCCGTGCTGTAGTTCAGGATGATGTACTGCGTGGTGAGAGCCAGGCACAGGAAGTGGCCGTCCACAGCCACGGCAAGGGGCTGCTCTGGGGTCGACACCTCCTTGACGATCTGAACCCGGTCCTCGTACACCAGGAACACCTGGATGGTTCGGCGTTTCACGGAGATGATGCACACTTCCACGCAGAACGGGTCCCCGCTCACGGGGTTCTCGTTCAGGGCGAAGCTCACGGCCCCCTTGATGCGGGCTCCCGAGGGCACGGGCTCCAGGCTCAGCATGTGCACCAGGGTGATGCAGCTGTCGCACAGCACCAGCAGCCTGTTGAGGGCCGAGGCCGCCCGCAGCTCGTTCACGGGCTTCTTGAAGCCCAGGTGTCTGTGCAGCTGCTTGGTGGCGGTGAACGTGGCCGGCCCGGCGGGCAGAGCCCTCTCCTCCAGCAGGAAGTGGTAAATGAGGCAGTCGTTGGTGCCCACGTACAGGTTCTTGCCGCAGCACTCGACACACGCGATGTGGATGTGCTCCTTGTCGCCCATCAGCAGCTCACGCTGCACGGCAGACACCAGGGTGAAGGCCTTGATGCTCATCATGCCTACTGGGCTCTCTGCAGGAAGAGACGGGGGGAAATTCACGTTAGCGGGGAGAAGGCAGAAGCAGAAGCATCAGGACACCCAGCTCCTCCGGTCCCCACTGCCAATGAAAGAAGATCATTCCGCACCGTTTCAGAAAGCCAAGGAAATTTTTCCCTGTCACCTCCCTGGTGTGCGCAGGTGCTTCTGACTGGCGCCGGCAGGCTCACTCCCAACACAGCCTAGACTCACGCAGAGCCTCCTCCCATTGCTCCTGGAGCCACTCCTGCGGGTAGGGGACAAGCACATGTATGCAAGCCCAGGCACCCTGACAAAAAGCCTTCAGAAAAGCCGGGCTCGAGCCTCATCCACCTTCCCCTTGAACTTGTATGGCTACTTGTAGTTGTGTTGAGTGAATGGTGGGACACAGCGACAGGATCCTGCTGGCAAACAGAGGCAGGATGAGGCCTTGAATTCCTCTGTGTTCTTCCCAGGAAGGCATGCGCGGTGGCCCCAGCTCCGTATTCCACTCCCCGGGTAAGCACGCTCATGTCAAATCGTACAGATGTATCTCAATCTCCCGTGTCTTTAGGTAGCAAGCGAGTGGCTTGGTGGGCAGGTCCCTGGTAGGGATCAGATGACCTCCACCAGAAGGGGGACACTGTGCCACACGCTTTGCTTCTTCCTTGGCGAGGGGTCTGGGTTCACAGCGCAATGGAGCCCCAGTCCCTGTTCTGCAGAACAGGCAGGGAGGGTGGCCCTTCTGCCTTTGCCGGGCTGCAGGTGCAGCCCTGACAGCCCACGGGGGCACAGGGGCCCGGGGAGCTCTAGCCCGGGGACACAGGGGCCCGGGGAGCTCTAGCCCGGGGACACAGGGGCCCGGGGAGCTCTAGCCCGCGCTGCCAAGCCTGGTGGAAGCCTGGGAGAAACAGGCTGGGTTTGCATCAGAAAAGTTTTCTCCAGCACTTCAAGCTGCCTCCGAAAGAGACTCTCAACTCCTTAATCCTCTGAGGCAGCCTGGCAAATTCTAGGGGACCTCAGAGGCACTCCAGAAAGATTCAGGCAGGAGAAAGGGGAGGAACGACGCTCGCTGTCCCCTGTTCTCTCATAGGTGTCAGAACAACTTGGGGCCAGCACTGTGGCCAGAGACACTTGTCCTTGGCCACAATGTCACTACATAACTGATAACCGATAACACCGAATGTTAATGAGGCACTAGAACAACCCGTATCTCACACTTTGTTGGAGACAGTATAAAATGGTATCAATTTGGAGATGCCTTTGGCAGGTTTAAAAAAAAGTTAAAGTTTAAGGGCCAGCACTGCAGCTCAATAGGCTAATCCTCCGCCTTGCGGCGCCGACACACGGGATTCTAGTCCTGGTTGGGGCACCGGATTCTGTCCCGGTTGCCCCTCTTCCAGGCCAGCTCTCTGCTGTGGCCAGGGAGTGCAGTGGAGGATGGCCCAAGTACTTGGGCCCTGCACCCCATGGGAGACCAGGATAAGCACCTGGCTCCTGCCATTGGATCAGCATGGTGCGCCGGCCGCAGCGCACCAGCCGCGGCAGCCATTGGAGGGTGAACCAACGGCAAAGGAAGACCTTTCTCTCTGTTTCTCTCTCTTTCACTGTCCACTCTGCCTGTCAAAAAAAAAAAAAAAAAAAGTTTAAAAAAAGGTAAAAAAAAAAAAAGTTCAACATGTATTTATTGGGTTATCCTACTTTTTCATTATTTTTATTTGACAGAGTTAGACAGTGAGAGAGAGAGACAGAGAGAAAGGTCTTCCTTCCATTGGTTCACCCCCAAATGGCTGCTATGGCTGGCGCGCTGCGCCTATCCGAAGCCAGGAGCCAGATCCCTCCTCCTGGTCTCCCATGCAGGTGCAGGGCCCACGCACTTGGGCCATCTTCCACTGCCTTCCTGGGCCACAGCAGAGAGCTGGACTGGAAGAGGAGCAACCGGGACTAGAACCCAGCACCCATATGGGATGCCGGCGCCGCAGGCAGAGGATTAACCTAGTGAGCCACAGCACCGGCCCCAGGTTATCCATTTCTGTTGGAAATGGAGCTATATCTATAAAAGGGTTTGTACAAGACCCACAGAGTGGGAGTATTCAGAATAGCCCCAAACGGGGAACAGCTCACTTTTACCCATTTATGCTCATTTAAGCATTGCATATTCATATAATGGAATACTACTTAGAAGTAGAAAGGTATAACCTGTTTATAAAAGCCACCAATGCACACATTTCAGTAACACTGAGTGAAAGAAACCACGCCCATCCTGTAGATTGCCCTTTATATGGTGTTTTAAAGGGGGTGGCGGAAGAAATCAGAAAGGATCGTGTTTATTTCAGAAGGAATGGTGTGCGTGACGACAAGGGCCACGAGTGTGTCTCCTCCTGCTTGGAGGTACAGGTGCCGCAGGTATCAAATCTCTCAAGTCACTGGCCCGTGCCACTTGTAGTCTGTGTCTCCTACGTTCACAGATGATACCTTACAATTCTGTAACTGACTCAGAGGAAAAAAAAATGCCATTATATTGCGAATTCTAACCCGGTGCGGGAGTGCACGTGTGTGTGTGTGTGTGTGTAGAACTCAACAAGCAGATTCCAAAATTTATAGGCTAGAGAAAGGCAAAAAAAATAAATAACAAATAAATAAATAAATAAATAAGCAAAACACTTTTGAAAAAGCTAAGGCCAGGGGAGGTGACTACACACACAGATAGAGCTACGGTGATCAGGATGATGTGGTGCTGGTACAGAGCTAGCCCGAGAGGACCTTATCTGCATGTCCAGATATGAGATCCTGAACTACAGTGAGGGCAGAGGTGCTGTACACCATGGGGCGCACACCCCACAGTCACCCGTTCAACAAACAGTGCCAGGACCGCTGCGGATCCCGGCAAAGGAGACAAGACAAATTCCTCCACGGTAAATTGTAGAACTTCTGTTTTTCAGAGGCACTATAAAGTGGAAAGTCAATATGGGGAAAACGAAGGGGGCTGGGGGAGCAGACATCACCCAGCTGACCAGAGACATCTGATGACGCGGAGTAGGCAAAGAAACCATATAACAGAAGAGTGGGCAAAATTCACGAGCAAGCTATTCAACGCCAAGGAAACATGAATGCCCCATAAACGTGAAACATTATCCGAGCTGACGAACCACCTGGAACTGCACACTGCAAGTGCAGGGGCCAGCACCGTGCACAGCAGGCTGAGCCACCACTCGCTACGCAGGCATCTCACTTCATAGTGCAGTTTTGAGTCCCCAGCTGCTCTGCCTCAGATCCAGCTCCCTGCTAATGCGCCTGGGAAGGCAGTGGATGATGATCCAAGTACTTGGTCCCTAGCAGTCATGTGAGAGACCAGGATGGAGTTCCTGGCTCCTGGTTTTTAGCCTGGCCCAGCCCCTGCCATTGTGGCCACTTGGGGAGTGAGCCAACAGATGGAAGATCTCTCTCTCTCTCTCTCTCTGTCGCTACCTCTCAACTACATAAATAAACATATATTTTATAAAACATTATAAGGAAACTTCATCTCACACCCATTAAATTGACAAAATATCTGGTCTGATAACATCAGGTGTTTGCCAGAACTTGAACGACTAAAAGCTCTCCACATTTGCTAGCAGGAGCTTCTGTTCCTGGGACATGATGCAGGAAGCCCAGTGGACTCCTCCTAGGTGTGTGCCGGGTGGAGTTCATTGTATGTTAAGCGAGGACGGTGATTCACAGCATGCGTGTCTGACAAGGGGGAAGGCGGGAGACGTGCCCTGTTTTGGCCATAGGACGGAAAGCCATCCAGCAACAAGAGAACAGACAACTGCCTAGGAGGATGAGTGGGAAGGGACTCCTAAGGACACAGACACTAATGCAGGGAGGATACAGGAATGAGCCTTAGTCATTGCTTTAAGCTGAGTGCTGATTTACTATTCTCTGTATCTTACACAGGTTATAAATATTTTATGTGTATTAAATATTAATTCTAAAAAATACATATTACATCAACATACATCTCATTGTCTCAAAGCAGCTTTCCTTGGAAGTGGAGAAAGAATCTCAGTTTAACGAACTCCGTGGAATTCACAGACTACACGTTTCCTGTTTAGAATCTCGTTTTGGGGCCAGCACTGTGGTGTAGTGAACAAGAGCCAGGCCGAATGTGAACTTGATGTGAGAAAGCAGAGACCTCACAGTTCCGGCGCAAGTCAGCACCTGTGGACAGACCCTTCAGAAGGCACGCCACTGCCTGTGGCCTCAGCCTAACACCTGGAGCCCTCATAAAGCTAAATGAGAGAGAGAGAGAGAGAGAAACAACCTAGCCTCAGCCAACCTCCCCTCCCTTATTTAAAGAAGGTCCAGCTATTAACCTATTCTCGTTACTTCCTAATATCAGCCATGTCTCACAGGCTCCAGCAGTCTGAACTGTCGAATTAGCAAAAGCATGCAAGTACCCAAGCTACTCTGCAAACAAGCCAGCTGTTCAAAGGGAGTCTGGGCAACAGCTACCCTCTGGACCTCTCCTGAAAGTGTTAAAACCAACAAGTTATGGGGCCAGTGCTGTGGTGTAGTGGGGAGAGACGCCGCCTGCAGTGCCGGCAGCTCATAGGGACACAGGTTCTAGTCCTGGCTGCTCCACTTAGCAGAAGAAGCACAAGTGCTTGGTTCCCTACACCCAACTGGGAGACCTGAAAGAAGCTCCTGGCTCCTGGCTTCATCTGGCCCAGTCCTGGCCACTGTGGCATTTGTGGAGTGAACCAGCAGATGGAAGATCAATCTCTCTCTCTCTCTCTCTCTCTCTCTCTCTGCCTCTCTGTAACTTCTCCTTCCAAATAAACACATAAATCTTTAAAAAAAAAAAAGTTTCTATTTGGCTGTTTTAATGAAGAGTCTCCTTCTATAGAAAGTAGTGTGCCTTGAAGCAGCAGCCTCCCAATTAACCTGGGTAAACATATTTACTACGGTGACCACGAGCCCACGGACACTTACTGATATCTGTTACGATGAGAAATCTCAGAGCAAACTGAACACATCATCTATTAGCTCTACAATCCAACCCCATGAGGGAGCCAACAAGAGGCCAGCCATCCTAAGAGTCCTGGAAAGGGCTGGGGTGGGAGGCAGGGGTGGGAAAAGGGGTGATGTGAGCACAGCCCTGGCCTTGCCCCCGGCGTGGCTGCAGGCTGGTCCTGAAGACGTGGAAGCACGTACGGGGCCAATTCTCTCGTGGTTGCCTCTGCCATGATTCCCAGGAAGGGACGGACTGAGAGTCGGTGCGGCGGCACTGGCCTGGGCCCGGCGCTTGCTGAGGTAGAAGCAGCGTGGGCAGTTATGACGGGGTCCTGAGGCTATGTATGTGTGAGCCCGGGTGAGTGAACCCCAAACTCTCTCCCTCTGATTCTCATCCTTCTGCTCCAGGCACGGGGATGGAGCAGGCCAGACTGGCAGGAGGGAGGGCCTGGAAATCTCTATTTCCTGTGCTACTGCTGAGGCTCAGAAAATAAATACAAATCATACAAATAATAAATACAAAATAAATAAATCCAAATCATGATGCTTTGAGATGCTGACTGGGGACGGCAGAGGCGAGCAGAGGGCCTAAATTCCGAGTCTATCACACGGGATAGACACTAAGCTGCTGGGGGGTCTTACCTGCATAATGACGACCCCTGCCTCACCCAGGATTCCTGCCCTGGCTCTGCACTCCCCTGGCCCAAGCCCCTGCTCCTTTCCGTAGCTCAGGGTTTTCTATGGGCGTTCACCATCTGGTCCTCTCCGCGCCTCCTACTTCGTACGGCTCCCAGGCTTATGCTTGTAGTACACTGGTACGCCTCTTCTGTTACTCGGTCTGCTGTCAGTTTATTCCAGAGGTTGCGATTATCCAACTGTCAGAGCGCAGGGAAAGCTTCGACCTCCCGACAGCAGGCTCTGGAGTGAATGAAAGGCTAAGGCGCAGGCTCAACACTCTGTCTTGAGTGAGAAGAGGGAAACTTTTAGCTACCCCAGAGGCATTCTTTATGCTAAATTAGTGAATAAGATGGTAACAGTGGGCCAGTGCTGTGGCACAGTAGGTTAAGCCTCTGCCTGGGGCACTGGCATTCCATGTGGATATGGGTTCAAGCCCTGGATGCTCCACTTCTAATCCAGCTCCCTGCTAATGCGCCTGGGAAAGCAGTGGAAGATGACTCAAGTGCGTGGGCCCTTGCACCCACTTGGGAGACCCGGAAGCAGCTCCTGGTTCCTGGCTTTGGATGGGTCCAGCTCCAGCCATTGTGGCCATTTGGAGAGTGAACCAGTGGATGGAAAATCTTTCTCTGTGGCTCTCCCTCTGTCTGTAACTCTATCTTTCAAATAAATAAATAAAAAATCTTTAAGAAAAAAAAAAAAAGATGTTAACAGCAATCCTCTGCTAATAAAAACAGACCACTGGGGCCAGCGCTGTGGCACAGTTAAGGCGCCTGCTGCAACACTGGCATCCCCTACTGGAGTGGAGCACTGGTTCCAGTCCACGTTGCTCCTCAGAAGTTCCCTGCTCCTGTGCCCAAGGAAAGCAGAGGAAGATCATCCAAGTGCTTGGGTGCCTGCCATCCGTGTGACAGACCCAGATGGACTTCCTGGCTCCAGGCCATTGTGGCCGTTTGGGAGACCAGCGAATGGAAGATCTCTGTCTCTCCCTCTCTCTTTCTGCCGGGGGGGGGGGGGGGTGTGGAGTGGAGGGAGGAGTCCACAGGCTGTCTGACAAGCGCTTTTGCAATCTGCAGAAGTAACACAGTTAAAACAACTCAATCAGTGTCTCAATCCCCTTACGTTGTACTTAAAAAACACATAGCTTTATGGACTGACTCCCTCTCTCCCTAGGATATAAATCAACTAATCATAACTACAATGTGTGTTATCTCGAGATCAAGAACAGTGAGTATCTCAGGGATCCTCAAAACTCTCAGGGATCATCGCAAAGTCAAGTGAGGTCTCCTATCATGCAGGGACGCAAGGGCTTGTGGCCACGCATATCACTTTTTGTACAAGAACACAGGACGCTGTTGTTTGTTAACCCTCAGTCGGCTTCTCAAGGAAAAAAAAAATCTCTCCTAAGCCCTTAAGGCAGTAAGACAGGGTAATTAGGGGACTGCAGAGTGCGGGAACAAGAGAGAAACGTGACTGGGAACAGGGGCTCTGCCACTAACAGGGGTCAGGGCCAGTGGAGCCACCAGGACCCCAGAGGAGCTGCACTGGAGCTGCTGGGTGGGGGGAGGGGAGGACACGTGGCCACTCCAGCCTTAAATCCAGAGGGAATGGCCGGCCGCCTGTCGCCTGTGTGGCAGTAGTGTCAGGAATACAGCCCCTCGCCCTAATCGTGAGAAGACACCAGATGGAGGGACAAGATTCCACAAGGTCCCTGACACCCTTCCAGGGTGTTAAGGTCATAAAAGAAAGGAAAGATTGGGGCTCTATTGTGAGATTGTAGAGAGTAAGCACATGTCGAAATGCAAGGTGGGGGACCCGCAATCAGAAAAAGTTGCAGGGGCTGGCGTGGTGGTATAGCGGGTAAAGCCACTGCCTGCAGCGCCAGCATCCCATATGAGCACTGGATTGAGGCCCGGCTGCTCCACTTCCAATCCAGTTCTCTGCGGTAACCTGGGAAAGCAGAAGATGGCCCAAGAGCTTGGGCCCCTGCACCCACGTGGGAGACCTGGAAGAAGCTCCTGGCTCCTGGCTTCAGATTGGCCAGCTCCAGCTGCTGCATCCATTTGGGGAGTGAGCCAGAGGATGGAAGATCTCTTTCCCTTTCTCTCTGCCTGTCTCTGTAACTTTACCCCTCAAATAAATAAATAAATCTTAACAACAAAAAAAGTTGCAGGCAGCAGGCGGTTTGCTTAATGGCATTGTTCTAATGGGAACAGTCTTCAAAAAGCTCATTAAAATGCACACCATGAAAAAAAACTATGCCAAGACTTCAAAAACCTTATTGTATCAAAATAAGTTTACCTATTAATTCCGCCTTTTCCACGAACTTTTTAAAGTCCTCACGTATAGAAGACTTCAACAGAAAGGGAAGCTGGGTGGAAGGTGTTTGCAAACTCGCCATTATTTTTCACCTCTAGTAAGCCCCAAACCACTTCAGGGGCAGGCGCTGTGGTGCAGCGGGTAAAACCACCACCTGGGACTCCCGCGCCCCTTATCAGAGTGCTGGTTTGAGTCCTGGATCCTTCACTTCCGATCCTGCTTCCCGTTAACGCATTCTGGGAAGACAGCAGCTGATGGCTCAAGTACCTAGGCCCCTGCCACCCATGTCGGGCACCTGGAGAGAAATCTGGGCTCCTGGCTTCAGTTTGGCCTAGCCTTGGCTGTTACAGCCATTTGGAGGCAAAAACCAGCAGATAGATGATCTCTCTCGCTCTCTCGCACACGCTCTCTCTCTCTCTCTGTTGCACTGTCTTCAAACAAAAAAAAATAACAACTTATTTATTTATTTTAAAGATAAGAGTTTGGGGGTTTTGTTCACTTGAAATATTTCCCATAGAGGGGCTTGGATTGGGGTCTACGTGAGTTGACTCCAGTTGGGTCCAGAGATGGACAGACCACGCGTGCTGGGGGCAGCAGGCAGGCATTGGACTTTGGGGCTGGGAAAGAGCAGAGTCCCTCTCAGAGGTTCAAGACCCCAGGGCTAACCTGGAGCGCCCCGCAGTGAGCCATGGGAAAATGGTGGGCAAGGTGCACAGCAGGTGACCCCAGGATTGATCTAGAAATCCAGAGTCCGTGTGCATCAGTCGGCTTTCTGTTACTTTGACTAAGACACCTGAGAGGAGCTTCCTGGGAAGGAAAAGATGATTTGGACTTACAGTGTGGAGGTTCACAGATCAAGATCATTGTGGCCCCACTAGTCTGGCATGGGGTGGAGACTGGCGATGGTGGATGTGTGTTTGGAAGAATGATCACAGGGTGCATCAGGAAGCAGAGAAACCAGGCTGAAGTTGGCTCAAATAACCAACCCTGGGGCCAGCATTGTGTACAACGGGTAGGCCGCTGCTTGCGTTGCCGGCACCCTGTAGGGGAGCACCAGTTCAAATTCCGGCTGCTCTGCTTCCAATCCCGCTCTCTGCTGATGTGCCTGGGAAGGCAGCAGAAGATGGCCCAAGTGCCTGGGCCTCCGGTCTCCATGTGGGAGACCTGCATGGAGTTCCTTGCTCTTCGCCTGGCCAGCCCTAGCTGTTGCAGACATTAAGGGAATGAACTAGCAGGTGGAAGACTTCTCTTTCTTTCTCTCTCTGTCACTCTGCCTTTCAAATACAAAATAAATCTTTAAAATAAACAACTAACCACTTCAGCAATACACCTTCTGGGGGTACTCCACTAATGACCTAAACACCTCCCACTTGGCCCACCTGCTAGAGGCCAGAATTAGATCAAGTATCCATGCTAACCCATCAGCCATTAGCATTAATCCATTAACTGTTTGCATAAGATTCTGGGGTTCAAATGTCTGTGTGTATTTGGGGAGACAAGGTCTGTTTAATCCATAATATCTGGACCAGACTCTATGCTTCCCCTATAATCCTTGAGGATGACCCAGTGAGTAGCACTGAACCCCATACATACTGTGGTTTTTCCTGTATAATGCAAACCTATGATGAAGTTTAACTTATAAATTAGGCAAAGAGATTAAAAATAATAACTAAGCATCAAATAGAACAACTGTAACAATTTACTATAATTAAAGTTATGTGAACATGATAGCTCTCTGTGTGTCTCAAAATATTCTACTGTTCCATAGATCTTAATAACCTCGGCATATAATTGTTTTCCTTTCCTTCAGTCAAAAACTCACCTTTCCACTTAAAGAAAACACTTTGTGGATTCTCTCTGAATTGCAGCATCTCTCCACTTGGGCATTGGGGCCATTATTAAGTAAAATAAGGGTTACCTGAAAAGGAGCATTGCAATCCCTCAACAATCTGAGGTGGCTGTTTAGCGAGTAATGGGTGGGCAGCACATACAGCGTCTGCACACTGGACAAAGGGGTGATTCAGGCCCAGAGCAGGGAAGAGAAGGATAGGGGACAATGCAAGATTTCATCACGCCACCTCAAAGCAGTGTGCAATTTAAAGCTTATGAATCATCCCTGGAATTTTCCATTTAATATTTTCAGACCACGGTTGACTGAAAGTGTGGAGAGTAAAAGCACAGATAAGGTGGGGGACTACTGTATGAATTCACCAGCTACTTCTGGGTCAAGACAGAGGACACTGGGCTCCAGACAGGTGGACTTAACTCTGGCTGATGAAGTGGGGAGCTGGCATTCCAACCCAGGCAGCTCGGCTCCAAAATACAACCCTTAACCGGGGCCACTACTGTGCCCCAACCCCTGCTCCATTGGGTAAAGGCTGCTCCAAGCCTGGGCAAAGGATGGTCATGGGCCCACCTAAGCCCCTGCCAGTACCTCGACCATCTCCTTGTGACAGCCTGAGCACAGGGTCTGCTCAGATCCCACCCCTCGCTATGGGGACTGCCTCCCATTCTCACCACGGCTCTGAGAGGGGGATATAATGACAGGCAGGCAGAGATTGCTCAGAAGTAACCTGGTCACAAGGTAGCGGCATGGGGACTTGACCCCAGCTTCCATTTCTGACTCCAGGCTGTATTCTCTCCACTCTGCTTAACCCAGGCCATGATCTCAGATCCTCTCCTAGAAGTCACCCCTCCTGAAAAAGCAACAACTTCCAGCACGGGGCCACCACTGTCCTGCACCCACAGCTCCTCCTGAGGACATCGCTGGCATTAGTGGGGCTTTTACCTTCTCATCACAAGCCTAGATGCAGAATCCCATTACCCTATTTCCCCTGAGCAAACTCAAGGCACAGAATAACATGTTTACATGTCCCCCAGTGAGACAGGATACATGACCCGCACCCCAGGCTGGCCCCATGCTCTTTGCTACCTGCTTAGCAATTTGACCTTGCTGTTTCTGGGAATCAGCAACAAACTGAGTGGCTGGGGCCAAAGAGAACATGTCCCCCTTTTGCAAATTAAGACATGGGGCAAGCATTGCATCACAGCGGGTTAAGCCGTCCCCTGCCGCCGTCTGTATCCCGTATCTGAGTGTCGGTTCAAATCCTGGCTAGTCCACTTGTTTCCAGCTTCCAGCTAACGCATCCTGAGTGGCAGCAGATGACGGCTCAAGTGCTTGGGCCCACCACCTTCCTGGGAGATCTGGATGGAGAGAGCTGGGCTCCTGGCTTCCGGTCCAGCCCAGCCATGGCTGTTGCAGGCATTCAGGGAGGGAGCCAGCAGATGGAAGAGCACTCGCACTTGCTCTTTCACTCTCCCCCCCTCCATTGATCTGCCTTTCAAGTAGCTGAAAATAAGCACTTTTTGAACGTTTACAGAAAAACCAGACAATGTAGAAATGACCTGATAGCCGTTTCATGCCATCTTATTCACTTACATGACAGAGATGGCAAGACTTGTAATAGCACATGGGATCTGTTCTAATGACCTGAAAGAGTACCTAAAAGAAAAAGAAGGAAAAAGGACAGCTAAGGTCCAACACCTGTCTTGCCATCCTGATGATATTCTCTTAGCTACGGGTACTGGAACTACTCACAGCTGGCATCCTTTTCCTAGGCAATGCTAATTGAAATTACTTAAATGCATAGAAACATATAAAAGTTGGGGCTGGCACTGTGGCGCAGTGGGTTAAAGCCGCAGCTTTCAGCGCTGGCATCCCATATGGGCACCAGTTCAAGTCACAGCTGCTCCTCTTCCAATCCAGCTCTCTGCGGTAGCCTGGGAAAGCTGTAGAAGATGGCCCAAGTCTTTGGGCCCCTGCACCCACGTGGGAGACCTGGAAGAAGCTCCTGGCTCCTAGCTTCGGATACGCCCAACTCTGGCCGTTGTGGCCATTTGGGGAGTGAACCAGTGGATGGAAGACCTCTCTCTCTCTCTCTCTCCAAATTTCCTTCTCTGTGTGTGTAGCTCTTTCAAGCAAATAAATAAATCTTTAAAAAAAAAAAAACCCTTCATACTTTAATTTCCTTTTTCTACAAAGTTTTTGATGTACCCTTAGACATCTCACAAGAGTAACATCAACACTTACAACCCAAGAAGGAGTCTGGGAAGGAATGAGGAGAGGTGAGAGAGTAGTGGAATGAGAATATGGGCCTTTTCTTAAGGTCCATTTGTTTATTTGAAAGGCAGAATGAGGGAGAGAAAAGAAACAGAGAGATCTTCCATCCACTGACTCACTCCCCAAATGACTATAACAGTCAGGGCTGGACCAGGCTGAAGCCATGAGCCTAGAACTCCATCCAGGTCTCCCACATGGGTGGCAGGGGCCCAAGGACTTGAGCCATCCTCCTCTGGTTTCCCAGGCATATTAGCAGGGTGCTGGATCCGAAGCTGAGGGGCCAGGACTCAAATCAGCGTGCTGACATCACAGGTGGCAGGGTAGCCAGCTGTGCCACAATACAGGTCTCAAAGGTATCTACATCATAACACCCTCCTCAATACTGGAACCTCACACTGCCCCAGAGAACTGTCCAGCACTACTCAGTTGTCTTATTTTACATACATTCTTTTTCATGAATAATCTATTCAACAGCAGCTACTTGACTATAAAGATCTTCTTCTCAAATCATCTACAAGAATGCAGAACAGAGGGGCTGGCACCGTGGCAAAGCAGGTAAAGCTGCCACCTGCAGTGCCGGCATCCCATTTGGGCACCGGTTTGAGTCCTGGCTGCTCCACTTCCCATCCAGCTCTTTGCTATGGCCTGGGAAAGCAGTAGCGGATGGCCCAAGACCTTGGCCCCTGAACTAGTGTGGGAGACATGGAAGAAGCTCCTGGCTCCTGGCTTCAATCAGCCCAGCTCCAAACATTGCGGCCATTTGGGGAGCGAATCAGTGGATGGAAGATAGATCTCTCTCTTTCTCTCTCTCTCTCTCTCTCTGCCTCTCTCTGCCTCTCTGTACCTCTACCTTTCAAATAAATAAATCAAAAAAAAAGAATGCAGAATAGGTACCAGTACTGTGGTACAGCAGGTTAAGCTGCCACGTGAGAAGACAGCATCCCATAGGGGCACTGGTTCTTGTCCTGGCTGCTCAACTTCTGACCTTGTTCCCTGCTAATGCATCTGGGAAAGCAGCTGAAGTACTTGGACCCCTGCACCCATGAGGGAGACCAGGAAGAACTCCTGGCTCCTAGCTTGGGTCTGGCCCAGCCCTGGCCATTACAATCATTTGAAGAGTAAACAAGGGGGCCGGTGCTGTGGCATAGCGGGTAAGGCCCATACGGGTGCCAGTTCAAATCTCAGCTGCTCCACCAGCTCTCTGCTATGGCCTGGGAAAGCAGTAGAAAATGGCCCAAATCCTCGGGCCCCTGCACACACATGGGAGACCTGGAAGAAGCTCCTGGCTCCCAGCTTCAGAGCAGCTCCGGCCGCTGCGGCCATCTGGGGAGTGAACCAGTGGATGGAAGACCTCACTTGCTCTCTCTCTCTCTCTCTGCAACTCTGCCTTTCAAATAAATAAATAAATCTTTAATAACAACAGCAAAAAAAGAGTGAACAAGTAGATGCAAGATTTCTCTGTCTTTCCCTCCCTCTCTGTAACTAACTTTAATCAATAAATAAATATTTTTTAAAAATGCAGAATTTTGCAGGAAGCACTCCTTCTCTTTCAAGGTAGTCCCAAATTGTCACTTCCACACTCATTGAGTAGTTATGTATTTTTTAATAAAGAAAAAAACGGGTCAGGATTGCCACACAGGAAATGAGTTGTAATGCATGAGCCAAATCATCTGGTGGAATCCAAACACCTGGCTGCCACAAATGATTACTTTAATGTATTTCTAATGAGGACTGGATTTGGACCAAGATGAAGATGCTTAGCCCAGTAAGTGAAATTTCCTTGAGTTTTCCTAAAGGATCTCAAATTTTTAATATCAGCATGAAGGACCAACGGCATAATAACTCCCTTTTTATTCTTAATAGCAATGCTGGCTGCAAATCAGGCCTAGAAAGTAAATCCTCTTTTTTTTTTTTTTTTTTCAAGTTATCTCTCTACTTTCAAAACTGCTCCCCTGGAGCCGCCTAAATGAAGAACCGACCCCTTGCGAATCTGCATCTCTAGAGAGGATTGGCACGCATGGTGGTGAGTGGAGCAGAAAGGGCACAATGATCAAAGACAGAGGGGGTGATCACGCCTCTCACCCCCTTCAACTGAACATGCATGCCTTGATGTGATGGATTTCTGAACCTGTAACTTGAATGCCAAAGTATTCATTGAGAGAACAGCTACTTAAACCATGGGTTTTCAGAGTGAAGGGAGATACAGCCCTACACCCTCATCTGTATTTATTAACAATCATTTATTGAGCACCTGCTAAGTAGTGCCGGGCTCTGTGCCAGGGGCTTTCCATGCACATCTCCTTCCTAGAATCCATGCACCTTGTCTAACGTTATCCCCTGTGTTGACAAGAGCAACTTGAGACTCACAACATCCAGCAAACTGCAGGTGCAGGACTGGAACCCACAGCCCCACACCCATGACCATCTGGGCCCTGGGAAAAAGATGGGCTAGGTTCCAAAGGATTCCGGTCAGTGCCCGCTCTAGGAGCCCAGGAGGTCCTGGGCTACACTGCCCAGAGAGGCAGCTGTGATGTCTGTGGAGCCTGCTTGGCTGGCAGAAATGGAAGGAAGAAGAAAAGGAAGCAGATGGCCAAATGTTCCTTCCTGTCTGACCACTGAGCCGTGAGCCCTCAGTAGCTCGCTGAGGCGGCAGTGTGCACCGGGAAGCCCTCCACAGCTAAGACAGCTAGTTCACACCGCACACCTGCCCAGTGCTGGCACGGGTCGCACCCACAGCTGCCCTCCTGCCACCAGCGTGTCATCTGTGACCAAACCAAGCTTGACCACAGCACTCAGTAGTCTGTGTGCATATCAGGAAGCACGGGGGAAAGCCTACTTTCCATCCCCACAGCGGCTTCCAGCAGTCCCTGGGCAGAAGCAGCTGCGTGTGCACACCACAGGACAGCCCCAGTCTCTAAAAATCATCCCCAAACAACACGGGGAGGCTTGCGAACCAACCTCCACCTGCCCCTCCGAAGGCAACGCGAAGGCAAACGCAAAACACGCCACCAAAGGCAGTAGCTTCCAGCCCCTTGACCTGATGCTAAAAACGGGTCAGGAATTAGCATGGGCATCTTCCCTCCTCCTCCTCAACACACCCCTGCCTGGTCTCCCGGTTCCGGGCAACCGTTCAGGCCTGAGCATAAATCCGACTCTGAGCTCAAATTGCAGCGCCCAAACCGCGCTGTAGGCGGTGGTGGAGCAAGGGACATAGGGGTGCAACGCCACCCGGCCCCTCCCCAGGACGCCCAAGTCAGGAACTGGACCTGAGACCGTCCCCTGCCCCGACCCTCCACACACAGACACTGGCCGACCCCGCACGCACGTGCACGTTCGCTGGCCCCCACGCCCGCAGACCTACCAAGTCACACACCTGCCCCCACGGCACGGACACTAGCTCCCCGCCCCCTCCCCGCCGCCCTGCCCCCATTACACCTGCCGGCGCGCACCCCGCGGCCCCCCGCGGCCCGCGCCCCGGCCGGCCGCCGCCCTGCGCACTCACCGGCGCCCGCGCCCGCCGTCCCGCGCCGCCCCGCGGCCTGGGGCCCGCCGCCCGCTCCGGCCCGCGGCTCCTGGGCTGCCCGGCCCCGCCGCCGCCGCTTCCCGTCACGTGGGGCGGCCGCCCGGCGCCGGCGGAGGGCGGGAGCGCGGTCGGCCTGCGGGCCTTGCCTGCCTTGCGCCGAGCCCAGGCGCCCAGGCGGCCGCCGCTCCGGGCCTCGGTGCCCTGCGCTATGCAGGGGACCTACGCTGGTGCCCGGCCTGCGCGGGGGAACGCTCAGCAATTGCTGTGGTTGTCTCCTCCTCCCCCAGCTAGCAAAGCACGGGCCTCCGGCTCTCCAGCAGCCCACCGGCGCGGGGCAGGGTGGAAGCTCGCGGGAGCACCTGCTGGAGCCAGGCCCGGACCTGGCCAGGGCCTCACCCCGCGTCGCGCGCTCCCGCCGGAGCTGGAGTGTTCTGCTGAGAGGAGCAGCCCATCCCCAGGCTCGCAGCTCGTCCTGGACTCCGGGGACTAAGCGGGATCCCCTGAGGGCAGGACTTAGGATCGCAGGATATTTCAGGAGGGGATCCGGGGGCTGGTTTACCCGCTGCCCATCAAAATTGCAGTTCTTTCGGGAGAGGCCACGAGGAAGACTCCCATGAACTCCTCTTCCAACCATAATCCAGATCCAGTTTCTCAAGAACAGAATCAGAAAACTCCCTCCCGTGATTAGCGTATGAACGACCAAGTTCTTCTGAGGATTTTCAGCGACTTTAGAACCCACTGGTGACCTTCAGCCTCAGCTTTATTCTAATAAAAGAAAGATATTATCACAATCCTGTGGGCAGATTCCAGGCTGTCTCCTGTCTTCCCTTAAAAGGGGGAAAGTGGCAAAAAAAAAAAAGTTAAACTATCAAGATTTGACCTCCCAGGAACCCTATCCCTGGGTGCTGCAGCTGTCACCCAGTGGAACCAGGTGTCGCCAGGACGAGTGTCCACCGGAGTGTAGAACTCTGACCTACAGCTGACTTCAAGGACGGGCACTACCACCTGGACCTTCAAGACCAAGGATCCACAGGACAGGGAGCCAGGGAGCAGGAATGCATCAGAGCAGGTCCAGACCAAGCTCCTCATTCGACCCAGGCATCAACTAATTGCTCCTCATTCAACTTGGCGTCAATTAGTTGCTGGATCTAGAATCTCCATTTGCACTTTTCCATGTATATATTGTTCTTCCATACCACAGAGCTGACATCCACTGACAGACATCCAGCCAAGAACCTTACAGCAATGAGCTCATCTACACCTTACGAGACAGGCACTGCTAATTTTCCCATTCTGCAGATGAGCTGACTGAGGCAAAGAGAGATGAATCTCATTCCACATCCCATGCTATCAGAAACAGAGGAAGAAGAAGAATCTATAATTTGAGGCCCAGCGATGTGGCACAGTGAGTTCAACTACCACCTGCAATGACAGCATCCCCAAAGGGCACCAGTTTGAGTCCCAGCTGCTCTGCTTCTGATCCAGCTCCCTGCTAATGCACCAGGGAGAGCAGCAGAAGATGGCTCCAGTGGTTGGACCCTTGCTATCCATGTGGTAGACCCAGATGGAGTTCCTGACTCCTGCCTTTCAAATTAAAAAATAAAATAATAAACTCGCTATGCTGTTATAGTTTTGTGGTTTTTTAAGGTTTATTTTATTTATTAGAAGGGCAGAGAAAGAGAGAGACCTTCTGTCAGTTGGTTCACAACCCAGATGGCCACAATGACCTGGGCTCGGCCAGGCCAAAGCCAGGAGCCTGGAGCTTCTTCTGGGTTTCCCACGTGGGGCAATTGGTCTGTGTCCCATCTTGGAGTGCCTGGGTTCTATAACTGCCTCTGCTCCTGATTCCAGCTTCTAGCCAATGCAGACCCTGGGAGCCAGCAGGTGTTAAGTCTAGTAGTTGAGTCCCTGCCACTCTCCTGGGAGACCTGGATTGGGTTCTAGGCTCTTGGCTTTGCCACACCTCCCACACTGGGATAGTGGGCCAACAGCTGGCCTTGCTCTAATAAATTATTACCCCCAAGATTTAAAAACAAAAAATTAAGTCCCATTGACCAAACAGTTTATGAAACAACCTTTGTGTTTCACTTTAAATATGCTAGGAGGGAAAATGTGTACTAACAAAAAAGACAAATTCACAAGTAATTCTTTATGATTTACCACTGGATTCTTTTTTTTTCTTAAGATTTACTTATTTGAAAGGTAGAGTTAGAGAGAGAGAGAGGGAGAGTCAGAGAGATCTTCCAACCACTGGTTCACTCCACAAACAGCGGCAACAGTCGGAGCTGGGCTGATCCAAAGCCAGGAACCAGGAGCTTCTTCTGGGTCTTCCATGTGGGTGCAGGGGCCCACAGACTTGGCCATCTTCCCCTGCTTTCCGAGGCACATTAGCAGGGGGCTGGATCAAAGTGGAGCAGCCGGGACTTGAACCACTGCCCATATGGGATGCCAGCACTGCAGGCAGTGGCTTAACCTCTCTATACCACAGCGCTGGTCCCTACCACTGGATCCTTAAAATGGCAAGCTCTACAAGTTCCATCCATAACATGGAATTATTTTCAAAAGTTCACAGAAAATGGGATTAAAGGATAAGTTTGTTTTTGGTGTAAAACTCTTGTGGCAGTCCATTCTGCAAGGGATCTTCAAGAAGGCCATGAAAAATGTATATTATGAAAAACACATGCATGGGTTCTAACAAATTGTTGCAACAAAATAAATGTATCTTTAATTCCATTTTCCTTGAACTTTTTGAAATGCCCAACTATCTGTTCTTCCTGGTGCCTGTGAGAACTCTGTCACAAATGACAAGCCCCTCTAAGTGAATGCCTGCACCGCAACCATTTGCAAACATCTGCATAGAATTCCTCATGGTGTTGCTGTTGGTTATGTTTAAGAAGAAATATTCGAGTCACATAGTTTTCAAAAGAATTAATTAACTTCATCTATTAATGTTTACTAAATATCCCAAACATGTTGAGTCTGTTACAAAATGTGAAAATGATGTGTTCTAATAGAAGATTAATGGAGATTAGGAGTTGTATAGATACAACTGAATGTTTTAATAGTTACTATCTACTCCCCAAACTTAGCATCCTCACATCCTGGGTTCCTCGTTTCCTCACTGGACATAAGCTCAAGAGGACCAGGAGTATGCCTCCCTTGCTCTCTGTTGTATTCTGCAGGTAGAAAGCACTCAATCGACTTTTTATATTCTAGATGCACACCACTGATGAGCTGGAGCATCTATAAAAAGAGATGCTTCAAGCTAAGATTTTTGCCATTCTATGTCATTAGCTCTCTTAATACACATCTACCATGATTAGGTATCATTTTAAAAGATGTGTTTAAGCAGAGAAAGCTTATATTTGTGATTTTTTTAAAAAAAGCAAACATTGCTTATCATGTGCCATATTTTAGAGCTTTTTAAATATATTAGCTCATTTAGTCATACATATACATCATATACTTGTACTTTAGCTCCAGTAAAATAAATATTTTTAATTATTATTCAAATCAACTATTTCTTGGGTAACTCCTATGTGCTATGCCACAGGTTAGAGGGGATCCTGAAATAAGGAAAAAGTTTTTGCCTCCAGCAGCTTAATTTAACCCAGTGGTTTAGACTATATGGTTGTCAGTTAGCAGTATCACTATCACATCAGACCTTGTTAGAAATGCAAACTCCTGTGCCCTACTCCAGACCTCCCAAATCAGAAACTCCAGGGGTGGGGCCAAGCAAACTGCTTACAGCAAGCCCTCTAGGGGATTCTAATGCACCCTTGGTTTTCAGAACCGAATTAACTGGACATGTGGAATTAAAACCCACCCAACCAGATCACAAGGACAAAACAATGTGCTCTGGAGATCTGATGATAGATGGAGCACCCAAGATTTGATGATAGTCAGGAAGCACCCAAGGGAAAGGAAACTTTCATCTGTCCATTGGCATGCATTCAACACACATTTACTGTTTTGCTGTATGGCAAGACCCGTGCTGGGGCCTGAGAACTCACAGATCAAAGAGGTGGCCTGTGAGATGAGGGCTCTGGCCTGGATGGCCTGGATGGTGGTGTCTCCCTAAATTCCTTTGCTTAATATGGGATCATATTGAGAAGTGAGCATTAAGGTGAGCGTATGAGCACACGGTGGGCAGGTGGTCATCTATGAGGAATGTGTCCTCACTAGACACCAAATCTGCCAGCCCCTGGATCTTAGACTTCCCAGCTTCCAGAACTGTAAGAAGTAAATGTCTGACTTTTATAAGCTGCTCCGTTTGTGGTATTTTGTTATAGCAGCCTGAATGGACTAAGAAAACGGGTTTACAAGAAAGACAATGGGTTATGTAAGTAAATGTATTTTGATTATGATCTGATTGATTAAAAAAGGAAATTACACTGAAAACGATCATTGTGTTCTAAATATCCAAAAATACAAGTCCAAAATGTGTCACTTAAACTGTTACCTTCAGTTTTAACTTTATTAATTTTATCTATGCCCATGTATTTTTGGTAACTAATGATAACATACTTAAATATTAACAAGAGGAATCAGCAACCAAAGTCCTTAGCATACATTTTGTTCCTGACTCATTCAGTCCACAAACATTTACTGAGTAACTGCTTACTAAGTACAAGCTCTGTGCATGGCTGAGGGACCCAAAGGAAATGTAGGGACCCTGCCCTGGAGGAAGTCACAGCAAAATGATAAAGCCAGGCAGCACAATGTTTGTTGGCTGTCCTCCAATTTGTCCTTGTCAACTAAAGCCACCAAAAAAAAAAAAAAAAAAAAAAAAAAGGGAAGGGCTCATGATCGCCAATTGAAATTAAAACTCTTCTAACACTTAGCTTAAAGTGTTGAGTGCCTTACTGTCACTACATAACACTCAGATTTAAATATACTACAGCAGGAATACATGTCAGCCTACAAACTCAAATGACTAATATCATTTTTTTTTCTGAAGCCGAGCCTTTTATTTCTGTTGGAAATCGGGTTCTCCCAGAGTGACACTCACCTGAGGCCCTCCCACTTTCCTCAGATGTTGGGGCTGGGAGATTTCTGCCATCCTAGGTGAGAAGAGGATCAGTGGTCCCTCAGGAACTCAGATGTGCTTTGTCCACTCTGGTGTTTCCTGTCTATTGGTTTGGCGCTTAAAAGTCAGTGCTGCGAATGGCTTCCTTGCCATGCGGTGTGGTGGAAATCTCTGGGAGGGATCTCTCCTGCGGGGACATATTGGAAGCATCAGCTTTGTGCTTGTTAGAAATGCAAACTCCAGGGCTTCCCACCAACCTCTCCAGCTGAAACTCAGGCTCAAACACAGTCGGGAGACTGCAGCTTCTCCAGAAACCCACTCTGCAAAGGCTCTGCCCAGGCAGGAGTAGGCAGCCAATACCAGTCTCTACTTTCCTTAGACAGGAGGAAGAGTACCAGAATCTCATTCTGTCCTCCTCTCCTGATTTTTTGACTTCAGAAAACACACTCCATTTAACTGGAGACTTTTGCTTCAGAGGCACTTAAGATAACATTGATTTAGTTTTAAGCAAAGAAGTACTTTTAGTTTTAAATTGGAAAGTACTAACTCTTACCTGCCACAAAATATTTCTGTGGGTGTATAGCTTGAGGCTTCAGGTTAGGCCATTGGTCCAGAAAACCACAGGAGCAAGAGCACAGTAAAGACTTGTAACTGCATTTTCGGACTATGAAATCCAAATCCTTTTCCCTCTTCTACCATTCTGGTACTTCTCTTTGATGACAGTCGATATAGGATACAACAAACTGTGAGGCAGAGGCACAAGCAGTCTTTCATACGTATTGGCTCCAATCCTCATGACACTGAGAGGTGGCATTATACATCCCATCTCAGAGGGGAGGAAGCCCCAGCCGGGAGGGATGAAGTGTTAGTCCTAGTGTTGCGGGAGCCAGGTTCTAATTCAAGTCAGGGCAGCCCCAAAGCCTCCCCTGTTTCCCTTTCTCTGGATTGCCTCCCATGGTGGGAAACCAGCTTCCAGGTCGTTGGCACCTGGTCTGTGCCAAGCGTGTTACGATCTCTACTGCTTTGAGCATTCTGCACAGAATTTTAAGACAGGATTTTCCTGATGAGGGGACTGAAGCGAGAGATTAACGAATTGCAGCAGACCCCAATTTTAGCCCTTGTCTGGTTTCAAACACAGACTCCTCCCACTGCAGGTTCCTTTTGCCACTAACCAGTATGCCTCCGAGAAATGAAGGAAATAATGTCACAGGTTTCACTGTTATGAAAAGCAGATCGGATTTTGGATGTGGAACATCACGGTGTTAATATCACAGGGCTAATGTTTGTACACTTAATCTCCAAGTTAGGGCATTTTAATACCTGACCTCAAATTTTAGGACTTTTGTCATTTTGGACAAGACATTTAATCTCTTTTAGATCAGTTCCATGGGCACTAAAATAAAAAAAATAAACTCAGTGACTTTTAAGTCTCAGTCCTGGGTGTCAATTTCTAGACATAAATTAGCACATACCTAAATGATTATGAAAAATTGCAAAATATCTCCCAACTTTTTCTTTTTTTTTTTTTAATTTAGTCCCTCACTTATTTTCCGTACTCTTTCAAGATTTATCTTTTGGTACCCTCAATTCATATTTTTATCAACAATGTCATAGTTTGCAGAAAAATGATAAAATATCATAGAAATCACAAAAAACCCCACCCAAGCATTTATAATATGCCACCCAGCTGAAATGTTTAAATGTGCAAAATATTTGCACACAATACACCTCTGTGGCATGAATAAGAGAAGCAGAAATTTCTTAGCAATTATCATAGCTGACACCAACAGTTCCAACCAAAATCCGTTAGTTCCTAGTAGGTACAGAGAAAATGTACTAGCATCTTGGTCGTGCTACTTCCTGCGACCTTGAACAAATGATTCGAGGCCTCAGCGTCCTCAACTTAAAGACAGACATTCTCCTAACAGACGCATACACCTCAGCGTTTTCCGAGATAATCCACGTAAAACGCAGCACCCAGAACACGGCCAATGTCCAGCAAGTGTGTGCTTTTAGCGGCCTTTCTCGGTCGGCTGCTACTTTTCGTAGGTGACCTGTTTCATTCATTACAAGTATTATCTCAGAGAACAAATCCCCGTACTTTAGCGCCTAGGTCAGTGCAAGAATGAACTAAATAGAATGTCTGGCATTGCAGGTTTTTTTTTTTTTTTTTTTTTAATATAGAAGGACGATTAGAAGACAAATAAAAAGGCTGAAAAAATGGGAAGGATCCTTTCAGCCAGAAGTGCCCTATCTGGAATAATGTTATTCGCCCCCACCATCTCTCGAGGCCGCTTCGGGAATCCCTTTGGCTCCGCCACTGGACATCACAGCAGGTGCGACCAATAGCGGCCAGCTGCGTGAATTTCGCTCATTCCTCTCTTTCTCAAAACTCTACAGGCCATTCGTTTCTCCGCCTGACAGCACTCATTTTTTTTTTTTTCTTCTCGTCCCTGGGAAACCTTGAAGGCGACCGTCGACCCGGAACCACACCCCCCAGCGACACGGACGGCCAGCCCGCGGCGCACGCAGAGTGACGACACACTGGAGTCGCTGCCCGGAGACGTCACTTCCGGGCCGCTTCCTTCGCGGAGCCTTGTGGGTAGCCGGCCGGGGTCTCCTGGCGACGACGATGGCGGGGGATGTGGGCGGTCGCAGCTGTGCGGACTCGGAGCTGCTGCTGCACCCGGAGCTGCTGTCGCAGGAGTTCCTTCTCCTCACCCTGGAGCAGGTCGGGCACGCCGGGGCGGGTGGGCCTGTCCGGGAGAGGCCCTCGTACCTGGGATCTCCCCGAGTAGCCCACGGTGACGACAGACACTCCCGCCGGCGTCGCCCCTCCTGCCGGGCACCGGCCACCCTCCACCCACACAGCCCAGCCAGGTGTCCCGCTCGTGCCCTGTTTAGAGAAGAGGCGTCCTTAGACTCGCAGGCGCTCCTGGGAAGTAGGACTTGTCTGCCCGAGCCTCTGATGTCTCGCCGAGCGACCCCCGCGGCCTGGGTGTACGGGAGAGGGGCGCTAGGGAAGGGGCGCCGGAGAGTGGTCGGCGCAGAGGGTGGACATCACGGGCGCCTGGGCCAGCACGCCCCGAGAAAGCGCCCGTTCCACACCCTCAACCCTCCTGTTAAAGGTGATGAACCCGAGTCCCGGGGAGGTGAGGCGCCGCGTTTCGGGGCACACCATGTGTACATGGTGCCGCCAGGAAAAATCCGGGCCTCGGCTCTCCGTGGAGCGCTGGCACGTTTTCGGCTGGTGCGGCTTGTGATGATAGGGGAAACATTGAAGAAAAATGAGATGTTTAATAGTGAGTTACTGAAGTTTTCCCTGGGGGATGGGGGGGAGGTTGTTTATGTAGTATACTGGGATTTCCGTCCCATACTCTTTAATTTCCTCAGACCTGCTGCTAAAGAATTATTTTATTTATTTATTTATTTATTTATTTATTTTAAAGAGTTAGGTCTTCCATCTGATGGTTCACTCCCCAGATGGCCGCAACGGCTGGAGCTGTGCTGATCCGAAGCCAGGAGCTTCCTCTGGGTCCCACATGGGTGCAGAGGCCAAAGCACTTGGGCCATCTTCTACTGCTTTCCCAGGCCATAGCTGAGAGCTGGATCGGAAGTGGAGCAGCTGGGTCTCGAACCACTGCCCACATGGGATGCCGGCACTGCAGGTCAGGGTATTAACCCATTGCGCCATAGCGCTGGCACCAAAGAATTATTTTAATGATGTCAGTTACCTTCCTGATACAGCAAACTTTTTAGAACATCAGAATTACCATGTAGTTAAAACATGGATTGATAGGTTCCATCCCTAGACTGCGTTCATATTCAGTAGATCAAGGGTGCAGCCTGCAACATGACATTTTTTAAACCAGTTCTTGCTGCTAGTTCCAAAGCCCCAGGTGGAGAGTCCTCGCCCTTAGGGGCAAAAGAATGTGACTGAATCCTTCGGGAATGTTGTCCAAGAGAATCCGCAGGGTTTCCCCTGCCTTCCAGTGAATACCACGTGAAAAGCCCACAATAGACCACTATAGGG
This sequence comes from Lepus europaeus, assembly GCF_033115175.1. NCBI lineage: Eukaryota > Metazoa > Chordata > Mammalia > Lagomorpha > Leporidae > Lepus > Lepus europaeus. Next base: position 94,167,786 of record NC_084839.1, read on the forward strand.
AACAGAAAAGAAGTAACATGTCCCCACCCTCCAGAGATGTGTTCCTTACACTTCTGTAGGCTCTGAGTCCAAGAGCAGGAGGCCAGGAGATTCGGTGTTGTCTCAGGGCCTGCCTCCTGGCATACAGATAGCTGCCTTCTCAGCGGGTACTCACCTGGCCTCTCCTCCATGAATGCTTGTGGATAAAGCTAAAATGTACTTCAGGTTTTTTTTTTTTTTAACAAAAGGGAGTTGGCAGAAGTTTATCAGAAGACATTGATTTGTTGGTTGTACTGAGCACAAATGTTTGCAGGCCTTCCTGATTGGAACTTGAAGGACCCGAGATCTTTCCATTTTCAGTTCTGCTTTCTGAATCCAAACTTGCCTCTGTGCCTGTCCCTATCCCTCATGCTCTGTGTTTCCTGTGATGTTGAGGGCGGGTGAGACGATTTAGATAGGGATGGTTTAGACAATGAGTGGAAGCTACTTGATAAGACCAGGGAAAACATGGGGTGGGAGTGGAGGGAGGAAGCAGGCTGTTCTGATGTGCTGCTATTATCATCAGTAAGAGGCCTAGTTTCCATCTGCTGTGCTATTTTTAATCATGGTAAAGAACCCCAATTTAAGAAAAAAACATGAGAAATGATAGGGCACTAGTCTGATCCTAATAGTAACATTCAAGGTAACTTATTGACTGAGTGTGATCATTGTTACTATCATCAGCTTTTGTCTGTTTTCACCAGGCAGTCCCCCATTTGCAATCCCCTTTATCGATTAAGAAGCTCCTGGAAGTCGTCTTCATGCCTAGTATGTTGTCTGAGCAGTTGTGGACAGCCGTCCTCTTCATTCTGAGGCCGTGTGACCATTGTCTTTACGATGAGCCTGAAGCTAATATTTGTAGTGCTTAACCTGCCTGTAATACTGCTTGAAACATGTTACAGGACCTTCCAGTGTGCACGTGATGATGAAAATGGTTTAAATAATGTATTATTTAAAGAGTTGTGTTTTACCTTATGGGTTGATGAGATGATTAGTTACTAAAATTAAATTCCTTTTTTTTTCTTTTCACAGAAAAACATAGCCGTGGAAAATGATGTGAGAGTAAACAAAGACAATCTTACTGATCTTTATGTCCAGCATGCCATCCCGTTGCCTCGGAGGGATTTGCCAAAGAACAGATGGGGGAAAATGATGGAAAAGAAAAGAGAACAACACGAGATAAAACATGAGACTAAAAGGTACTTCCTGGTTGTTCCAGTTTTCATTTCAATTTTATGTAACTTAAGCAGTTTTACTTTTTTTTTCCCCTCCAGGTAAACTTAAAGTTTTAAAAAAAATTACTTAATAACTACAGAGCACCATGGGACACTGTGCCTTTATATCAGTGAGTAAAGGTGACAAAATTCCCTGCTCATATTTTAGTTGGGAAAAACAAAAACCTTAAGTGTATGATGTGTTGAATCATGTTACAGGCTGAGAGAAAGGAAACATGAGGAGAGGGGATCAGAATTACCAGTAAAGTGCCCAGGAGTGACTGTACTGAGAAAGGACATTTCACTAGCGAGACCTCTATGGAATTGGGCGATCTAGAGACGATCTAGCGTTCCAGGCAGTTACAGGAGTCTAGATCGGGAGTGTACCCAGGAATAGCAAAGCAACCGTCAGGACCTGAGTGGAGAGAATAAGGGAAAAAGGTGTAATTGCGGTGAGATCATAGATCTGTAAGTCATTGTAAGAACTTTGAGTTTATTCTGAGATGAGCCACTGGGGAGAGTTGAGCCAATGGTGGTGGTGGTACCTTCATATGTACAATTTAGCAGGATAACTGTTCTTACCAAGGAGCATGTAAAATGTGGCTGATAGTGTGTGTGCAGAGCTGTGGGCAGGAAAAGCAATTAGGCTGTGCTGTAATCCAGGCAAGGAGTAACAGCTTTGAGAAGGCGGTGAATTTAGTAAATTGGAGTCTGGATGTTTTTGGAGGTAGAGCCAGCAGAACTTGAATTTTGAGGAAAAAGATGAATCAAGCCTCTAACATCTTTAAATGATGCAGACATGAAAAGCATATCATCAAGCTTCATGTAAACTGTGTAAAATTTTTAATACTTACAAGATGTTCCATAAAACCGCAAGGAAATGAAGTTTGTTTTTTTTTTTTTAGAACATTATATTTGATTGATCAGTGTCTGATTAGTTAAGGAGGACAGAATGTTCTAAGTTCCCTGAGTGAGCTACTTATCTCTTCCATGTCTGTTTATCCAAGTGGGTGTAGATGATCAATTGCTTAGTTTCTTTTCAGGGCCTTCTGTTTGTAAGGCACTGTAGTAGTGGGGTGGCTAAAAGGAGGAGCTAAAGGAGGTGGCTAAAAGGTGGCTCTGAGTTGGTTGGCAGTTTTAGTGAATTTCAAGATTGCGATTGTATCCCCAGGCACGAAAACAGTTGAAGGAGACGCTCTGCTCACGGTCTTCAGGAAAAGCTGTAGATCTTGCTTTGCCCGAGTATGCATTTCAGTTCAGGCTAAGCACTTTAGTTCATTGGTTGCATATTGGTACACACTGTGTGTTAGTGTTAACACAGCCTTTGAGTTATGTTGCATGTGCCTTTTAATTCCCTTTTCTTTGGCTCTTGTTCAGGCAATAAGTTCTTGATCCACACTTTCAGGTTTATTGGCCACATTAGCAGACTTTCAGGCCTAGTTAGACTTTTCCTCTGAGCAAATGCCATATGACCGTCCCTACCAGTCCCTTGGTGTCATTTTGGAAAAGATCTTTGTCTTTATCTTAAAAGGTGACAATTTGGTTCCTGAATCACAGCATCAAAGCTGGAAGGATCTAAGAGGTCTAAGAGGCTTGTCCAACTTTAATCTTAGCTTGTGCGCCTGCTAGCTAACAAATCTTCCTCTTAGTCTGTTTCCCGTTGGCACTGGGCATGCAGTGAGCATACTTTCATCTTCTGCCAGGTGATGTTCAGTGGCAACCCAAGAGGGGTAAGTTTGGCCCATTCCCTTAGGATACAGCTAAAATGCAGATTCTTTTTTTTTTTTTAACTTTTATTCAATGAATATAAATTTCCAGTGTACAGCTTATGGATTACAATGGCTTCCCCCTCCCATAACTTCCCTCCCACCCGCAACCCTCCCCTCTCCCGCTCCCTCTCCCCTTCCATTTGCATCAAGATTCATTTTCAATTCTCTTTATATACAGAAGATCAATTTAGTATAAAGATTTCAACAGTTTGCACCCACATAGAAACACAAAGTGAAACATACTGTTTGAGTACTAGTTATAGCATTAAATCAAAATGTACAGCACATTAAGGACAGAGATCCCACATGAGGAACAAGTGCACAGTGGCTCCTGTTGTTGACCCAACAAATTGACACTCTAGTTTATGGCGCCAGTAACCATCCTAGGCTGTCGTCATGAGTTGCCAAGGCTATGGAAGCCTTCCAAGTTTACCGACTCTGATCCTATTTAGACAAGGTCATAAAAGACAGAGTGAGGATAGTAACCAATGATCCTAAGAGTGGCATTTACCAGGTTTGAACAATTATACAGCATTAAGTGGGGAAGAGGACCATCAGTACACACAGGTTGGGAGTAGAGCCATTGGTGGTAGAGTAGAGGTTATGATTACAAAGGAATGAGGCCCAGTTGCACTAGACAGGGCCTAGAACAAAGGACAGAGTCATTATTAGAGGAGCTAAGAAAGGTGCTGTCTAAGCTACAAGTAATTTTTCTGATTGAGAGGCAATTAGAACCTGATAGAAGGGGCTTGATAATAATCTGGTGGGCTTTAGGCCTTGTAAATTCAGAGGCCCAGACCTATCTATCTCTTCACATGGGGGTACATCCTAAGGGAGGTGTGAACCTCCTAGGGGAAGGCACTCTGTTGACTTTCATTACTTGGCTGGCCTGGGAGGAGAGCTGGCCAGGTAAAGGCAGGTGGCATCTCTAACAAGAAATTTACAGTTCTGCCTGCAATGTTGCTGACCCTACTTGACCATCCCCTCAGCTGCAGTGGTCCCTTTGGAAGTTGGGCTGAGTGAAGGGCTTTTCAGCTTAGAGCCAATAAGATCTGTGGCTCTGACCTGGGCATCCTTCGACTCCAGGGCAGGTCCATTTCCAGTGATCCAACTCTTGGCAGAGCTGCCAGGGCTCTTCACAAACTGACTTCTGCTGAAGCCCAGGCATACCACATTGAAAGCCACTGCAGTGGACTGGCCTGTTGGGTCTCCTTGAGGGCAGATCACTGTACAGATCAGCCATTAATAGGCCTGCCACCCATTGCTTCTGATACCTAGCTTTCTTTTCCTCCTGGTTTGTGTTAAAGCAGACCAGAGGATGCAAGTCAAGGGAGTGCCCGTGTCCCATCTCTAATCTTCGGTGGCCTGAACTACAAGTCTATAGTCACAGGCACGTTCTGTAGTAGTTTTTCTAAGGTAGACAATGCCCATGAGGAAAAAGTACAGATTCTAATTCAGTTGCTCAGGTTGAAGCCCCGGCTTCTGCCACCCCGAATGGCAAGGCTCAAGTGTTCTTGCTGATAACTGGCTGCTCCAGTTCTTTCAGCGTGCTTCTCGGGGTTTGTGTCCTAAACAACGAGCTGTATAACTTGGAGTGAACTTGTAAACAATGAATGCCTATCGACGTTGTGATGGACAGTGAACATTAGATTTCCAGAGGCTAACTATGCAGACTCACCAGATTCACCAAATTCAACAGGTGTTACAGTGAATTTGGAAAGTGCCTGCTTCAGAGATATTTAGTGAAAATAGATTGTTCTGCTTCCTTTTTTATAATTCTTTTTAAAACAATGACTTAGTATGCCACAGGGGTGCTCTTGGCATAGTTTTATTGGTTACTATCGTTTCTAAATAACAGCTGATTATATGAACAAGACTCAATAAGCTGGTGATTTCTTCTGTTAGGAACTACTCTTTGAAGTTCTGGGGTTAATCGGTATTTTAGAATAGGTGTGCCCTTGTGTATTCTCTAAAGTGAACTTTAAATTTGTTCTAAATATCTTGAACTTTAAAGCACTAGAAAATTATTTACAGTGACTGTAGAAACTTTCATTTCCAATAGTCCTGTGTTCCACAGGTTAGTCTTATCAATACATCTTCTTGTTTTTTGTTTAACTTTGAATTCCAGTGAACTAGGTCGCCGCTCCAGATGGAGTTTTCAAAAGTACATCTTTTTAATTTCAGGAATAGCACTGTAGATGGATTAAGGAAACGACCCCTCATTGTATTTGATGGAAGCTCAACAAGTACAAGCATAAAAGTGAAAAAAACAGAAAACGGAGATAATGATCGACTCAAGGCTCCCCCTCAGGCAAGCTTTACCAGTAATGCCTTTCGAAAATTATCAAATTCTTCAAATGTTGCACCCCTAATTTTGTCTTCCAATTTGCCTATGAACAATAAAACGGAACACAATAATAATGACACTAAACAGAATCATGACTTAACGCATAGGAAAAGTCCTTCGTGCGCTGTGAAGTCGCCACCTTTGTCCCCTGTGGGAACTACTCCTGTGAAGTTAAAGCGAGCTGCTCCTAAAGAAGAGGTGGAGGCCGTGGTAAGTGGGGTGGTTTCCACTGTAACAAGTGCTGTGAGTGCAACCGCAGCAGCCTGCCTCATGGCCCGTAGCCCGAGGTGGCTGGTTCTGCTGCGTGCTGTTCTTGTGCCTTCTGATGCTCTGGTTTTTACATCTCGTTGCTTGTGTGTTTGAACCCTGGAATTTTAAAATCCATGGTGAATGATGTTTTTAAAACGGTGTTCACTTTATCTCTGCTGAAATTGCATGAAGAGAGAGTCTGTAGGTACTTTTCTTAGAGTTCTCATTTAGTTCCTTTAACAATCTTGAAACTAAAAGACAAGTGTTCCTTTATTAGGGGTGAACTCTAGCTCAGGGTCCAGTCACACATGTATTATGTAGCATTTGGGCCCTGACCATAAGTCTATCACTTGCGCTTACCTTGAAATTGGCACCAGGGGGGCCAGCGCTATGGCATAGTAGACTAAGCTTCTGCCTGCAGTGCCAGCATCCCATATGGGCGCTGGTTCTAGGCCTGGCTGCTCCTCTTCGATCCAGCTCTCTGCTATGCCTGGGAAAGCAGTAGAAGATGGCCCAAGTGCTTGGGCCCTTGCACCCTGTGCTGTACTTTGGTTCTGTTATCATCTTCTGATGGCATGTCAGAGGGATCAAAACACTAAAGAGGTTCAAACATTCTAACATAGTGGACTTTGGAAAAGGAAAACTGCCTAACTAGTTCTTGACTTCAGTTCAGTAAACCTTGTCATCAGCCCCGTGAGGTTGGCAGTGTTGTTCCCATATCACAGGGGAGGAAACAAAAGCCTGGAGAACTTAAAGAAGCTTACCCAGGATTCCAGAGGGAGTAAGTGTAGTGGGAAACCTGTGGTACCAGGGCACACGCAGTTAGCACACCTGTGCTGCCTCCATTCTCTGAGCCAGCTCTGTGGGAGAGAGGACGAAGCTTTGGGATTGGAGTTGGAGGACTCAAGTCACATCTCAGAAAGTGCAATAAGGAGTGAGCCTCCAGGCTGCCTTTTTCCAGGCTCTCAAGCAGCCAAAGGAATTGACTCCTTCAGTGATGTGATGTGATACGTGGATGTAAATCTTGTATTGCCAGCTGACTCTGGACTGTGCGGTAGTGCGAGGAGATAGGCTGGGCAGGCAGGAAGCAGGTCTGGAGCAGTTAGTGGGTCTCAACACTGATCGCCTATGAGGATCACCTAAGGAGCTGCCAAAAACCCAACCCAAGGAGGTTAGAGCCTCATCCCCCTGCCTTCTGTGAATTCTGCTTTGGCTTGTTCTGGGCTAAAGCCTTGGGCTGGGCATGTCATCAGTTTGAAGTGCAAAGCTGTGAGAGCCACAGAGCTAGAAAAGCATGAGCCGTGGGAGCCCCCCCACCCCCCAGTCTCTTGGAAGTATCTTCCCACCAGGTGGCAGCAGTGATCTGAGAATGTGTCAGTCGTAAGCCTTGGTGGTTTAAAAGGTTTCAAATGTTGTGGTTTTCCTCTACATTTCTTGACATTTCTGTGTATTTAAACTGATTTCTTTTCATGTGTTTCAGAATAACCTGAAGCCCCCAGAAGCAAAGAGGAAGATACAGCATGTTACATGGCCATGAAGGAAAGTTTCCAAAAATGTAAATATAACTGTAATTGTAGTTTTTCAAACAAGTTCACTTATTTTGACAGTATTCACAGAGATCCTGATTATTGTGGAATTTTCTTAAGAGGTTTAAAATAGGTTCAAAAGAATAATCTTTTCTTCTTATCCTTCCTTTTTAAAAGTTCTTGCTTTTCATCTCCTGATAGGGAAAGAATTTCTTTTTAAAACAATGACTTAGTATACATTCATGTTTACCCTAGTCAAATCATTAGCTACAAGTCTGGCATAAAGCATTTAATGAATTTTAGGAATTATTCTCATTAGTGTCTTTCAGAGTCTTTAGGGAAATTTTTTTTTTTAATTCAAATATTTTACGAGTTTTTCATTTTTACTAATTTCCTGTCCCAAGCAGAAGCATATAACAACTCATCACAGTATTTTCATAAATATTGCCACATTTACCCTCAGAGGTTCACCAGGGAAAGCATCTTTTGTTGTACTGCTGTGCAACTATTCAGAATGGACAGCTAAAACTACTGCTCTTGATTGCATTGCTTCTTCCCGTAAAATGCAAAAGGGAAGTCAGTGCTTGCTGTTCCTCTTTCTCTTGAATTTGAGATGGAATTGACTGACTGCGGGCTCACTGATCCATCCTTGAATGTGTTCTTGTCAAGCTTCAGTCATATCTCCTCTTCACGAGCAGTCTGATCTCACTCCATGAGTTCCACCATTTCTCCCTGCTAGGAGCTTAATCTCGCAGTGAAGTTAATTTAAAGATCTTCAGGCTGAGTCATGTTGGAAGTGGTACCTGATGGTAGTAAGTTTTGAGACTAGGGAGGAGTGTTAGAATTGTAGAATTGAGGAGAGTCCAGGAAGTGTTTCGGCGAGGGGGATAATCCGTATGACCAGCAGTAGAGCTGCAGAGGCGCTACTAGAGCCATAGGACAGATGGACTCCCAGCTGGATTCTGTGGTGTGGTACGGACAGCATCCACACAGAATTATCGGCCAAGGGTTTTCATTTATTTTATGTTCTGGTGACATAGCCACTCTACTTGTGTGATGGAAATTAGAAAATAGAGCTTACCTTCTATCTTTAAGTTCTAGTGTCTACTTTTCTGCTGTGTATTTCTAATCAAAAGCAAAGGGTACTTTATACTTTTTTCCATTGTGTGATTGATCTTCAACACGTGTTAGAGGAGTCTCCTCTGTTGATTTGTTAAAAGCAGCATCGTAGTTCAGTTATTGAGTAGCCCTGCAAAAAATTAATTCAGCCTTGCAGGTAAGTACTGCACCTAGACTCTAACCTGGTAGTTTTTAACCATTTTGCCTTTATTTGAGACTGTAAATCTGTACACATAAGACACAGTGGATATGAAAACATTGTTAGTGTTATAGTTAATTGTCAAATGTATGATTATCTGCAGGGCTGATGTGTGTGGTATTGTTGATGGGCAACTGTGATCCTGTGCGTAAATACATGTTAAGGGTAATTTTAAAAATACAGATTTTAGAGTAGGATGACAAAGTATATTTTATATTCAGTTGTCCCCTCTGCTTTCATCTATACTTCTCTCTCAGTTAAGAGAGAGTTAGCCATTTGACGATTTTCAGTCAGTGGGAACTTATTTTAGTTACTCAGCGAAATTAATTTTTAATTTGTATATTTAACTTACAGAGTAGGTTGATAATAACAGCTGAACTGTGTAACATTGTTGCTTCAAATTGAAGTTTATATTATGAACATTCAGAGCCAATGCTCGTGTAGCAGCATACTATTGAGGTGTTTTGAGTGTGAGGCGTGGAGAAGCACTGAATCATGTACTCCAGTTGCCATCACCCCACCATTGTAGAGCTGTGCCTGTGAGTGTGCGGGGTACGGCATGTCTCCAGGTGGCTGTCCGCGCACTGAGGCCGGCTGAGTGACGGCAGTGTGGAGCAGCAGCATGGTGGGTGTCACCCAAGGGGGTGGGCTGGCTTGAAAGGTTTCAAGGACTCGCTGTGAATGGTGAACGCTTTTGAAATACCCCTCCCTCACTACTGTGGGTTGATGTTGTCACTCTTGAGTCTACATTGCAGGGCAGCTAGTTGTTTTTATTACTGGAGTAGGCCAGTAGATGGCGTTGGAGCCAGTGGGTGGCTTGTGAGGCGTAGTTATGGGTACCACTTCCTGTCTCTTTAGTGGGAGGGCCTTGTTTTTTTTCTCCTTTTCCCTCTTTGTTTTCTTTTTCCCCTTTTTCTGCCTTCCCTGTATGCTTGCTTTCTTTACTTTCATTCTCCTTTCTCCTTTCTGTAGATCTTAAGCTTCAGGCTTAAATTTGCCAATTATATTTCTTTGGCCTACTCATTCACTTAAGGGTGAAGCTAGGCTGACTCCCAATCCTCTTGCATTTGAGGGATCATCGACTGCTGTGTGGACTCTGGAAAGCCTCAAGACCCTGCACTGAACCGCTTGCCAGTGGCTGTGTAAGCAGGCCGGTTTTCCAAAGTAGCCTTAGGATCTAGACAGCTACCAGGCTGTTCGAAGTTTGGTTGTTCTGCTGCTGCTACTAGGAGGCCATTATATATTTGCTAGTATTAAAAAATCTTCAGGATTGGAATTATTATTTGAAATTATATTTTGGTTGACTTAAGTTTTGAGAGATGATTCTAAAACTGAGCTAGAGACTCATTCAATAGCAATGACTTTTTTGAAACTTACATTAAGTAAAACTGCCAGTAGATTAAACCACATGTGTATGTAAGAGCTTCCTCTATTTACTACCGTGGAACTTTAGTCATTTTTAGAGGCAACAAAATGGTCAAAACGTTTTTAAGTGTGCTCTTTTATTAAATGCTTGTGCAGGTTTTGTAATTCAGTACCGAAAAGTTTAACCTTGTAATGTACATTTTTGTATGTAAAAAAGTCTTTTACGTAGCCTTATCCTTATTTAAATAAACCAAATAAAATTATCATGAGTAAGTCTGTCATTCACAGAAAAACAAAACGGGAAAACACTGTGTAATGAATTGATCTTTTCAGAGTAAGCTCTTTTGGAAAGTGTTACTCTTGACTGATCCTAATAGTCCAGCCACGTCTTGGGTTCCTGCTCTGAACGGAAGGGTCTGGGGGATACCACGGTGCCACAGAGGCTGCTGTGTTGACTGCCACGAGCTTTCAGGGGTGGAAACAAGTCCCAGACCTTCCCAGAGTGTAAGCTAACTTCACAAAGTGGAACAAACCGGAAGTTTGGTTGAGAGATTGGAGTGATTTTTAAAAACTGTGCATTTCTAAACTGGATCTTAATGCCATTTCATTTGAAGACTGAAGCTCCAAATTAACTAACCTGGTATAGACTTAGGTAATTCTCCACTTTGAATGTTAAAAAAGAAGTTACTGAGGTGACTTACTACTATCTCAGTTGTCTAATGAGTCGGTCACCTTTCCTATGGTGGAATAAAAAATAAAGATGTGAATGGTTTATGTATTTGTTGAGTGTCTACTGTTGTAGCTCTTGGGGGCAAATACAAGTGACCAATGAAACAGTGAATCATTGTAATGATAGAAAATAAAGCAAAGACCTGAAGTGATAGGGACAGTGAAGGGGGGGCGAGGAGCTACTTCAAGTACAGCATTTAAAGGCCTCTTAATTTTAACGCAGTAATGACTCAGGGACAGCTATGGAAAGCTTCCAGGAAGAACATCCTACCTGTGGTCCATTTTAGTAACTGTGGAATCTGTTCATTCTTCAAAGGTGGAATGTGCTTCCCAACACCTGAGTATCGCCTGGCCTGGCCTTAAATCAGATGAATACTGGCCTTAAGTCAGATGAATACTTTGGTCACTTCTAGATCCTTGCTATGAGAAATGAAAAAGCCAGGGCCGGCTCTGTGGCTCAGCAGGTTGAAGCCACAGCCTACAGTGCCAGCATCTCATATGGGCATCGGTTTGAACTCCAGTTCCTACACTGGTAATCCAGCTCTCTGTTAAGGCACCTGGGAAAGCAGTGGAGAATGGCCCAAGTGCTTGGGTCCCTGAACCCATGTAGGAGAGCCAGATGAAGCTCCTGGCGCCTGGCTTCAGTCTGACCAAGCCTAGCCCAACCCTGGCCGTTGGCAGCCATTTGGGGGGTGAACCAGCAGATGGAAGATCTCTCTGTCTGTAACTCTTTCAAATAAATATATAAATCTTTAAAAAATATATATATATGAAAAAGCCCAGGCTTGCCCATGGCAAATACATGGCCCAGCCAATAGCCATCTGGCCGTGCCAGATGCGTGACCACTAGTCACCTGTCCCCCAGCCTCTCTGCTAGGGAACATATGTCCAAAGTGCCGATTAAGAATCGTGAGTGAATATAGCAGGGGTTGTATTTAGCCGCTGAGTATTGGGGGTAGTTTGCTACGCAACAATAGATAATTGGGTATCAGACAAGGGCCAGTGAGAAAATCCTGAGGCTTAATTTTTTTTTTAATGTTCGTTTTATTTGAAAGAGTTCCCATCCAGTGGTTCACTCTGCAAATGCCTGCAATAGCAGTGGATGTGCCAGGCCGAAGCCAGGAGCCAGGAACTCACTCCCAGTCTCCCTCGTGGGTGGCAGGAACTCCAGTAAGCCATCATCTGCTGCTGTCCTGGGGTGGGCATTCGTGGGAAGCTGTATTGGGAGCAGAGCCAGAACTAGAACCAGGCTATCCAAGATTATTGTAGCCACTGCAAACCCAGGCGCCCAGAGTATTATTCTGACAGCAATGATTCTATCTGTGTGTATCTTTCTACCATCATTCCCTTTTCAGAAACACTGAAGGCTTCCTATATGCCCTTATTTGCTAGGATACTGAGAGTATAAAGATGAAAAGGATGTCACTTCTGGCCCTCAAGTTGCTTGTGCCCTTGCCCAGTCCTTCACTTGATGGGAGAGAAAGCAGTTCAGTGTAAGACAGAGATCCATCACAGTGGGACAAAGCCAACATCTGCCAGGAAAAATGACACCCAATGGCCCTGCCTGTCATTGGCTTCAAATGCAGAGCAGTGCATTCCAAGAGAGCACTTGGGAAGCAATAAGAAAGAAGAGGCAGGAGAGACATGGATCTGAAGGCTTCCTGGAAATAATGACACCACTTCCGGTCCCAGTACATAAAAACTTGGAGGGCACAGAACAATCGCTGGACCAGGCAAGAAAGTTGTCCTTACATTGAGAATCCCAACGTTTAATCATTAATCCAAAAGATTCTGTCTGGAATAACTTTATTGTAAATCACATACTCTTACTTTTGATTTTACATAACAGGAAGTTTAAAAGCTGTAGGTACCAATGCTTCATTACCTTATACAGTTCTGAAAAGTCAAGTTCGTGACATATGTGAATTGCACTTAAAATTTAAATATGCAGTGAAAAGAAAGATAAGTTTATAAAGACATCATTCGAAAGGAGTTTTGCAATTGGATTGGCCCTAATGACTACAGAAATTCCAAACTATCTTCCCACGTAGGGTTTACATAAGGATTCTCGCTTTTCCCAGGGACTGACTTAGTCCCAAAGATTAAAGGATTTAAACAGATAAGACTAGCACTGAGAAGCACATGAGGCAGGTTTCAATACGGCGGGTGGAAGCCAGAGCACAATATTGCTGGTGGAAAAAGAAAATACATAAATGTGTGTGTGTGTGTGACTGCAAGCAGCGACTGCGCGCTCTCCCAGCGGGGCCTTCAGATGTCTTTACCGCAGTCCGGGCACAGGATGTCGTCCCTCTCTGTGAGGAAGCCTCGCCCCACCAAGGACAGGGAGCACTTCTTGCAGTTGAAGCAGTCGTTGTGCCACTGCCGCTCCTCGAAGGAGATGTATTTTGTGCCACCAATTCCTGTTAACAAAGAAAAACAATACCACCGAATGAAGGAAGGAAGGGAGAGTCGCTGGTTAGAACGGAGCACTGCGGCCGAAGGAGTCCTCGCGGACTCCACTTCCAAGTCTGCACTGTGTGCTTTGGACAGAGAGCTGTGTGTAAAGCAGACACTAAGTGCAGCCTGCAGGAGCCCACAAACGTCAGAACAAAGACATACAGGACCTGGCCCTAAGTGATGTGATACACACTACAAAAAAGGGCCTACTGTGTGTATCTGTTCACTTGTTTATTGCAGGTTTTCCCACCTGAAACAGAACAGGGAGCAGGTTCCTCAGGCCCTCCTTGCACCTGCTGTCTGCTGCCCAGAGGTTTTCTTAAAGCTTTAGTAAGTGCTAAAAGGAATGTAGAGGGGCTGGCGCTGTGGCGCAGTGGGTTAATCCTCTGCCTGTGGCACTGGCATCCCATCTAGGCGCTGGTTCGAGACCCGGCTGCTCCACTTCCAATCCAATCCATCTCTCTGCTATGGCCTGGGAGAGCAGTAGAAGATGGCCCAAGTCCTTGGGCCCCTGTACCCACATGGGAGACCTGGAGGAAGCTCCTGGCTCCTGGCTTCGGATCAGCGCAGCTCTGGCCGTTGTGGCCAACTGGGGAATGACCCAGTGGATGAAGACCTCTTTCTTTTTTTTCTTTCTTTTTTTTTTTTGACAGAGTGGATAGTGAGAGAGAGAGAGAGAGAGAGAGAGAAAGGTCTTCCTTTTTGCCGTTGGTTCACCCTCAAATGGCCGCTATGGCTCGCGCATTGCACTGATCCGAAGGCAGGAGCCAGGTGCTTCTCCTGGTTTCCCATGGGGTGCAGGGCCCAAGCACTTGGGCCATCCTCCACTGCACTCCCGGGCCACAGCAGAGAGCTGGCCTGGAAGAGGGGCATCTGGGACAGAATCTGGTGCCCCAACCGGGACTAGAACCCGGTATGCTGGCACTGCTAGGCGGAGGATTAGCCTGTTAAGCCACGGCGCCAGCCGGAAGACCTCTTTCTACCTCTCCTCTTTCTGTGTAACTCTAACTTTCAAATAAATAAATCTTTTTTTTTTTTTTTTTAAAGGACTGTAGAAGAGGAAAGGGTTCATCTTCTCTGGTGGGGCCAGGGAAGGCTCCAGCAACTAAGTGGTGTGGGAGTGGGGAAGCAGGAGTGGACCTTCCTCAGAGTAAAGTCCTTGACACAAGCTCTAGGAGCGTGAACGCAGGTGGTGGAGTCAGATAGGGCGGGCATAAGATGAGGCTGTTAGCATAGATGGAAACAGACCAGGAAAATGTGGAGGCAAGGGACAAGGCCGTCTTGTAATTGTACATAGGAAAAGTAGTATCTCATTACAACTGTTCGCTTTGTATTGGATGCCTAACTCCCATCAGCTGTTTTAGTTACATTGGGTACAGTTGATTTACGCTGCTGTTCATCACCTGGACTAAAACAGAATCAAATACATATGCTGGTGTCAGAATGGAAGTCACTTCTGTTGAAATGGGGATCATGGATTTCAACTTCAAAGAATTCCTTCCAGAAAGTCTTAATGAACTATACTAAAACAAAGCAAGCAGACCGACCACTCCACTTCTAAAATCTGAGGTCTCAGACTTAGATGAGGAGTCTGTAATTCACCAGCTAATTTCCATTGTAACACTTTTTATTAAAAAGATTTATTTATTTACTTGGAAGGCAGGATGATAGAGAAACAGAGAGAGAAACAGAGAGAGATCTTCCATCCAGGGTTCACTCCCAAAATGGCTGCAATAGCAGAGGCTGGTCCAGGCTGAAGCCAGGAGCCAGGAACGCCATCCAGGTCTTCCACACGGGTGCAGGGGCCCAGGCACTTGGGCCATCTTCAGCTGCTTTCCCAGGTCATTAGCAGGAGCTGCATCAGAAGTGGAGCAGCCAGGACCTGAACTGGCTCTCGCTCTCAGATATGGGATTCTGGCATGGCGCTGCCCTTCGCATTATAACTGAATTGTCTAGGCTGGTGCTGGGCGTTAAACTCTGTACAAGAGGGAGAGCTTAGAGTTAATCTTCCTCCACCAATCAGTTGCAGGGTTGGGACCTGAACCCAAGACATGCCATGCCAGTTCTAATACCACACTGACGGCTACTGATGGAGTAGACATTTGTACTAGTGAAGCTTTACAGATCTCTTCCTAAACACCTTACGGTTTAAAGAAAGTGATGCCAAAATAAATGGTGTTTCTAGACCACCAGTTGCCCTCACTAATCTGACTCCCAAGGGCCATGAAAGACCAAGGGTTCACAGATCCTGTGCCTGGCACTGCACAGGACTCAGCTGGCGGGGTAAGCTCACTTCCCTGCATATCTGGGAAACTCTGAAACATTCCAACACCCAGCTCATCGCAAATAAATCATGACGCGGGCATCTGTCACGTAGGAAACTGGCTAGGTTCTGCAGCGGAGCGCCAAGCTGGAGAAGCAGAGGTGGAGGCGACACTAACTTGATCTAGGGGCAGGGCTGGCGCAGGGTTGGAAAGTGGTTGTTTCTCTTCTCGGCACATGGATCTCACCGAGTCAGCCTGCAGAGCCCGGGAGAAGCTGCTGGGACTCCCTGGAGTTCCTGACACCCCATGCTTCTGTCTCTCTCACCTCTCATGGCTTCTGCTGCATCCTAGAGCTGGGGGCAAGGAGGAGACTGGCCAAGGGGATGAAGAAGTTGTTAGTGACAGGCACCATGCAGGCTGGCCCAGAAGGGAAGTCCCCTGTCTCCATTCTGTGCTCTCAAATGCCAGCAAATGGAGTGAGTGACAGAAACGAGAGCCCAAGCCAGCCCAAAGGGGAGGAGCCTCCTATAGGGAACATGTACACAGTCGATTCTGGTTATTCATAGTAGTTGTGTTCCAGAACATTCCCACGAACACTGAATTAGCAAAAACTGAACCATTGCTCTGAAGAGAAATACAGGCTTCAGTTCCTCCAAGCCTCTGGCCAGGGTGCTCTCATCAGCCTGTCTATACAAGCTGCTGCTTCCTGTGTTTCTAAAGACACCTCGCTCAGTATGCTGATTCATTACCACAGAGCTGATGGCTCACGGCGCTGTAACTCATTCTTGGGTGGGGCTTCTGCCACATGCATCGTCTCTGTAAGTCACATGACACTCCTGCACTCGGGGACACTGGACACAATGTGCTTGGGGGTCACTTTAAAATAGAGAAACTGCCCCTCCCTCCCCTAAAAAAATCCCCCAGAAATATGCAAAAAAAGTCACTACACTGACTATTACAGTACGAGAGCTGAAACCGGCAAGTTTGTCGCTGTCCTGTGCATGTTTGCAGAACGCAGAAAGCACTCTACGTAGGGATTCTGGGGTTTCAAATGCCAAATTTGCAAATTCAGACCGAATAATGAGGATTAACTATATCTATGTGTGCATGAAGTATCACTGCACATAAAAAGCTTGAAAATATCAACTTCTAAATAATTTACAAAAATAACATTCTTGTTAAAGAGGAAAGGGACTAAGTAAGGCTCTGTTAGAAACGTCACTTAAGCTGTCCGTCCTGTAGAACTGTTCAGGAATCTGGCTCTCAATTTTAGCTGCAATCTGAAAGTTCTTCTATGTGGGAGACCTTCAAAAGTTCACAGGAAATGCAGATTATGGAAAAACATGTATGGGTTTCGGATTTTTTTTTTCATCAAAAATAAACCTTTTTTCAAAGATTTATTTTTATTTATTTGAAAGGCAGTGTTATAGAGAGACAGGGAGAAACAGAGAAGGAGAGGGAGAGGGAAGAAAGAGAGAGAGGGAGAGAGAGAGAGAGAGAGAAATCTTCCATCGGCTGGTTCACACGCAAATGGCCACGATAGCGGGAGCTTGGACAGACTGAAGCCAAGAGCCAGGAGCTTTTTCTGGGTCTCTCATGTGGGTGCAGGGGACCAAGCACTTGGGCCATTCTCTGCTGCATCTCTAGGCACTTTAGCAAAGAGTTATATTGGAAGTGGAGCAGCCAGGACTCAAACCAGAGCCCATGTGGGATGCTGGTGTTGCAAGAGGCAGCTTAACCTGCTAAGCCACAGCGCCACTCCAAAAATGAACTTATATTTTTTTAAACATTTATTTATTTACTTGAGAGGCAGAGTTACAGAGAGAGAGGTCTTCCACCTGCTGGTTCGCTCCCCAAATGGCCACAATGGCCGGAGCTGGGCCCATCCAAAGCCAGAAGCCAGGAGCTTCTTCCGGGTCTCCCATGCGGATGCAGAGGCCTAAGCACTTGGGCCATCTTCCACTGCTTTTCCAAGACCATTAGTAGGGAGCCAGATCAGAAGTGGAGCAGCTGGGACTCAAATCAGCGCCCATATGGGATGCTGGCACCACATGCAGAGGGTTAACCTACTATGCCACAGTGCCAGCCCTTGAACTTATTTTTTAATTCCACTTTTTCACAAATATTTTGTTGAAGAATTCTTTGTATGTTCTTCAACATACTTATGTTCCTCTGTATGTTCTTTGCTTTTCAGGAAATTAATTCTACTTTTAGACAAAAATTTGTATTGCTTTTTCTGATTTTGTTTGTCAGTACTACAGTGGTAACCACATTTAACACCCGTATCTGACACTTTTCGCTAATGTGCACCTTGGGGGGCAGCAGGTGATAGCTTAAGTTCTTGGGTCTCTGGCACCCTTGTGGGAAGCTGGCTTGAGTTCTGGGTTTCTGGCTTTGGCCTGGCCCAGCTCAGGCTGTTGCAGGCTTTTTATCTTACCAGTGTTCAGAAGATGTCTCTCTGTCTCTGTTCCTTTCTCTCTGCCTTTCAAATCAAAATGAAGATAGGTAAATAAAATTTTTTAAAAATTTGAAGTGCTTTTATGTGGACTATGTAACTTATGGAGGTTAGTTTTACAAACATTAAGTTACTGTGAAAGCAGCACTAGAGGCTGGGGCTGTGGCGTAGTGGGAAGAGCCGCCGCCTGCACTGCCGGCATCCCACATGGACAATGGTTCAAGTCCCAGCTGCTCCACTTCTGATCCAGCTCTCAGCTGTGGCCTGGGAACACAGTGGAAAATGGCCCTTGGGTCCCTGTACCAGTGTGGGAAAGCCAGAAGAAGCTCCTTGGCTCCTGGCTTTGGGCTGGCCCAACCCGGCCATTGCAGTCATCTGGGGAGTGAACCAGTGGATGGAAGATCTCTCTCTCTCTGAAATTTTGCCTTTCAAATAAATAAATCTTTAAATTAAAACAAACAAACAAACAAAAAGGCAGGGTCTAGTCCCATCTTGCAGGGCCTCCCAGTCAACACAGATTTTGGTCTCTCGCTTAGCCAGACTGCCCTTTGCCTGCATGTAGCTATGGTCTTGTGGTAGAAGAGACTCTGTAAGTGCCAGGGGACATTTCTAAAAACCCAGGACAGCCGGTGAGCCTAAAAACGCCACTGTTACCGTGCCTGTGTGCTTGTCACAGAGTCCAACCCAAAGCAGAGCCAGGAACTTGAGACCAGGCCATGTTGGGTTCAGTGACCAAGTGGGCTGGAGGGGAAGCAGCCGGCCGGCCGCCGCAGCATACGCTGTGTACCAAGGAGCAGAAAGCAACAGGGCGGCAAATCTGCTGCCGGCAGAGCCCAGGAGCACCCAGAGTGTCTGGGGACACGCGTGGTCACCCGTGGAAGCACCAGCCTGGTCCCGCCCTTGGATCGCCCCATGAAGTGTGGCCCCCAGGGTGCTCACCGCTGATGGGGTTGGTGCAGCCCGCGCACTTCTTGGCGTACAGGTCACAGAAGCAGCTCAGGCAGTAGGCGAAGTCATCCCGCGCCGTGAAGCGTTGCCCGGACAGCTGTTTCTTGCAGGCGGTACACACGAAGCACTCCCGGTGCCAGGGCTGCTCACGGTAAGTGACGCCTCCCGTGGTGATGGGCTGCAGGAGGCAAGGCATGGTACGGAGTGAGGGCGGCCTCTGTCCTCAGCCAGCATCCGCCGGCTCCCCTCATGCTACTGGGCAACGCCAGATCCTCACCCAGAAAGCCCGCAGGTGGTTCAAGTCACCGAGACCCTACTTTTTCACACTTCCTGGGCAGACCCTGGCGTGGCCTCCACAGATTCGAGCTTCAGTGCCACAGTCTCTGTGTTTCCCATCGGGGCAAGTGGTCCTCAGGTATCTGCCTGCAGCCCCGCAGAGGGGTGCTGGGGAAACTGAGGCATGGATGTTGGTGGGGGTGGGGATGGGAGAGGTGGGGAGGCAGCTCCAGGAGCAGGGAGGCAGCCCAGGGGCCGTCTCCTGGCAAGAACTGCATCGGGAGACCAGGAATGAACCCTAACCTGTTCTTTGTCAGCCCTGAGGCTGGGGCAAGCCACTGTCAGCGATCCCTCTGCCTCCGTTTTCTCATCTGTGAGATGGGAGTGATGAGGTCCCAGGAGCAAATCTGCAGCGAGTGCTTAGTGTGAAGCCCAGCAGGTAGAATAACATCTCCGTCTAAGCAGCCACTTGTGCGTGGGAGAAAGAGCTTGCAAAGCTCCGGGATTTGCACCTGCTGATGCTACGGGAAGGGCAGGAATCTTGGAAGTCTGGGGAAAAGTGAGCCCGAAATCTGGCTTGTGGTCTTGGAACAAGCGTGAGGAAAGGCTGCAAAGCCAGATGTCAGAGAACTAGCTTTCGCCTAGCATTTTCCTGTCGCTTTCCCATGGTCATTTACAAAACGGATCAGTGATGGAGCCAGGTAAGGCATCACAAGGGGTCCAACAGAACAACGGTGATGGAAGATGGGGCAGACACCTCCCAGCAGGCGCACGGTTAGCTCTGGAGTCCCCGAACACTGAGCTAAACACCTGGCCACCCCTCTGGGCTGCACGTGAAGCCTGTGAAACGAGATGGGTACGGCCTGCCGTGCTATTGATCAGCAAACTGAGGCCAGGAGGAAGCTTTCAGTGAATAGCTGGCTCATGACAAAGCAGGGGCTAGAGCTCAGGACTCCTGTCCTGCATTGTATCTAAAGATTGATTTATTTTATTTGAAAGAGTTACAGTGAAAGAGAGAGAGAGAGAGAGAGAGAGAGAGATTCCATCTGCTGGTTCATTCCCAGAGGGCCACAACAGCCAGGGCTGGGCCAGGCTGAAGCCAGGAGCCAGGAGCTTCTTCCGGGTAGTAGAGGCCCAAGAACTTGGGTCACCCTCCACTGCTTTTCCAAGACCATTAGCAAGGAGCTGGATCAGAAGTGGAGAAGCTGGGATTTGAACCTGCACCCATCTGGGATGCCGGCGTTGCAGGCGGTGGTTTTACTCACTATGCCACAGCGCCCGCCCCGTCCTGCAGTGTTGACATTAAACCATAGATCACGGCTGATCTTCCTACAAATTCTTCCCCCAGGAGCAGAACTGATGGAAAACATGCTGGGTTTTCATATCCTTATGGGGATACGGAATGCGTGTACGAGGGGACTTTATAGACAGCTTGTTAGAAAATGGACTTGAAAGACAAGTTTATTTTGGTGCAACGTCATTATGCAATCCAAGTCTAGTTTTCTCACCCTACTCATTTTCCACAAACTTTGTGTAGGCCCCAGCTCAGAGCTAGCACATCAAGGAGCAGAAGACTTTAAATGGTCTGCTCCCTATCCAGGGCACACCTGTCCTGTCCCCTCTCTCTCTCTCTCTCTCTCTCCCTTCCCAACAGCAAGTCACTAACATGAGAACTGATCTGGGAATGTTCCAGAAGGCAGGGCTAGAGGATTCTGAGCACGGAGCACCACAGTGTTCTGTGCAGAACAGGAATCCAACGGCTAGAATCCACAGAAGCTCAGCAGGATTGCGAATACACAGCGGTGGGCCGGGCATAACCCCGGAACCTTCCGACTACGCCAGCAGGACAGCCGTCCCTGCCTCCTAAAAGCGAGCTGACAGACAGGGCCACGGAGGCTGGCAGCGCCGAGCCCGCGGGGTCCCGGGGAAGGCGAGATACCTTTTTGCACTGCACACACTGCAGGGCGTACTGCTTCTCGTAGCAGGGCACACAGAAGTTCTGATTGTCCTTAGGGATGAAACTCTTGGTCCCGATGGGCTGCTGGCAGCGATGGCAGCTGAAGCAGGTCTCGTGCCAGCTGCTTCCCTTGTACTCCATCTTGCGGGTACCTGCCGGCAGTCGGGAAGAAACGGCAGGGTTCTGGTTAGCCTGGCCTAGAAGGCTCAGCGGCCCACACCCTCTGAGCCTGCCGCATCTCGATTTGTCTCCGGAGCAAACCACTCTAGTGCCCGAAGACTTGCCTAGCAATGGGACGATTCCCATCTTGTGGAGGGCAGGGGCTTTGTCTTAGGGGTCATTGCTATACACCCAGCTTCTAGAACAACCCACAGTACACACTTGGCACTTGTTTCTTCAAACTGGTGCTCAGGAACACTGCATTTCTTTTTTTTAATTAAGGCTATTTCAGCATTGCTAAATAGAAAGAGAAGCCTGGCCCAGCTTGGGCTCCTCCTTCAGCATGTGGGATCTGGAGTACAGGGACTCCAGGAGTTCCCCCTTGTCTGTGGATCTGCATCCTAAGGATGTCAGCAGTCAACTGTGGGCCGAAAATATTAAACGAGAAGTTGGAGAAGTGACCAGTTCATAAGTTCTAAATCACACAGCACTCTGAGTCCTGGGATGGAAGCCCTCCCCAGCCTGGCCAGGACGTGTCCACGCTACTATGCCACCTGCCCAGCAGCCACTTAGTAGCTGTCTCTTAGCAGCAGATGGCCTGCACGGGGCATTGGCATTACAGCACTTGCACCAGTGCTTAACTTACTGAACAACAGCCCCACAGCACAAGAGAAGTGATGCCGGCAATTCAGGTATACCAAAGAGACATACAAAAATGCTTCCTTTAAGTGACGAGGGGAGAGCACACTACAACACCTGGAGAAAAGACCACACTCACAGCACTCTTATGATAGTGTATCATTCCGTTCTGTTATCATTAATCTTTTGATGCTCTTATTGTGCTTAATTTACAAATCCAACTTTTTAAAATTCATATATTTATTTGAAAGTCAGAGTTACACAGAGAGAGGAGAGGCAGAGAGAGAGAGAGAGAGAGAGAGAGAGAGAGAGAGAGAGAGAGGGAGATCTTCCATCCTCTGGTTCACTCCCCAATTAGCCGCAATGGCCGGAGCTGCACCAATCTGAAGCCAGGAGTTGGGAGCTTCTTCCAGGTCTCCCATTTGGGTACAGGGGCCCAAGGACTTTGGCCATCTTCTATTGCTTTCTCAGGCCATAGCAGAGAACTGGATTGGAAGAGGAGCAGCAGTGCCCATATGGGATGCCAGCACCTCAGGCCAGGGCGTTAACCTGCTGTACCACAGCGCTGGCCCCACAAATCCAACTTTATCACAAGTATGTACAACTAAAAAAAACCTACAGAATATAGGGTCTAGTTTAATCCACAGTTTCAGGATAATGGGAGAAGGCTGTGTACCCTCCTGTTGCACACCTGTGAATGAGTACCCGCTCTGGTTCCAAGGAGATGGGAACGGCTGGGGTGTGGATGCACCTGGAGCTTCCAGCCCACTCCGGGGAGGAGCCTCAGGTGTCCAACACCCCGAGTGTGACTGGCTGGGTGGACCAGGCGGTGATGCTCTCACATCTCACCGACTGTGCCCGCTGTGCACATCACAACGTCCCAGCAAACGGAAACACTTTTCAGCTCACTCCCGCCACCAAGTCTGATGTGCAGCAAATGCCCAGACTCTGCTGGTTGGCTTTTTCTTCTCCTTCAATTTGCACCCAAAAATAGGTGCATATTTACTAAAGAGATGACTCAAGAAAGGGAAGCACGTGGGCATCTTTCGTACAAAGCAGAAGGAGCAGCGTGGACGAAGAAAAGCAGAGTGTTCCGAATACAGGGACTCAGGGGCCGGTATACCACTTGAGGCCCACAGACCAGAGAGAGAGAGAGAGAGAGAGAATCTTCCATTCACAGGTTCACACCTTAAATGGCCCCAACACCCAGGTGTGGGCCAGGCCAGAACCCACAAGGTTTTGTCAATGAATTTGGAGCAATTACGACTCTCACTAAAGGCTCCAGGCAAAGCCACACGGGGCGATCGTGGTGTGTTCTGAAATAAGGCGGACGCCAGCACCAGTGCTTGGAGAACTGCCCACACAGAGGATGCAGGAGGCCCAGGGAGGTAGCGCATGCACATGGCAGGCACCGCGGACCACGGGCCTGTGGTTATTACACAACAGCGCCAGCAGGTGGCAGGAGAGTTCCTTCTGCTAAAGGACTGGGCGCTCAGAGCAGTCGCCAACAGAGGGAGGTAGGTGCCTGTCTTTCTGACTCACAGAGGCAGGTGAGGAGCCAGAACCCGGGGTGCAGGATTAGGGAGAGCATGCCTCCTTGAGGGTGCAGTGGTGCACCTGTGAGAAACCTCTGCCGTCAGGTCAGTAAGAGCTGGTGACCTGCAGCACTGGGCTTTCTGATGGAATATTCCAGTTTGCTGGCTCTCCATCGAGACACGGACCTGGGTGAAGTGTGGGGCCGGTGGGGACCTTTGACCTGGGACGTGCCTCTTGTCCTCACTGCAGATGTGCCTGGCTCCGGAGTTTGCTTTGCTGCTGTTGTTTTCACTGGCCAGACGTTTCTCATCACCCTGCCTGTAGTGCCCGCCCCCTCTCTACCACAGAGGCACCTGCAGATCAGGGAGAAGCCACCCCCTCGGGAGACATCAGGCTGCGTGAAGCCGTAGAGCACCCGACACACTGTGTGCGCCCAGTGACTGGGACACGGTCCTGAGCACGCTGTCATTCCTACACAACATTTTCCACCCCAGAGCCTGCACCCTCCAGACTCGTGCACCCAGCTCCCCTTATTCTGTAATAGAAGACAGTACTGAGTGAATTCTCAAGTGGTCGGTGCCGCCCGGTGTCTCTGTGGTGTCTATCAATGGAAGCTTCATCTTCCCAGTAAACACCAGGGGACACGGGCGGTGTGAGACTTACTTTTAGGAGTCCACTCAAACCTGCTCGTGGCTCCCGGTTGTTGGGTCAAACACCAGTCCCCGTGTCGCTGGGAAGGTGCTTTTGAGATTTGATTAGCACTGGGGCCCACGCTGTGACGTAGCAGGTAAGCAGGTAAAGGTGTTACCTGCAAAGCCAGCATCCCATATGGGTGCCAGTTTGAGTCCTGGCTGCTCCACTTCCGATCCAGCTCCCTGCTAATGTGCCTGGGAAAGCAGCGGAAGATGACTCAAGTGTGTGGGCCCCTGCACTCATGTAGGGGACCTGGAAAAAGCTCCTGCCTCCTGGCTTCAGATTGGCCCAGCTCCAGCTGTTGTGGCCATCTGGGGAGTGAACCAGTGGATGGAAGACCTCTCTCTCTGTCACTCCCTCTCTTCCTCTCAGCAACTCTGCCTTTCAAATAAATAATTTTAAAAAGATATCATTAGCACTTATAAGAGGCAGATTTGGAACAAATCAGATCCCAACACCTCCCCCTCCGCCAGCACAGGGTGAGCCTTATCTAATCAGTTTGCTTAAAACCCAAGACTGAGCTTTTTCTAGAGAGGAAGAATTTCCAAGATGGCAACTAAGAAACCCTGCCTGAGCTTCCAGCCCGCTTGCCCTGCACGAGTCAGGAGCTACAGCTCAGAGCCGCGATTTTGGCTCACCTGAGCCGCCAGCCTGCCAGGCAGCTCCCTCAATCACGGGCTAGCCCCTCAAAATCAACTTCTCTCTGCTGCTCTGTCTTCACATGTGTGTGTGCGTGTGTGTGCATATATGTGCAAGGCTTTCAACATCATGGAAATGTGTATTATTAAAAAACCATGCTTGCATTTGGAAGGTTTTTTTTTTTTTTTTTGCACCCAAATACACTAATCTTTTCCTTCCATCTTTTCAGGAATTACACAATGTGGCCTTGCACATCCTCTGTCCCTTCTGCTTCTCCAGGGCCCTCACACCCTGAAGACCAGCAAGGAACTCAGAGACGCAGGAAACACGTCTATTTGTTATGACGTGGTTGGCGCTAAGGCTTCGTGTCTTGAACAGCCCCTGGTCTGAGATGTCAGAATTCTCTCCAAGAATCAGTGTCAGGAAAATTCTGATACCTGGGAAGCTCTTCTCCCACTTTGAAACAAAGGGGGATGAAGTCACTGAAGGGCCTACGACCGGGGAAGTTGGAGCTACAACCGGGAGGGTTAGAAACTAGCAAGGGTCAACTTCTGCCTCATCCTTCAAAGTTCAGGGCAGGAGAGTTGAGGCGTGGGGGCCAGGACAGACCCTCCGGTGGGAAAAGCCAAATCAAAGCAGCTCTGGTCTCCCATGGCCCCCGCCTTCCCACCAAGGATGTGGACCAAGTTGGGGGAACAGCATTTGGATTTAAAGAGACTCACACAGGGGTGGGGGGGCGCAGTGCCCTGGAGGCTCTGGACCCCTCCTCTTTCCCATGGGGAGGTCAGGGCCCCAACAGTTCTGATCACTGGCTCTGGGGGGAAAAACAAGGACAACTAGGCCTCCTGGCTTTGTGTCCAACACATGTGGATGGCACCAAGCTCTCACTGGGGTGATGAACCCAGGCAAGGTGCACCCCATGTACCTGCCAGCAAACCCCTATGGGGGAAGCCCCACTCCCAGGTGGAAGGAAGTGTGCGTGCCCGACAGGACCTTAACCTTACTCAGCCACTGACTGCAGTTAGGGGCAAGCCACTGCCACTTCTGGTTTCTTCACTGGTAAGATAAGTAGCAGGTGAACTTTAGAGTCATTTAAGTTTAAAATTACGGATGCTTCCATGCGTTCTTCTCAATGGAGGTGCTCCAGGCTGCACTGTGGCTAAGTGCACAAAAAACTGCCTCTCAGAATGGTCTCATCTGCTCAGAAGGGCTCAGGCATGGCGTCTACAGATGCCAGGTCTTCATCTGCACCTCCCCACTATGGCACCTGCATGGTTAGGGGCCTCCACCTGTGGCCTCCCCACCTCCCCACTCAGGAAGAATCCTAGGAGGACCTGGTCTCCCAGGTGGGGCAGTGGACAGGAGGACTGGAGTGGTGCAGGGGCCAGCAGGACTGACTCGGGAGAGGGCAGAGCGTGAGTGGAGCTAAGGAGCAAACAAGAAAAAGGGTAAGAACGTGGACCAAGGATGGCCAGGCTGGAGGGGGCCTGCTCCGCCGTGCTTGGGAGGCCCTGCATCTTCTCCACAGTGCAGGGGCAGCGAACGGGGCACGGGACAGAGGAGTTAAAGAAGTTTGCTCGGAGGTTTCCTTGGCTCTCGCCAACAAGGTTAGAGGGGATTTCATTTGTTTCTCAGTGAACGGTACAGGACAGCAGGTGACACAGGGATGGGGCCACGGCTCAGCCTGGTTTCCCGGGGGCTCCAGCTCTTACTCCCACTGACACAGGGCACACAGGCCGAGTTTCCAGAGCAGTTTCCACCTTCTGAGGTCTCCACGTGGCCCCTCAGCTGTGCCCTCCCCACAGCTCCCAGCAGGGCAGTGGTTCATGCCTTTGTCAGGGTACAAGAGATCTTTGAAAAATTCATGGAAAGAACGATTATGAAAAGTTATGCATGCATGCATTTCAAAAACATTGCTGCACCCAAAAAGACCTAACTTGGGCCATCTTCTACTGCTTTCCCAGACCATAGCAGAGAGCTGGATTGGAAAAGGAGCAGCCGGGACACGAGCCAGCATACAGGATGCCGGTGCTGCGGGCAGAGGCTTAGCCCCCTATGCCATAACACCAGGCCCAGACCTGTGTTTTAATTCCATTTTCCAAGAAGTTTTTGAAGTACCCTGTATATCGCAATTACTTTGAAGTTGTATTAGTCGTGGCAATAAGAAACCAGGCTACCAGAGGCCTACAATTATCCCCTTAACTTTTAAAAAAAAAAATTACTTCTTGTCCAATCTATCTTCCTAAAACACTTGCCATATGCCAGCTGCTCACCGAGAGCTCTTCACTGGCAAAAAAGCTTCAAATGGAGCACAAACTCCATTGCTTGGCAATCAACGCCTTCCACGGGGGAGCCGGCGACTGAGCATCAGCTTCTCCTGGGCCTTGCTTCTCTTCACACACCAACAGGAATCCAGCGACCCGCCTTGCAAGGTGGGGACCCCCTACCGGGGCGCAGGTTCGAGTCCCGGCTGACTCTGCTCCTGATCCAGTTCCTGCTAATGCGTCTGGGAAAGCAGGAAATGGCCCAAGCAGTTGGACCTCCGCCACTCACGGAGGAGACCTCGGTGGAGTTCTGGGCTCCTGGCTTCGGCCCGGCCCAGCCTTGGCTGTCGCGGCCAATTCGGGGAGTGAAGCAGGGGATGGAAGAGCTCTCTCTTTTCCGTCTCTCCCTCTTCCTATATAACTCTGCCTTTCACATCAACAAGAGAAGAAATGAATATTCAACCTACCGAAGCTACGAACTGAACACCCCCAGCGGTTGGTTCCTGTTCCGCATCTCATTATCACATCCATGGATCTTATGCATTTGAAAAATCAGTGCGGTGCTCTGAGCACTTCTCTGAGTTCATGGGGAAGTCAAACCCGAGTGTGTGCAACAAGTGGACGCCAACGGCGGGTCACAGCAAGGCCTGGGGCTGGACCGGCTCAGCACCCCGGGGCCCCCCGCGCGCGAGACGGCCGCGAGTCCTGACCTGGCATGATGGTCCTCTTGCATTCCTGGCACTTGGACGAGTACTCGTTGGAATAGCAGT
Source organism: Lepus europaeus (assembly GCF_033115175.1). Taxonomy (NCBI): domain Eukaryota; kingdom Metazoa; phylum Chordata; class Mammalia; order Lagomorpha; family Leporidae; genus Lepus; species Lepus europaeus. Next base: position 94,195,378 of record NC_084839.1, read on the forward strand.
CCGTGCAGAGCAGCTGCTCCTCCTTGGCTGCGAAGGGCTTGTCCACCAGCGAGCTCCTGCACTGCGAGCAGTGGAAGCAGGCCTCGTGCCAGTGCCGGTCCTTGTACGACAAGTCCTGCGGAGCCAGACACACGAGACGGTCAGTGCCGAGGGCAGGACGGGAGTGCGCATGCGCGCAAACACAGGCAGGCCACCGCAGGGGAGTGCGCATGTGCGCGCATGCGTACTCAAGACACCCACAAGGCAAAGCAGCAAGGGGAAGCGAGGCTGGGATGCCCGACGCCGGGCTGCTGGGCTCCTGCTGTGTGTGTAAGAGCCATGGGTCAAAGAGAGGTGATTTTGAAAACCAGATTTTCCTCAGGTCCTGACTGTAAGGAAGAGACGCGGAAGCCGAGAACGGGCCCTGGGTGCTTCATGCTCCACACGCGGCAGGGAGAGCTAGACTGCCGATCTTTGATGGAGGCAGCTCAGCGGACAGAGAAGCCCACGTGTGGGGCACGCTCAGAGAGGAGCCCCGAGGGCAGGGCCCAGGCGAGCCGGCGAGGGGGCTCTGGGGAGGCGTCTTAGGGAGGTGCCGCCTGCAGGTGCGGAGGACTTGGGGCGGCAGGGCGGGGCCTGGGGCAGAGCCGGAGCAGCAGTGCACGGCAGATGCTAAGGGGTAGTGGGGCGGGGGCACTGAGGGTTCCTGTTGGGCCTGGCTGCGGGCACCGAGTAGGCAGGCCAGGCTTATCAGTCACGGCTGAACCGGAATGCGCCCAGGAGAGCGTGCAACAGCATGCCACCCTTGCCCTCGCCTGAGATGTCTTCTTTATCTGCCCGTTTAGAAAGGACATTTTGAAAGTGCCAACCCAAACCTAAAATAGCAGCCTCGCTGTAGGCAGCCCGGCTTCCAGAAGAGTGTGTTTCTAGTGCTGTCTGTGTATTCCCAGCTGTGGCCCGGGCCCACGATCTGTTTATAACGAGGCCCAGGCAGCGTGTGGGGATGCTGCAGGTCTCTGGGCCAGGCTCCAGATCACAGGGACCCTGAGTGCCACGTGGGAGGTGCACGCAGATGGCGGCCCACCGATCTGCCTCTGTGGCTGCAACCCACGCCCCGAGTGTAGGATGCACTCCATCAGAAAGTCCCAAGACACCAGCTAACGTCGGAACCTGAAGGAGAACAAGCAGTTCTCTCTCGCTGAAATACCGCTCTGTATGTGTGTGTGCATGTGTGTGCATGCACCTGCTTTCCCAGAGCCCAAAACGACCCCATGTTATTTGATTCGATGACCTCGCTCTCTGCACATTTTAGTCCAAGGAATTCTTAAAAACGTGAGTGATGGAACACTCCGAAAATAGTCACCTCCCCCACCTCGCCGTAACGGCTTTGTGCTGAGCCCCGTCCTCTCTGTTGGAACATCTGGGGTCAGAACCAGAGCTAAGGCAAGAAGATGAGGCAGGAAGGAGCGAGGAGCACAAGGCATTTCTTCCAGTGGGACCACGCGGACTTGTTTCTGTGAGACCAGCACCGTACACATCAGTGGGGCATCCGAGATGGAAGCTGCCTCACAACAGGGCCTGTTAGGGTGGTTTGTTGCAATGCTGGGGCCCTCGCCAGCCTTTGTGGGCCCAAACTCAGGGGTCTATGCACCAGGGCAAAGGGGGAAGGTGCATAGAACCAGTCTGCATTTTGCATTTTAAAAGTATTTTTCATGGGGAGAGGTGCCAGCATTGTGGCACAGCAGGTGAAGCCACCGCCTGCAATGCCAGCATTCCACATGGGCTCTGGTTTGAGTCCTGGCTGCTCCACTTCCGATCCAGATCCCCGCTAATGTGCCTGGGAAAAGCAGCAGATGATGGCCCTAGTACTTGGGCCCCCGCACCCATGTGGGAGACCTGGCAGAAGCTCCTGGCTCCTGGCTTAGGACTGACCCACCCTGGGCCATTGCAGCCATTTGGGGACACATGGGTGGCAGGGTCCAAACGCTTGGACCATCCTCTGCTGCCTCCTCAGGTGCATTAGCAGAGAGCTGCAGCCAAAGCACAACAGCTGGGACTCAGAACTGGCACTCTGATATGGGGTGCTGGCGATGGCACCCCAAGTGGCAGCTTAACCCACTGAGCTACAGCTGGCCCCATGAACTTATTTTAGAAAGCAAAGCCCATCATTTGCACACTGTCGACCCCTACCATTCAGGAATGGGGTGGCCTCCACGCTCACCATGAAAACATCCCAACTTTGCAAAGACACCCGAGACACTTGTGATGGTCATCATTACCATGTTGTGAGTTACAGACACTACAAAGCTGTACATGGTGCAGAGAAGTCGGACAACCTGCCCAAGGTCACACAGCAGACAAACGGCAGGGCTAGGCTTCAAGCCCAAGTGTTCCTGATTCAAAAGCTCCTTCCATGGAGCCAAACCAGAGGAAACCCTAGGAGGGTCTGTCTGTCTTTGCTTTCAAAGTATGTGCCCATGATGAGATCTGCGTGAATCTACTGAAGAAAATCCAGAAACAACTGAACTCTCTCAATTTTTAATTATGTATTCTGTACTCAGATGAATGCAATTTGGCATTGCCTTTGGCCTTTGGATAAAGGGAGTTTTAAATTCCCTGTGCACCAAGGACAGGAATCAGCCCAATTCAAGAAGGGTCTGGAGTTTGCAAGCATGCTCTCATAGTTGAAATGCTAATTGTGGAATACATAGATTTACAAAATAAATTTGGTATAGCAAACAGTATGGTAACTGCTCAGAAGTTGCAAACAGCATTACCATGACGAATCCATTTTCCACCTTAGGGTATATACCGTAAAGAACTGACCACAGGGGTCTCCAAGAGGTATTTGTACATTTACGTTCACAGCAGCATGACTCACAAGGGTGGCTTGCAACCCAAGTGTCTGTCCGCTGACGGGTCCATGGATAAGCAGAATGTGGAGTAGCTACACAATGGAAGGGTATTCAGACACAGGCTGCAACAAGTTCAAACTTTGAAGACATGACAGTAAGTGAGATCAGCCAGTTACAAAAGGACATATACTGCATGATCTCACTTGAGATCAGATTCCTGGAGATGGAAGGTACAATGGAGGGTGCCAGGGCCTGGGGCAGAGTAAATGGGGATGTGTTGTTTAATAGGTCCTGGGTTTCAGTTTAGCAAAATGAGAAAGTTCTAGAGGTTGGTTGCACAACAAGTGATTAAGATAGTACACTTTATGTTGGAGGCATTGTGCCAAAATTTAAGCAATAAAAAATTCAGTTTTGAGCATTGCATGGCAAGGAAAAGACACTTTTTAACAAGTTAGCTGGGTCCCCTCAGTGCAAAGCCACTCACAAAGGACTGAGCTCGTGAAAAAGCTGCAACACGTTTTCCACGATGGGTCCATCACCGCCTGGCTGGGATGAGAAACAGAGGAGGGAAGAGGTAGAGCCGGGAGAAAAGTCAGAGCCTGCTCGCTGAAACTGGCCACGTGCCCAGGGAGTAGACATCACACACAGGGGTCACACGTTACATGTGAAAAGAGAAGGAAGTGAAATGCAAGTTCAAGGACATCTGCCTTTGGGGACTGACCTTCAAAAAACAGGGGGGAGGAAGCTCCATCATGAGTGTAAAGCCACCAGCTGTCACCACAGTCTCCACCCTGGTTAGTGACTCCCAGGAGGAGGAACTGGTGCGTTAGTGTGACTGGACAGTCACGGAAAAGCTGCCTAAGGTATTCCACTGATCCAGGGCACTACAGAAATTCACTCCTGAGGCCTGTGTTGTTTGCAGCACAGCAAACTATGCTCCTGATGCAACACGGGCATCCCATATCAGCACTGGTTCAAGTCCCAGGTGCTCTGCTTCTGATTCAGCTCCCTGCTAATGCACCTGGGAGAGCAGAAGATGGCCCAAGTGTTTGGGCCCCTGCCACCCACGTCAGAGACCTGAATGGAGTTCCTGGCTCCTGGCTTTACTCTGGCCCACCCCCAGACATTGTTGCCATGTGGGAAGTGAAACTGCAGGTGCAAGATTTCTCTCTTTCTCCCTCTCTGCCTTTCACATAAATCTTTTTTTTTCCTAAAATGGTTGGCAAGAAAACACAGTGGCAAGGGTTGAGGCTGATTTGCTGACACTTTGACACTTGAAGCCGTCCCTGTACATGTGGGTGCCATCCACCAGACAGAGGCACCAAAGCAGGACTTGCAGTCCTGGCAAAGGCCGTGACCTCTGCCCTCCTGACTGCACCTCGCTGCAGCCCCTCCTGCACTCTGGGACTCACGGCCCCAAGGTGCTTGCAGCAGTCTTCTGGGGCTCCCTGATCTACTGCTTCCCAGCAGGTGCTCCAAGCACCCAGGCCAAGGGGCTGTCTCACCATGGCTTCAAGCTGCCCTTCTTCCAGTTGGAGTAGAGGAGACCTGGGCGATGCTTTTCATTCTATTCTGTAGCAGTGAGAGAGCAGGGTTGGGACACACAGTGGTCAGGGGTGACCTAAGAAATGTAAGACAGAGTCCTTCCCACAAGGTGCCTCTTCCTGGGGCTGGCACTGTGGCATGGTGGGTGAAGCCGCTGCTTGCGCAAATATTTTGCACATTTAAAAATTTCAGCTGGGGTCAATGGCGTGGCGTAGCAGGTTAAAGCTCTGGCCTGCAGTGCCGGCATCCCATGTGGGCACCAGTTCAAGTCCCGGTGGCTCCACTTCTGATCTAGCTCTCTGCTATGGCCTGGGAAAGCAGTGGAAGATGGCCTAAGTCCTTGGGCCCCTGCACCTGTGTGGGAGACCTGGCAGAAGCTCCTGGCTCCTGGCTTCAGATCAGCACAGCTCTGGCTATTGTGGCCAGCTGGGGAATGAACCAGTGGATGGAAAACCTCTCTCTGTCTCTCTGTCTCTCTCTCTGCCTCTCCTTCTCTCTCTCTGTAACTCTGACTTTCAAATAATTAATTAAGAAATATGATGCCTCTTCCTGCCTGGGGCTGCCTTATCTGGCCATCACTTCCCCGGGCCACCCTAACTGACTCACTATCTACCACTCTCTCTTGCATGTACATAGCACGCACACACACACACACACACTTCATGACTTTGCAGTAGTTCCTACCTTGTGTATTCAAGGATGCAAACATGATTCTCAGAACCTTCTCCCTGAAAATAATGTTGTCCCTGAAGATTATCAATATCAACCTGTGATTACGTTCCAAAGCTTGAAAGTACACCCTAAGTACAAATACTCATTGAACAAGCTCACATCATCATTCATGGCAGGCCCAGTAGGTGCAGAACTGCCCAGCGCTGGACTTCCTGGGCCAACAACCTCTGAGTGCCTGCTGTATACAGGCCGGATGGGAGAGTGTGGGTCCACACGCTCCACACCTCTAGTGCCACTTGGGGCCGAGTGCCCTCCCACCACTCCCTGCCTGGGAATCCCAGGAGTCAGGTGACTATAATGCCTTAGGTATTTCAAGCTGGTGGGCTAGACTCAAGGGTCCTAGAGCTGGCTTAGATTCAAATCCTGGCTCTCCCATAGCAGTACTGCAGGCAAGTACTGAGACCTCTCGTGATCTCAGATTTCTCACTGATGAAGTGGGAATAATGTAGCTACTCTCAGCTATGACAACTGAATGAGTTAATATGTGTAAAGCATTTAGGACAGTCACAGGCATGTTGCAATTGCTCAATGATGTTAGTATGAGCCATTATTCAGAAGACCAATAATAAGGAAAACAGTTTCACTGGCTGAAATTACATTTCCTTATGAAGACAGTAGCATCAGTTAAAATTTCCACTGTCTTAATGTTCCCATGCCCACAATTCTACCACTCCAGTTTTTGTACAGTGCTTTATTTTTAAATTTGTATTTGTTTATTTTCATTTTAATTGAAAGAGAGATAGGAAGAGATCTTCCATCTGCTAGTTCACTCCCCCAAATGTCTGCAACAGCCGGTGTTAGGCCAGGCTGGAGAGTGAGGAGGCCAGAATGCAAACCGCACCTCCCACGTGGGTGGCAGGCACCCAACCACTTGAGCCACCATGTGCTGCCTCCCAGGGCACATGTTAGCAGGAGGCTGGATCAGAAGTGAAGGAGCCAGGACTCAAACCAGAAGCTCCCATATGGGATGTAGAATCCCAATTGGCAACCTAACTACTGTGCCACACCCCCGCCACTGCATAGTACTTTGAAATATCTTCAGCTCTTTTAAATGTAAAATTCTTGTTCTTTTTTCTTTCTTTTTAGAAAGATTTATGTATTTGTTTGAAAGAGTTACAGAAAGAGGGAGAGAAACAGAGAGAGACAGAGATCTTCCATCCTCTGTTTCACTCCCCAGATGTCTGCAATGGAGCCCAAACCTTCAACTGGGTCTCCCACATGGGTGGCAGGGGCCCAAACACCTGGGCCATCTATGGGATGCCTGCCTTGCAGGCAGCAAGCTTTATCTGCCACACCACAACACCATCCCCTAAAATACTTTTTCTTAATTATTCGTCCTTATTTTCAGTCATACAATAACCCATACAATAACCCTATGAAATAAGGTTTTATCCTTATCATACTGAGGAACAAATTTAACTTAACAATGCTAAAAAGCCATGTTGTCTGCACTGTTCCCACAGCCCTCTGTGCCTCCTGTGACCCAACAGAACCAAACTTTGCTCCTGGTTTTTACCTGGCACAACAGCCCCTTACACGTTGATCCCAACCTGCTGGCTCAGCCTCACCTTTCTGCCTCCAGGCCCGTGCTGTCCCCTGCCCCTCCTACATTCCACTCAGCTGTGAGGCTCAGCTCCTATCCCACTGGCTCAGAGAAGTTGCGCTCCAGACAGGTGCTGGGGGGAGGGCAGCCACACGCCACCCCAACGCACAGCACCGCCAAGAGCCTCCATTGCAAAGCCCTGGCAACGTCACAGGGAGAAACCTACACCTAACCCTGCCAGGTTTCCCTCTGACCCTCTCCTCAGGCTGTCGGTCAGTGCTCTCCCTGGAAGTCCGAGTTCAGTTAAGAAACTGTCACAGTTGGCCGGCGCCGTGGCTTAACAGGCTAATCCTCCGCCTTGCGGCACCGGCACACCGGGTTCTAGTCCCGGTTGGGGCACCAGATTCTGTCCCGGTTGCCCCTCTTCCAGGCCAGATCTCTGCTATGGCCCGGGAAGGCAGTGGAGGATGGCCCAAGTCCTTGGGCCCTGCACCCGCATGGGAGACCAGGAGAAGCACCTGGCTCCTGGCTTCGGATCAGCGAGATGCGCTGGCCGCACGGCCATTGGAGGGTGAACCAACGGCAAAAAGGAAGACCTTTCTCTCTGTCTCTCTCACTATCCACTCTGCCTGTCCAAAAAAAAAAAAAAAAAAAAAAAAAAATCAATAAATAAAGTAATAAAAAAAAAAAAAGAAACTGTCACAGCTTCCTCTGGGCTGGTTTCTCAAGCCGGAAGAGTGAGAAAGACCGGCATGGTGCAGGAGGGTAACAGGTCAGTGCCAGCTGGGCCTGTTCGCAGAGCACACTGGGGCTTTTAGCCAACATGTTCTCCCCCGCGTCTCAGTGGGAGGCAAGATTCTGGCCACACCATTCCCTGGAGCTGAGAGGAAGACTGGAAAATGACACTCAAAGGCCAGGAAGCTAGAGTGTAACTGACAAGACTTGTGCGCTTGAACCTGCACCTGTTGTGCTCTATCTACCTGTGAAGGCCTCGGGCCACAAGGCCTCTCCGATGCCTAACACACGGTTAGTTTCACCTAGCTACTAAGTAAGTGAGGAGTCATCCTTCCAGAGCTGTGGGTTCCACAACTGCAGATTCAACCGACCAAGATGGTAAGTGTTTTAGAAGTCTGCATCTGTACTGAATATGTACAGACTTTTTCCTTGTTATTATTCCCTAAGCAGCATGCTGGAGTACCTATTTACATAGCATTTGTATTGCATTAGGCATATAAGTCATCTAGAGATGATTAAAGTATTAGGGAGGATTGTGCAGGTTACGTGCAAATGCTAGGCAGTTTTATGTAAGGGACTTCGGGTATCCACAGGGGCCCCTAGAACCAATCCCATGGATACCAAGGGACAATGACTCCACTGTGAGCAGCGAAAGTGTAACAGGGGTTGGCGTTAATGGGCATAGTGGGTTAAACCACTGTCTGAGACACTGGCATCCCATACGAGCACCAGTTAGAGCGCTAGCTGCTTCAGTTCTGATCCAGCTCCCTGCAAATGCACCTGGGGAAGCAGTGGAAGATGATCCAACTCCTTGGGCCCCTTTCACCCATGTGGGAGGCTCAGATGCAGTTCTAGGCTCCTGGCTTTGGCCTGGCCCAGCCCCAGCTGTTGTAGGCATTTGGGGAGTGAATCAGCAATGGAAGATCTCTCTTTCTTTCTCTCTCTCTCTCTCTCTCTCCCTCCCTCCCTCCCCCATCTGCCACTCTGACTTTCAAATAAATAAATAAATAAATGTTTTTAGAAGGTGAATGTAACAGAAGCCACCTGTGGATGCTGGGAGGCACGGAGAAGAAACAGGCTCGCTGGCAACCTTTTCAAGAACTTTCAAGAGCCCTAGAGATATCCTGGTTTTAAAATAGCCTAGAAAGAGACTGAAAAAAAGAAGGGAATAAAAATATCTTTTACACTTCCCAGAAAAAAAAAAATCAGGGCTAAACTTGTGCTCCCAGAAATGTCATAAACTGCAGTAAAATATAGATATACAGGTAAGATTAGGCCCGGCACTTCCTTTCAATATCAGATTTTTCCATTTCAGAAACATTCTTGCCATGGGACGTGTCCTCCTTGAGACTTTGGCCAACTCAGTTGGGGTTGAGTAAGTGGCCTGCGGGGACACTTCGGTCCCGGAGCAACTGACAGGGCTCTGGGGAGCCAGAACATTCAGACTGCAGCCAGCCGGTTCCTGCTCTTCCCTCCTTGCTCACCCTCCCACCTGGACTTCCCGAAGCAACCAGCCGTCACGCCCACACCGTCCCACTTCGCAGATGGACTCTCAACATCTGTCAGGCTCAGCACCGTCAGGAGCCATTCTCTGCTCCAAGACCAGCAGCTCTCTGTTTCCAGCCACATATTCTCTCAAATCCTTAAAAAACGATGGCCCTGAAGAAGGGACGGCTGCAGAAGTGACAGCACTCACCCACTGCGTGTCCACAGGTGCTAATGTGTTCATTCCCCAACAGGCTGGTGAGCCAGGCAGCCCCACCTCACAGACGCGCAAACGAAGGCTGGTCCACATCACCGAGCCTGCTGAAGGTGGACTCAGAGCTAACCCCGGGCAGGTGCATGCGACATCTTGCAGGACGCTGAGCACCAGTTGGCGGGCCTGGCAGGTGACCCTTGGGTTTCACAGGCTGAGAGGTCCTCCTTACAGAAGCCACCCAAGTCAGTCTTATTCCTGACTCTGGGGACCCCACTTACTCTCTTCAGAAAGAGATTTTATTATCATCTAGGAGGATGACCGAATAATTTCTGCAGTCCTGTCCCGCTTCTCTGCAGGTTCCCTTTCTGACATGTCAGCTATCCAAACACACAACACGGAAAATTCCAGAAGCAGGCATCAGTTTTACATTCTGCACTATGCTGAGTAGCATGATGGCATCTCACGCTGTCCTGTACCCCAGGATGTGAATCACCCTCTGTCCGCCATATCCACACCACGTGCTCCCCTGCCAGCGAGTCACTTACCCGGCTATAAGATGGATTATGACTGCCATGGTGGCTCAGGGCTTGGCTACGGCACTCAGCACTATCCACCCTCAGAACCCACTCTCCACAGGGGACGGGGGACAACTGTACACTTAGTTCTCATGCTTGATAAAAACTCTGTGGACAAATTCTACATGGAAAATAAAAAAAAAAATATGACTTAATCATTGAGAATTTAACAATCGCCCCCAAGGAACAGGGCCAAGTTGGCAAGTTGGACGGTGTGAGTATGACTGGAGCAAGTGGTCTCCCCAGAAGAATGGCCCAGAAAGGCCAGCAGAAGAAGCCCGTGTCATGCTGAACACAAGGATGGGTTTTCCCAATCTACGCTAGCCTTGGCCAGAACATTCCAAAGTATAACACATTTAGCCTGGATGTGAGACAACCCGAGTCTCTATGAAATGTTTTTGTCCCCTAAGAACTTTCCCAACATGAGCTAAGACACTTCTGTGGTCTGATAGAGAGGCTTTGTGCCAACAAGCTCATCCCGTTTAATTGGCCAGGCAGCTGGGAGCAGAGTTACCAAAATGAACAAGGCACAATTCCTACAGCACAGCCATCACTGCTGGAATGGGGCCCAGGAGAAAGGCAGGGGCCTTCCTCTGAGGGTCCCTGGACACAGGTCAAGCAGCTGCCTCTCACTCGTAGGGGCGACCACTGAACAAAGCCACACCTGACTCCAAGAATCGAAAGCTTCCAATGGACAACAGCATAGGTTGATCAAGATCCACTGCAGCTGGGTTCAGATTCTACCTCTATCACTTCTTCATCCCTAACCCTGGGCAGGATCCTCCACCTCTCTTAAGCCTCAGCCTTCTTCTTAAAAAAAAAAAAAAATTCCTATCCATAGGGTGCTGTGAGGAATTTAGGTCATGCAACTGAGCCGCTTAAAGTGTTGAAACCAAGTCATCTCACAATGGGTGGTGGCTTTTATGACTGCTAAACCCTGAACGTTATTTTAGATCGGCAAGGGTTTTTTTAATTATTTTTTCCTCCTCGCAGCATCCTCTAAGGCCTATAGGTGGGCATGGTAGCCTGTCCAATGTCACGGCACTGCTTGCAGAGACACAAAAAATTCAAAGTCTGAGCTAGGCCTGTGGCTCAGACCGAGGGTTTGTTCAAGCCACCGATTTGTTAAACAGCCATCGCTGGCAGTGCTTTCCTTTAGTTTCTTAGATTTTGGAAGTCCAGAACTTAGGTAGGTTCAAAACAACATCTGTAGTCAGTCTCCAAAAATATTCTGTTAATATCAACAGGTGTCTCAGAAAAATTTCAGGAAGGGAGTGACGTCAGAGCACCATGAAATTTTATGAGCATTGCCTGTTCCCAACTGGCCCACTGGCTATATAAATCAATGTTTCTGACCTTTGCGATCAGAGCATCGGCTCAGGGTAACAATAGAAATAAAAAAATATAACTGACCAGCGGCGTAGACACAATCTTTAAACCTAGGGAAGCTGACCAGGGGGACAGGCTGTGAAGTCTTCCTTAAGTCACAGAAAAGTCAGCCATCAGTCTCAAAATGAGCCGAATCCCATCAACATGCCAGTGTCATAAACTACACATAGAGACATCTAAGAGGGAGAGACGGGGCGGCCACCGTGGCTGTGCTATTTCAAGAAGGGACAGGGGCCACCACACCCACCAGCACTCCGTGGCTCTGTGCTGCACTCTGCGTATCAGGATTTCTGGCTTTTACTTCCTGAAATATCAGCAACATTCTTTTCCGTCATTGCTTCCTCCACAAAGTCAACGACACAATGGCTTTAGAAAGTCAAGAAAAACCACTGCGAACAGTCAAAAGGCCCGAATGGCAACGTCCAGCTCCAACCAGACACTTCCTTTTGTTCCATAGCGTGGAAAAAAATCACATGGCGTGAGCCCACGGAGCTCAACACGCTTGTCTGGGTTGAAAAGTTCAGCATGATTAACTCCTGACTCTGCGGCGGCCCTGTTGATTTTGGCCCCACTTGGGGCACTCTTGTTTATTTGCCCATAAAGGATCTGTAAAAGGATGACCGGTGTTCCGGGTCTTTCCACTAAATCATCCCGGAGGAATGAATGATAAGCGATTTTTGTTTTTCCTTCAGCCCACAGGTCAAGGGTGACTCGCCCCAAAATATCCCCAATCCTTCCTCTAAACTAGAGTGGTTCTTTGTCAGGACGGCATCTGACCCTCTCACCTACATCGGCATTTCTTTTCCAGGGATAGCTTTTATACAATGGCTATGTTTCTCTCTGCCTTTTAGTTCTTCCTCTAACTGAACGCTCTTACTGGTGCTTCCAGATTGTAAACGGAGACAGAGGGGCGAGGCTTGGGAGAGGCATGGGGAAGAATCAGGACGCAGCAAGGGGAGATGTGGAAGTTTGGAGTTTACAACACTGGCTGCTGCTTTGAGTGTGAGGGCTTGGCATCCCCGTTATATCATCATAGCCCTTGGGAGCGGGCACCTGACTCTCTCTCCATTTCACAAAGGTGGAGATGAGCACAGAGGGGTCCAGTACCTGACCCAGGGTCACACAGCTGGTGAGACACAGAGCCTGCACTGCAGCCAGGCAGTCCGCTGTCCAAGCTCTAGTGCTTGGCCGGTTACACAAAGGAAAAGGTTCTAAGAACGCTTGCCAGGAACAGCGAAACACCCACCGGGCCAAAGTGGAGAGAGGAAGTTATTCAACTTCTAGACTAACCAGATGGGCCTTCTCTGCACATGCTCACCAAACCTCTGAACATATGAAAGTCTGCACATAAGGAAGTTTGCTGGTATTGTGGCACAGTGGGTTAAACCGCTGCCTGCGATGCCAGCATCCCATATGAGCACCAGTTCAAATCCCCACTGTTCCTCTTCCAATCCAACTCCCTGCTGATGGACCTGGAAATGCAGCGGAAGACGGCTAAGTACCTGGACTCCTGCTACTCATGTGGGAGACCCAAATGGAGTTCCTGGCTTTTGGCTTTTGCCTGGCCTATCCCTGGCTGTTGCAGTCATTTGGAGGGTAAACCAGCAGATAGAAGATCTCTCTCTCTCTCTCTGTCTCTCTCTCCCCCCTCTGTCCTTCTCCCTCTGTTAACTCTGCCTTTCAAATAGGTAAAGAAATCCTAAAAGGAAAAAGAAAGTGTGCACAATCCCACTAGTGATCTTCCCTTCCTTTACTCTCGGCAAGTCATTGCCGTTCCGAAGCAGCGGTGGTTCCCAGGGGCCATGCTGATGGTCTCTGCTCAGAGCAAGGCTCTGCCTGTGGTTCCAGTCATGCAGCCCTGTGATGACTGCCTTTCTCAGGAACGTCACACACAAGACACACAAGGAGCAGGCATCGGAGGTGTTAGAACGATCCAGGCAGACACAACCAGATGAATCTGTCAGCAGTTATGTACTGTTATTTATAACCATGCAGACCAGTGGCACAATTCCTAGCCAGAGAGCAGAAAAGAGACCGTCAAATGCCACGAGCTGCCTTGCTGCCCACCAACTGCAAATTCCTTCGGGGACCGCACAGTGACCCCAGTTTGTAACCAGTTCTGGGGCTCCCAGGGATGGCAATCTCTTGATGGGCTTGTCAAGTGCATTTTAGCAACCGTTTCGCAGGTGAAAAATCTCCCATCTCTAAGTTCTGGGCAGGCCCCAAGGTTCTCCTTCCACGCTCCAGATCGGACTAAAGATGTGTCGAGAAGGGCAGGCCAGGGTTCAATTCTTGACCGCTGGCCAGTCGGCACAAGTGACCGGCAGCCTCTGCTGACCACACCAAGCCATGTGAGGTGGTCGGCTGTTGATTTCTTCCACAGGAAGTCTTGCCCCATTAAAAAAGAACACCAATCTCGCTCTTTGTCCACTAAAAGGAGAAGAGCCCTTAATAATCCCCGTACATCGGTGCTTGTCTGTGCCCATTTATCTAGAAGCCTGCCCTGGGTCCACTCCTGTTACACAGCAGTTCATCAAATATTTACAGAGCAGCTCCTGCTCCGTGTTAGTCAGCAGGAGGCAAACAGACAGAGGGAGGGAGTGCTCACTTCCCTTTCGTTCCTGGGAGGGCCGGTGGGTGTGGTGAGATAAGGGTCTTAGTAAGAAGACTATAGAAGCTGTGCCTTGAATTCCTGGAAGGGCACTAACCATGCAGGGTCCACAGTCAGCTCCCCGGGCCAACTTCAACAGGTGACAGGGCCCAGGAGCCCAGCACAAACCGTGCAGACAAGCCAGCGGCTCTCAGGGAGAATCAGGGCACTGGGGAGTCGGGGCGGGGGAGGGCAGGCCGGGGCAGGTTGCCGGCAGGTACCTTGCAGTCACAGCCGATGGGCTTCCCACACTCCTCGCACGTGTTGGCGTAGAGGGCCTCGAAGCATGGCACACAGTAGGGGCTCTCCTCCCTCAGGATGTACTTCTTGCCAAAGAGAGATTCATTGCAATGGTGGCAGTCAAAACGTTCGGTCATCTTGACGCCGTGCTGTTCAACAACCTGTGCAAAAGAAGAGGGCAAAAACAGATCCCTGTGAGCATGCTGTGCGCCACGCATGCACAGGCAACAGCCACCCGTCCTCCCTGCGACTCATCTTTATCCAACGGGAGGCTAGTTCCTTGTGTGAATCACTGAAACGGTCGTAACTTTCAAGGATACGTTCCCCCACCCCTGCCCCTGGTCACTTCTCTGAAAGTACCAATGACCGTTGATTATGTGATAAAAGTGATCTCAATTGCAGCTACACGTCAGAACTGGCATCAGAGATCCTTGCCATCCAGCTGTGTGTAGGCTTCCAGTGTGTGACCCTGCCTGGCACCTTGTCCCAACATACACACAATGTGCCCATCCCTACAAGAAGATTCCTCATGAGCCCCCTATATGATTTATGAATTTCAACAGGAAGAAATCACAGAGGCAAAAGGGAGGGATACCTGATTTGGGAAATCTGACACTAGATACCAAGACAGCATTCCCTTTGGCATCACCTTGCATTGGGAAGTACCATCTATCCCTGCAAGGAAAAACCGCTGACATCTCTGTGGGTGAGTCATTTCTCCCAGGTTTAAAGGGTCCACAGTCCTCCTTCAGCTGCCTGTGGTCCCAGGGGGCCCAGCAGAGAAGGCTGATCACATGGTCAGACACAGTGGCTGTGGTCAACGGCTCTTCAGGTGAGATCTGGAGCCTTGCAAAGAGGAACCAGAGTGCATCTCCACGCAGGCTCGGTGCATTTTTCCAGGATGAGTACACAGAGTGCATGAGCAGGAAGGAATGGACTGGAGGTACAGAGGAAGAGGGCGCTTTTTTTCATTCCTCCTCCTCCTCCTATAACAACATGTTGGAACAATCTTGGAAAGAACAGATCTACCAAGGGACTACCTGGAGTGGAGGAATGCCTAAGGGGTGTTGAACAGTTAGTTCATTTTCTTTGGGAATTTTTTTTTTAGAGGAAAGGTTTGTTTTTGGGTGGGGGAAGCCCAGCAGGCCAGGGGGAAGAGGGATAGAGAGTAAGAGAGAGAGAGAGAGAGTGAGTGAAGAAGAAAGAGAGAAAGAGATCTGGAGAGCAGGTCCTGTTAAACCTTTGTCAGGGGGCAGGGACATAGGAGCAGTGGATCTCATTAGGGTGGGGATGGAGCTGACACCTGTGGCTGGGCCATCTGGTCACCTGGCTTCCAGCAATGGTGGTGGGAGGCTAGAGCCTAGGATTGTGTCTAGGGTGTAGATCACGCCACAGATAAGACCGCACCATTTTACTAACATTCCCCCCTTTTGTTTTTTATAAAGCAGGTGTTGTATGGGATTACACTGGTCCAAAAGTCCAGGAGGGGTGAAGGGGCAATGGTATGTCTTCTATAGCTGCTACCTGCTGACCTGAGTCTCAAGCTGCTATCTCCTGGGTGGGGAGCCGAGTGTATCCCTGCAGCAGCATTTGGTCCTCCTTCAGGAATTTGAAAGGCCAGTGTGTGGATGGAGGTCCTGGGGTGTGTTTTGTGGTTGGTGGGTGTCTAGGATCCCAAAGCAACTCAAATCCCTGAGGGGAGAGCAAGGTCGATGGGAAAGCCTGGATCCGAGTTACAGCACCAATGTAAGGCTGCCACAAAACACACCAAACACCAGAGTTAGAGGAAAGGTTTATTGTCAGGCAGAGGAAGCCCGATGGGCTGGGACGAGATGGTGAGAGAGTAAGAGAGAGAGAGAGAGAGAGAGAGAAGAAAGAAAAAGAGATCTGGAGACAGAGTGGAATATTTTTCTTAAGCGGCAATACATAATTGGCACAAGTGAGTTTTGTCCATTGTTAGATTGGCACCCTGGCTGGCTACATAAGCAACCAATGTTTCACAAACTCAACTCAATTTCCAGTCTTTTCAAACCATTTGAGAGTGAAAGCCCAGAATGAAAGCCTCTGGTACAAGTGAAATATCACCGCTTGGTTTATGATTATGGCAAAATCGATAGTGTTTATAAATTTTAAACTCTTGTGTATACAAAGTCCTGGCAACTATAAGCAAAGAAATGCACATCTTTCAAGCATCCATACTCAGTTATTTCTGTGTTTATAGAATATTTTCTTCCAAAAGCATAAAACACACAGCTGGATGCATGTGGCTCTTCCCGGAGCCACAGAAAGCACTGTCTGGACATTCCTGTGATAGCATCCCACGAGGAGGCTCTTGAGCATTTGACTTATTGTTCGGAAATCCCATGCATAAATATCCTTTGTAGAGGCCATCTCGGGTTGCAGGAGCCGGGCTGGCTGAAAATTCGATGCTTTCCTGGAACTCTTCAGCTATGGGCCTTTAAAGTGGTCGCCATTTATCTCATCACAATGGATGCTGTCTTTCCAACATCTATATTTTTTCAATAAAGCTCCACTTAGCCATGGAAGGAAAGCATTTTTGCCTATTCCATTCACACAAACATAAGAAGAATGGGGAACTTGAAATAAGGACAACGAAAGGAGAAAGAACTATAAATCATGGAATTTTAAAAGCTGGAAACAATTCCCAAGCTTATCTGTGACAAATACCTCATTTTATGGATGGAAAAAACCCAGAGCCCTGGAATATTAGAAGAGGATTCCCGCAAGTATTCCCAAAGATCCATCTAACTTAGAGAAAATGAACACCTAGGCTAAAACCAAAGGGGGTTCCATGTGGGTTGGCCAAGCCCCAGTACTTCTGGGGAGGGAGAGTGGATGGAGTGTGCCAGCAGGCTCTGCAGGGGCCCCTGCCTAGCTCTCAGCCAGTGAGAAGGGCACAGCTCTCCAACGTGATGACCATGATGCTCACGCTCCTCGTGGCTGTGATTCTGCCTCCTCCAATTCCAGAGGATCAGAGCAGAAACCCTGAGATTAAGCAGGGCTCCACGTCTGCTCCAAGCGTGACTGACACTAGCCCGAGACAAATGTCATCACCTCTAATGCTGCAGGCCAGAGAGGCGCTGTGACCTGCTCAGAGAGTCCAGCTCGGACGAGGCCACTCACTTCATTTCCATAGAATTGTTCCAGATTTGTGGTGGGGGGAATCCCTCTCTCGCCCTCTAAGAGGTCACGGCACCTTTAACCACAGGCAGAGCCTTTCAGCTTCATCAACAGAGCTGGGTGTAAAATGAGCACCCATCACTGATTAGGAGCAGAGCAGGATACTCTTGATCTAAGAAGGTTCCTGAAGGACTTCCAAAGAATTACATGGAGCACAAACACCAACAGTCGGAATATGTACTCCATTAGCTAATCGGAATACCTAGAGCTTCCCTTCTATCAGATAAGGCTTAAAGCCAACTCTGAATTCCTCCTTTTTAAAAACTGTGTACTTAAATCACATTAGCAATCGTCTCTTTAAAAAAAAAATATTTGCTTATGTGTTTATTTGAAAGGCAGAGAGAGAGAGAGAGAGAGAGAGAGAGAGAGAAAGATTGTCCATTCACTGGTTCATTCTCCAAATGGCCACAATAGCCTTTGTTGGGTCAGGCTGAAGATAGGAGCCTGGAGCTCCATCTGGACCTCCTATGTGGATGGCAGGGGCACAAGTATTTGGACCATTATCCACTGCCTCTCCAGGTACCCTAGCTGGGAGCTAGATCAGAAGCCAAGCAGCGGGGACTCTAACTAGCACTCCGATGGGGGTGCCATTGTCACAAGCAGCAGTGCTTAGCCAACTGTGCCACAACACTGGCCCCCTTAAGCCTTTTTTTTTTTTAATGGAAAAGTATATCCATAACTCTACATCTAAAGTTCTTATAACTCTGCATTTGTAATCCAATATGATACCTGGTTATTCAAGAAATAGAGATGTCACTCAAGGTTAGGAAGCTGCAAAGATGAGTAAGACCCAGGCCCTCCTCTCAAGGAACTTGTAGTCCGGTGAAGAACAGAACCCTATTCCTGATGGGTCACTAAGCTGTGTGCCCAGGGCGTGAACAGAGGCACGGGGATCAAGGCAACACAGAGGAGGAGGAACAGCCGAAAGGGCGGGGCTGGCTTCTTGGAGGTGAGGTTCACCCGTACTGGGAAAGGGTTGGCCGAGCAACTCTGCAGCTCAAGGGCAGAGTAAACAGAGCTGCAGAAATGAGCTACAGGGCAGGGTGAGTAGACACCCCAGGAAGATGGTAGGTCCACCCCACAGGGGCAGCAAATGATGGAGCCGAAAACAGAGTCAGGGACCACGGCAAGAGCCTGGTTTATGGTAGTGGATGTCCCCTACAGGCCAACAGGATTTCTCCTATTCTCTCCTGCAGCTCATGGCGCTGAGGGAAGCAGCAGGCCCTTACTCCAAGTCCGCTGTGTGGAATCGCGACTTTGCTGTGTAGGACAGGGGAAGAAAAAAAAACCAAAGGGCCATGGCTATTGAAAAGGGTGTACTTTGAATCGTTTCTTCAGATAACAGTGGGATGCCTTGGTTCTTTAAGGAGTTTCTAGCCTAATTGTGTACAATGTGCTCAACTCTGAATTCCTTATCTCATCTACAATTCCTGTCCATCGCCTGGCACACAGGAATGCTGGAAGGTTTAAACAGTTGCACAAAGGGAGACCCCTACTGCTGACTTGTGCAGCAAACTCAAACTGCAGAGTCCTGGAGCCCTCAGCCCTCCCCAGGGTTCAGTCATTCCTTGCTGTCATTTTCCCATGAGCTCAGAGTGAGACTGGGGTGTTTGAAGCAGGTGGATCCTAGGGTTCAAACTGGACCCCAGGCCAACCTAACTGCACAGAGAGAGGCAGGTGCAGCACGCAGGTCTAGGGATGACCTGAGAGGGTGTGGTCTCTGAATCATCTTAGTCCAGCTAAAATGCAGGAATTAGGGTTCAGGGAGCAAGGGAGCAGTGACAGCCTGCGCTCAACCACCCTAAATAGAAATTATCCAAGTCCACAGAATTGCAAACGCTCAGGGTGCAAAGCCAGGAACAAAGCTTGAGCGGCAGAAGTGTCAGAGCTAGAAAGAATAAAAAAAAAAAAAAAGAGTAGCATGAACAAAGAGGAGGAGGAGAAAGCAAAGAGAGGAACAGGGAAGCAGAGAGAGGTGGGGAGGGGAAATAGACGAAAGCTGGCCCAGGCCATGGAGTTGCGGCAGCTCGGCCTATCCCTCCAAGCAGCACAGCTAGGGGACTGCCACGCAAAGCCGGATTTGCAAAACTCCGCACTTTCTCATCCGCTTCGATGCCCTTGTGATCTGAGACCTATTTTAACCTGGTCTCCAAGAGCCCACTTCTGCCCCTCCTCCCGAGCCCAAAGAGTTTCTCCGTACCCATCCTGCTTTACGAGGCTCCGCTAATAGTCACTTCCAAAGAGAAATCTGCAAATGCCCCCAGGTTCTACACACATGGACAGAAGCAGGCTCCATCAGTGCCACGCAGACCCGGGGCAGAGGGGCGCCCCAGTGCTAACCAACAGTCACCCAGAACTTTTCAGAGACAGTTAGGAAATCTGATTGGATGTACATGGGCCCTTCCTAGGAATGCGCCATAAAACCCGCGATGCTTTCAATGCCTCTACACCACAATGACTGGCTGTGTCCCCCAGCAACCACAAGCGCCAGGCAGGTGGGCAGCAGGTGTCACCGAGACCTCATCAGCAAACACACCCGCAAGGTCAGGGGCGTGGTACATACCCAGCGAGTGCGTGGGAGGAGCAGCAGAGGCACAGAAGCACCCCGGAGTGCGCGCATGTGGGCAAAGATCAAGAGTGAAAACGAGGTGCATTTCAGGTGGGCAATCCACTCAGCAGAGCAACCTCGACGTGCAATGTGGCGTGGCATCTGATGCCTTGAAACGTCGCGCGGCAGATCCCAAGCTCCATTCTTTCTCGTCCATCGGCCCTCCTTGCACAGCAGGTAGAACTGTTCCTATTGCATTTGGATGCTAAACCCATAGAAACACACAACTGCACAGTCCAGGATGACTTGCCAGGCCAAGAGACAAACAGCCAGCCAGGAGACGTCCCCAAGCTTTGGCAAGAGAGCATCAGTTCCCCGACACGGGCTCCAGGTATCAACAAAAAGCTCTGGATGCGCCACACAGGAAGGACTCTCCACCCCAAGGCATGGGGCCAGGGAATGCCTTCATTGCTTTGCTTTCCAGTGGAAGGAAGCATCAATACACAAACACGGCTCACCCCAACACCGTTCCCACTACTCTAGCAGCATTGTTTTTTCTTCCCCACCCCTTTTTTTCTATTTGACAGATAGAGTTAGACAGTGAGAGAGAGAGAGACAGAAAGAATGGCCTTCCCTCTGCTGGCCCACCCCCCCGAAATGGCCACAATGGCCGGAGCTGTGCTGATCCGAAGCCAGGAGCCAGGTGCTTCCTCCTGGTCTCCCATGCGGGTGCAGGGGCCCAAGCGCTTAGGCCATCCTCCACTGCCACCCCCCCCCCCCCCCGGGCCACAGCAGAGGGCTTGGACTGGAAGAGGAGTAACTGGGACTAAAACCCGGCGCCCATGTGGGATGCCAGCACCGCAGGCGGAGGATTAACTAAGTGAGCCATGGCGCCGGCCATCCCCACTAAGTTTTATTTGTTTGTGAGGCAGAGTGATAGAGAAAGAGGGAGAGAGAGAGAGATCAAGATCTTCCATCCACTGGTTCACTCCCCAAGTGCCCGCAACACCTGGAGTTGGAGCAGGCGGAAGCCAGGAGCCAAGAATTCCATCTGCGTCTCCCATATGGGTGTCATGGACCTAGTTACTTGGGCCATCAGCTGCTGCCTTCCCAATAGCAGAAAGCTATATCACAAGCAAGGAGCTGGGACTTGAACCGGCTCTTCAATATGGGATGCAGGCACTGCAGGCAGCAGCCTAAGCAAGAAAGTGAGCCGTCAGCTCAAGAGACGCTGGCTTGTTGTTTTTAAAAACAGAACATATCTGGAATCCATTTAAAATCCATTTTTAGATGGTGGGACTGTAAACTATTTGAGACGGTAAGGTATGAGGCAGATTGTGCTTATCATTGTATAATACGATAGTTATGGATGAGCTTAATAAGCCTTTACTGAGCACATACATCTGTAGGGAGCTAGTATAATGTTCCACATAACCTGGTACCTTGCAAAAACTATGGAAAAACCTTAATTAGTCTCTGACAGCTTTAAGAGACGCCTGAATGCCGTAAACAGCTGTCTTCTGAATGAGTTTTTTTTTAAGGCTTTTTTTTAAAATTTATTTATTTATTTGACAGAGTTAGACAGTGCTGAGTGAGCCTTTGAATACCGAAGAGTGAGAAGACTCGGGAAAGCAGCGACCTTCAGCTCTCTTGCCTGAAGTGTGCATGACCACGAGTATTCCAGCATTCTGATCTCTGGACTTTGTCATCCAGCCCACAAGCGTGTACCCAGCAAGCACGATTTCCCAGGAATGGTGTTAGGCACTGGGAAACCGAGAAGAAAGATCCCTCTCTGAAGGACTTCCAGTTCAGTTCCAGCTCACTGGAATCTAAAGCGCTGTTCAGCGCCTATCTTGACGTTTCATCTCAAAACATACCGGTTCAGTGGATGCGAGGCAACCCAGGGCTCTGCAGGCTGGGGACGGAAGGCAGGCTGCCTCAAGCTGATGGACCACAAGGCTGCGGGGGTTGAGGGAGAGGCTCCACCCTGTGGCCCTCGACTGTCTTCTTAGGAAGGTTTGAGCAAGTTGTTGACGCTTACTGTTTCTACATCCACAAGATGAAAACCACCACTCTCCTTCACTGGGCTCCTCCCGCCCATGGGTGAAGTTCACTGCTCTCCGACTGCCTGGTCGCACACCTCATATGACCATGGCCAGCCTTTTCCTTAGCATCCTCCCAACATCCATCTCTGCGTGCTGCTGCTTTAGCACACTGCATCACAGACCCTGTCCTGATTGGCCTGCACACTTCCTTCTACTTCATTCATTCACTGCCGAATTCTTACTGGCTCCAAAAGTTGTTCATCCAACATGGGAGGATCTGTTGTCTTTTTGACAGCCAGTGTCAATATTCAGGACCTCCAAGGGTGCTCTTGGACATGCACTCTACTTGCCCATAAAGCTGAGCCAGCTGCTTCTCTCACTGCGTGTGGCAGGTGTCCCTCGGCTCACTCAGAACCACGCCCTAGTGGTAAGCGTTGTGGCACAGTGGGTCAGCTGCCACTTGGAATGCTCATACTCTACCCCGGAGAGCCTGGGATCCAGTCTCACCTCCGCCTTCCAATCTAGCACCCTGCTAATACACCTGTGAGGCAGTGGATGCTGGCAGGTACTTGAGTCCCTGCCACCCATGTGGGAGACCTGAATGGAGTTCTTGGCTCCTGGCTCCAGTCTGGCTGTTGGTGGCTATTTGGAGAGTGAACCAGCAGACGGAAAATCCCTCTCTCTCTCTCTCTCGCTCTCGCTCTCTTGCTGTTTCTTCTTCTCTCTATGTCACTCTTCCAAATAAATTTAAAAATAAATAAGTCTTTTTTTTTTTTTTTTTTGACAGGCAGAGCGGATAGTGAGAGAGAGAGACAGAAAGGTCTTCCTTTGCTGTTGGTTCACCCTCCAATGGCCGCCGCGGCCGGGCACGCTGTGGCCAGCGCACTGCGCTGATCCGAAGGCAGGAGCCAGGTGCTTCTCCTGGTCTCCCATGGGGTGCAGGGCCCAAGGACCTGGGCCATCCTCCACTGCACTCCAGGGCCAGAGCAGAAAGCTGGCCTGGAAGAGGGGCAACCGGGACAGAATCCGGCCCCCCGACTGGGACTAGAACCCGGGGTGCCGGCGCTGCAGGTGGAGGATTAGCCTAGCGAGCCGCGGCGCCGGCCTAAAATAAATCTTAAAATAAATAAAAAGGGGCCAGCGCTGTGGTGCAGTGGTTTAATGCCCTAGCCTGAAGCGCCGGCATCCCATATGGGCGCCAGTTTGAGACCTGGCTGCTCCACTTCCAATCCAGCTCTCTGCTATGGCCTGGGAAAGCAGTAGAAGATGGCCCAAGTCCTTGGGCCACTGCACCTGTGTGGGAGGCCCAGAAGAAGCTCCTGGCTCCTGGCTTCGGATCGGCGCAGCTCTGGCCTTTGCAGCCAATTGAGGAGTGAACCATTGGATGGAAGACTCTCTCTCTCTCTCTCCTCTCTCTGTGTAACTCTGACTTTCAAATAAATAAATAAATGTTTAAAATAAACAAATCTTAAAAAAAAAAAAACCATATGCCTATATGCCTAGGGGAACCTTGAAGTCACAGAGTATACCAATGCAGTTTTACAAAAGCCAAGGGAAGTTGTGACTATGTGCAAAATCCACTTGATTCACCCCACGGTCAAGATGCCAGCCTCGTCTCCTGGAAGACTCAGCCCTCGTCACTAGAGAAAGCTCATGTACTTTGTTCAAGACGGTCATCTGGAGGGAGTGGCCTCTCAGTGTCCCGCCACCTGAAATGCACCCTTGATAAACGTGGCTTTGATAAAACCTCAAGCTAAAAGCACACACAGACACAAATGTGTAAGGTTTTTGTTCTCAACTCAAGCTCAACTTTATGCTCCATGGCACCCGGCTCAGAGAGAGGCTCACCTACTCTGGCCCCACGGCTGACCAATGAAGCCACCTGAGTCACAGAGGCTGGTAACCGTCAGTGCAGGAAAGGAGTAGAAGCCAGACCTCCTGACAGCAAGTCTGATTTTTTTCCACTATCCGACTAGATGATTTCTACTGTTATCAAAAGCGGTTCAACAAGCAAAGTATATGACATGAGACCTCACTGAAAATGCAGGTGCACTTCCAATAAAACTGAGGAGCCAAGAACTCACTCAGCCCTCAAGTTAAAAGGTCTTGGGCCAGATCTCAGAACCACCAGTCACAGGCTGGGAACCTTGAATAAAAGCCGCTTTGATCTCTCTGTGCTCCGGTTCCTCTGTCTGTCAAAACGAGGCTGATAGTGACGCCTACAAATGCTTCCCCGCTTAGGAGGGGGTTCTGTCCTGATGCACTTGTGGTGAGCTGGACATATCACAAGTAGACACAGTGCATTTAATACAGCTGTCCTGCTGAGTATCATAGCTTAGCCTTCCTTAAGGTGCTCACATTAGCCACACTTGGGCAAAAGCACTGAACACAAAGCCTGTTTTATAACAAAGAGTTGCATGGCTCAGGGACACACGCAGATGGGCATTCTGGATGCAAAAACCACGAAACACAGCATCCAAAAACACAGGCGACACAGTTCCCTGTAGAGTGTCGCCGCTCTCCTGCCAATCTCGGGGCCGGCTGGCAACCGCAGCTTACTGCCGGTGGCCGGCGTAGCAACAGTTAAGAATATGGAAGCCACCAAACAACAAGGCTAGCTTGGGAAGAAAAGATCGAAAGTTGGGAGGACGGGTTCTACCGATTGGTTATCGAGTTCATATTGCTATCCCACAGTCATGAAGTGGAAAAAAAAAACCAGATAGCGAGTCCGTCCAGCATAAACCAGGAATCATCTGTATGCTGCTTGGGACACACACCTGCTTCCTAACAGCCCTGGGGTTAAGGCAACATCCTTAGCTCTGATTCTCAGTTGAGATGACTGAGGCACCGTGAGACTGAGGGGATCTGGCCATGGAGGCTGCAAGGTTGAGGGACCTGGATGCGAATCCAGGCGGCACCTCTTTCTGGCTCACTGCACCTGTCAGACTGCACTAAAATGAGGTTGAACAGGTCTGCACCAAAGTTAGCCCTCACCAATATCCTGCTGCGTAGATGCATTTTAAATCACAACAGGCTAACAAACACCGTGAAAGCCCAATTCTGTATATTAATAGGTCATCTTTAAAAATCTGGGATAAACTAAGTCTGAAAAACACGTGACAACATTTCTATATGAGTACACAGTGAAATATTATTTTTTGACCATGGTTTTACTAAAGTTTAATTTTTAGAGTGGGAATTCCTCTATTTCTTAGATTTGCCTCAATTTTTTTTTGTTTGTTTGTTTAAATCATCTTGAGGATACCAAAGCCTTCTCCCTCAAGAATATCATTTTAAAACTCGTGTAGGCAGAGAGTAAATGCCAAACATGTGAGATGCATTTGGAGTTGTTTGGAAGACAGTTCTCCTGATTAGAAGCTCAAATTCTGAATCACGTCTTTCCAAACTATGTTCACGGAAGAACACACAAACGCTGCTAGGGAAGACAGCTTACATTTCCCGAGACCGGGTTAGGCTAGTTCCAGCGGAACCAGGGATTTTAAAGGAAACAGGAACGTGATCGGTGATTCACTTAAAATGAAAAAAAAAAAAAAAAAAAAAAAAACACATTTTCTTCCTGCAATTTCAGGTGTGCTAAGATAGCCCCACAGTAGGACAAGTGACGACTTTTTTTTTCTCTTACAAGAAATCCATTCAAAAATAACCCAGCGGCTCAGGCTTTTAATTTCCGCACGAGTCGAGGCACGAGGCCACACCACACAGCAGCGCAGCCCAGCACGCGGGGACCGCGGCGCCGAGCCGGCTCCGGAGCGGGCTCAGCGGCTACCTTTCCCGCGACCGGCACGCTCGCACCCGCGGGCAGCCTGGGCCGGGGCGGCGAGCGCACCTCGCCAGGGCGCGGACGGCGCGGGGTCCGGCGGCGAGCGGAGACCCAGGGGTCGTCCCCTCCCCCATCCTGCCCCTTCCTCGCTCAGGGTCTCTCATTGTACGGCTTGCCCTCTCCTCCGTGGTCTGCCCCGCCCACGGCTCAGATCCCTTCTTCCTGGGACCCCCACAGCTCGGCCGCCCTCTCCCCTGGTCTGCGCCGTGGTCTTCGCACTCCAGTTCGGGTCCCCTCTCTCGAGGGTCTGCACGCCCCTGCGGGGGTCCCTTGTCTGCAGGATCGCCCCACCCCCGACGCGCGCGCCTCTCCCTGGCACCCTCACGGTATCCACGCGGCTGCTCCCCTCGCGGGTGGCTGGACACCGAGATACTCACCGGGCGGGCGGCGGCGGGTGGCTGGCGGCGGCGGCGGCTCGCAGCCGGCCGAGTGGAGCCGGCGCAGCTCCCGCCCAGAGATCCCCCGCCGAGTCATTTGCCCATATAAGGAGACGCACGCCTGGGCGGCGCGGGCGGCGGGCTGCGCGCTGGCACCGCGCACCGGGCGCGGGCGGCGGCGGCGCCCCTCGGCCTCGGGGTGGCCGCGCCCCCGCCGCCGGGCTGCGGGCTCAGCGGCCAGACTCCTTTGTTCAGTCTGCGCCTTGGATCCATCCCTCCGGGTCCTTGTCGCACGCTGGGTAGCTGGGCGCAGGGCAGAAGCCCGTGGAGGCGCAGGGGGCCGGGACAGGAGGGATGGGGCGGCGACTCAGGTCTGGCAGGGGGAGGGCGGAAGGTGTGCTCCTGGGACGCTTGCACCTTGGGGTGGTCTCTGCCGCACC
This sequence comes from Lepus europaeus, assembly GCF_033115175.1. Taxonomy (NCBI): domain Eukaryota; kingdom Metazoa; phylum Chordata; class Mammalia; order Lagomorpha; family Leporidae; genus Lepus; species Lepus europaeus. The sequence goes on from NC_084839.1 coordinate 94,221,772, forward strand.
CTGAAGTGAACCCAACAGATGACCAAGGAGAACCCCCTAGGGAGGGGACCCAGGCAGAACCCAGCACTCCAGGGCCAAGGAGACATCGAGTTGGTCCAAATTCCCCTCCAGGGCAGAAATCAAAAGCGAGGTGGGAAGCTTCGCCCACCACCACCCACAGAGAGCATCCACCCTCTGCGCCCTGGACGCTTGGTGGAGAAGAATGGCACCGCGCTCGGCCTGGCAACAGAGGGTACAGCTGGGACAAGGGGCCGTGGGAGATCCACACGCTTGCTCCAGACCCGGCAGCCAGGCCCCACGTAGACGCGGGTGAATGAGTGGGTGGTGTTGGAGAAATTCTGAGGACAGGCATGTTATTTTTAACATTCAGATGCGCTGAGTGTAATGCCTTCTGCAGAGAGGGTGGGAAGAATTATCCAATTGCTTTCTCTCGGCTGATAGTCTCTGCTCAAGGCCATGGGCGTGATGACCACGCCACCCAAGACCCCACCTGCAGACTGTCAGGTAGCCAAGCCCTGCAAGATTCTTCCAGGGTCATCCCCCTAATCACTCAGGTGGAGTGAGGCTTGGCGCAGACAGGAGCAGAGCCAGAGTGCGTTCGGGGAACCCAGCCCTGTCCTCATCCTAGGTCCCCCACCCACCTGCCTAAACCTCTGGTTTCTCATCAAGAACCCGTGCATGGGGCACAGGATCTCAGTTACCACTCAAAGTCAAGGCAGACCCGAAACTTGAAATTCAGCAGGAAGTGTGTGTAGAAAAGGCTACCTCATTTGACACCTGGCTACATTGTTTTCTGTATAACTGCAAATCACCCAGCCGTGGCCTAGTTCCCCAGCAGTGAGTCATAAGCTTCAGTTGGTAAAACATTTTTAAAATGATTGAGCTGTGGCACAGTGGGCTAAAGCATCCCTTATGGGCGCCAGTTCGAATCCCAGCTGCCCCTCTTCCAATCCAGCTCTCTGCTGTGGCCTGGGAAAGCAGAAGATGCCCCAAGTCCTTGGACCCCTGCACCCACATGGAGACCCAGAAGAAGCTCCTGGCTCCAGGCTTTGGATTATCTCGGCTAAGACTGCTGTGGCCATTATGAGAGTGAATCAGCAGATGAAAGACCTCTCTCTCTGTCTTTCCCTCTCTTTGTAACACTGCCTCTCAAATAAATATTTAAAATATTTTTTAAAAATGATGGAGCATTAAGTCTGCATTTATCTTCTTTTGCTTTTGTCTTTTTCCATTTTACTTCTAAGGTTTTCCAATTTGTGTTTAACTCGTTTATTATATATTTATTACTCTAGTTATTTAGTTCTCTAATTTTTCATTACCATGTTAGCTGTGTCATACAGATTCTGGTAGGCTGCATTTCTTTCTTTCTTTCTTTCTTTCTTTCTTTCTTTCTTTCTTTCTTTCTTTCTTTCTTTCTTTCTTTCTTTTTTTTTCGGACAGTGAGAGAGAAAGACAGAGAGAAAGGAGAAAGGTCTTCCTTTTTTTCCGTTGGTTCATCCCCCAATGGCAGCTACAGCTGGTGTGCTGAGGACGACGCACTGCACTGATCCGAAGCCAGGAGCCAGGTGCTTCTCCTGGTCTCCCATGGGGTGCAGGGCCCAAGCACTTGGGCCATCCTCCACTGCACTCCCGGGCCACAGCAGAGAGCTGGCCTGGAAGAGGAGCAACCGGGATAGAATCCTGCGCCCCGACTGGGACTAGAACCTGGTGTGCCGGCGCCGCTAGGCGGAGGATTAGCCTATTGAGACAAGGCGCCGGCCATGCAATTCTCTTTATTATTAAGAAACTTCGTCAATTTAATTTTGCATTTTCCTTTTGACCTAAGGGATACTGGGACGTTAGAAATGATTCTGTGGTAATATAGCTAACGAAACCCAGGCTCTGAAGACACACCTACCCAGTTTCTACAATAACACTGCACAAAGAAATGGCCGCGACAGCCAGATCTGGGTCAGACCAAAGCCAGGAACCAGGAACTCTTTCCTGGTCTCTTACATGGGTGGCAGGAGCCCAGGGACTTGGGCCATCTGCTGCTGTCTTCCCAGGTGCATTAGCAGGGAGCTGGATTGCAAAGTGGAGCAGTCAGGACTGTAGGCATTGCAAGCAGCAGCTGAACCTGCTGCGGTACGACAGTAGTTCCCTTATTTGGATTCTTATGAAAGAAAAAGTACTAAAAATACGTTTTTAATAAGAATCTAGGAAAATGGGACACTGACAGCATATTCAATGGTATGAAATTGTTAGTTTATTTTCAGTGTGATAATGGGAATATATGTACCCTTTCCTCCTCTTTTTTCTGAGATTTTCCTTTTCAGGAATAGTGTCAGGATATACACCAGTGAAACATGGGTTGTTTCAAAATAATTCGGGGTGGGCTGATCTATACGTGAAATAGCGTCAACTATAGGTGGATTGTCAGCCATAGCCGAAATGTAATGATGGATATGTGGGGGTTTGTTCTAGTAGTCTCTCTCCTTTTGTAATGCTTGAAAAATTTCCTAATGACAAAAAATTTAAATTAAAAATGCACATACTCTTTGCCCCTATGCCAGCATTTCCCCTTACAGGAAATTACCTTGTAGGTACACTTGCTCATGTGTATAATGATGTAGGTACAGTAGCATTGAACCGTGTTATAAGTGCAGCCACAGGGGTGTAATTAAATATAGCATGGGGCATTTTAAAACTATTTGTGTGCAGCTGTTAAAAAGACGGAAGTAACTCTGTTTACCAACATGGCAGGATCTCCAAGATGTGTCAACTGAGAAATACAAGCAGAGAACGCTGGGTAGATAGCACCCAACCTTGTGTGTGCATGAACAAAGGAGGGCGGGGAGGGGGCCAGAATCTACTTGCAAGTGGCTGCTTTTGGAGAGAGCTAGGGAGTTGGGAGTCAGGGGTGAGAAAGGACACGTGTACACTCTTTCGTTTCTTGTGAATTTTGATCTAAAGAAATGTAAACCCAAACCAGAAACATTTTGAAAGGAAAAGCAACATATGCTCCCTCCTTTAAGAGAAACAGCAAACAAATGCTGAATGAGATTTTCTAGAAAGTCAAGGGAAGCTAGCTAGAGATAAAGGAAGGGGGGTATACACTCTCTAGGTTTAATGGCACACGTGCTTTGGGGAACCCTGTCGTCAAAGGATAAGTGATTAAAAATTAATTTTCATGAGACAATCTGGGAAAATAAGTTTTGCAAAGCTCTATCTTGTATGTTGTTATATTCCTAAGACCCAACTAAAGTGCCTGGTGGGTGCTGTGTTCTTAATAAAGATGTGCACTGAGGGGCCGGCGCTGTGGCATAGCGGGTAAAGCTGCCTCCAGCAGCGCTGGCATCCCATATGGGCGCCGGTTTGAGTCTTGGCTGCTCCACTTCTGATCCAGCTCTCTGTTGTAGCCTGGGAAAGCAGTAGAAGATGGCTCAAGTCCTTGGGCCCCTGCTCCCACATGGAAGACCCGGAAGAAGCTCCTGGCTCCTGGCTTTGGGTCAGCACAGCCCAGTCTTTGCGTCCAGTTGGGGAGTGATCCAGTGGATGGAAGACCTCTCTCTCTTTCTCTGCCTCTCCTTTTCTCTTTGTGTAACTCTGACTTTCAAATAAATAAATAAATCTTAAAAAAAAAAAAAGATGTGCACTGAATGAATAGTGGATCACAGAGGAATTTGTGGCAAGTCTTCCATTTTGTAATTTTTCCTCATATAGCACATCAAATATTCTATAAAATGTAACAATCTCCATGACAGTTAGTTCCATCTCTACGTATGGCCTGGATTTGAGTCCCCGTGGTACTGGCTCTGTGACTTGTGGTAACCACAAAACCTCCCTCACTCTCTGTCTGCTCATTTGTAAAATGGGCTAATTGAGGGCAGTGTCATGGCCCAGCAGGTTAAGCCACTGCCTTTGGTGCCGGCATTCCATATGAGAGCCATATTCGAGTCCTGACTGCTCCACTTCTGATCCAATTCCCTGCTAATGCACCTGGGAAGGCAGTAGTTCATGGCCCAAGTGCTTGGGCCCCTGCCACCCATGTGGGAGACCAAGACGGAGCTCCAAGCTCTTGGCTTCAGCCTGGCCCAAGTCCCAGCCATTACATCCATCTAGGAAGTGAACCAGTAGATGGAAGATCTCTCTCTCTCTCTCTCTCTCTCTCTCTCTCTTTCTCTCTCTCTGTAATGCTTTCAAATAAACAAATAAATCTTTAAATAAATAAAATAACATTAATGGACTAATGACAGATACTTTAGGAAACTACTGTGAAGATCTTTCAAGTTGCTTTATTTAAGCCACTCGGCACCATTGGGAGAGCGGCTTGGCGGGTAGTAGGTCCTCACTGAACATGTGCTTCTATTCAGTGGTGGAGGGGAAATACGAAATGGCTTTTATTTGTATCAGAAGCAAGAATCAAGATGGGCTGCTTGCAAGACAATGTCTCTGCTCTTGATAAAAGCAAGCTTGGGAAGAACAAAAAGGGGGGGGGGGGGGGCGAGGCGGGAAGGAGTTCCTGGGCGAGGCACAGGAAACTGTGATGGGCAGGCAAGTCCTTCCTTGATGTGCTGCTCTCTCCCGGGATTCCCTCACCAGCCACCGACCCCCTTCCTCTCTGCCGGTGGGTTCCAAGCAGGAAAGGAGGGAAGAGGAAAATCCTTTTTGCAGCTTGCTCCTGGGAGCCCTGGAAACTGCTGCTGGCACATAGCTCAGACCTGCTCCTGTCTGAACAAGCCCTCCGGGTGTTCTCATGACTGCGAGTGCCTTGAGGCGAAACACCACTTAGGGCTTCCCACTCTGGGCACCCTAAGTCACCAGGAACCTGCAGAGATGTCAGGTTCAGGAAGGGGTGGACAGAGCCAGTGCAGATAGACTAAAGGTGGACTCGGGAACTCAGCCCAGCGACCAGCATTCCTTGGGCTGTCTGGGACAGCACAGGAGGGGGCACAGGTAGGGAGCACTTCCTTCCACCAGACCTGGATGATTTGCTCTTGATTCAGAGGGGCTCGTTAATTGCCTCACATGGTTGGAAGGTGAGTAAGTGTCTCAGATCGTCAAGCTGGTGGGAAGAGGGCAGGACTGAGCAAACCAGTGGGAGTGATGCCATGGGCCCAGGGAGGAGGCAGGTCCCTGCCTGCCTGCCCACCACACTGTGCCAGGCCCACCGTGGGGCTCCCAAAGCCGCATTCCATTGTTTTAGAAGCAATGTTTGCCTGGATCAAGCAGGAAAACGACTCCCAGCCAGCAGAGTGCCCTCCCGCCCGTGTCCTGGTGCAAACGTGCCCAGGGACCCCAGGGCCTTCCGCCCGTCCCGCTGCAGAGCCGCTAACTTGGAGGAACTGGCTCTGGTTACAGCTCCGATCCTGTTGCATCTAAGCTTTGTTCCTTTGTTTGTTGGACTTCCAGGAAAAAGCTGGGCTCCCCAGAAAGGTCAGCTTTGCCTGCCCCTCTTCCTTCTGCCATACTCTGGTTAAGAGCAAAAATGTCTGGCTCTTTCTTGCCATACAGAGTTTCCATATCCCTTTTTCTTCTTTCTCTCTTTTGCTCCAACTGATTTCATGGGTGCAAATAGTCAGCGTTCAAAGCCTCAAAACATGCCTGACTTAGAGCCAAATCCACAAACGACTTGGTGATTCTGAGTTTCCCATGTGCGTGGTTAAAGCTTCCTTGGAGCATATGATACAAGTTTCCATTGCGGCTTCGATAACTCAGTGAGAAAAGTTCTGTCGGTACACGAATGCCCAATAAGATGGACCCATTTGCACCCTCAGTTCATATCCATCCATGAAGGTGACTTGAGTGCAGCAGATGAACCCTGCTTCTAACGTGAACTCTGCAAGAATTTGTTGCTCATTTAAGATCCTTTTGTAGGGGCCTGCGCTGTGGCGCAGGGGGTTAGCTCCCTGGCCTGAAGCGCCAGCATCCCATATGAACGCCGGTTCTAGTCCCGGCTGCTCCTCTTCCAATCCAGCTCTCTGCTATGGCCTGGGAAAGCAGTAGAAGATGGCCCAAGACCTTGAGCCCTGCACCCGCATGGGAGACCTGAAAGAAACTCCTGGCTCCTGGCTTCAGATCGGTGGAGCTCTGGCTGTTGCGGCCATCTGGGGAGTGAACCAGTGGATGGAAGACCTCTCTCTCTCTCTCTCTGCCTCTCCTCTCTCTGTGTAACTCTGACTTTCAAATAAATAATAAATAAGTCTTTAAAAAAAGATCCTTTTGTAAATTGGCACACACAAATGTGCATGTTTTGAGAGCTCGCTGTGTCTGATCTCAGCCCTTGTCTGGAGTCATCCAGCCACTTCTCCATTTGCCCTCCTGGACAGCGTTACTCTCCTTGGTCCTCTGTCAACAATTCCAAGAAGTGTCAATGTCTGAGGCCTGTGCAAAAGTGGCACAATACGCTGTTTCGAGGGATCTGTGTTTGCTTCTCTAACAGAACTAAGAAGCACTTTCAAAAAATGTTCAGAGTTTTTTTTTTTTTTTTAAATATTTATTTATTTGGAAGGCAGAGTTATAAAGTAGGAGAGACAGAGAGAAAGAGAAAGAGAGATCCTCCAGCCTCTGGTTCACTCCCCAATGGCCACAATGGCCAAGGCAGGGCCAGGCCAAAGCCAGAAACCAGAAGCTTCATCCAGATCTCCCATGCCGGTGCAGGGGCCCAAGGACTTGGGCATCTTCTGCTGCTTTCCCAGGCCATAGACAGAGAGCTGGATCAGAAGAGCAGCAGCCGGGACACGAGCCGGCGCCCATATGGGATGCTGGTGCCACAGGTAGAGGTTTAGCCTACTACACCACAGTACTGGCTCCTTAAATCTTTAAAACAGATCTAAATAAATAAATAATATGTTCTGGGCCATCCTAGCCATGCAGATATTTTTAGAATATGCTGAGCAATTCCTTTGCACAGAATCAGGTCAGTCATCCACCTCCGCAGGGCTGGAGGGAGCCCCAGGGACAAGGGACTGTCAGGTGTCTGAAATGATCGCCTGCTGTTCAGCTCAAGAGAGCTTTTCTTTTTTTTTTTAGAAATTTTTTTTTTTATTTTTTTTTTGACAGGCAGAGTGGACAGTGAGAGAGAGAGACAGAGAGAAAGGTCTTCCTTTTGCCGTTGGTTCACCCTCCAATGGCCGCCATGGTAGCGCGCTGCGGCCGGCGCACCGCGCTGTTCCGATGGCAGGAGCCAGGTGCTTCTCCTGGTCTCCCATGGGGTGCAGGGCCCAAGCACTTGGGCCATCCTCCTCTGCACTCCCGGGCCACAGCAGAGAGCTGGCCTGGAAGAGGGGCAACCGGGACAGGATCGGTGCCCCGACCGGGACTAGAACCCGGTGTGCCGGCGCCGCAAGGCGGAGGATTAGCCTGTTGAGCCACGGCGCCGGCCAGAGCTTTTCTTTTTTTTGCTTTCCCTTTAACAATTCAGGATTCTGTCTCCATGGCGGTAACAAAACCTGGCTCCCAGAACTTGTTCACACGTTAGGGCCGCCGTTCTCCCTCCAGCTGGGTATGCACGGTGCGTCTATTGCTCTCCATTGCCATGGGTGCCCTGGGTTTCCAGGTTGTGCTAGAAGCAGATGAAGAAAATGCTCAGGAGGTTTCCTTTTTCCTGAGAGTGTGTCTGGGATGCTATCAAGCTGTAGGAGAGGAGTCTACAATCCTGAGCAAGGAGTGGGTCTGTGAGGCCCATTCCTGCTCTTGCTCTTTGCTGCCAGGGGTTCTACCTACAGCCTGCCAGGGAGCTGCTTTTCATTGTGGAACTTCGGGAACTCATGTCCTCACTGTGGGCTGCCAGGTGAGCTCCTGCTTATCTCTAAGAACCCAAATAAAGTGTCTTCCAGCAAGGTTGTGTGGGGTGCTGTGGATAGCCTTGTCTTTGATCATGACACACTAGCTTTCTCTTGTTTGCAACAACAAAGGAAAGAGAGTGCCAACCCCTTATAGGCAGAGATTGAGATGTCTGTTTCCACATGCACAGCACTTTGCAAAAGTCAATATTTACTTCATTTCATTCAGTTTTCCTGCAAATGTCTAAACCAACATAAGGCTGCCATGCAAAGACCACGGATGACACTACTTGAACTAAGCAGATCAGGCCCCTTTCTGGGTGGGACAGTTCAGGTTTCTGAGTACTGGGACCCACCCTGTGGAGAAGTTGAGTTTAAGGAAAGCCCAGGGGTGGGTATTTGTTGCAGCAGTTAAGATGTCATTGAGAGATCTTCACCCCATTTCAGAGTGCCTGGATTCAAAGTCCAGCCTCCATTCTAAATTCCAGCTTGGTGCTAATGTACACCCGGGGAGGAGCTAGTGGTGGCTCAAGTAATTGGATCCCTGCCACCCATGTAGGAGATTCAGAGTAAGATTTGGCTCCTCTCTTTGGTCTGGGCCAGTCCCAGCTTTTGCAGGCATTTGGAGAGTGAATCAGTGGGTGGAAAATCTATATATCTCTCTCTCTCTCTTTCTCTCTCTCCTTCAAAAAATTATTTCTTAAAGCAAAGCTAGAGATGTCAGCCAATGAGGACTTGGGAGTTCTTCTCCTTGGATTGATAGAAGTAACCCCCAGGCTGCACTATCCACAGGTATTCCTGGGCTGAAGATGAGGCTGTAGGGAAGCCCACGCATGGAGGTTCATGGGACACTGTCTCTCACAGGCTCACTTTTTTTCACAAGGGAGTAGCTACTTCTCCTGACCCATTTCTTGCACTGTTTCCTGGCCCTTATTCATCCATGGAGAATGTCACTCATTGAGAAACTTCCTTGATGTCCTCATGTACAAACTAGCCCAGGTCTTCGTTTTTTTGGAACTGAATCCTGTGAATTTCTGTGTTTAAATTCTACTTGGGATAATGTTGATTTTCTTGTGAATGTTTAAAAAACATTTAAAAATTTATTTTTGCGTTATTTGAAAAGTGGAGATATAGAGACAGAGCCAGGGAGAGATCTTCCACTTGCTGGTTCTTTCTCCAAATACCTGCAACAACCAGGGTTGGGCCAGGCTGAAGCCAGGAGCCTGGAACTCAATCATGGCCTCTCACATGGGCTGCAGGGACCCAACACTTGACCCATCACCTGCTGCCTCCCAAGGTGTGCATTAGCAGGAAGCTGGAATTGGGAGTAGAGCCAAGATTGAGCCCAGGCACTCCAACATGGAATGGGGTTGTCTCAACCACTGTGCCAAATGTCTGCCCCTTAGAAACTTTTGTGTATGCAATGGGAGCAAACGCAATAAAACAAAAATTCTGTGTCCTATGGAAATCCCAGTGGGTTCTCTCATCTACTCACAGCAGCATGAGCGTGGGTCATTTGTGGAAGCAGGTCTAGCAACAACACCTTACACACTGCTTCCCTTGGAGTTTGGTGCAGAACACCTCCCTACAACCATATCTATTTGAACGTAGACTCACTCAAGTTGCTGATGTATACGCATTCCTAAAGTAGACTAGACCCATAGAGTCACACCTCCTTGCACTGTCATCGGGGACACCCACAGAGGCATCCAGACCACATAATCCCCATTCTGACTTAAACGTCTGTAAGCTGTCTTAGAATGTTCCAACCAAGACTGGAACCAGCACTTTGGCATCTGCACAACCACAGGCTGCATTTACACCTTCAACCAGCCAGTTGGGTTTGCAGCAAGAATTCGTTTATTTTGGACAGGTCTGTCTTTCTCATTTGCAAGTTCTATGCACAAAAGGAGAGAGGACAGCAGCTCCTAGCAGGAACAGAACTAACTGGACTGGGGCCTGCGGGTAAAGCCAACACCTACAATGCTGGCATCCCATATGGGCGCCGGTTAGAGTCCCGGCTGCTCCACTTCCAATCCAGCTCTCAGCTATGGCCTGGGAAAGCAGTAGAAGATGGCCCAAGACCTTGGGCCCCTGCACCTGTGTGGAAGACCCAGAAGATGTTCCTGGTTCCTGGCTTCAGATCAGCACAGCTCCAGCTGTTGCAGCCAATTGAGGAGTGAAGCAGTGGATGGAAGACCTCTCTCTCTCTCTCTCTCTCTCTCTCTCTCTCTGCGTATCTTTCTCTGTGTAACTCTGACTTTCAAATAAATAAACAAATGTTCTTTTTTTTTAAAAGAACTAACTGGATTGACAATCTGTGAATATAAACCTGATTTCCCTGCCTCCGGGGTGCACTGTTTGAAAACTACCATGATTTTCATCTTTTTATTTGTCTATTTTATTTTCTCAATTGCTGATAGGCTGCCATTTTTGGTAGAGGAGAGTGACATCTGAGTGGGTTTAGAATTAGAGTTCTAGGAGCTGGTGTCATGGCGTGCAGCTAAATCCACCGCCTGCAATGCCGGCATCCCACATAGGTAGCAGCTCATGTCCTGGCTGCTCCACCTCTGATCCAGTTTCCTGATAATGCACCTGGGAAAGCAGCAGAAAATGTCCCAAGTCCGTGGCCCCCTGCCACCCACGTGGGAGACCTGGAAGAAGCTCTTGGCTCCTGGCTTAAGCCTGGCTCAGCCCCTGGCTGTTGCAGCCATTTGGGGAATGAAGCAGCAGATGGCACATCTCTCTCTCTCTCTCTGTAACTCTTTTTTTTTTCTTTTTTAAAAATTTATTTGACAGGTAGAGTTATAGACAGTCAGAGAGAGAGACAGAGAGAAAGGTCTTCCTTCTGTTGGTTCACCCCCCAAATGGCTGCCACAGCCGGTGCTGCGCCCCGCCGATCCGAAGCCAGGAGCCAGGTGCTTCCTCCTGGTCTCCCATGTGGGTGTAGAGCCCAAGCACTTGGGCCATCCTCCACTGCCTTCCCGGGCCACAGCAGAGAGCTGGACTGGAAGAGGAGCAACTGGGACAGAATCCGGTGCCCATATGAGATGCCGGTGCTGCAGGTGGAGGATTAACCAAGTGGGCCACGGCGCCAGCCCCTGTAACTCTGACTTTCAAATAAAAACAAATACATCTTTAACAACAACAACAGAAAAAAGAATCGGAGTTCTAGATTGGTTTCTTCCCCTTTGCATCTGAAAGGCTAGGAGGAGAGTGGATTTCTGGAGCCCACATCCAGCGTGGTGCCAGGAGCCACAGAGGAGGAGACAAGGCAGGGTCAAGACAGTTGCTTGTTGGGGCGAGAAAGCCCACGGGAGGTAGCAAGGGCCAGGGCGGCCTGTGGCTCAGAGGGAGAGAATGCCTTAGCATGACAAAGCTTTGGGATCCGAAAAGAAAGCCTCAGAGGCCGCTCAGGAAGAACAGTTCTAAGGGGAGAAAGCAGGCGAGAAGGGGAAGACTATGGGAAGAGCAAATACAAGGAAGGTTCTGTTTAGGATGCATACCAGGAGTCTGCACTGAGCTAGTGAATTTACATGCTCAGTAAGATACTGGAGGCAATTCACCTGGTGCTGCCCGGACATCAGTATTGGTTTCAGAGGGAGAAGCTGGAGTTCCCTCCGACATTGTCCCAGAACACTCATGCTGGGCATCAGCTCTTCCATGTGAGGCCATAGCATCCTAGGTCCAGGTAGGTCCAGCAAAATTACCAGATAGGGAGGAGACACCACTGTCAATCAGGGAGGTACCCCAAGTCCTTGGCTAATCCAAGTTTTGGTTCAATAGCGTCACTAATGTAATTTGGTGCCCGTTTAACTCTATGTGGATGCTTAAGACCCCTAAGAGCTGCTATTTTGTTATTGTCCCAAAGAATCCTGTTTCTGATGTGGAGCAAAGAATGTGGTATTATTGTTCCAATGCCCACCTAGGTCCTGTGTCCCTGAAACAGGAGGCAACAGCAGTGACGTAAAATCCACCCTGGGGCCACTTCAGGGTTGTTCTGGCTCCTCTGGAGCCCCTGAGCTGCCTCCGTGAATCAGACTGGGAAATCAGCTGGCCGTACTTCTCCAGGGAAGCAGGGAACAATGCCACCACTGGAGTCTGGGAAACCTGCCCCAGTGCCGCACCGGGAGAGCAAGCCAATTCATGCCTGCTTCCCACACGAGGGCCTCGCCAAGTTCGTCGGAATGAGGGGGACGAGGCATATCAGAACTACCTGGAGCCCCAGCGTGGTGACCGGCAGAGGCGGGTCCTGAGATGACCCTCTGCGCCCAGGCAGAGCTGGAAGCATGGTCTACAGTTCGATGTGGAAGGCAGGACCCAGAGCTCAGGGGGTCACGCCAGGACAGCGGTTGTCCAACCTCAGTTCAAACCAGATTTGGAGTGGGAGGGAGCGGGAGAGTTTTGTCTCCCAGATGGAATCAAGGTGAGGCCCCATGAGGCTGCTTGCCAGCTGGAAGAAAGTGTGGGAAGTCTTAAACCCAGGGCGCTTTTGTTGGCAACTCCTTCACCTTCTAGCAGCCCGGCCTGTCTGCCTCCTCTTACTGCCTGCACAGTCACCAAGCTTGTACCCGGATGAGGCCAGTCACCACCCCCCTGCCAATGGCTGCAAAACAAATGATGCTCTTTCCTCTGCACCTGCAAGGTGCAAAGAGGGTCTCCCGGCAGGTGCAGAGGAGAGGGTTAGACTGAACCTGAGTCTGTTTTAACTGAGCATTTATGACAGAGCTGGCGCCCTCGTGGGAATTGCTCTGAGCGACAGTAAGCAACCTGCTAGCTAGCAGATGTATTAGGGCGCTGTCCTTTGAAGTCTATTTTGATCGCTAATCTCTGGGCAACGTGTCACATAGCACGCTGCTTGATGCGTGGTGGCGTCCAAACCCAACACTTTGGTCTCTGTCTTAGATGAGAAGGATCCCTGGTTCAGCAGCCAGAAGGAAGTGTGTGGGACATGCGTCGTCTTCCACACAGTGTGTGGTTCTGTCGCACTGGCAGCTCGGAGGGGTCCAGAGAGGCAGGAAAGCATGTCACAAGATACAAGGTCAGAAGCTGTGAAATCTGTAATCGTGTCAGACGGACATCGGCAGTGCTGTAAAGCCAAGCCCAGACACAGCGGTTGGGAATGGCAGTACTCAGAAAAGCCACGTGACAGGACTGCAAAGGTGCATCAGAGTATTTATGGAAAAAATGGGAAGAAAAGTTTATTTTGGTACGATTTTTAAAAAATCCATGCATAGGTTTTTTTTTTCTTAATACATGTTTCCCAAGAACTTCTTGAAGACCCCTGGTATGTTCTGTTCTTTTTGACACCTGCACAGAAAAGCAACTTCAGGTAAGTTGTCATGGGACCAGTGCAGAGGTTTGTAAGAGCCTCCAGTTTTTGTTATTTTTTTTTCTTTTTTGCAAAATAACTACTGTTCCAGCCCCGAACTTCTCCATGACTTTCTTGTTAAATCCTTGTGAAATTTTAAGGGTGCAGGAGAGCCCCACTGGGAACCAACATAAAATAATTACAAGTGAGCCTCCCTGTGTGTCCCTTACTGCTTAGCTATTCAGATTCACTCATTCAAATTCCAGCCAGAAGACAGATCCTGGGGCCGGTGCTGTGGTGTAGCAGGTAAGGCTGTCACCTGCAGTGCTGGCATCCCATATGGGTGCTAGTTCGGGTCCTGGTTGCTCCACTTCTGATCTAGCTCTCTGCTATGGCCTGGAAAGGCAGTGGAGGACGTCCCAAGTCCTTGGGCCCCTGCACCCACATGGGAGACCTGGAGGAGACTCCTGGCTCCTGGCTTAAGTTCTGCACAGCTCTGGCTGTTGCAGCCAACTGGGGAGTGAACCAGCGGATGGAGGACCTCTCCTTCTCTCTCTGTGTGACTGTGACTTTCAAGTAAAAATAAATAAATCTTTTAAAATAAAAGATCTTAAAACAAGGCAGACTGACACTCACCACATCCCCAACTGTAGACAGTTGATGGAGCATACTTTCCTAGTATAATCTTTGAGCTAGTTTTAAATCCTACTTTTTAAAAATGAAAGAAAATTATAACTTTAGAGAGTATTGTCCACAGAGCTGGTTCATGTTCCAGTTGCTCCACTTCCGATCCAACTCCCTGTTAATGTGCCTGAGAAAGCAGCAGACAATGGTCCAAGAACTTGGGCTTCTGCCACCCATGTGGGACACCTGGACAAAGCTCCTGGCTCCTGGCTTTTGGCTTCAGCCTGCCCAGCCCTAGCCATTGCGACCACTTGGGAGAGTGAACCAGCAGATGGGTGGTATCTCTCTCTCTCTTCTCTCTCTCTCTCTCTGTAACTCTGCCTTTCAAATAATAAATCTTAAAAAAGGAAGCCAGTGCCAGCAGAGTGCTGCTGGGAGACTGGCAGCCACCAAAAGTGGTTATGTGTGGGTTGGATGGGGCCAGTCCCTTGCTTTCGGTGGATGAATCTGGCTGAGATACTGGAATCTAGAAGAGGCTCAGTTTGGAGGGAGGAGATGCTGTCAGTTCTCCACCCAGCTCTCCCTGAGTCCCTTTGAGTCCATTATTCTTTCTGTGTGGGCAGCCTTGGGCTATGGGAGCACCTGAGTGCCCCTGTGCAGCAGCTGATAGGTGTGGGGTGGGCATTCCTCCAGGAAGGGGACGGAGCACCCCTGAGCGGTCAGGCTGAGGCTAGACCTGGCCTGAAACGGCACCCTCGCTGAACTTCCCTGCCCTGCCTCTTTCCTCCGTTCCTTACAGAGGCACATCCTGGAGAAAAAGCATGGGACTGAAGTCCCAAACTTCCAATCATGTCTCTGTCCCTTTCCGGTGACTAAGGCTCACCCTGAAGCTACCAGTGGTCACCAACCCTGCATCAGCTCATTAGCGTACAAAGACATTCACCACCTGGAGATTCCACAGCACTTAGGAAACCCGGGAAGAAGACTAAGTAGGTATTTCACAGCATCGCTAGCTCTCAGTAGCTCCTCAGTAATAGATGGCTTGAATATATATATATATATATATATATGTATATATATGTGTATATATATATGTATATATGTATATATATATATATATATATATATATATCTACAACTGAGGTCTAAGAGACATCATCCTGCTTTGATCCAGAAAGTTATACATGTATATATATATGTGTATATATATATATATATATAGTGCACAAACACAAATGTATGTAGACATTAAAGCATTATGGTAGCAAAAAATGGGAAATTAGTCTCAGTGTTTCCAGGTAGGGCAGGAGTCAAATCATTCATCTATACAATGAAATGCATCTCTCTATATGGAACAATGGAGCATTAAGTGAAAGGAGACAAAACCAAATCATTGAGTAGCATTATATAATGTGTAAGAACTTGGCAACAATAGTTGTTTCTGGAGAGAACTGGAAGACTGGAGAATGGAAATTTGAGGAAATGAACTATAAAGGGTCTTCAAAAAGTTCATGAAAAACATATTATGGGGGCCGGCGCTGTGGCACAGTGGGTTAAAGCCCCAGTCTGCTGCATCGGCATCCCATATGGACACCAGTTCGAGTCCTGGCAGCTCCACTTCTGATCCAGCTCTCTGCTATGGCCTGGGAAAGCAGTAGAAGATGGCTCAAGTCCTTAGGCCCCTGCACCCATGTGGGAGACCTGAAAGAAGCTCCTGGCTCCTGGATTCGGATCAGTGCAACTATTGTGGCCATTTGGGGAGTGAATCAGCAGATGGAAGACCTCTCTCTCTCTCTCTCTGCCTCTCTATAACTCCGCCTTTCAAATAAATAAATAAATCTTTAAAGAAAGTGCATATTATGAAAAAGCTATGTATGGATTTCAAGCTTTTTTTAAAGATGTATTTATTTATTTGAAAGGCAGAGTTACACACAGAGAGAGGAGAGGCAGAGAGAGAGAGAGAGAGAGAGAGAGAGAGAAAGAGAGAGAGAGAGGTGTTCCATCCACTGGTTCACTCCCCTACTGGACGCAAAGACTGGAGCTGTGCTGATCCTGAGCCAGGGGCCAGGAGCTTCTTCCAGGTCTCCTACATGGGTGCAGGGACCCAAAGACTTGGGCCATCTTCTACTGCTTTCCCAAGCCATAGCAGAGAGCTGGATCGGAAGTGGAGAAGCCAGGTCTCGAACTGGTGCCCATATGGGATGCCAGTGCTTCAGGTCAGGGCACTAACCCGCTTTGCCACAGCACCGACACCTCAAACATTTTTTTGCACCAAAATACCAATATTTTAATTCCATTTTCTGTAGCCTTTGTGAAATACACTAGTACTTCTTTTTATTTCTCCTTTTGCACCTTCTGAAGTTTATACCAGGCATATTGCTTGTCTTGCTATTAAGTGCTATGTTTAGGATGTTGTTTGTGTTGAGAGCTTGGTCTTCAGAGTTGATGAGGTGGGGTCAAGGAAGCCCTGTGTCAATCAGGGATGTGTTCTTGCAAAAGATGAAGATATTTCTGCTGGGACCCTGCTTAGTTCTCTAGAGAAGTTTGCTAGAAACCCAGAGCCTGGCCCTACTCGATGTCTCTCTCGTTTGCTGCATTGGAATGGGATCTCCCACACATCTGTCCCCACCCAGAGGGCCCTCACCAGAGGCTGCATCGTGCTGGTTGGACTGTTAGCCTCCAAAACTGTGAGCTAATTCAATGCCTCTTATTTATAGAGCTTGCCTGCCTCAGGTGTTTCATCACAGCAATGACGAACTAACACAACAAATACAATAAATAGACATTCGGTTACTTTTCTCATAGCTAAAACAGGTTAAATGATGTCTATAAATAATACAATTGATAATGCTTTTAAACAGTGATTGCAGGTGGTTTCACAATAGGCAAGGAAATAGTCTGAGGCACATTTCTAAGAACAAAAACTTGTCTGTGAAAATCACACTAAAATGTGTTGAGCAAATGAGCCTGAAAAGTTGCTCCTAAAATAGAAGCCAAAAAGGAAAAAAAAAATCAAGCAAAGCAAATTTTGTAAAAGCACAGAAAGACATGCACATCTAAATTATTTCTCTATTTCCTTAACCCCAAGCTAAGCAGCAGGGTCTCCATCAAACTGAACATTACTCAATGGGAGCATAGCACATATGGTAGAATTTTCTAGATTATTGAAGCCAACAAATACATCTTTGACTCTCAGTTTTATATAATAGAGATAGATGAAGGTTATTAGGGAGAACTGAAACTGTGTGTAGAACCAAATTCAATCCATTTCAAGTTTAATTAAACCAGCTGTTCTCTACCCTTTGGTCCTCATAATCCGTTTACATACTTTTAAGTTACTAAGGATCCCAAAGGGCTTTTGTTTATGTGGACTATGTCTGTCAATATTTATTGCATAAGCATTAGAAGTGACCCAATGGTGTATTTTCATAAGAACTTAGCTAAGCCTAAGTACAGGCCTGATGCCAGGGCCTAGTCCCCAGCTGCAAAGGGAGCTAAGTGGGAAAAAAAAAAAAAAAAACAAAGTAGATCAACTGATGGGCTCACTTAGCAGAAATGAGTGGAAAAGATTCCTGTTTTCATGCAGGAAAGAATTCACAGGGGAGTGGTAAACAAGGCAGCAAGGTTTAATGAGGTAGGGCATCCATCAGAAAGGACGGGCACCTCTCCAGACAGAATCTGAGAGAGAGTGTCTAGTTTACATTCAGCCTGGGGTCCAGTTCATCCTGCCATTTCTCCCACCCCTCCTCCCTCTTCTCCTGAACAGAGGATTTGCTGAGTGTCAGTTAGGTAGCATTCCTCCCAAGGTTTTACCACCCAGTGTTATCAGTCTGGGTAGCTCACCTGACACAGACTCAGGGGAGGCTGTACGGTTTTATTGCCCAGTGTGATCAGGCCGAGTAACCCACCTGGTGCCAGGCAGAGGCGATCCCTCTAACAGGCTTCCCTTGGGAGAAGGTAGGACCACCTGCAGGGCTAGCAGGGTAGGGGCAGGACTTTGTAATGTAAAAGGCTAGGCTGTTTCTAAGACAGGTTTCCAAGGCTGTTACATTCCTTTTCGAACAATCATAGTATAACCTCTCCCTCCCCCAGCCTACTTGCCCAGCAACACC
The DNA here is from genome assembly GCF_033115175.1 of Lepus europaeus. Lineage (NCBI taxonomy): Eukaryota > Metazoa > Chordata > Mammalia > Lagomorpha > Leporidae > Lepus > Lepus europaeus. Next base: position 94,239,582 of record NC_084839.1, read on the forward strand.
CAATCGCCATTCCCCTCCCCCTGCCCTTGCTTCAGGTATAGTATTGCTTTTAGATTGTGACTCAGAGTTGCTCAACAAATGAGGAGCCCAGGGAAAGGATTCCTGCATCTCAGGGATAGAAGCAGCTGAATATCGGAGGGCAGTGCCTGTTTCCACTCGCTGATCACTGCTGAGACCTGGTTTCAATAAGCGCCTTGCTTTGTGCTTCCTTCATGTTTCTGAGTCCATCCTTTGGTGGGTAGGTGGTCTCAGGTGGGCTTATCTCAAACAATATGATATTGAAAATGAGAACCTAAAAACATTAATTCATTTAAAAATAACAATAGGTGTGGGAGTTGACAAATTCATATTGAACTACAACAAAACTTGACAAGTGGTGGTTTCTCAAGTATTAGTTGCAATATAGAACTTGAAACTATTTCAATAGGCTTTTCATATTCTTTTAGAGTAAATGCTATTTGGGGTCTTGAGTATTGAGCCTATCAGTTGTATTTAGCCAGTTGCCAGCAACCCACATCAGAGTGCCTGGCTTTGATTCCTGGCTGTTAACTCTAGCTTAACTCTGGCTGTTAACTCCAGTATCCTGCTTGTGCTGACCCTGGGAGACCCCGGGAACTCCACAAGTAGTGGAGTTCCTTCCACCCAATGCAGGAGACCTGGATTGCCTTCCCAGCTCTTGGCTTTGGCCCCAACCTAGACCTGGACATTGTGGGTATCTGGGGAGTGGACTAGTGGATAGGAACTCTGTCTTTCTCCTCTCTTTCCATTTTTGCCAGATAAACAACATTTTAACTCCAAGCTTTCCTTAACTAAAAAATCTGGTCTATTTTGACCTTTAAGGGTGTCTCTTACCAACATGCTGTTTTGTTAGGTTTAGAACATATTGCTTCGGCAGCTCTTCCAAATGATGCTACATTGCACATGTGAACATGCAGCTCACCAGAAAAGTCTTCTCATGTTGAAAAGCTGTCAGGCTCATGATGGCAGATCTTAGTTTTCCAAAATGCTTTTTTTTTTTTTTACTGAAATCTCAAATTGTGCCTTTGAAAACAAATACTAACAGTTTTCCCTAAAAGGACAGGCTACTCTGTTCACTTTTAAGAAAATCTCACTATCAAAATCTGAGTTTGTCTCAAGTACAAATGGAAAAAGCATCTTGATCAACTCTGAACTCAACCATCACACACAGAGCCTTCGCTCCAGATAACCATAGTCTTTGAGGTGTAGAGAATACTTCGGGCATCTTCTATTTGGTCATGCTGAGTATTAGAAAGACATGTGTTTGAGGGTCCAGGTTTGGTAGCTTTAATCACGGCTACTGTTTCGTCAGGGTCAGTGTAGAGTGAGGCTGGACCTTTCTCTTTCCCACAAGCGCTCAGTGGTGAAGGATGTGATGAGAGCACCGGTCTGGTTGGGAGTCGCTGCCTGGATTCCTGCTGAGGCACTAGGAGTTTCCCCCACCACGACTTTTGTGCCCAGCATAAATGGCAACACAATGGAAAGGGCATACATTACTAAAATGAATACTCACCCATTGAGAGCCACTGCACTAAGCCACGTTAGGTGTGAATTGTTATGTTTCATAACAGAGGAGTAGACTATTCCTTCCCCCCCACCCTACAGTTTGCACAGCTAATGTCTCATGACTGTTCTCTTTTTTTCACTGAGCCTACTGAGCTGACCTTCCCAACTCCTTGGTCTTCTGGGTGAAGGATGTAGCTGGACAGATGAGTACCAGCAAACTACCTGGACCACAGGGAAACACTCCCTAGTGGAAACCATTTGTTTCCTTCCCATGGAAAATAAACCATCAGAACCCATGCGGTTAAACACTACCACCAAAAACCTCACAAAGCACCTGAACCACATGAGTAGGTCAGAACTGCAAGGACCAAGAGAGCTGAGTCTACAAAACTAGGTACCATTAATGATCCAAGTGCCATTAGTTGTGTTTTAGTTGAGATGAAGCAGTGAGCAATTTCAGTTCTGCACCTGACATTTCTATGGATACAACTGTGGATGAAGATGTGCAGACAGACAGGCCTTGATTTCTTCTTTAAGACCTTGGTTCTCCATAAAGTATATTTACACATTTAGTTTCTTGGAGTGGTATTTGTAGATGGTGTTTTATTCATTGTATGTCGTAGATCTGTCTGCAAAGTAGGGTTTCCTATACTCATTCGTCAGAAAGATAGACATGCAGATCTGTAGAAGGCTCTTCAAGGAGATCAGGATATACCACCCCCAAAGATGCTTAAAGATTATTCTGAGCTGAAGGCAGAGAAGAAGGAACAAACACAGAAAACCCTGCCACCCTCACCCCTGATCTACCTAAAAGTAGGAATTAAGTCTCTCTTTGTGAAGGCCCCCCCACCCCCCACCCCTTACACTAGGAGAATAACAACCTTCATCCCTGGAGACAGACCAAGACGGGTCTGCAGGAGCAAGTCTTACTAAAATAACCCTGTCTTCCATTAGTTTCCTCCATGTTTTTACCTTCCTACCAGGTAAAACGCCCAAATCCTTTTTCCTTTGTTTTATCACTTCTCTGCCAATCCATCACTCTCTGTTAACATGGTATATAAATGCCTGGACTAACGACTTCTTTGGGTCTTTACTTTTCTTCTCTGAAGGTCGCTGCACGTGAAAATTAAAATATTAACATTAACGAGCCAGTGCTGTGGTGCAGTAGGCTAAGGCTCTACCTGCAGCACTGGCATCCCATGTGGGCACCAGTTTGTGTCCCGGCTGCGCCTCTTTCGATCCAGCTCTCTGCTATGGCCTGGGAAAGCCTCAGAGGATGGCCCAAGTGCTTGGGCCCCTGTACCTGTGTGGGAGAATCAGAAGCAGCTCTTGGCTCCAGGCTTCAGATTGGCTCAGCTCCAGCCCTTGCAGCCATTTGGAGTGTGAACCAACAGATGGAAGACCTTTTTTCTTTGTAGCGCCACCTCTTAAATAAATAAATAAAATCTTTAAAAATATTAACATTAAATAATACTTGTGTGCCTTTTCTCTTGATAATCTTTTCTCAGTCGAATTTGCAAACCCCAGCTGTAGAATGCAAGAGGTTGGATGAAAAGTTTCGTGTTCCTGGCCTACACCCTACAGTCCTGCATGGTCAGACACACACAGTAACTGGTCAAGGTTTCAAGAGGAGAATTGGCTGCTTGGGTTCAATTCCATCTTGTAGAGATAAGGCACCCAATACCCCTTGTACTGGTCTTCAGGGCTGGAAGGCACAAACAACAGAATTTTCTGGTCTCACAGATCTGGAGGCTGAACATCTACGAGCAAGGTGTCTGTAGAATTGGTTCCTTCTGAGAGTCCTGAGAAAGAATCCATCTCATGCCTCTCTCCTAGCTTCTGGCAGCTTGCTGTCAATCTTTCCTGCTCCTTGACTACTAGACTTATTACTACTACTGGTTCCATCTCCATGTTCACATGGTGTTCCCCTCCTGTACATGACTGTGTCCAAATTTCCCCTCTTTGTAAGGACATCAGTTACATCAGATTAGGAGCCCATCCCAATGACCTCACCTTAACTATGGAGGTGAAGACTTCACTATATATACATGTTGTCCAGAGGCGGGGGACAGAATTTCCACCCATACCATCTGTAGTAAGAATAGTAACAAATTACTCATAGCTAATAGTAAAGTAGGGAAGAATCTACTGGGCATTGGGAAGAAAGAACAATGGCCAAGGAGGGGGGAAGGGTAAGGAGAAGAGGGAAAGGCACGCCTTTGGTCCCTGGGCCACTTAGCTCCAGAGGCTTTGTCCACCCCGTAACATCTGGAGCTGTGCAGAGCCAATGCAACCCAGTGTTCCTGTATCCTGTATTATGCTAGGTCACTTGTGAGAGAGATTAGTAGAGTAGATTGGTGTCAGAATCCATGCAGTCTGAGCCTCTCTTGATAAATCAAGTTCTCCAATGGGAATAAAGTGGACTTTGCTCCTGTCTCATTAGCACTAGCTTGTCTCTGGCTTGGAGGGATGGCTGGTCCTGTGTCGAGTTCCTGGGATAGAGTCCTCGTCAATTTGATTTGGTGCTAGGCATCTGGGACCTGAGGTCACAGGCCAGGGTATTTCCACATGCATGTCTTCAACCAGCCACAATGGAAAATGCTAGCAAAAATATTCCAATTAGTTCCAGCAAGTAAAAGTTGAATTCTCACATGCTGAGCACTACGCTGAAGCTATGTGAATGGAGTGATAAGTAGGCATTGCATTGGTCATTATAAGGAATCTAGAGATCATTTACATTTCTTTTTTTTTTGACAGGCAGAGTGGATAGTGAGAGAGAGAGAAACAGAGAAAGGTCTTCCTTTTTGCCGTTGGTTCACCCTCCAATGGCTGCTGCGGCTGGCGCATCGTGCTGATCGGAAGCCAGGAGCCAGGTGCTTCTCCTGGTCTCCCATGCGGGTGCAGGGCCCAAGGACTTGGGCCATCCGCCACTGCCTTCCCGGGCCATAGCAGAGAGCTGGCCTGGAAGAGGGGCAACCGGGATAGAATCCGGCGCCCCAACTGGGACTAGAACCTGGTGTGCCGGCGCCGCAAGGCAGAGGATTAGCCTGTTGAGCCACGGTGCCGGCCGAGATCATTTACATTTCTAGAGAGTTGTGTAGACTTTAGTCATGTACTATGTCATTTTATATAAGGGACTCGAGCATCTGCAGATTTGGGTATCCATTAGGAGTCCTGGAACAAAGTCTGTGTGGATGCTGAGAGAAGACTCCACTCTACAGAGAGCCCGACGCCTAGGGTAAAGAAAATAAACTAGGTTCTTCTGATCAACAGGGCTAAGTTATTCCAGCCTCATTCCACTGACATTTTTTTAAAGATTTATTTATTTATTTGAAAGGCAGAGTTACACAGGGAGAGGAGAGGCAGAAAGAGAGAGAGAGAGAGAGAGAGAGAAAGAGAGAGAGAGGTCTTCCATCCACTGATTTACTCCCCAATTGACTACAATGGCCAGAGCTGTGCCAATCCAAAGTCAGGAGCCAGGAACATCTTCTGAGTCTCCCACGTGGGTGCAAGGGCCCCAGGACTTGGGCCATCCTCCACTGCTTTCCCAGGCCATAGCAGAGAGCTGGATCAGAAGTGGAGCAGCTGGGACTCGAACCAGCGCCTGTTGCTGGCACTGGAGGCGGCAGCTTTACCCAGTACACCACAGCACCGGCCCCTCCACTGACAGTGACATTGGACCTGACCATCTGATCAAGGCCTAGTCATGGTGTTGGAGGCACAGTTCCATGCTGAACCCACCCTTCCATCAAGTACTCGACATCTTAGGATTTGGCTTCCGGAGCTATTTCTTTGGTTTAGTGGAAAAGATACTTCTGTTTCCTCACCACGCCATTTTTATATTTAGGTCAGCGTTTAGTAGGAAGTCAGCTGCCTTTAGCTTTTTGTGCCTCTTGGAGTCCTGTAGTTGTGTGCATTGATAACAGAGCCCAAAAGAGTTGCTTCCATGAAGAACTGCAGGAAAGGGCGGCTCTACCAAAGATGTTCCCCCAGTGGAGAAATGGATTCAGAAAGAAAGGGTCACAGTAAGAAACAACTGTTTGGCCTAACAATGGTTGCTTTGCTCACTTTGCTAACTTGGTTGCCTTTTGCTTTAGGTTTTCAAAGGTGTTGGTGTATTGGTGAGAGTGACAAGGCGTCCTGCCCCTGTGAATTCTCACTGTTCCTGGCTTTCCCTCCTTGGCAGCGAGATGGGTGTGGAGTTGGACATCCTGAGCCTGGGACCGTGGAGGTCCAATGTGGATACTCAGTTGGTGTCTCTTAGATAGGGCAAAGCCACAATTGTGATTGGAACAAGGGGCCACATCCAGACAATATCTTCTTATTGACTGATAGTTTCCTCTTGGTTTGCTTTACCTTTTTATTACAGGATTAGAACTCTCAATGAGACATGATCTACAAACCAAGCCACAAGCCACTTAGAGACATCGGGATGATTGAAATCAATTTTCCGCCCATTTGCTTGTCCTGATACATGCAACCTGTCTTTGACAACAAAATGCCCCCCAGATGAAATGTAGTGAGGTTAAATGCTGCATGCCGGCACAGTACGTCTTGCGGTTGATTTTTGAGTCCTCTTTATTTTGACTGATTGTTTGAGAAACTACAGTCTGAAGCAATTATACCAAAGGCTGCACCGGCCAACGTAGCAAAATCAATGCAGAATGATTATATTTCATTCTGATCTTTTTCACTCTGTAGCCACCGTGTCTCTCAGATCACGAGGAAACCAAAATAAAGACTACAGTCAACAGTGTCACAACTAATTTCCTCTCCCTCTCCTTGTCTTTTCCTGCAACTCGGATGTCCTGGGAAACGCAGAGTCCCGTGATAGCTGGCTGACGTGGGAACTAGTTGTGTCGGGCTCCAGGTCCCTGGGGCAAGTCTTGCCTTTTCCTCCCTGCCCTTTGTCTCCCGGGGAAGGAGGATTCTTCTGGATTTCACCACAGAACAAGGCAGAAGCCCACAGAGCGATAGTGTCTCCAGCAAAGGCTCGACGCAGTTTCCTGAATGACTGGAAATTGCGGTTCAACTTTCAGTTACTGGGAAACGCTTGAAGCGTCTTTCATCGACTCTAATAATAAGCCCTTGCACGCATAACTGCTTATGGTATAGAGGTGTTCAGACGGAGGAACAAAGAGAGAAAGAAAGTACTTGCTTCAGCCCGCAGTGAAACTCCAACAGTATTTTTAGCTGTGAAATGGACAATACTTGCTTTTTTTCTTTCCAGTCGACCACAGTCATTATTAAGGAATCCAACACATGGAAGTAGTAGGAAGAAGGTTTATGCTTTGGCCTCTGGTGGAAGGATTTGCTTCCTGTCTGGCAGTACAGGGACCGCACCATTCCATCCTGGTGGGGCGGGCGGAAGGGGGCAGCTCGCTTGCCCTGGCGGGGCGGGGTGGGGGAGGGCGCCACGTTTTGCTATTGACATTTGTCACAGTGCTCTGGGTTTTTAGAAACAGAGGCTCTCTACTTCCGTAAGGATGCGGGAGGAGAAGCATTTGCCAGTTTTCTGAAAGGCAATGTGTTTTCTGTCTTAGCATCATCCCCAGCCCCACTGGAGAAAAAAGTCGGTGTTCGTTTTGGATTCGTAAAGTAACTGCATCCGAGTCACCTTAACTGAGCTCCATAATTCAAGTCGAAGGTAACCAAAACCAAAATGAAAAACAGATGGCAAAGAGCGGAGACGGCAGGTCTAGTCCAGGACCTCTGTGGTTTCTCTCGGCTTCCAGACATCCCGCCTGGGGGTCGCTCCCTTCTGCTTTGCACTGGGGTCCTCCACCCCGAACAGTCATGAAAGGCAGCGTTTGATGTGGGAGCCCCCTCCCCTGGCTACCTTCTGCCTTTCCAGGAAAAGGTTGGATGCCCCCACACTGCTGCAGAGACCCTGACACAAGCAGAGTTGGGGGCAGGCTCTTGGACTGGGGGATTTTCCACCTAGAAAACACACACACACAGCACAGCACCCCCCACTTGGGCATAAGTTGTGCCAGGCTACACGTGCCGTGGAGGGCACTGGAGTTCCTAATACTCAGCCAATTGCTTCAAAGCTTTGTAGAGATCTCTACGCCCGTGACCTGACCACTATTTGGTGAATGGTGCAAGGTTTTAGGGGTTTGCTTCATTTATCCTTTTTCTTTTTCAATTCACCTTTGTAGGACTGATCAAGTAGGAAGACCTTTCACTAGTTCTAGCCTAAAAGATCAAATCCAGGTGCTGGTGCGGTGGCACAATTAGGTTAATCCTCCACCTGCAGTGCCGGCATCCTATTTGGGCGCCGGTTCAAGTCCCGGCTGCTCCTCTTCCAATCCAGCTCTCTGCTATGACCTGGGAAAGCAGTAGAAGATGGCCCAAGTCCTTGGGCCCTTGCACCCATGTGGGAGACCCAGAAGAAGCTCCTGGCTCCTGGTTTCAGATAGGCACAGCTCCGGCCATTGCGGCCATTTGGGGAGTGAACCAGAGGATGGAAGACCTTTCTCTCTGTCTCTCCCTCTCGCTGTCTGTAATTCTTTGTCTCAAATAAATAAAATCTTAAAAAAAAAGGATCAAACCCAGCCACGTGCAGAAAGGTATCTGCTTGACAATAGTTTGCAGGAGAGAGTGAGCTATGTCCTGTGCTGTAAGGGTTGGACGAAGGGACAAAGGCAACCTTCAAGTACAACTGACAGCAGTGGATTGCAGGCTTGTTGCCAGCAACCCACGCCAGGACGTGAGATTTTTATGTCACCAGCTCTTCACCTGCCCCCACACAGAGTGCTAGAAAAACAGGCTGTCATGGAAGAATTCTTCTCCTTCCTGTGTGAAATCTGTTCCTTTTATTCTATTCCTGCCCCCCCGCCCCCCCATTTTAGGATACTTCCTTTTGTTAAAAGCAAGCTGGTCTCCATCCACTAAGCTGATGTCATAGCTCACTGGACTTAGGAAACTTTGAAAGTTCAAAAACCTTTGACTAGACTCAGACAAAGGGGAATATCAGGGAGTGGACAGGAGAGAAGGAATGCACCCTTATTTAGGACAATGTCACAAAAGAAAAGCAACTAGTGACGGGCGGCCGTGTCAATCATCTGTCAGAAGCCCGCGTCAGGAGTCGTATCACAGGGCTGCCTTCGACGAAACTTTGTGTTTCTTTTTTTAAAAAAAAAATTGCTTATTTATTTGAAAGGCAAAATTACAGAGAGAGAGAAGGAGAGACAGAGAGAGGTCTTTCATTTGCTGGTTCACTCCCAATTGGCCGCATAGGCCGGAGCTGCGCCGATCCGAAGTCAGGAGCATCTTCTGGGTCTCCCATGCAGGTGCAGGGGCCCAAGGACATGGGCCATCTTCTACTGCATTCCCAGGCCACAGCAGAGAGCTGGATCAGAAGTGGAGCCAATGGGACTCGAACTGGTGCCCATATGGGATGCTGGCACTGCAGGCGGCTGCCTTACCCGCTGTGTCACAGCGCTGGCTTCTACACCACTGTTCACAGCTAAGGCAGCTCTAGCAGGGACCATGGTGCCTGTGGCATCAGGCTTTGGGCCCAGACAGTGGATGTGTCTGTAGTAGGGGCAGCCAGAACCTGCAAACATACACAGTTGTGTGCTGCTTAACAATGGGATACATTCTGAGAAGTGCGTCATGGGGGCGGGGCGGGGAGTTGTTACTGTGCAAACATCACAGGGTGCACTCACAGGAACCTAGATGTGCTGCTGACTACACACTCGGCTGTAGGGTCCAGCCTAATGCTTCCAGGCTGCAAACCTGCACAGCATGTCCCTGTACGCAACCCTGTAGGCAACCAGAACACAGCGGGAAGTATCCGGGTGTCTAATCATAGAAAAGGTACAGTACAAATGCTAGGCAATAGGAATTTTTCAGCACTACTATAATTTGTGGGGCCACTGTCATAAGCGTGGCACACCATTGACCAAAATATCATTATGCAGGCTATGCCTGTGCTGCACAATGGTATCCAACGTGTTTCAGTTTGATCCTATAACTCCTGTGAATTCTGTGTCACCCCAAGTATAGATAATCAAGGATGGTATATCTGTAGCACACACTCTGCCTTCTTATGGTTGCACTGCCTCACACACAGCCCATGTATATGTGCACTTCTAATTTCTAACACTGTGGCGCACATACTAAGGAAAGGGGTGAAATAAGGCAACGGGGTGGCAGGTTAGTTCTATCCCTAAATCTTAGCCATCTGTTCCTGTCTTCTAAGAACCTGCTTGGGGTCCCCTGGTCCCGCCTACCTGGAGAAACAGAGGCCCTCTGAGTCACCCCAAAGTGGGTGACAGTGCGTGCGTGTTTCTAAGTGGGAGCAGCCCCATGCCTGGGTCGGCTGGGCACAGGGCTTAGCTGACACAGATGGGAACCTGGGGCTTGTTGAGTTTATGTTGGGGCTCAGAAAATGACACCCCGAAGTGGAGGCCTCAGAAGCAGAGTTTTTTCTTTGACCTGCTCCTACCCTGCAGGCTTTCACCCCCCACCCCCAGTTCTCCACTGGGTGAACCATAGAAACCAAACCCCTCTTTCTCCAGGGGGTCACAGAAACCAGAACCTCTTTGCCCCAAGTCAACCATAAGAGTCCCAGCCAGCACTGCACCTGTCCCTGGCCTTTTTGAGTTAAGAGCTGGCCTGCCTCGCGAGTGGTAGGACATCGGAGCCCACATTCCAGAAAAGGTCCTGCCTCCTCGCCCAGAGGAAGGGAGGCTGCAGAGAGAGAGGCCAGGAAGCATCTGAGACCCCAGGCCTTGCAGGGTTTCCCCTCAGTCTACTGGGTAAGCTCGCACCCATTGTCCAAGCTCATTTGTACACAGCTTTCACTGCCCTCTGAGCATTGAAACGGACCGTCCACTGGGGTCCCAGAGTCTTCACCCTGAAGGCTCCCATGTCACGTAAATCTATGATCAAGTCGACCTATTGGGCCTTTCCCCTGCGGCCTGCCCGCTGCAGACACAGAGAACCCTCGGAGGGAAGCTTTGAGCTCCCCAGCGTTGTGGATGTCTTGTCTTCCCCCAGTCCTAGATCAGCATCCACTAGGTCTCCCCATCAACCCAGGACTTCCTTGGGAGCCACAGGGAGCCTCTGTCTTTTTTGCTTGCCTCCCTCCATCCTGTCCTCAGCTTTGCCGGACCTTGGAGCTGCCTTTGAGCTCTCTCCAGCCCTGGGAAGCTGGGGTCCTCCTAGACCCCTAGCCTGACTTTACGGGAGGGGAGGGCCACCGATGGTTGGCACACAACCGTGCCTGCCCTGTTCCCCCACTCCTTGGGCATCAGCTGCTGCCTTGCTGAGCTGGTTCCTGTGGTCTGCTGTGGCCTGGGCCTCCTGCCCCTTTCTGGTCACCTGTGTCTCTGATCCTGTGGGCCATCGCAGTACCTCATGAGGGTCACCCCAGCTGTCCCGGTGCCTCTCCATGGGAATGGCTCTTCCCCGAGAGCACCTTGCTCTGTGGGGATCCCAGCTCTGGGTCTGCCTTGGGTTGTGGCTTTGTGCTCCACACCATTATCTCACTCCTGATGGGAGGTGTGACACAGCCTGTCCCTAGGCAGGGCTTTCATTTCCATTCTGCAACCTGCTTTTATGGAATGCCTGTGGTTTCTTGAGTCGAGACTAAATGTTTGGGGTTAAAGTGAGATTCATTCTTTTGAAACTTATCCTGATGAGATAAAAATGATACTGAAAGGTAATTGTGAATTTTTGGCATTTTCTACTGCAGAGGAGCAGGACAGAAGGGGAGGAACTGTCCTGTTTGATGTCACTTACAGAACCCAAATCTGTGGCCAGACCTTCCTACTTTCCCTACACTCCCACAAAGAGGCAAAGTCTAAACAGAAACACGAAAGGTTTTACTGCACAAGACGATGTCCGAGAAAGCAGCTGGGATTCAAATCATGGTTCTGTCTCTAAAATCCAGTAGCTGAAACACCGCTCCTCTCCAGGTGCACACCCTAATCCCCAGAACATGTGATTATGTCACATGGTGAAAGAGGCCCTGTGGGTGTGGCTCAGGACCCTGAGATGGAGAGAGGATCCTGCATCAGCTGGGTGACTTCAGTGTAATAATCGCAAGGTCCGTCTATATGAATGAGAGGAGTAAGAGTCGGAGAGGGATTGGAAGACGCTGTTCCGCCGGCTTCGAAGCTGGAGGAAGACGCCATGAGCCTAGGAATGCAGGTGACCTCTGGAAGCTAGGAGAGACAAACAGGCTCCTCCCTGGAGACCGCAGAGGGCACACAGCCCTGCTGATACCTGGGTCTTAGGGCAGTGAGACCCATTTCTGAGGATGACCTCTGGAACTGTGAGACAGCTACGGTGCAGCAGCTCTTAGAGCAGAAATGGAAACTAACTCAGCCACGGTCTTCGCAGCAGAGAGAATTCTCTGTAATGCACTTTTTCTCCTCATCTGAAAATGAGGACTCAGAACAGTTCCTAGACCAGAGGTTAGCGTGAGCATGGGATGTTGTGATACACGTTATGCCTTCCAGCTCATGGTGCGTGCTCAGTTACTGGCAGCTATTATTACTACTATTGCCTTGTGGAGTCTTTATTAGTGGCTAAAAGGGTTATTGCTATCATTTTCTACCCCTCCTTTTTTTTTTTTTTAATAAAAGGATTCTTTTTTGAAAGTCATAGATCCAGAGAGAGAGAGAGAGAATTCTATCTGCTGGTTCACTCCCTAGATGGCTCCAAAGGCTGGGCCAGGCAGAAGCCAGGAGCTTCTCCTGGGTCTCACACTTGGGTGGTGGGGCCCAAACACTTGAGCCATCTTCCATTGCTTTCCCCAGGCACATTAACAGGGAGCTGGATCGGAAGTGGAGCAGCCAAGACTTGAACCGGCGCTCATGTGGGATGCCGGCGATGCAGGCAAAGGCTCAACCCTCTGCACCACAGTGCTGGCCCTGCCGTTCCCTTTTGAAAGATCTATTTAAGAGGACGGAGCCCAGGCAGCCTGACTGTGAAGCTTGCTCCTTCTTCCCTTGATAAACCTGAGTGTAGTGGAAGCTTTGGGAATGAGATTTTAGATGTACACAGAGGAGCATCAGACTTGAACCCAAATAAGAATGCTGATGGGGCTGATGGATGTGAATCACCATTGAGAAGATTCTAAGAACTTCAATTACAAATATGAAAATGGCTTTTTTATACCCCACCACTCAATGGACATTTATTTAATACCTATTACAAATCACCCATGGTTGTGGGAACTGAGAATTTCTCAGTGATAAAAACAAAATCTTTTCTTTCTTTCTTTCTTTCTTTCTTTCTTTCTTTCTTTCTTTCTTTCTTTCTTTCTTTTTTTTTTTGACAGGCAGAGTGGATAGTGAGAGAGAGAGACAGAGAGAAAGGTCTCCCTTTTTGCTGCTGGTTCACCCTCCAATGGCCGCTGTGGCCGGCGCATCCCGCTGATTCGAAGCCAGGAGCCAGGTGCTTCTCCTGGTCTCCCATGCGGGTGCAGGGCCCAAGCACTTGGGCCATCCTCCACTGCCTTCCCGGGCCATAGCAGAGAGCTGGCCTGGAAGAGGGGCAACCGGGATAGAATCCGGCGCCCCGACCAGGACTAGAACCTGGTGTGCCGGCACCACAAAGCAGAGGATTAGCCTGTTAAGCCACGGCGCCGGCCAATCTTTTCTTTAATTGGAGCTCACATTTACTGGGGGAGAGGCATAGAAGCATTCGTACAAAATTTTATGTATCAGGGTTTTCAAATAGTTCATGGAAAATTGCATTATGCAAAAACTATGCATGATTTTCAAAAAGTTTTTTTCCCCGAAATAAAGTTATCTTTAAATTCCATTTTCCACAAATATTTTGAAATATACACACACATATATAATTTTGGATGTACAAAATTTTCAGGGGTATATATGTGTGAGATAGTAAGTGCTTTTTAAAATTTTTTAAAAATTTTATTTAAGGTATTCAGGTTTCATGCATTTCATGTATCCAGATTTGGGAACATAGTGATACTTCCCACTCTGCCCTCCTTCCTGCCCATGGCACCACCCTTCCTTCTCCTTCCTCTCCTATTCCTTCTCTTAATTTTTACAACGATCTACTCTCACCTGGCTTTGTACTCATAAGATTAACACTACAGGGGCCGGAGCTGTGGCATAGCAGGTAAGGCCCCTGCCTGCAGTACCAGCAATTCATATGGGTGCCTGTTCAAGTCCCGGCTGCTCCACTTCCGATCCAGCTCTCTGCTATGGCCCGGGAAAGCAGTGGAAAGTGGCCCAAGTCCTCGGGTCCTGCACCTGCGTGGGAGACCTGGAAGAAGCTCCTGGCTCCTTGCTTTGGATCGGCCAATTGGGGAGTGAACCAGCGGATGGAGGACTGCCCACCCCCTGCCTCTCCTTCTCTCTCTGTGTAACTCTTTCAGGTAAATAAATAAATCTTTGTTTTTAAAAAAAGATTAACCCTACAGTAAGTAACGAGTTCAACAAATAATAATAAGAAAGAAAAAAAAAACAACACTGTTCCTCAATGGAAGAGACAAGAGCTGTAAACAATCATCAAACCTCAAAATGTCCATTTGACTCCAATACATTACATTTGAGGTTCTCTATTAGTTGCCTCGGATCAGGGAAAACATATGGAGAAAAATAAATCAGGGTGGGAAATAAATTGGAGTAAGGAGTTAGAGAGTGACAATATAATAATTTTATTTAAAATTTTGAAAATTTCATTTATGTACTTGAGAGGGAGGTGGGGGGAGAAAGGGAGAGAGAGAGAGAGAGAGAGAGAGAGAGAGAGAGAGAGAGATCCCATCTGCTGTTTCACTCCTCCACTATCCAGAGTAGCTGAGATGCGCTGAGCTGAGAGCCAGAAATATGTTCCAGGCTTTCTGTGTAGGTGGCAGGGACCCAAGTAATTCAGCCATCTCCGCTCTCTCCCCGCCTGTGTTCACAGGAAGCTGGCGGGGACTGAGACACTCCTAGCTAGCACATGAGCATTTTAACCGGCATCCTAATCTCTATGCCGAACGCCTGGGTGGGGTGTTGAAGGGTGGCTCTCAGATGTAGTGGGAAGGAAGGAGGGGATAAGAGGTGTGACTACCCTGGGGAAGAGCCTGACTGATGGAGAGACCATCAGGTACAAAGGCACTGGGGCAGGGCAGTGCTTAGCACAGCGGGGGGCAGAGCAGCATGACCCGAGTCCCCAGACAGAGAGCAGAGAGGGAGGAGATGAAGTCAGCTTCCCAGAGCCTGGCTCTCTCAGGGCTCTGTAGGGTAGCCTGGGATCTTACTTTGATCTGAGAAACCATTGGAGAGGGGAACACACGGTCTAATTTCAGTTGCACACATGACAACAGATTTTAAAAAGAGCCTTGGGGTTAAACTGAGCTCCCCTTGGCCTCTGCAGCTGCCTGGCTGCTCCTGCCCGAGGCTGGCAGGGGCTTGCTGGCACTCCCCAGGAAAGAGTGAAGCATTGCTTATAAAAGCAGCAGCAGCAGCAGCTCGGGGCTGGGTGCCAGGCTCCTGCCACCACGGATCAACAGCCGGACTGGAAGATCAGCAGCTACAGGGGAGGCTGCCGTTTACTAACAAAAGCGGAGGGCCTTATCCATGCTTCCCCTCCAAGTTCCATTCCTTAAACCATGTTGAACTTGCCCCCTCTGAATTCCCAAAGCTTCTGACTGGTGCAGATCCTGGTTTTCCTTAGGACACCTCCCCCACCCCGTCCTGCTGCCTACACAGGTTTTCCACTTGGGAGTATTTGTGGACATGGTGTGGGAGCTGTGAACATGTCTCCCCTCCCTTGGATGATCGCCCACGCTGGGTAATTTGAGTGCCAACACATTTGCACCTGCTCAGAGGATTTGTATATTTTCAGTTTTCAGGAGTAGAGAAAGAAGTACCTATAAGGAGTTTGTCTCATACACTTTCTAAATCTCTTAGATTTGTGTGTGTGTGTGTGTGTTGTGTACACATTATCATTTTTGCACTGAACCTATGTGTTTTTTTTTTTTAAATTTATTTATTTATTTGAAAGTCAGAGTTACAGAGAGGCAGAGGCAGAGGCAGAGAGGTCGAGGTCTTTTATCCACTGATTCACTCCCCAATTGGCTGCAACAGCCAGAGCTGTGCCAGTGCGAAGCCAGGAGCCAGGAGCCACTTCCAGATCTCCCACATGGGTTCAGGGGCCCAAGGACTTGGGCCATCTTCCACTGCTTTCCAGGGCCACAGCAGAGAGCTGGATCAGAAGTGGAGCAGCCGGGACTTGAACCGGCGCCCATATGGGATGCCTGCACTGCAAACCCCAGCTGATCTGTTTTAAAAGTCTTGATCTCTGTCCTTTGGTTTAGGGATGGGAAGGGCATAACATGGCTGCTGGGCCTCAATTGAATGTAATTAAAGTTGAGATTTCGAAATAAGGAGACTACTGTATTTTCTCATTTGTTCTCTGCTTTCCTGACATATGGAAAGGAAGCCAAAAGTTGTTCCCTAATAAATTATTTAAAAGTTTCAGGATAGAGACCAGTGTGTGGCTCAGTGGGTGAAGCCGCCGGCTGCAGCACTGTCTTGCCATGTGAGTGCTGGTTTGTGTCTCTGCTGCTTCGCTTCTGATTCAGCTCCCTGTTACTGTGAGTGGCCTGGGAAGGCAGCAGGTGATGGCCTAAGTACTTGGGTCCCTACGACCCAAACAGGAGTCCAGGATGGAGTTCCAGGCTCCCATCTTCAGCCTGGTACCACCCCAGCCATTGTGGAGTGAACCAGTGGGTAGAAAAATTCTCTCAGTATGTCTTTCCCTTTCTTGTTCTCTCTCTATCTGTGTCATTCTGCCTTTCAATTAAATAATTGATTAATTTAAACCCATTTCTAGTGAGAAAACACAGTGGCGAATGTTGAGGCTGATTTGCTGACACTTTGACACTTGAAGCTGACCCTGTACATGTGGGTGCCGTCCACCTCACCAGACAGAGGTGCCAATGCAGGACTTGCAGTTCCTGGCAAAGGCCGTGACCTCTGCCCTCCTGACTGCGCCTCTCTGCAGCCCCTCCTGTGCTCTGGGGCTCACGGCCCCAAGGTGCTTGCAGCAGTCTTCTGGGGTTCCCTGACCTGCTTCCCAGCAGGTGCTGCAAGCACCCAGGCCAAGGGGCTGCCTCACCATGGCTTCAAACTGCTCTTCCCCTTCCGGTTGGAGTAGGGGGCACCTGGGCGATGCTTTGCATTCTGTCCTGCAGCATTGAGAGCAGGGTCCAGGCATGCGGAAGAAGCCCAAGACAAGTCCTTCGCACAGGAGGCTTCTTCCTGCCCAGGGCTGCCTTATCTGGACATCACTTCCCGGGGCCACTCTGCCTGACTCACCGTCTGTCATTCTCTCGCGCACGTCTCTCTCTCTCTCTCTCTCTCTCTCTCTCTCTCTCTCTCCCTCTCTCCATGTCTATGCAGCAGTCACTGACTTGTTTATTCAAGGATGCAAATATAATTCCCCAAGTTATTTTCTAAAAATTTATTTATTTACTTTAAAGAGTTACACAGAGAGAGAAGGAGAGGTAGAGAGAGAGAGAGGTCTTCTATCCGCTGGTTCAGTCCCCAGTGGGCCGCAACGGCCAGAGCTGCACCTATCCAAAGCTAAGAGTGAACCAGCAGATGGAAGACCTCTCTCTCTCTCTCTCTCTCTCTGCCTCTCCTCTCTCTCTCTCTGTAACTCTGCCTTTCAAATAAATAAATAAATCTTTTTTTAAAAAAATAGAGAATATACTTTTAAAGGAGATGTTATCAAATATTAGTACAATAAAATAAAATAAAATTCCATTTAACAACCATCGTCATGAGCATTGTTCTTGTGCTGTGAATCAGAGGGTAAGGAATGATGTTCAAGCCAGTTTACCAGCTGGCATCACAACAGGGAAAAGTACCAGCCAGCAAGGAAAACTCCCAGCTCCTTCCTCTGCATCTCAACCCACCTAGAACTCTTCCATCTGCAGGAAACACAGCAATTTAGTTTGGCAAACATTATTAGGCAGCTGTGCAATTGGCTGTGCCGGCAGCCGTAGGGCTAAGTCAGACGATGAGCCCTCTTGTAAGCTTGAGAAGGTGCTGAACTGAAGGTGAATTTGCAAGGGAAATAAAGGACACACTGGAAGTTCTCATTCTTTTAAAAGATATGATTTATTTTTATTTATTTTGAAAGTCAGAGTTACACAGAGAGAGAGCTTCCATCCTCTAGTTCACTCCCCTGATGGCCGCAACAGCCAGCACTGGGTCAGGCCAAAGCCAGGAGCCAGGAACTTCTTCTGGGTCTCCCACATGGGTGACAGGGGCCCAAACACTTGGGCCATCTTCTGCTGCTTTTCCCAGGCCATAGCAGAGAGCTGGATAGGAAGTGAAGCCGCTAGAACAGGAACCGATGCACATAGGGATTTTATGCTGGTGTCATGGGCAGCGGCTTTACCTGCTACACCACAACGCCGGCCCCAGTCCTCATTCATTCTTAAGGTGAGGTCCTTTCTCCATTGTGGATGCTTTTCAATAGTTTCTGATGAGATTCATGTTACCACCAGCGCGGCACTGTCTGGGCTCAAATCCTGGTTTCCCCAGCTCCTGCCCTTGTGCCTTCATTATGAACAGGAAACCAGGAGCTGCCTTCCTGGAGCTACTGTGCAAACTGTGAATGCGTGTATGTGTCTGTGCCTGTGCGCATGTGCCTGTGTGTGCCTCCACATGTTTGCATGCATGTACCTGTGTGTGCCTCCACGTGTGTGCCTGTGTGCAGCACTCTCAAGAGTGCAGGGCAAACAGCAGCACTCAAACTCCTGCTGCCATTCTCTCTCTAACCCAGAGCTTTGTTGGAATTCAACTTAGTGCCAGTTCAGATTCCTTATGGAGCAGCCATGTTTCCTTTTATTTTTTTTTTTTATTTGGGCTGGCAAGAAGCTCACGTATTTCCTCTACAAAATGCTGAGTTTTAGAAGCGTCCCAAAAAGAGTATAAAGAAATGAGATGACCTTGTCCCTATGTCATTAACCTCCCTCCCTCATTGTGCAGTTAACATATTTTCTTCTTTTCTTTTGTTTGTTTTGTTTTAAAGATTTATGTATTTATTTTGAAAGCGTTACAGAGAGAGAGGGAGAGATGATAGATAGATAGATAGATAGATAGATAGATAGATAGATAGATATCTTCCATCTGGTGATTCACTCCCTAGATGGCCACAACAGCCGACGCTGGGCCAGGCCAAAGCCAGGAGCCAGGAGCTTCATCCGGGTCTCCCACGTGGGTGCAGGGGCCCAAACACTTGGGCCACCCTCTGCTGCTTTCTCAGGCCATTAGCAGGGAGCTGGATAGGAGGTGGAGCAGCTGGGACTTGATCAGGCACCCATATGGGATGCTGGAGTCACAGATGGTGGTTGAACCCACTACACCATAAGGCTGGCCCCGGTTAGCATACTTTCTAGAACTTTGGGATGAATTTGTTTATTTCTACCTCTATATTGTTCACATTCTCCTCCATCTGTGATGTTCCCAGACTTTGATAAGCCCTCTTTGCTCCAGGCGTCAAAGCCCTTTCCAGGTAAACTTGATCTCTGCCATGGCTAACGTTTGGCCTGGCCGTCAAGCTGCCTGCAGTCCGTATGGAGTCTGTCCCGGCTCTGGTTTGTGACGCCCACCTCCTGTTACTGCGTATCCCGGGAGGCAGCAGTTACGGCTCAGGTCATTGGGTCTGAGCCACCAACAGGAAGCCGGGGTTGTGTTCCTGAAGCTGGGGACCATTTCAGGCATTCGGGGAGTGAACTAGCAGTGGAAGCTCTCTCCGTTTCTTTCTCTGCCTGTCAAATAAATGAATGGCTAAAAATCCCAATTTATCCCAAGTTTTTCCTTTGATGACACCCAAGTCCTACAGCATTCACCTATGGCATGCAAACCTCACTGTCCCTGCTCCTGACCTTGGGATGTTCCTTTGCATTCATATCTCACGCCAGCTAAGATTGTAAAGTCCCTGACGACACACAGACCACATCATGCACTTGGCTGCAGCTTCTGCAGTGGATAACATGGTGCTGAGCTGTTTGCTCACTGCAACAAGGAATAATGTCAGGGCCGGTGCTGTGGCACAGCGGGTAAAGCCACCGCCGGCAGTGCTAGCGTCCCATGTGGGTGCCGGTTCGAGTCCCGGCTGCTCCTCTTCCAATCAAGCTCTCTGCTGTGGCCTGGGAAAGCAGTAGAAGATGGCCCAAGTCCTTGGGCCCCTGCACCCACGCAGGAGACCCGGAAGAAGCTCCTGGCTCCTGGCTTCAGATCGGCACAGCTCCAGCTGTTGCGGCCATTTGGGGAGTGAACCAGCAGATGGAAGACCTCTCTCTCTTTCTGCCTCTCCTTCTCTCTCTGTGTAACTGACTTTCAAATAAATAAATAAATCTTTAAAAAATGAGTAATATTGATAGTAATACTACCTGTAGGGCTGTTGTGCTGGATGAGTTAACATACACTTCCTGGATACACTAACAATCCAATAAATCTTAGCTCTTCTTTTTTGATTAATTTATTTATTTGAGAGTCAGAGTTACACAGAGAGAGGAGGAGAGGCAGAGAGAGAGAGAGAGAGAGAGAGAGAGAAGTCTTCCATCCACTGGTTCACTCCCCAATGGGCCATCTTCTACTGCTTTCCCAGGCCACAGCAGAGAGCTGAATTGGAAGAGGAGCAGCCTGGACTCGAACCGGCACCCATATGGGATGCTGGCGCCTCAGGCAGAGGATTAACCTACTGTGCCACAGGACCAGCCCCAGATAAACTAAATTTTCATTCTTCTTCTCTCGACCTAAAATTTGTCTTGTACATTCTAATAAAATCTCCAATTAGAAAAACCTTAAAATTAATAATGATTGTATTTTTACCAGTTCATGCTTTGAAAAATTATATTTAACTGGAAACCATCATACTTAGTGAAATAAGCCAGTCCCCAAAAGACAAATATCATATGGTTTCCCTGATCTGTGGTAAGTAGTAGAGTACCAAAAATGTAATGTATAGGAATGAAATTCACATTTATAGCTTCGATGATTGTTTCCAGCCCTTGTCTCCACGGGAGAGGAACAGTGTTTTTTTCTTCTTAGTGTTTGTTGAACTCTTTACTTAGTGTAGGATTAAGTTTAGGAGTAGAAAGTAAACAGAAAGCAGATCGTTGTAAAAATGAAGAGAGGGCATAGGAGAGGGAGGAGCAGGAAGGGTGGGAATGTGGGCAGCAGGCAGGGGGGGAGGGAAGTATCACTATGTTCTTAAATTTGTATACATAAAATAAATGTGCCTACCTTAAATAAAATAAAAAAGAAAAATTACATTTATGAAATGCTTCCTTTACACATCAAACTGCCCAGAACTTATGTTTGTTCCTTTCTGTTTTTTAACCATATCTTACTATTTTGGAGACTAAGTGATGAGATGTTGACAAATGAGGAAAACAATCGGAAAAACAAATTTTCCTGGAGGGAGGCATGCAGATTGAGGCATGATTCATGATCCAAAAGGGGCCAGCACTTCAGATCTGACTTTAAGACATGTCGTGGGGCCGGCGCTGTGGCACAGCTGGTTAAAGCCCTGGCCTGAAGCGCCAGCATCCCATATGGGCACCAGTTCAAGTTCTGGCTGCTCCACTTCCGATCCAGCTCTCTGCTGTGGCCAGTGGAAGCAGTGGAGGATGGCCCAAGTCCTTGGGCCCCTGCACCCACATGGGAGACCTGGAAGAAGCTCCTGGCTCCTGGCTTCCGATTGGCACAGCTCTGGCAATTGCAACAACTGGGGAGTGAACCAGCGGATGGAAGACCTCTCTCTCTATCTCTACCTCTCTGTAACTCTGTCTTTCAAATAAAATAAAATAAAAAATAAATCTAAAAAAAAGAAACACGTCATTATATTCTGATGAAATGAATTACCTAAGCCCCCATTTATGCTTTTTTTTTAAACTCTTCATTTATCTAACTCTATGAATATTTTAATATATTTTAAAATATTTATTTGAGAGAGAGATTGAGTCCATCCAGTGGTTCACTCCTCAAAAAACTGCAATGGCTGGTGCTGATCCAGGCCAAAGCCAGGAGCCCAGAACTCCATTCTGGCCTCCCATTGCCTTACCACGTGTATTAGCATGGAGTTGGATTGCAAGTGGAGCAGCCAGGTCTTGAACCAGGTTTCTGATTATGGACCGCTGGCATCACAGGCAGTGGCTTAACCCACTGAGCCACAACACTGGCCCCTATTTTAATATATTCATTAAATGATTGCCCCAGCTTTCTTTTTATTTTTCTTTTATATTCATTAAATGAAAGGACTCATAAAGTCATTTAGAGGTAATCAATTTTCTTTTTTGTGTGTGTGGGGGGTGAATTTTGCTACTTTGTATTTTGTGAAATTTTTTTTTACCAATTTTCAAAGAGCTAGAGTTTGAGTAGACAGGAAAAATACATTGACCATAAATTGACAAAAAGTAGATTACCAAATAACCTGATCTTTCTCTCTCATATGACAATATTCTCTCTCTTTCTCTCTCTCTCCCTCCCTCTCTCTCTCTCTCTCACACACACACACACACACAAACCATATGAGGGCATTTCAGAAAGTTCATGGAAAAAAGGAATTAAAAACTAAGTTATTTGGTGTAAAAAATTGAAAACCATATGTAGATTTTTCTTTTTTTATAGAAAACTTTTATTTAATAAGTATAAATTTTGAAAGCACAACTTTTGGATTATAACAGTTCTTCCCCCCGATAACCACCCTCCCACCTGCAAACTATCCCATCTCCTACTCCCTCTCCCATCCCATTCTTCATTAAGATTCATTTTTAATTATCTTTATATACAGAAGATCAACTCTATGCTAAGTAAAGATTTTAACAGTTTGTACCCACACAGACACACAAAGTATAAAATACTGTTTGAATACTAATTTTACTGTTAATTCGTATAGTACAACACATTAAGAACAGAAGTCCTACATTGGGAGCAAGTGCACAGTGACTCCTGTTGTTGATTTAACAGTTGACACACTCACCCGAGGCTCTTGTCATGAGCTGCCAAGGCTGTGGAAGCCTCTTGAGCTCGGAAACTCTGATCTTAGACAAGGCCATAATCAAAGTGGAAGTTCTCTCCTCCCTTCAGAGAAAGGTACCTCCTTCTTTGATGGCCCCTTCTTTCCACTGGGATCTCACTATCAGATATTTTTCATTTAGGTCATTTTTTTTTTAACCACAGTGTCTTGGCTTTCCATGCCTGCAAAACTCTCATGGGTTTTTTAGCCAGATCTGAATCATAACACACATTTTTTATGAACTTTTTGAAGACCCTTAATTTCCAAGTATGTATACACATATACATCTTAATTATAATTGAATGTTAGGGGGCAGCACTGTGGTATACTGGGTAAAACCTCCACCTGCAGTGCCCACATCCCATATGGGCACCAGTTTGAGTCCTGGCTGCTCTACTTCCAATCCAGCTCTCTGTTGTGACCTGGGAAAGCAGTAGAAGACGGCCCAAGTCCTTGGGTCCCTGCACCAACGTGGGAGACCTGGATGAAGTTCCTGGCTCCTGACTTCAGATTAGTCCAGCTCCAATTGTGGCCAATCAGCTGATGGAAGACCTCTCTCTCTCTCTGCCTCTGCCTCTCTGTAACTCTGCCTTTCAAATAAATAAAGAAATTTTTTAAAAAAATTGAATGTTTGCAGGTTGATCTTCAAATACATCAAACTATACAACATAACAAAATTTATTTTTCCTTTTTTTTTTAAAGACTTATTTATTTATTTGAAAGGCAGAATTACAGAGAGGCAGAGTGTGTGTGTGGGGGCTTCCATCCACTGGTTCATTCCCCAATTGGCTGCAACAGTGGGAGCTAGACCAATCCACAGCCAGGAGCCAGGAGCTTCATCCAGGTCTCCCACATGGGTGCAGGCACTCAAGCACTTGGGTCATCTTCTACTGCTTTCCCAGGTCATAGCAGAGAGCTGGATCGGAAGTGGAGCAGCTGGGACTCAAACAGGCACCCATATGGAGGCCAGCATCAAAGGCAGAGACTGTACCCAGTACACCACAATGCCAGGCCCTATTTTCCCTTTTGGGGAATACGATTATACACGAGTTTACATTTTTTTCTCTCTGCTGATTTAAATTTTCTATGATGAACATGTGTTATTGGAATAACAAGAAAGGACAAGAAGAAATATAAACACTATCAGTATAATTTCACATCTGTGATAGGGAGAGGATTATCTAAAATCCGTGTCCCTCAGCCATAAGTTATAAATACTAAATGTGGCACGTGTTTTTTTAATTATCTATTTTTTATTTGAGGGGCAGAGGAGAGAGAGAGAGTCAGAGTGAAAGAGAGAGAGAGAGAGAGAGAGAGAGAGAGAGAGAGAGATACCATTCAGTAGTTCATTCCCCAAATGTCTACAATGGACAGGACTGAGCACAGGTGCATCTTGGGATCTGGGAACTCAATCCAGTTCTCCCAGGTGAGTGACAGGAATCCAAGGGTCTGAGCCATCACCACTGCCTCCCAGGGTCTTCATTAGCAAGACACTGGAGTTAGAGATGAGAGCTGGGGACTGAACTGATGCAGGATGTGGGTGTGTTAACCGCTAGGCTAATTATCTGCTCCCAATAAATATGAAACATTTTAGAAATGGGTAGAAAGATTGGGTGTGGGAATACAGAGGGGAATGACTCTGAATCAGTGAAATCCAAAAGCCCAATATGTGCTTAAAGACGGGCGAGGTAGAGGGTGAGCGTTCCGGGGATAGCAAAAGATGCAATTTTTCAGGGCTGCAACATAGTACAATGTCTTCCTACAACCAGAACACCCCTCCAAGATGGAACCAATCCATCAAGTTGATCAGTCAGCTTGTAGTCAGTTAAAAACAGTTTCTTCCATAAGATAGAACGAACATCAAGGCGGTGTTTAATAGACTTCATTACAGTGCGTCTCGTTAAAAGCCTAGCGATAAAACAAAATTCAAAAAACATTCCCCAAGAAACAAATAAAACAGTAACGCCAACCCCAATGCTGCACAGAGGAGACGTTAGCCAGAAACACAGGTGTTGGTGCTATTTTTAGGCCTCAGAATTATTCTTTTTAAAAAACAGGCCTGACAATTTCTTCCTCTTGTTAGATTAGACTTGACAAAGTCCCTTGCAAGGAGCCTGGCTGGGCCACGTCCACTTTTAGGACATCCACTGTCGTCACATAGGCGCTTCTGTTAACGAGGTTGTTACGCAAGCGGCCAGAGAATTAGTTAGCATTGCACACCTTAGCTCTGGACACCAGTGAAATATGCACGCATTTCCCTCTGCCCAAACCTCCACAGCTCCCTGCACTCTGGAACCATCAGCGGTAACAAGTCATCTCACGTAAACGCACTCTCCCAGCCTAACACACCGCTCCAGGATTCGCCTTTCCCACCCCAAGGCCCTCCGGAAATACTGTCAGAGGACAAAGCTCTGGGGCACTGTGGGTCTCTCCCTCCTCTTCCAATGTTAGTTTTATAATTTTTCTCTTTCAAAAAAATAAAAATAAAAAAAAGTTTCCCGGTGTTCGAAACCGATTCCCACCCAAAGAGGACAAGATGTTGTTCTGAGTTCTCAATATTCAAGCAGGCACCTCTGTAGCGGCCAGCTGGTAGGTTCTGCCTGCGCTCGGCCTGCAGGCCAGCCCTTTGCTGTGCAGGGAGCCGCTGTGGCCACTACCAGGGTCTCTGTGCAGGCCCGCCGGTGCCCAGCGCCTCAGAACTCCCCCTGCACAGCTCTCCCCCTGCAGCCTGGCTGCAGACACACTGGGGGAAGGATGGCAAGGGAGAGAAAGGAGACAGGAAACATGGGGGCGCTTACCTGCCGTTCAGGGCCTCGTCTGTCCCCCAGCCAGAGCAACAGGAGCGGTGGCGGTGCGGGTGGGACCGCCTTGCCGGAGGCCCCAACCGTGTGTGCAGCTGCTGGCCAGCTGCGCGCTCTGGCCAGCGGAGCTATAAATAAGGCCTGTCCAGAGCACCATGTGGCTGTGCCCAGGAGATAAGAACCCAGCCCGTGGCTCCTGCAAGCCTTTTAAGGGAGCCTCCGTCCCCAGCTGGGAAGGGGCTGCCGCGTCCCCAGCTGGCCTGCCTGGCTCAAGGACACCCCCAGGCCTCACACATAACCCAGGCATCCCAAGAGCCACCGGAACGGCAAAGGCCACCAGCGCCAGGCAGCCAAGTGGCGGAGGCTCCAGCGGGCTGCTGGTGGCTCCGTGGCCGCATGCCCCATGGAGGAGGCAGCCGCACTGGGGCCCAGGAGTGGGAGGACGCTCGTCCTGGGCCACACAGTGCTTCTGTGGCCGGGACCCGGGAAGGCAGACTTGGCTGGGTGGATGGTTGGTACAGCTGCTCACACAGAGCCTGCTGCCCTCCCTCTCCGCGGCTTCCCGGGGGCATTTGCTTGGGTGAAAAGAATTCCAGGGAAGACAAATGAGAGGCCTTGCACATGCCAGGCATAGTGAAGCAGCTGATGGGGATACATTTCCAGGAAGTCCTCTCTCTCCCTCGCGGGCGCCCGCCCTCCCTACTGCGTGATTATAGGGTTTCTTGAGCCACAGATCGTTTTCTCCATAGAACTAAAGCAGAAAAATCAGATTTTTTAAAAAGCCAAATCCTAGAAAAAGAGGAGACTAACTTGGGGGAGGGAGGGCTGACAGCTCCTGGTTGGTTCTCAAGTTTCTTATTCAGAGGCTCCCCACCCCTCAGCCCTCCCCCCGCCTGTTGGACAGCAGCCCTCTGAGTAGCCACAGTAGCTCCAGGTGGAGGACTGTGTCCGGGACAATGTGCACGTGGGCAGGAACAAAGCTCCAAGGGCTCTTCTCTGTTCTTATCATTAGGAAACAATCTGAATGGCAAACAAGAAGGGGACCGGTGTGTGAGGAAGGAAACAAATGGCTTCCACGCAGCTTTCTCCATTCCTTGTCTGGGCTATGAATTAAATTGACACAAGACAGGGGCAGCGTTGTGCCTACTGGTTAAGATACCATGATGCAGGCTGGTGCTGTGGCGCAGTAGGTTAAAACCTCCACGTTTGGTGCAGCCATTCCACATGGGCGCCAGTTTGTGTCCCGGCTGCTCCTCTTCTGATCCAGCTCCCTGCCAATGTACCTGAGAAAGCAGTGCAAGACGGCCCAAGTGCTCGAGCCCCTGCACGCATGTGGGAGACTTGGAAGGAACTCCCGGCTCCTGGCTTCGGACTGGCCCAGTTCCAGGCATTGAGGAGTGAACCAGCGGATGGAAGACCTTTCTGTCTCTCCCTCTCTGTCTGTAACTCTCCCTCTAGGGTTCCATTTCCAGCTCCAGCTTCCTGCTAACGCACACCCTAGGAGGCAGCAGGTGTGGTTCGAGTGACTGGGTTCCTGCCACACACCTGCAGACCTGAACTGAGTACCTAGTTCCCAGCTCTTGTCTGGGGAGGGAGCCACCACAGAAGCTCTGTCTGTCTGTCTCTGTCTTTTAAATAAATACATACATAACTTAAAGAACTGACAATAGATTAACAGGAAAGAAAATGATTTTTAATAGTGCATATGCACAGGGTTCTCCCAAAACAGGAGACTGCAATGCAGGGATGGATGATTGCAGCTTGTACAGCATCCTGAGTTGTAGAAAGGAACAGGGGCTTGGGGCTTTTGGAGGTGGGGGGTAGTGGTGGTAACATTAATTATGGGAGGGTCAGGGAGACGTGTGGTGTGTATGAAAGTGGTCTTGGAGTAGGTGTTTGTCCCCAGTTTGGGGCATCTGCACCCCATATCAGAGTCCTGACTACTCCCCTCTGATTCCAGCTTCCTGCTAATGCGTACCCTGGAAGGCAGCAGGTGATGGAGCAGGTACTCGGGCCCCTGGCTCCCATGTGGGAGACCTGGATAGCTCAGCTCTGGCTGTTGTGAGCATTTGAGTGGTTGAATAGTCTCTCTGTCTCTCTGCCTTCCAAAGAAAAATGAAAACAAATAGATAAAAATAAATTTAAGATAATTTGTGCAGATAAAAGCCTCCAGGGAATAAAGGTTATCTTGGAGTAGCCCTTTCCCTGACAGATATATGGTTGCCCCTCCCTACTCCACGATTCCACATTCCAGAGTCACACAACTGGGGACTAAACACACACACACACACACACACACTCACACATACTTATAATGCAACTGGAAATGCTTTTATCATGTCATCAGTCCCTAAACAACACAGTGTAACAACTGTTTATGTAGCATTTATGTTGTATTAGGTATTACAAGCAATCTAGAGATGATTTAAAGCCTATAGGAAGGCATGCATAGGCTGTATGCAAACGCTACAGAGATGTATATAAGGAACTTGAGCTTCCTGGGATTTCGGTGTGTATGGGGGAAGGAGGGAAGGGAGGGAGGGAGGGAGGGAGGGAGGTAGGGAGGGAGGGAGGAGGAAGAGAGCCCCTAAAGAGAAGGAGGGATGAGAAAATTTGTGTAATATAGGAAATAATAATTCCAAGTTATTGCTGTCACTCCAGGTTACTCTTCTCGGACCTAAAAACACCCAGTTTGTTGTCTAACTGGGATAAACGTTCAGGTCCTATTTAAAGGGTGTGTGCTTTCTAGGATGTCTTGGTCATTTTTAACCTATTTTTCACTTAAGTGATGAACTCCAGACCTGCCTGGGATTCCGAGGGATGCCTTTCCTCAAAGCGCGGGAGAGGTATAATTGGGGGAGGGGCGGCGCCTCCCAGCCTGGTTCCTGGAGTTGTCGGTAGGGAGGGCCCTACATCGCTCATAACTGAGCTCCTCTGTGGACCAGACCTGGCCTAAGGCACAGTGGGGTAGCTTGGGAGCTTTTCTGTTGGGTCGCTGTGCCCTGAGGACATCTGCAGCGGATCTAGCTGGAGCCGGAGCCTGCAGGCTGGGGCCCTAAATCGGGGAGAGGAGACAACCGTCCTGTCCCCTACCCCCTCTCCTCCTCCCCATCCCTGCCGCCCTGACTTCCTTCTGCTGCTGGCTCCGAATGCCAGCTTCTAATTCCAACCTGCTGGCTCCCGGCTCGGGGAATTGATAGCCAAAGTGGGGAGACCTCAGCATCCACTGAGCAGCCATAGAGATGCTGTGTGCAAGCCGCACCAGCCTACAGATACTCCTCTCTCTTACCCTTTCTGGAGCTGGCTGTAAGAAATTCTCAGACCTGCCACGACCCCCGTTCCAGAAGGGACCCTGCTCCACACCCGCAAGGAAGGAAGGCTGCAGGCGCCCTCGGTCTCCTACTTTGCATTGAGCCCCTTGTCCAGCCACGTTGCAAGGAGACAGCTCATCCTGAGTCTTTGAGTCCTCAGTGCGAAGTCTCCCACGCCGCTAAAACTGATCCAATCAGCTGCTCATGCTGCTCACACTCACCTCTCTTTCATCACAGGACTGGCTGTTATGACCTTCTGTGATGGGCTACAGGTGCCTGGCAATGAGCGGGAACCTCCAGCCCCAAGCCCGTGTAACAAGGAACCTTCTGGAAGGATTTATCAGCTTGTGGGGTCCTTTCTTGATTTCTGGAAACAGTCTCCCTGAAGGGTAGGGGAGGAAAAAACAATGATCTCTCTGCTCTTCAAGATTTCTTAGCTGGTACCTCCCAGAACCGTGGGCAGATTAACAAGAGGAAAGCAAAGGAGGTTCAATAACAGGAATCCTGCAGGATAGAGAGATGAGGCGATCTCTAGAGCAGACTTAAAGAACGCTGTGGAACCTCAGGTTTAACTGCCATTGTTTTCTGAAACAAAGAGAGAAGGGCATGGGGAAAACTGGGCTTTGTGGAGATGGGGGGAGGGCACTTAGGCAAGATTGGCTCTGCAGGTGTGAGTTGGTCCCGTCATGGAGGAAAAGGTGGTCTCCTTCCTGCCCATCGTAGGGATTCATGGCCGAGACCCTGTAACAAGAGATAGGTTCACAGGAGAAAAACACAGCAACTTCAAGCAACCTGAGTTTTATGTGCCCAGACGATTTGGATCGCAGAGCCAAAGACTCAGGCTGAGCCGTCCGTGTTGCTGCTCAGGGTCGGTGAAGCAGGAGTGGCCTTGTAGAAAGGCGCTTGGACGAAGGGTGTGGGCTGATGCAGGGGACTGAGGCCCAGCCAGGGCCTCTGGGCAGCGTTCCTTCCTCCAGGGATGGGGTAGGACCTTTCTTACCATCCTACTCTCCGGCAAGGCAGGCCAGGGGATTTCTTTATGGCCAACTCCAAGACAGAAAGGTTGAGGAGATTCAAGTATAAGATTCAGGCCTTATGGCTGGTTATGGAGAAAGAGGTTCTAATTTCTACGACCTGCCTTAGGGAAGAGAAATTCTAGTTTCTTTTGATTCTCTATATTTTTTATTTATTGAAAAGGCAGAGTCCCCTCCACACACACACTCACAGAGAAAGATCTGGTTCTTTGCCCAAATGGCTACAACAACCAGATCTGAGCCAAGCCAACCTTCCTAGGAACATTAGCAGGAAGCTGGGTTGGAAGTGGAGCAGCCAGGACTCGAATCAGCATTCCCAGACAGGATGTTAGCCTTACAGGTGGTGCTTACCTTGCGGCTCCACAATGCTAGCCCAGAAATCCTAGTGTCTATGGCTGCCTTGTGGGGGATAAAGGGCAGCAGGAGACAAGAGGGCAGGAGAAGACCAGAGAGCAAGGCCCAGTGCCATTCTTTGGAGTTTTGTTTCCCAAAGCCTGACAGTGCCAACTCTGCTGCGTGTCCTGGGAGGCAGTTGGCCGCCTCTTCCTGGTGCAGACAGGGAGAGAGCCTGCTTGCAACAGAGATTTCCTTTATGGATGGACGTGTGTCTTACAGAGGCGTCACTTTTCGGTCATATCTGGGGATGGCACTTTGTGGTCTGTGATAGTAGCCACTGCTCTGTGCTGACTCAGCCACACAACCTTGGGGATGGTTGGGAGGTGATGGTGGAGGAGGACAGACCTGCATCAGCCAAAGGGCCAGGGCTGGGCACACCAGGGGGTGGCACAGGGCATGGATGTGGTCCTAGCTTGTTTCACAGAATCCTCAAACAAAGCCCACGAGGTCCAAGGACTTGGAGACCAAAACCCAAAGATAAATATATCTGCAATAAGCACTTTGCCTTTCATTTTTCACTTTTATTTATTTGAAACACTGAGTGAGAGAGGGAGAGACACAGAGAAATCTTCTACTGGCTGGTTCACTCCCCCAAATAGCCACAGTGGCCTGGGTTGGGCGAGGTTGAATCTAGGAGCCCTGAACTCCATCCTCCTCTCCCACGTGGGTGACCACATACTTGAACCATCATCCACTGCCTTCCCAGCCTCATTAGCAAGGAGTTGGATTGGAAGTGGCAGAGCTTGGGCTCGAACCAGTGCTCTGATATGGGATGCCAGCATTACAGGTAGTGGCTTAACCAGTGCAAGCCCAGGGCCCATAGCTGAATCTGCCATGAACACTGGTGCTTCTGCTTTGTCACAGGAGTCGGTGAGGCCTAGTGTCTCTCCCTTCCTTCTACCCCACCTGCTTGATTGCTTCCGGAACTGTCTTTTCCTCCTTGCCTCCATAAATTGGGAATGGGTTGGGAGCTGTTGTACCTGCCCCTAGCTGGAGGGGGGTAGGTCTGTTTCTTTGGGGCTCTGCAGAGGATACCCTGAAGTATGGCACTTTCAGGGTGCAGGCAACATTAAACTAAAGGGGATGGAAGAAGCAAAGTATCTCTCTCTCCTTCACTTGCCCTCCTGTCTCCTGCTCCCCTCTCTTCCCACAAAGCAAGCCATAGGAACCATAATTCCTCTTCCCCAAGGTAGCTCACAAAAGCTGTATTTCTTTTCCTTGAAAGTTAGCCATAGAACCTAGATATGTCACTCCCTTCCTTCCCCCCTCGCCCCGGGAGACCCTCATTCCAGTGGGATCATTCCTGGTGGACGGCATGGTGCACACAGAAGCCAGGAAGAATCTGAGTACATGGGGCCTTGCCAGTCCGTTACTGTTTGCCCGTCCCCTTGGTCCAATCACATTTCGACACGGTTGTCTCTGCTTCACTTGAGCTTAGGCACAAAACACAGGATGCCCTGGGCCTTTAGGTAGTCATTCGGAGGTTTTCCTGCCTTGTCCAAAGCTTTGAGTAAATAAGTGTGTAGTGCTTTTCTCTTGTTAACCTGTCTTTTGTCATGGAAGTGTCAGCCGTGACCCTCGCGATGGCAAGGGTTGGGATTACACCTTTCCGCCCCCGCACTTCCGCCCCAGATGAATGTGTTCCCAGAGGACAGAAGAGAAGCACTTAGTGCTGGGGCTGGAAGCCCGGACAGAATTGAGCTTCAGGAAGGAGCGACGCGGGCCTGCGTCACCTCTTCCGAGTGCAGAGCCCTGAGTAAGTGGTTTATGGCATATGCTGACTGCCACGTGTCCATCTGCAGAAGCTGGGAGCGAAAGCCCAGCTTTGCTGTCTACCGAATGTCTCCCCTTGCCTAACCACTCCATTTGCTCTAACTGAAACCCCCGTGTAAACATTCCTTCCTCACTTCCCAGAGCAGTAAACAGGCAAGAACGGCTGCCTAAGTGTCCGGTAGTGTAAATACATCCGGGACAGCTCTGGACAGTGTCAGCCTGAAGAACAGCACTGCCATTTGCAGGTGTGACAGAAGCCAGGCACTTTTGCTTGAACTTGTTTGGGTATTGAAATGCACCAAGTTCCCCCGTCAAGGAAGTAACCCCAAAATGATTAGAACCTCAGGATCATGGTAAGGTCTCGTGCTGTTGGTGCTCAGCGAGGGATACCCCAAAACCAAACCTCAGAAGTGGAGTTTCTCTCTGACCTCCTGTCTTCCCGTCTCATCCCTCATTCTCTCCAAGGAAGCCACAGAAACTAGAATGCCCCCTTGCCCAAGGTGGAACACGGAACTCTGAATCCCTTCCCCTCCAAGCCAGCCATGAAACCTAGAAGGGGTACCAGAGCTCTCTCCTGGCTTTCTGTGTGAGAACCACCCACAAAGAAATTCTCTGGCCTACCTTCTCTGTCCGTCAGACCCCCGTTCCAGAAGTGGTTCTGCCTCCTACCTGGGAGGAAGGAATGCTGCACAGAG
This sequence comes from Lepus europaeus, assembly GCF_033115175.1. Lineage (NCBI taxonomy): Eukaryota > Metazoa > Chordata > Mammalia > Lagomorpha > Leporidae > Lepus > Lepus europaeus. Next base: position 94,272,131 of record NC_084839.1, read on the forward strand.
AGACCAGGGGGAACTGGAACACACAGGCCTCGTGGAGTGTCAGGGTTTGAACACGATTTGAACGCTTGCCGATGGTTAAGCCCCCAAACCTTATATCAACAGTTAATGGATTAATGTTAATGGTTGATGCATTAAAGGTAGCGAACTGCTTTAATTATGGTATCCAGGAAGTGGAACCTAATAGGGGGTCATAGGTCATTAGGGGCGTGCCCTTAGAAAGCAGTTCTCATGAGAGTCTTGCTTATTTCAGCTGAGTTCAGCTGAAAACTCCATCTTAGTCTCCCACATGGGTGGCAAGGATCCAATACTTGACCCAACCCCTGCTCCTCCCAGGGTGCACATTAGAAGGAAGCTTGAATAGAGAGTGGAAACAGGACTCAAACACTTTGCTTTGATGTGGCAGGCATCCCAAGCTGTGGCTTAATCACTACGGCCAACACCCCAACCCCATCAGCCAGTAAGGTATGAAGCCTCAAGAGGATTCTAATTGTACATCCACCTACAATGATTATACAGCAGGGTCATCAGGAAAGCCCAACCCCTCTCCATCCCCCAGGGGTGATCTGGCACCTCCTGGGGAGGAGACCCCTGGAATCTCTGCTTGCTGCTCCTCTTGCCTTTGCTGCACGCCCAGGTGACAGTGAGCTCCTCCGCTGCCTGGTTTCCGGTTGGGATTGGCCGGTGGGAGGAGCTAGCTAGGAGAGCCACCTGGTTCTCAGGTGCCTGCAGGGCTGCTGTACCGTGGCTGTGCCCGGCTCCCTCCAGGGAAGCTGACGCTCCGATCAGGAGCCCTCTCCACGTGGGGCCTTTCTCCTGGCCCCGTGTCCTGGGGTGTGATGCCTCCCATGGGAGCCTACTGCAGGGTCCTGCTCTGTCCCTTGTTGCTGCCGCTGAGTGCTGCCCTCACCTTCGTCTCTGCTTGGAGCTCTCCTTCTCTCATACTCCGCCTCTGCCTTGCTTGCAGTGTGTCCCCCGGAGTTCATGTTTGGAAGCAGTGCTCAAACAACAGTGCAGGGAGGCTGGACCTCCAAGAAGTGAGTGAGTGGGGAGCGCTCTGCCTTCACAGATTGATGTCATCCTCTCATGAGTGGATTCCTGGGGCTGGAGCTGTGGTGCAGCAGGTTAAGCCGCTGCCTGTGTGGCCAGCACCCCATAGGGGTGCCAGTTCAAGTCCCGGCTACTCCACTTCCCATGCAGCTTCCTGCTAATGTGCCTGGGAAAGCAGGAGATGGCTCAAGTGCTTGGGTCTCTGCACACATGTGAGAGACCCCAATGAAGCTCCTGGCTCCTGGTTTCAGCTCAGCCAGGCCCTGGCCAATGTGGCCATTTGAGGAGTGAAGCAGTGGATGGAGGATTTCTCTCTCTCTCTCTCTCTCTCTCTCTCCTACTCTGCCTTTCACATAAAAATTAATAAATCTTAAAAATAAAAGAGTGGATTTCTTATAGAAGTCAATTGAGGAGCTGGCACTGTGGTGTAGCAGGTAAAGCTGCCACCTGCAATGCCAGTATCCTATATGGGTGCCGGTTCGAAATCCGGCTGCTCTACTTCCGATCCAGCTCTTTGCTATGGCCTGGGAAAGCAGTAGAAGATGGCCAAGTCCTTGGGCCCCTGCACCCGCGTGGGAGACCCAGAAGATGCTCCTGGCTCCTGCCTTCAGATTGGTGCAGCTCCAGCTGTTGCAGCCATCTGGGGAGTGAATCAGTGGATGGAAGACCTCTCTCTCTCCCTGCCTCTTCTCTCTTTCTCTCTGTAACTCTGACTTTCAAATAAATTATAAAAATAAAAAGTCAGTTGAACCCATCTTGCTCTCTGTCACTCTGGCTTCCCATGTGGCATCTTCATTATGCTACAACACCCCCGTGGAGGCCCCTCCCCACAGGCCACTCCCGATCGTAAACTCCTAGCTCCCAGAACCAGGAGCCAAAGAAACTTTCATGAGCGTTGTTTATAAAGTGTCCAATTTATGGTATTCTGTTAGGGTAGCCCGGAAACAGACTAAGACAAACTCTGACAAGAGCAAAAGAGAAAGACCAACTGTGTTCCTTGGAAGGGACTCCTACGCCCTTGTCCCAGCCCTCGCCCCACCAAAGCTGTGAAGGAAAGGGAGGGGTGTGGGTCTTCAAGGGGTGGGGAGTGCCCACATTGCTGCTGCTGGTGTGACTGTGGCTGACTGTCTGGCACCCATGGTGTATGTATGACTTCCAGATTCTGGTGTATTGCAGACTGTGTGAGGGTGAAAGCCACAGCCTGCAGTGCTGGCGTCCCATATGGGCATCAGTTTGAGTCCCAGCTGCTCCACTTCTGATCCAGCTTTCTGCTATGGTCTGGAAAAGCAGCAGACGATGGCTCAAGTCTTTGGGCCCATGCACCCTCCCTTTGGAGACCTGCAAGAAACTCCTGGTTCCTGGCTTCGGATTGGCACAGCTCCGGCCGTTGCAACCAATTGAGGAGTGAATCAGTGAATGGAAGAGCTCTCTCTCTCTGCCTCTCTGTAACTCTGCCTTTCAAATAAATAAATAAACCTTTTAAGAAAAACAAACAGGAAGCTGGAATCAGGAGCCGGAGGTGGGTATCAAACCTGGGCACTCCCGTGTGGGATGTGGTTGTCTTAACTGCTGCACCAACTGCTCATCCCTTTTGTTTTCCTGAGTGCCACTTGGTGTCCTCAAGGGGCTGACACCCTACAGCTGGACTCAGGAAAAGACGGAGACAGATGGGAGCCAGACCACGCTCCAGGCAACTCCGGCGGGCGGATGCTTCTCCACTAGTTTAGACTTCACTTCCGCTCACTCTGGTTATCAAAAGAATGGAAACTTGCGGGAAGAGTCCGCAAGTCCCGTGCTGTCCTGTGCCCGTGCCACTGTCCTGTCCCTCAGCTATCAGATGAGCTGGAGTCCTCTTTCCTAGATGACTCAAGTGTTTGATCCTCCTCTGATTGCCCTGAGGGTGACAGGCGGCTTCCACTGGCTGGCTCTGCTCTCCCCAGAGACACTCACTCAGCTGAACTTGCTCAGGATCAAGGACAGCGTCACCTGCCTTCAAAGGACCCGGGTAACCAAGTGACGCAAGGTAGTTTTATGCGTCACTCAAACCACAGCCTTCTGACTCAGGTTGCCTTTGTAAAAGTTTTAAATCATTCCAAAACACCCAGACTTAGGGACACAGGTTTAAATAAAGACTTTCAAAAATTTTTAAAATTGTTTTAAAAATTAGGGTAAAATATACATAACACAAAATTTACCCTTTGAAGTGTGTGGCTCCAAAGCACAAAGCACATTCGCACGGCTAAGCAGCCATCACCACCATTCATCTCTAGAATTTGTCTTCCCAAACTGAAACACCCACTCCCCATTTCCCTCCCCTCCACACTCCCCAGCCTTCCAACCACCTGTGAACTTGACTATCCCAGCTACCTCCTGTAGATGGAATCTCAAAGTATTTGTCTTTTTGTAACTGGCTTGTTTCACTTAGAGAAGTGTCTTTGAGACTCCACCGTGTTACAGCACGAGCCGAAATCTAACTGGGGAGCCGAAATCTTCCGGGGATGCATGTTGAGACACAACAGGTTAAGTCCCTGTTTGGTATACCCGCATCCCAAAACGGACTGCCTGTTTGTTTTTTTTTTTTTTTTTTGACAGGCAGAGTGGACAGTGAGAGAGAGACAGAGAGCAGAGAGAAAGGTCTTCCTTTTGCCGTTGGTTCACCCTCCAATGGCTGCCGCGGTAGGCGCGCTGCGGCCGGCGCACCACGCTGATCCGAAGGCAGGAGCCAGGGGCTTATCCTGGTCTCCCATGGGGTGCAGGACCCAAGAACTTGGGCCATCCTCCACTGCACTCCCTGGCCACAGCATAGAGCTGGCCTGGAAGAGAGGCAACCGGGACAGAATCCAGTGCCCTGGCCGGGACTAGAACCCGGTGTGCCGGCTCCGCTAGGCGGAGGATTAGCCTATTGAGCCACGGCGCCGGCCTCAGACTGCCTAGTTTTAGTCCTGACTGCTTTGTGCCGCCTATCCAGCTTCCTGTTAATACACCGGGGTAGGGGTTGGGCAGCGAATGATGGCCCAAGAACTTGAGTTCCTGCCACCTCCGTGGGAGACCCAGACAGAGTTCCTGGCGCCTGGCTTTGGCTTGGCACAGTCCCAGCTGTTGAGGGCACTTGGGGAGTGAATTAGCAGACAGATCGCTGTGTGTGTGTGTGTGTGTGTGTCTTCTCCCCCTCTCTCTGTCACTCTGCCTTTCAAGTAAATGAGCAGGTGTGGATGTCAGTCTAGAATGCAGGCACGCAGGAACTACTGCTTTCTTTGTTCCTGAAGTCGCCAGCGCCGTTTGGGGAACACCCAGCAATCTGTGTAAGGTATAGTGCCGGAGGCGTCGTCTTAACAACTATGCCTGAGTGAGCACACAGGGAGGCAGCTGTGACAGTCTTCTCATTCAGTCCCGTGTGCTGGACCTGTGTAGTGGCACCCATTGCCCCAAGGCCTGATGGGGGAGCTGGGGAGAAACGTGGACCCCATTCCCAGGGAGCTCTTGGCACAGCCTCCACTCCCCAGTCCTCTTCTTCAGGGTAACCTTTAAAATTGTATTTATTTACTTATTTAAGACGCAGAGGGAGAGAGGGAGCAGAGAGTGAGAGATCGTCCATCCTCTGGTTCACTCCCCAGTTGCCAAAATGGCTGAGACTGGGTCAGGCCAAAGCCAGGAGCCAGGAACTCGATTCAGATACTTGGCAGAGAGCTATATACTTGACCTTGCACTGCTATCTCCCACGGGGCCACATAACCAGGAAGCTGGAATCAGGAGCAGAAGCCAAGATGCAAATGCAGATATGGGATTCTGGTGTTTTAAATGCTAGGCCCAACAACAGCTCCTCCCTCTACATCCTCTGGTCTGCATTCATCCAGAGCACAAGGCCGGCCCCCAGCTCTGGGCTTCTTTTCTCTCGGGTTTCCTTCTCAACACTTCCCTCTCCTGCTCTGGACTTCAGACTGCACGCTGGGGAAGGCTGGCAGGGAGGAAGCCAGAAACAGGTGTCTCTCTCCCTCTTTCAGGGTCTTTGGCCCAGGGGTGGCTCTTACCATGGTTCAAGCTTCTGTTGGATGATCCCAGTGCCCAGGCCACCAGCAGTGGTTTCCTCCCCAGGTGGCCTCTCCAAGTGCCCGGGTACCCAGTGCCCAGATGAAATTCCCTCTGTTGAAATTACTTGAAGCACATTCAATTTTCTTCTTTAGGCTTGTAAAACTGTTTCTACCCAAAATACCTGCAACATCTTGGGCTGGGCCAGGCCAAAGCCAGGAGCCTGGAACTCAATCCAGGTTTCCCAGGTGGGTGGCAGGGACCCAAGTACTTGAGCCACCACTTGCTGCTTTTTTTTTTTTTTCAATCATCGATTTATTTTTATTTTATTTGAAAGTCTGTGTAGAGAACCTCTATCTTATCTCACTGTTTCTCTTTCAAAAAAATGAAAATAATAAATAAAAAATTTTTAAAAAGATTGTAGGTAGTGGATGACAGATTTACAATACAGCACTATTACATGCAAATGTCTGGGAACATCAGTTACAAATGTATTCCCATTATATGGATGGACTTGATTTATCTTTTTGTCAGAAGTGAGCTTAGTGTCTTCCAAGACCAGAGAGCAGTGCTTTGAGTAGGTGAATTCTTTACTTAGCCTGAGTCCCTAGTGGGTGGAACTTCAGAGAAGGTAAATCAGCTAATGTACTCTATAGAATACTATACAGCAGTAAAAAACAATGAAATCCGGTCATTTGCAACAAAATGGAGGAATCTGGAGAACATCATGCTGAGTGAAATAAGCCAGTCCCAGAGGGACAAATATCATATGTTCTCCCTGATTGGTGACAACTAACCGAGCACCAAAAAGGAAACCTGGTGAAGTGAAATGGACACTATGAGAAACAATGACTTGGTCAGCCCTTGTCCTGACTGTTGATGTACAATTTAATACTGTATCCCTTTTAGTATTTTTGTTTGTTCTACTTAATACCATTGGTTGAGCTATGTAATTAACACACAATTATTCTTAGGTGTTTAAAGTTAACTGAAAAGTGATCTCTGTTAAATATAAGAGTGGGAATTATAGAGAGGGAGGAGACATGCTCAAGCTGACTTGCCCCAAGTGGTGGAGTTAGAAATGTGCCAGGGGATTCCAATACAATCCCATCAAGGTGGTATGTACCAATGCCACCTCGCTAGTCCAAGTGATCAATTTCAGGTCACAATAGACCATAATGATAGGTCTAAGAGTCAAAGGGATCACATAAACAAGACTAGTGTCTGATAATACTAACTGAAAGAATTAAAAAGGAGAGAATGATCCAACATGGGAAGCGGGATACACAAGCAGACTCATAGAATGGCAGTTGTCCTAAACAGCACTCTGGCCTCAGAATCAGCCCTTAAGGCATTCAGATCTGGCTGAAGAGCCCATGAGAGTATTTTAGGCATGGAAAGCCAAGACACTCTGGGAAAAAAAAAAGAGGACCTAAATGAAAGATCTCTGTGAGTGAGATCCCAGTGGAAAGAATGGGGCCATCAAAGAAGGAGGTACCTTTCTCTGAAGGGAGGAGAGAACTTCCACTTTGACTATGGCCTTGTCGAAATAAGATCAAAGACGGCGAGCTCAGGGGGCTTCCATGGCCTTGGCAACTCATGACTAGAGCCTGGGAAGATTGCTGACGCTTAAACAAGAGTGGCAATTTGTTAAGTCAACAACAGGAGTCACTGTACACTTACTCCCCATGTAGGATCTCTGTCCTTACTGTGTAGTTCAACGTGAATTAATGATATGACTAGTACTCAAAGAGTATTTGGCACTTTGTGTTCTGTGTGGCGGCAAACTGATGAAATCTTTACTTAATATATTCTAAATTGATCTTCTGTATATAAAGATAATTGAAAATCTTGATGTGAATGGAATGGGAGAGGGAGCGGGAGATGGGAGGGTTGCAGGTGGGAGGGAAGCTATAGGGGGGAAAAGCCATTGTAATCCACAAACTGTACTTTGGAAATTTACATCTACTAAATAAAAGTTAAAAAAAAAGAAGGTAAATAAGCTAAATGTATATCAAAGAGTAGCTACACAGCAGAAATGGAAACAGGAACAGACCCGGGAGCTAGATGTTCGTTTGATCCATCACACTGACAAGTTATACCAATTAGAGGAAAACTCTAATGGGTTAAAATATGTTTGTTTTGGTGCCAAAAATATTTAAAATCCCTGCATCGTTTTTATTTTTTCATGATGTGCATCTTCCATGAATTTTAAAAAGACCCCTTGTGTCACGGAAGCTCTACTGTATCCAGCAATAATGCATGTGGGCCGTTTCACTGTTCTCTCATTCACTTCACAGAGTGTCGCCTTGGAAAGGTGCTGTTACTGCACGCAACCCGAGGTATTCATTTCTCACGGTGGCTTTTTACTGCCCCGGAAGGCCCATTGCCCCCACCCCCTTGAGAGACTGCCACGTGAGATCCCCTTTCAGGATCCATTCCTGACCTCTCCCCCACCGCCCGGCGACTTTTAATCGCCCTGCTTTATCGGTAGCCACGTCTTAGCTTTGCGCAGTTGAATTAAAAGTTTGGATCTAGGACAGTTTAGAAATTCTTTTCTCCTGTAGATAAAACTGTTTAAAAACAAAGAAACAAAAAATCGACCAGCGGCTCTGCATCCCAGGAGGGCAAGCTTTTCAGGCTGTGGTCCCAGGCACTGGCTCTGGCTTAGCACATGTGCGCAGTTGCAGGCACATGGACCCGATCGAGGAAGGGAAGCACAGCCACACAGCTGTCGCCATGATAACTAATGTTTATTTTCTGTGATCACGTCAACGATACTCCTGGCGCCTAGCTGGTAACCCAAGCTCCCGCACTGGCCTGGCCAAGAGCTTCCACCACCACACGGAGAAGGAAGGGCCCACTCCGATCCCTTTAGCACTACGAAGAGAATTTAGGAGTGGAGCTGGAAACGGGTCCCCCTGCAAGGAGGCTGTGGAGTGCACAGTAAACCACGCAGCATTTCTGAACCTGGAAGCTGATGTCTTCCCAGTTGTCGGAGACTAAAACTCATCCAGTGGAATGTTTTCATCGTCTCAAAAAAAAGGAGGACATGGAAGACCAAAACTATGGACGAAAGCATTGAATTGGACCACACAAAAATGAAACGGCATAAAACCTATACAGACGCTCCTGGACTTGTCATAAACCCGTAAGCTGAGAACAGCATCAGTAGAAAATGCACTTAGTACAACTAACCTGCCGAACATCATAGCTTAGTGACAACACACGCTGTCAACTAAATAAAAATAAATAAACGTTGCTAGGGTTTGCATGTGTCCCTTGAAGCTCCTGTGTTGGAAACTTAATGCCCAGTGCAGCAGTGTTGGGAGGTGGGGCCTAAGTAGGGGTGGTTTTAGGTCACAAAGTGTCTGCCCTCATGCATAGATTAATGTCATCATCTGGGGAAAGGGTTCATTGTTATTGTGTGAAGGGGTTTGTCCTGCCTCAGCCCCTTCCTGTCCCCTCCGGCTCCTGTGTGCTGTGTCATGCTATGACTCAGCAGGAGAGAGATCCTCCCTGCCTACAGTCCTTTGATCTTGGGTTTTCCAGCCTCCAGATCCTTGAGTCAAATAAACTTGTTTTGTTTGTAAGTTATCTAGTCTGGGGTAATCTGGGAAAGCAACGGAAAACGAGCTAGCCCAGCTGTCACCCTCCTGATCTTGTGGCTGGGAGGAACTCAGCATCTCCGACAATGTCCGTGCCATCTGTCGCCAGGCTGGGAAAACTCAAACACTGAAGCATGGCTTCAGCTGGCCACAGTGCTCTCACACTGCCGTGAATACGAAGAATCACTGGGACTGGCGCTGTGGCATAGAGGGTAAAGCCGCCACCTGCAGTGCCGGCATCCCACATGGGCACCAGTTCTAGTCCCGGCTGCTCCACTTCCGATCCAGCTCTCTGCTGTGGCCCAAGTCCTTGGACCCCTGCCACCCACATGGGAGACCTGAATGCAGTTCCAGGTTCTTGTCTTCAGCCTGGTCTAGCACTGGCTCTTGAAGCCACCTAGGAGTGAACCAAGAGCTAGAAGATGTCTTTATCACTCTCTCTTTGGCTCTTTGCCTTTCCAATAAATGAAAGTAAATATTCTGAAAAAAAAAGAACAAATCATTAGTCAAACTGTCACAAGGCAGCAGAAGGGTTAAGACAATCACAAAGTGGAGAAATATATATAACATAGATGACAAAGTGTTAATATCCCTAATAAAGAGTTTTTATAGATTGATACCAAAGGATAAAGAATCCAATAGAAAATTAGGACAAGAGTATAAAGCTGGTGATTTACCAAGCAAATCAACAAAACGGAGCAATGACCTTATTCAAATGTACCCAACCTCACTAGTTAGAAATGCAAAAAAAAAAAAAAGGCGGGGGGGGGGGTGGGGCAGCGCTGTGGCACAGCAGGTTAAAGCCCTGGCCTGAAGCACCAGCATCCCATATGAGTGCCAGTTCTAGTCCTGCCTGCTCCTCTTCTGATCCAGCTCTCTGCTATGGCCTGGGAAAGCAGTAGAAGATGGCCCAAGTCCTTGGGCCCCTGTACCTGCATGGGAGACCTGGAAGAAGCTCCTGGCTCCTCGCTTCAGATGGGCACAGCTCCAGCCATTACGGCCAATTGGGGAGTGAACCAGCGGATGGAAGACCTCTCTCTCTGTCTCTACCTCTCTCTGTAGCTCTGTCTTAAAAAAAAAAAAAAAGAAATACAAAAAAAAAGGACAGGCATCTGAAACATAATTTTTCCCTCTCAGTTTGATAAAGATTAGAAGGTAGGCAGTGCCTGATGCTGGAGACACAGAGGCAAACGGCAACTCCCAGGGAAAGATTGGGTCAAGTTTCTGGAATGCAGTTGTGATGGGTAACTTCATGTGTCAACTTGAGTGGCTCATGGGGTACTCAGATGTTTGTTCAAACACTATGCTGGGTGCTTCTGTGAAGGGGGCTTTAGATGACATTGACATTCGAATCGGCGAGTGGTGAAGCAGATCGCCCTCCTTTTTGTAGAATCAAGGCTGACCCTTCTCCCAAGAAAGAGGCACTTCTCCTGTGTAGTATCTTCAAACTGGAACATCAACTCTTGCTGGTTGCACAGTAGCCTACTGGTCTTTGAACTTGAACATTGAACTTGAACAGTTGGCTCTGTGGATTTAAGATTTGCCAGTCTTTGGAACTGAATGAGCCAATCCTTTTTGATAAATCTTTCTCATATGTCTCCACTGATTTTCTTTCCCCAGAGAACCCTGACTAACCTTGACTGATACAGCGTTTTAGTAATGTTTGTCGAGGGGTGGGTGCTGTGGCACAGTAGATTAAGCCTCTGCCTGCAGTGCCAGCATCCCATATGGGCACCAGTTTGTGTTCTAGCTGCTCCTCTTCCAATCCAGCTCTCTGCTAATGGCCTGGGAAAGCAGCAGAAGATGGTCCAAGTGCTTGGGCCCCTGCACCCACATGAGAGTCCCAGAAGAAGCTCCTGGTTCCTGGATTCAGACTGGCTCAGCTCTGGCCATTGCAGCCATTAGGGGAGTGAACTAGTGAACTAGCAGATAGAAGACCTTTCTCTCTGTCTCTCCCTCCATAACTCTACCTCTCAAATAAATAGATAAATAAATCTTTAAAAAAGATATCAAAATTTAAAATAAGCATGCCATTTGATGAGAAATTTCATGTCTAAAACTCTGTTATAAGATGTATGATAGGGGTGGGCTCTGTGGCCCAGCAGATTAAGCTGCAGTCTGCAGTGCTGGCATCTCACATAGGCACTGGTTCGAGTCCCAGCTGCCCCACTTCTGATCCAGCTCCCTGCTGATGCACCTGGGAAAGCAGTGGAAGATGGTCCAAGTGTTTGGGCCCCTGCACCCATGTGGGAGACCCAAATGAAGCTCCTGGCTCCTGGTTTCAGCCTGGCCAGCCCCAGCCATTGCAGCTACTTGAGGAGTGAACCAACTGATGGAAGATCTCTCTCTCTTTACCTTTGACTTTCAAATAAATAAATCTTTAAAAAAAGATGTCTGATAATTAGGAGACGATACAGAGGCAAGGATTTTCATCACCAATCTACTTATAGTAGAAAAAACCAGAAACATACTCACTTATAGAATTTTATTTAATTAGTTACTGTTCACCAAAACAATATAAGGCTGAAATAGAGCTCTATTTATTGATTTAGTGGAATGTCTGCTATATAAATATACTCAGCCAGAGCTACCCAGAAATATGCTTAGTGGAATGTGGAATGTTTTTAGATAATTTTTAATTAATTAACTTTATTCATTTGAAATGCAGAGAGACAAAAGGAAAGAGACAGAAACAGAGAAAGAGAGAAAGGGAGAGAGAGAGAGGGAAAGAGAGAGAGAGAATCCAAATACTAGTTCTCATCACTCCCTAAATGTTTGCAGGAGCCAAAGTGAAACCAGGACCCAGGAACTCAATCTGGGTTTCCTATGTGGGTGACAGGGACCAAACTCCTTGAGCCATCACCTGCTGGCTCCCAGGATGCACACTAACACTAAGCTCGAATCAAGTGCAAAGCTAAATCTTGAACCCAAGCACTCTGATATAACAAGGAGGTAGTAGGAGTTCATGGCAACCGTGAGATCCTAGGGGAGGACCTTGGCGTCTCAGGGCAACAGAGGGGCTGCTTGGGGAGCCTGGGAATCTTGTGGGGCTCAGAAAATGATTCTCCAAAGTGAAGTCTTCAGAGCACCTCAGAAACAAGATTTCTCTGACTTCCTTCTCTGGCACGCCTATTATTTTCTTCCCGCATCCTACCCTGAGCCAAGCCACAGAAACTAGGATCCCTCTCCCCCAGGTGGGTCATAGATATCAGACCCGCTTTCCTCAAAGCCAACCCTAAGACTAAAAATAGTGCTTTAATCTTCCCCCCACTTTTCAGATACCAGCTGGCCATAAAGAAGTTGTCTGAGCTGCCTTCTCTGCCAGTGGCTCATCAGACCCCCATTCCAGAAAGGGCCCTGCTCCAACCCAGGAGGAAGGAACGCTGCCCCCAGGGGGCCAGCAGGACTCCCCCCATCAGCCTGCCACTCTTGGATCATTTCCCTTCTGTCCTGCCACATCTCTACCCGGCTGTCAATGCTTCCTCAAATCCAGCTTAAACATGGATTTTATGCTCTTCAAAAGGAGGATCCTGCTATGTAAAACTATGATTCCATAAACTTGTCTGTTGCCAGTTATTTTCAGTAGACTTAAGAGCCTTTAGAGAGAAAGTTTGAGTTTCTCTGCAAGCTGCCATGACCGATGGACAAGGATGTTTTATGGTGCTTTAACAAGTAGATGGCAAGCTTGTTTTTTGTGCCAGAATGGTGCTTTCTGTTTTCTCTTCATCACTGGCCTGTAACGAGGATTGTATTTCAAAGATGAGAACTGACTTTTAGTATAGATTTCTCACCATGCATTCAGTCGGGACTCCAGCTGATAGGCAGGAAGCTTGGGTAGGAAGAGGTGAGCTGGAAGATGTTTCTCACAAGGTCTCCCTCTAGCCCTGCACTGTAATTCCACCCCTTCCCTGTTAACTCAGTACCCACTTTCCCATGATGCACTTGCTTCTCCCATACCAGGCATGGGGAAAAGCCATAATGGCCATGTGGAAGGGGCTGCCCACACTCATTTGTGAATGCAAATTCTCTCTCTGATTTTTAAATACATTCACTCACCGAGGCCTCTGCTCTGCACACTTATCTCTGTAGGGACAAGAACTTAGAATGTAATAATTGGGATATGTGTTACCATAATGCAGCCACATAGGACCAGTGTTTGGGGGCACACTTTGGAGAGTATGGGTCAAATGGCTTCCATCAATGTGAATCGTTAATTCCAGACTTCAAGCTACTTTGTCTAATTACCATCTCTGATCTAAACATACACCACAGAAGCCCAGTAACTTAGGAGGTGAATGGCATGAGGCTGGGGCTGAAGGAAGCCAGGCCACAGGCGTGCAAAGATTCTAAAGGAAACTGAATCCATGACCCATAGTCCTGAGACTTTGTCATCTCATCTCCAACAACCCTAAGGATTGTGAGCCTCACAAAGAATATTTTTATCTAAATATGTGTATTTTAATTGACTTATCCTATACTCCATGTCGGTTTCCTCTTCCACTTGCTTTCTTTTAAAATTAGGTATCTTCATTTCATTTTGTCTCCCTACCCTTAGACAACTATCATCAGGACCCTTCTTCTTCTTCCTATATTTGCTCGCCTTTCTATTTCCAGCTAAGGTGTTTGTGTTCAGAGTGTACACGAGACATTGAAGGCAGCAAGGAGACTTCCAGGAAAGAAATGCCACTAATGCAGCCTTAACGGGAATGATTCGCCTTGAATCAGTGAGCAAAGACCAACCGTCTCCAACCTTTGCCCCGATGTCTTTTCTGGTGACTGCTTCGGAGGCTGGAGATCTGGCTGTTGGCCATGCCAGGAAGCCCAGCTGATGAGAGATCAAGACTCCTCAGTGCTCAGCTTCTGAGCATACAAGGTCTCCACCAAGCCAACACTCGCATATCATTCACCTGCTACTGCCAGCCCTGTCTGTCTGGAAAGACAGAAACCATGGGATTCACTGGTTTTAAGAGGACAGCTGGCGTTAATCCAAATGAGCCTTTGCAACCACATTTGGACATTTGAAATCCAGTACGATAACATGGAGAAATAATTAGCTATGTAGGTCAAAGGATGACATTTGGAGGAGGACAGGACAGAAGAACAGGGCCTCTGAGTTGGAGGGAAATGGGCCAAGAGGCTTCTGGCATTCCAGGCTAGGATCACCCTGATTTAAAGATGAAACTCTATTCACTGTGCTTGTATGTAGGCCGTAGCATTAGAACTTGAATGAAAGCACTTAATTATAGATAAATATAGAGGTATATAATGTATTTATAGAATATATTTATTGTTTAATATATTTATGTACATTTATATATCTAAGGGTGACATATCTAGCGCCTGGAAATTTCACATGTGTGCACTTGAACCAGAGGGGACAAAACAAATCTTATCCAATTTGAGAGCCTCTTTAATCATGTTGGGGGCCTGGTGTGAAGCTACACTTGAACTTTGGAAATGATAAAATTTGTTTATCCTTTGTAAAATACAGTTTCCTGCTCTGAGGCCCAAGAGGAAGAAAGCCTTTAAAAAAAGAGGCTTGCTGAAGTCTCTTAAAAGTGTTCTTGGACATTAAGAAAGTGATTGTTGGCTGTACTAAGTGCAAATGTACAAGAAACGTAGGGGCTATATTTTACCTCAAGTGCACGCAGAGTTCAGCAGTCACAGGAAAGCTAGAAAAAAGTCCAGGAAAGGAGACATTTGGTTTTGCTGAGCTAAAATAGTTGAAAGCAAATGACGCCATTTGACAAAATCAAGATGTCACCCTCTTTGTCCACCTCCCCTTGAAATGAACTCTTACCTCCTCTCCAGTTCACTCTCATGGTACTGAATCATTGTAATTTATGAAAACATGAACTTTAAGGCAACACAGATGGGCCAATAAAACTCTCCATACACATAGGGCATGGCCTTTGTTTTAACTGATCATTTTGACAGCTCATAGGCATTGCAGTGAAGGTGTTGTGATGAAGGCATCAAGAACTGACACTTAATTGGCACAGGGAGATGGGTGGAGACAAGTTAGGGATCATTTTAGGTTAGACTTCCCCCTCCAGCTAACAGCCATGAGCTTCAGGTCTAAAATAGGGTTGGATGAGGGACTGGAGAGGGCAATGCAGGGGAGGGAGTTCTGGGGAGGAGGATGGGGGAGCAGACAAAGAGGGGGGACTGGAAGAGGCCAGAGAACAAAACGAAAGATGCACCATTGGGAGTCGGTGGGGCTGGAGTGCTCTCGCCTGGTTTGGAAGATGCCCAGAAAATAAAACGTCCAGTGAGAATTCTTCCAAATCCTCCAACAGTTAACTTGGCAAGCAATGAGGTTGCTGCTTCGTAAGAACATTGAGAGGCATTAACTCGAAGGGCCCCTTTTTGCAGGTATACTGAAGTTTCTCACACACAGGTTGGCTCAGTCCATTGGGGCTGCTTTAACAAGCCACCATTGACTGGGTGTCTTAAAAAGAGCAGACACTTAGTTCTGCAGGCTGGCAAGCCCAAGACCAAGCTGTAGCAGCTTTGATGTGTGGTGAGGACCTGCTTCCTGGGGCAGAGAGGGTGCTTTCTCGCTGGTATCCTCACATAGCAGGAGGGCGAGAGAGCTCTCTGCAGCTTCTTTTATTAGGGCACAAATCCTGTTCATAAGCGCTCCACCCTCAATGAGCTAATCCCTCCCAAAGGTTCCACTCTCCCTAATACCGAAACCCTGGGAATTAGGTTCCAACATATAAAATGTGGAGTTCACAGTGAATCCATATTGCAGGTTTTGTACTGTTTCAAAAAAGAAAAAAAGACACACGTATTCAACAGGTGATAATTATGTACTGTGACATATGCATTCTTTTTTTTTAAGATGTATTTATTTATTTGAAAGTCAAAGTTACACAAAGAGAGGAGAGGCAGAGAGAGAGAGAGAGAGAGAGAGAGAGAGAGAAGAGAGGGAGGTCTTCCATCCGCTGGTTCACTCCCCAATTGGCTGCAACGGCCAGAGCTGTGCCGATCCGAAGCCAGGAGCCAGGAGCTTCTTCTGGGTCTCCCTCATGGGTGCAGGGGCCCAAGACTTGGGCCATCTTCCACTGCTTTCCCAGGCCATAGCAGAGAGCTGGATCGGAAGTGGAGCAGCCAGGACTCGAACTGGTGCCCATATGGGATGCTAGCACTTCAGGCTAGGGCATTAACCCGCAGCACCACAGCAATGGCCCCGACATATACATTCTTAACATGCACAATGCTTACTCTGTTTCTCCATGATTGTCGATTTCCATCATAAAAAATTATGAGGAAAAAGACATTTCACATTAGTGTTCTGTTTGGGATGTGAATCAGAGATGGTATTGAGTAGGGAGGGAATATCTGTTTTCTATTGGGAAGATATTCATTGATTTAAAAACCCTGAAAAGGTAAGACATAGAAGAAAGAGGTCAGATGACACGAAACAACAGCAAAGCAAGAGTATTCTATTTCTTTCTCTCAGTAACCAATCTCTCCAAAAAAGCGGGGCCAGCCAGTGTTGGGGAGTTTGGGTGGATGAGGTCAAAGATCACTTCCAAGGGCTTCAGGGTACAGCGTGGAACAGCCAAGTAGCTCAGTGGGAAAGGGAGGATTTGGGTGTTCGATATCAGATTAAATTTCTTACATTGATGCGAATGATTAGTTCTTTATTCTAGAAATTCGTTCTTTGTTCTAGAAACTGACTATGGCAGTGCATCAAGGGTACACAGATGATTGTATCAAGATAAACCATCTTTGCTGCTTTTATCTCGTATTTTGAGATAGTTAAGCATAACCACAAGGAGGACTTTTAATCCTGACTGTCACTAACTCCTCTTACCTCTGTCATGGGCTCTGAAGGGTCAGGGGTCATACATAAACCCTTCTGGTTTAAGGAATTCTGATCAAGGTTCTGGTACAGAGGCTGGCATTGTTGCATAGCAGGTGCAGCCACTGCCTGGGAATGCCTGATCCCATATCAGAGCCCCTGCTCGAGTCCTAGCTGCTCTGCTTCCGATCCAACTTCCTGTTAATGTGCCTGGGAAGGCCATGGATGATGGTCTAGCTACCCATGTCCCTGCCACTCATGTGGGAGACCTGAATGCAGTTCTAGACTTCTCGCTTTGGCCTAACCCAATCCTGGCTGCTGCAGCCATTTGGGGACTGAACCAGTGGATGGAAGCTCTGTCTCTCCTTTTCTGTCACTCTGCCTTTAAAAAAAAAATTAAAAAGACAAATTTAAAACATTCACAAAAGGGGCCGGCATTGTGGCACAGGGGGTTAACACCCTGGCCTGAAGCACCGGCATCCCATATGGGTGCAGGTTCTAGTCCCGGCTGCTCCTCTTCCGATCCAGCTCTCTGCTGTGGCCTGGGAAAGCAGTGGAAGATGGCTTAAGTCCTTCAGCCCCTGTACCCATGTGGGAGACCTGGAAGAAGCTCCTGACTCCTGGCTTCAGATTGGCGCAGCTCCGGCCATTGTGGCCAATCAGGGAAGTGAACCAGCGGATAGAAGACCTTTCTCTCTATCTCTACCTCTCTCTGTAACTCTGTCTTTCAAATAAATAAAATAAATCTCTAAAAAAAAAAATCCGCAAAATCCTCTGTGAGTGCTGTGCAGATCTGAAAAGCAAGAACTTTGGCTGGCTGTGCCCCTGAACAAGTCAAACACACATTAGCAATGTCTGCAGCTTCCCACTTATCACGCTGTCTCCTCCAGAAATTGGGATATTTACGGAAAGTCTGCTTTTCTAAGTAAGCTGTTTTCAGCAACATTCCAGGGGCAAAGAAACTCAAGGTCTGTTTTGCTTAAATTGAAAAGAAAAATGCAGGAGAGTGGGGGAGAAGCGGGAACAATTAAGCAAAAGACAGATGAACAGAACCAGATTTGGGAGAACTGGGGTTCTGCTTAGGCTTTTTGTCTGGAAACTCTGGCCAGCACAACTAGGGCCACGGCCTCTGAGCCTATCACCATCTTCCATGGGCGTTAGGATCTGGATTGACCGGTTGGTTAGCATCAGTCAGGCACTGGGTTCCCCTTCAGGGCTGGGCAGCTGAGTCCTGCTGAGTGGCTCCTGTTTGTCTCCCTCAGCGTCTCTCCCCACCACCCACCGCTGCTCTCTGCCCTCTGCTTCTCCTGGCCTGACAGCCAGGGGCACAAGAGTGGGCAACCGCTGTGGCCACTTTATAAGGCTGGATACTCCGTAGTGAATTCATTCTGAGCAGGTTCCTGTGGGGAAGAAACGTCTCCTCCCCCTGGGAGTTTTTCAAGGCCAAATGTGCAACTCTGGATCTGCTTTAACCAGTTTCTGTTTGAACTCTCCATACTAAATCTTTCAAGTTAAAAAAATATATGGATATTAATGTAGCTCTCTCCAGTATACACCATTCACACCTACCTGGCCTCTTTCTGGGCACAGAGCTTTAACTTCAATACTTCCAGGTTGACCTAACCACACAGGCCCTCCCTCTGACGACTCCTAACCTACGAGGTGTGAACACTTACTGGATCTGCTAGAGGATCCTCGGATCTAGTGCAGTCCAGCCTTGCACTAGAACTTTCCGTGTGGCTCATATCAGAGTCAACCCCTCCTGCCCCATCCACCACAGCTACACAGCCGCACAGACATCAACCCTAGTGTCAATCTGTATGTACTATTTCCCCAAGGCTGATGCGGTCTTCCACAGCATCCTTTAATCTTGTGGCTGTTTTGAGCTCCTGCTGAGATTTGAAGACTGGAGTAGCCGCTGTGTCACTTCAGAACCTGGTAGAGAAGCAGTTTGTAGAACAGCAGTAATTCAAAGCTGTGGCTTGGGCATCGAGCATCTGCTGGTGTTGTTGCTTGAAAAGGGGTGTGGAGCCTTCCCCCAGGGCCTGGCTGCTGGCAGGCCTCCGTGTCAGGGCATCACCCATCCCTCTAGGGCTAAGAAAAATGTTTTTTAAAATCTCCTCCACTGGAAATTTAGTTTTCTCCCTGTAAAAAATTCTAGCTTCAATGCTTCAACTAAAACCTTTTTCTGATTAGGAAAGTATTGCATGCTAATTTTAGAACTGAAAAATGCCAGTGTTGTCACCATGTGGAATTAGCCATAGCTAACAAAGTGACTTATTTTTTTCTCTCTAACCTTTTTTTTTTTTTTTTGTCCCCTAACACATGGTAGAACTATATGCACTCATACAGACTGTACCAAAATCATATCATGTACTCATTTCTGGGTACTGCTCTTCCATTTCACATTTGGTAGAAATTTTTCTTCCATCCGCTGGTTTACTCCCTAAATACCTGGGCCAGGCCAAAGCCTGGAACTACATCCAGATCTCCCATGCGCATGGCAGGGACTCGATTATTGGAGCTGTCACCTGATGCCTCCCATGGTGCACCCTAGCAGGAAGCCAGAATTGGAAGTGGAGCCGGGACTCAAACCGAGGGACTCTGATAAAAGATGCAGGCATCCCAAGGTGGTCTTTTATTTATTTATTTGACAGATAGAGTTAGTGAGAGAGCGAGAGACCCCCAAATACAGAACCTAAGAGGGGAGAGAAAGGGTCTTCCCTCCCCCATGCCTTCTTTTCTCTGTGCACTCGCATTCCTGGTGTCTTTTCTCTTCTTGTAAGGACACCAGTCCTACTGGATTAAGGCCTCCACTTTTAGAGTCTCATTTAACTTCAGTCATCTCTTTAAAGGCCTTATCTCCAAATACGTTGTACTGGCAGTTAGAGCTTCCACAAGTGAACTTTGGATTCAGTCTACAGCAGGTGGCGTCCAATCTGACTGAAATGTTTGAAAAGCTGTTCACCGTCCCTCTAAATAATAAGGTACACATCTAAATAATAAGAAATTGTAGTTATCAAAGGAAGAAATAGAAATGCTAGTTTTTCTTTCAATTTATGTGTGGTATTCCCCCAAAGGACTACTATGTTGTCAGGGCGTAGATACTTACCAAGTTGTTTAACCCTATAACTGCAGGTACTGAATACACAGGACTGGTCTGAGACACAGGACTGGTCTGTGGGTGGAGAATGGATGCAGATCTTAGCTGCACACACAGGTGGCCTTTGTAGGTGGATGTGCCTGGCGTGGAGGCTCACATCTCCACCCTTGCTTTACTGACCTTTCTCAGGTGTCCCCCAAGAGTTTTCACTCTACGCAGGCCACCAGACGTGAGTCACTGTCTCAGGAGAAGTTGAGACTGAGATCAAAGGGAGACATATGGGCTTTGAATTTAAAAAAATGAAAATGAAACCAAAACTAACCCCAAATACGTTGTTCTAGGCTCACATAAGGGAATGATCTCTGTGTCATATTTGGGCAGGACCAGCCTAAATCCTGCTCACAGCCCTTGATCCACAAGCCCACGTGAAATGGAGGAGGGAACAGAAAAGGTGGAGGAGGAGGTGGTGCAGGGGAGTTAGCCGATGGTGTGTGGTCCTGACTGCACCTGTGGCAGGAGACAGAGCTGCCACTGGGTCTGGGGGTCTATGGTCAGAGTGGCCCTGGGCTCGGTCCTGAGGGATGTCCCAGAAAAGAAAATAGGTCCCCGGAGATCCTGCTGCTGTATCATCCAGAGCTCTGAGCAGGAGCACAAGTAGGAAAGATGGTGGTTTGAGTGGAAATTAGAATTCAATGTATCTCTCGGCGCCGCGGCTCACTAGGCTAATCCTCTGCCTGCGGCACCAGCACCCGAGGTTCTAGTCCTGGTTGGGGCGCCGGATTCTGTCCCAGTTGCTCCTCTTCCAGTCCAGCTCTCTGCTGTGGCCCAGGAGTGCAGTGGAGGATGGCCCAAGTGCTTGGGCCCTGCACCTGCATGGGAGACCAGGAATAAGCACCTGGCTCCTGGCTTCAGATCAGCGCTGTACGCCGGCCGCAGCGGCCATTGGAGGGTGAACCATAGGTAAAGGAAGACCTTTCTCTCTGTCTCTCTCTCTCACTGTCCACTCTGCCTGTCAAAAAAAAAAAAAGAATTTAATGTATCTCCACCAAAAAGATTGTATTTCTACCCAAATGACTGTATTTCAGCCAAAATTCTCTCATCAGAACCAGACCACTGGAGCCACCCAATCTTGGACTGTGAATCTCCAGAACCAGGAGCTGAAACAAACCTTTCTCCTTCCTAAATAGTTTCTCTCAGGTTTTCGTTATAATGATGAAATGCTGACTAATTCACCTAATAGCAAAATCCCACACAATGGGTCCTCTGAAATAAGAATTCAGCTAACCTTGGATAGAAAATATTTAGAAAAATATTTCAACTGTCCTGAATAATGGCATGGTGGTCATTTAAACAATAAAGTATGCCAGCTATATGTAGAGCACTTCTATTGTATCAGGTATGAGTAACTTAGAGATGATTCGAAGTACGTGATTTGTTTTGTAGGTTATATGCAAATACTAATTTATATAAGGGACCTGAGCATCCTTAGATTTTGGTCTTCTCATATTCATCCTTGGGTGTTTGGTCCTGGACCCAATCCCATCCTAAATACTGAGGGATGGCTATACTTGACAGGGTGGTATGCACATAAGGATAGAGGCGCAGAGTAGGGAGAAGGGGAAGCAAGGAACACAGTGTCCTAAAAGCCAAGCCAAGGAACTATTTCCAAGCAAGGATTGATTGTGGGTGTCTAGTGCTGCAGAGGCAATAAACGAGCACCCAGGAAGGACCCAGAAACAGCAGGGTGCAGGGCGTCAGCGATCTTGACAAAGAAGCCCCCATGGAAATGGCGAAGCTGTTATTGGACTCTGTGTTCATCAGCTCTTCATCCCTATAAAGAAATGCCCGAGGCAGCCTAGCTCTACAAAGCAAACAGGTGTATTTTGGCTCACAGTCCTGGGGGTTCACAGTCCAACCTTGGATGGCCCATTGCTGCAGCCCTGGTAATGATGGCTATGCTGGTGGAGTCCTGAGACCGTGCAGAGTATCACCTGGCAAAGGCAGGGCCACTTGCTGTCTTTGTATTTGAGGTGCCTTACCAAGCGACCAGAATTCAGCCATGGGGGCTTGACCCTAAAGACTCAATTCAAACCCTTCTCCTCCCAAGAGTCCCAAACACCATCACCTCATTTCATTTCCATCTTCTTGGGACCACAACCTAAGACTTTGGAGACCAAACCCTTAAGTTTCCGTAGAACAAATATTCGAACCGTAGCAGATTTGTTGATAAGGAAGTGAAAATAACTGGTGGACTTAGTCATTCTGAGGAGCTCTCCTATAGAGAGGAACCAAAAAATAGAGAAGTAATTGAAAGAGATCTTTTGGGTTTAGTGTTTAAGCCTGAAAATAGTATATTATGTACTCTGATGAAAAGAAGCAGTAGAAAGGCAAGGCAAGACAGTAAGAAAGAGAAAGTGAGAGGGGAGGGAAGTGTAGGTTAGAGCCTTGCTCTAGCAGGGACGGCTGAAAGCTAGCGTTGTCAGTGGAGGGGCTGGTCTTGGACTTGGCAATGTCTTCCAACAGGACAGGTGGGTGGAGAGATGAGGCGGTTCTCTTCCTAGCTTTTCTTTTTCTTGGTGAGATAAGAATTAAGGTGATCCACTAAGAGTAAACTGGGAGCACTGAGGAGAAGGGTGTGTAGGGGGATGAGGAGAGAGAGGTGTTTTTGCACCTGCCACACAGGTGCTTGCCGACTCTGTCTGACCCTGCAAGTGCAATATATAGTTGAGCATTAAAAGGAATAGGAGTTATGTCAATATTAAATACACAAGTCTCCAGTCTAAAGGCTTTTATTTGGGAATAATATGAAGATTAGAATTGTAATTCAGGACATGGACACAGATCAGGGTAGACTCTGGAATGTCCAAGGACAGAGGAAAAGGTTGGGGTTTCATATGTTGCTTTGAGAGGATGTCCTTTGGTGCTGGGGGTGTCCTTTGGGAGCTGTGAGCTCTGAGTCGTGAGTAGCTGCAGTTGCTGGGTAATCTTGTGATCTTAGGGCCACAGGAGGCTGCTTCGTTGGACTGGGCTTGCCAGATAGAGTGTCTGGTAAGCGTTATTGCATACATGGCCAACTGTCCTGGTGCTGCTAGCTGTCCTTGCATGACTCATGGAATAAATGGTGGTTTGGAAAATTTTTCCTGTGCTAGTTCCTGCTGTTGGGCAAATCTTGGGTGAGAGCCCACTCTTTATGGCCTTCCCAGCTCCACTTTGCCAGGGTTTGACACACGTGACTCCCTTTTGACTCTGACAATCTTCACAGTCAGATCACTCAAAGGGGGCCCCAAATCACCCGCAGCCAGCCCCACAGCCTGGCCTTCTGGGGTTGTCACACCTCTCCTTCAGGCCCTTCAACAGCTCGTGGCTGCTTCCGAGATTCCTTAGCTTGGACTAGGAGCCCCCTTGAGCAGCCCCCCTTTCTTCCTTGTCACATTAATCAGGCACCGGTGGGAAAGTGGAGAGTTCCCACAGAAGCTGATCCACAGGTATTGAGAAGCAGTGGATACGACATCATCACAGGTGCAGTGAGGCCCTGCACAGCCTGCTGGAGGGGGAGGAGCCGGAGGACTGCAGAACAGCAACCCTGGTGTCCTCCACGCAGACACACAAGCCCAGTGCTGCCAGCTCTTGCTGTTTTTTTCCAGAGAATCTGTAAATTCAGAGTGTTTGGTGATGCCGGGCTGGCTTCCTGTGCTCTGGGGATGGGCTTGTATGGATTTTTCCTTTTTTCATTGTTCCCCTCTTATAGCCCCTTGATAGACTGCTTGGCCAGTTCTTTTTCCATACACAGGATGTGCAAGACTTCCCCCATGAAGCTCTTTTCAAAAATGTTTTTCTAACATTTCTGCATTCTTTAGGGAGCAGATGGATTCCAGATAACCCCGTGCCAGATAACATTCAGCAGGAAACAATTTTTGTGCTAACTGTTCTATTTTGGTTTTGAGTCCTCTTGCCCCTCCTCCCTCTGCAAACAAACTTCACCTAATCCTTTGCCAGGAGGAGCCTTCACTAAACAGAAGCAGAGCCTGTGGCCAATGGCTGGGTGGGGGAGTCTGCAGAGCTGAGGAAGGAGGAAGGTTCTAGTCATTCAAAAGGTGCCCTGCGTGTTGGGTTTGGGGAGGTGCAAATGGTAACTGCGTGTGGACATTGGCTCAGTTCCGGAAGCTCTACTGTTAAAGGCGATGGTGATGCCGTAACCAACAATGTTAGGGTTTGGATGTGCTCTGAGTGTCCCCCAATGCTTCCTGTGTTGAAATGTAATCCCTATTGTGAGGTATTGGATGGCCCAAGTCCTTGGGCCCTGTACCCGCATGAGAGACCAGGAGAAGCACCTGGCTCCTGGCTTCGGATCAGCATGATGCGCTGGCCGCAATGGCCATTGGAGGGTGAACCAATGGCAAAAAGGAAGACCTTTCTCTCTGTCACTCTCTCTCACTATCCACTCTGCCTGTCAAAAAAAAAAAAAAAAAAAAGAAAGAAAGAAAGTAGGGGGGATGGCGCCATGGCTCACTTGGTTAATCCTCCACCTGTGGCGCCAGCATCCCATATGGACGCCGGATTCTAGTCCCGGTTGTTCCTCTTCCAGGCCAGCTCTCTGCTGTGGTCCGGGAGTGCAGTGGAGGATGGCCCAGGTCCTTGGGCCCTGCACCCGCATAGGAGACCAGGAGAAGCACCTGGCTCCTGGCTTCGGATCAGTGTAGCTCCGGCCGTAGTGGCCATTTGGGTGGTGAACCAATGGAAGGAAGACCTTTTTCTCTGTCTCTCTCTCTCTCTAACTCTGCCTGTCAAACAAACAAACAAACAAACACACAAACAAAAAGACAAGTAGGAAAGTGGAGAAAGTTTTTGGTTTTCAGACAAGTAAGAAAGCCACATTCGTGGAAGGAAGAGACTGTAGATGCTTACTGAGCTAACATCACCCCCTTATTAAACTCACGGCAAATCACCCCCATTCAGAGAACCTTCTGTTTCCTGCTTGGGCTCTGATGGCACACTCTTGTGCCCAGCCCCAATCTCCCCATCTGTGGTTCTCTGGCATCTGGACCAGACAAATCGAATTTGCATGCCCTGCAGAGGGAAAGATCAATTCTATGGTAAAACTGAGTGCTGTAAAAGAAAAAAAAATTGCATAGGAAGAGAGGTGCACTAGGGGATATCCACCTGCTTTAGGTGGCGATGTGCATTCAACCTGAATGCTGAGCGCGCACTATACCAGGAGCAGAAGGACTCAGGTGCCTTTTCAGGCATTGTTTCTTTTGCACAGTGTTAAAGACATGAAAAAGGACCAGCTGTTAGGCCGTGTTCCCTCCTCTGATGGAGCCCCAGGGGGATGGCCTAATGCTAGGCCAAGAACACATTTTTCTCAATCCCTTACCCTATTTACCTTCTCATCTGGGGGCGTCTCCCTAAAAGCAGGCCCATTTGTCCTGACTTCAAAGCTGCTCTGATGGAAAGAATGTGGGTGTGGGGTCAGGTACAAACTTGGGCAGTCTGGTGTGGCTTAGAATGCTGGCTCAGGAGCTCCGGCCCAAGTTCTCTGAATTGCAAGACGTGGTGCAGTTCAACTGCTTCTTCAAAGACCGCGCTCCTCTCTGAACCTTGGCACAAATCATCTTGACACAATTTTCTAATGGATTCCTCCCTTCTTTCCTTAATTATTAATTAGTCTGTAAACTCAAAGATCACTTAGCTCACAGGGTACCTCTTAGCACTTCCCAGGGTGCTGGATGTGAACAGGTGTTCCGTAGAACCAAACCAGTGTACAGACAGGGGGTTTATTGTGGCTCACGTGGAAATAATCCCTAGATGTAATAACAAGCACTCGCTCATTCTATACCACAGCTGCACTGCGTTTGCATGGACTAGCCCATTTAAACCTCAGAAACATCCCATGAACTAGGTGGTATCCCTATCCGTATTTAGAGTTCAGTCATTATAATACAATAATGCCCCTTATTCATGATTTCGCTTTTTAGGTACCTGTAATCA
This sequence comes from Lepus europaeus, assembly GCF_033115175.1. Lineage (NCBI taxonomy): Eukaryota > Metazoa > Chordata > Mammalia > Lagomorpha > Leporidae > Lepus > Lepus europaeus. Next base: position 94,297,716 of record NC_084839.1, read on the forward strand.
ACTGTGGCCCAAAAATATTGATATTCATGTCAACATATAATTTTTTGGTAGTCTATTTTTTTTGACAGGCAGAGTTAGTGAGAGAGAAGAGAGACAGAGAAAAAGGTCTTCTTCCGTTGGTTCACTCCCCAAATGGTCACTACTGCCGGCACTGCGCCAAGCCGAAGCCAGGAACCAGGTGCTTCCTCCTGGTCTCCTATGCGGGTGCAGGGCCCAAGCACTTGGGCCATCCTCCACTGCACTCCTGGGCCACAGCAGAGAGCTGGACTGGAAGAGGAGCAACAGGGACAGAATCCAGCGCCGTAATGGGGACTAGAACCCAGGGTGCCGGCGCCGCAGGCAGAAGATTAACCTAGGGAGCCGCGGCGCCGGCAGGTAGTCTATTATAATTACTCTATTAGTCATTATCGTTAATTTTTATTGTGAGCCATTTATCAATTAAAGTTCATTCTATCCCTAGGTATGAGGGTATAGGAAAAACAGCGTATATGGTATTCGGTGCTATCTGTGGCTTCGGGTATGTCCTAGAGGTACTGATGGGTTTTTCTCAGGGATAAGAAATGGTGGCGATAGCCATACAATCACAAATGGCAGAGACTGAAACCCTGGTTCTTAACCTCTCAGCCTTGCACCATCCCCTCCCCCGTGTCATAACGGCTTCTTTTTTTTAAAAAAAATTATTTTTAAAAATTTATTTATTTTTTTTTTGACAGGCAGAGTTAGATAGTGAGAGAGACAGAGAGAAAGGTCTTCCTTCCATTGGTTCACCCCCTAAATGGCCACTACAGCCGGCACTGTGCTGATCCGATGGCAGGAGCCAGGTGCTTCCTCCTGGTCTCCCATGTGGCTGCAGGACCCAAGCACTTGGGCCATCCTTCACTGCCTTCCCAGGCCACAGCAGAGAGCTGGACTAGAAGAGGAGCAACCAGGACAGAACCGGTGCCCTGACTGGGACTAGAACCCGGGGTACTCGTGCCGCAGGTGGAGGATTAGCCTAGTGAGCCACAGCGCCAGCCCCATCATAACGGTTTCACAGTCGCAATGAACTGCTCCATTGTCTGGGAGGGGGTTAAGGGTGCTTTACTGGGCCACTTTCAGGAGATCACTAGACTGAGCTCACAAATGACTACAGCTTTGAGGGTATAAAAGCACTTATTCGGTAACACTCCCCCAGACTTGGCATCCTTCAAGTTCCAACCCACATGCGTGTTCCCTTGCACCACACACAGGGCAGCCCATGTTGTGTTAGCAATCACACTCATCTTCTCCAGGAGGCTCTGCCTGAACGCTTTTTGATTGGGGATTATTCATTCTTTTTCAGGCTTAGCCCTTTCCTTTAGCTCAAATTTATAAGCTAAATCCTAATTGAAAAAAATTTTTCAATAGAAGTTTGAGAGAGAGACACAGAGAGAGAGAGAGCTCTCATCTACTGGTTTACTCCCCCAAATACATTGAACGGCTGGGACTGGGCCAGGGATGAAGCTGAGAGGCAGGAACTTACACCAGGTCTTCCACATGGATAACAGAGACCAAATCGCTTGAGCCACCAGCATTGGCTGCCTCCCAGGGTCTGCATTAGCGGGGAGCTAGAGTCAGGAGCCAGAGTGGGGACTCAAACCCAACCTCTCCAGTGTTTCAGATATAGACATCTTAGCCAGCATCGTATCTGCTAGGCCAAATATCTGACCCCGAAATCCTAATTTTAGAATTACCAGGAAAGAGAGTGACTAAAAGAGTTCCATGAACTGGAAATTTTGGCCAAGCAGCCTGAGGTTCTGAAGTTTCTTTCAGGCTCCTCCTCCTGAAACTGAAGAAGCTTGCACTGCGTGCCTGCTTGGGTTTGGATGTCCCATGTTCACACTTAAATCAATAAAAGGAGGTAGAAATAGCTCTTAGGGTGTACGGGTAAGATTTGGACCACAAAACCACATAAAATATTTGATCGCTAAATATTCTTTCCAGAGCGCTGAGATGGAAAATCTGACTTCCAAGTCCATGGAGGTGACCCCAGGAGCTTGATGTTTGTGGGAATGTGCTTGGGGCAACCCTTCTCCACGTTCTCCATCACTGAAGAGTTGTGAGCTTAGCAACCATGACCTGGGCGACGTGAGAGAAGAACCGTGAAGCAAAACATAGGATGCTCCGGTTCAGTTCCACTGAATCTGGTTAGGCGAGCGCCTGAGGAGGAGGACTTGGTGTTGTGGTGCGTAGTTTTAAAACCTACCTTTTCTAAGAACAGTTGGCAGTTTAAATTCTGACCACCACCAGTTACATTCCTCGGGCTCAGAAAACACAGAAATACAGGAGTAAAAGTGCTCCTAGTCTTCTCCAGACAGAAGGAGTTCTTGGAGATGTAGGGCTACCAGAATATTGACCTGGGTTCACTCGGCTGCTTTTAACTAACTGGAAGCAAAATACCCAACCCTGTCTTCTTCCATGTAAAAAGCATTGGGGGGGGGGGGGCGGAAATAAGCATTTTGTAGTAGAGAGGTGTGTGACGGTGTCTCTATCATGAATCCCAGGTAAGGTCCACGCAAACCTCTCTGGAGCACTGAGAATCTGATCAGTCCAATAGGCGTGGGGAAGTTGGGGAAGCTCTATTCCCACTTCCTTTTTCTTTGTGTCCTCACGGTGAAGTATTCGCAGCATAAAATCTACTCTTTTAATCGCCTTTGAGTACCTAATCGGATGGCGTTAAGTACTTTACATGGTTGTACGACCACCACCACTGTCCATCTCCAGAACTCTTCATCATCCTGAGCTGTGTCTCTGCTCGCATGAAACACTCAAGTCTTCATTTTCACCTCCTGCCAGCTGCTGGCACCACCAATCTACTTCCTGTCTCCATGAGTCTGACTGCTCTGGAGGCCTCCTGGAAGAATTTGGATCTGTCCTTTTGTGGCTGGCTTATTTCAGTTAGCAGAATGTCTTCCAGGCTCATCTATGTGGAAGCATGTGTCAGAATTGCCCTCCCATTTAGGGCTGAATACTGTTCTATGGCCTGGATAAAGCACATTGTGTTTATCCATTCATCCATTGGTGGATTACTGGTTATTTCTGCCAGTGGGTTCCTGGGAATCATGCTGCTATGAACATGGGTATACAAATACCTGCTTGAATCTCTGCTTGAAATTCTTTTGGAGGGCTGGCTCTGTAGCTTAGTGGGTAAAGCCACTGCCTGCAGTGCCGGCATCCCATTTGGGCACTGGTTCGAGTCCCGGCTGCTCTACTTCTGATCCAGCTCTCTGCTATGGCCTGGGAAAGCAGTAGAAGATGGCCCACTTGGGCCCCTGCACCCATGTGGGAGACCCCGAAGAAGCTCCTGGCTCCTGGCTTTGGATTGGCACAGCGCACCGGCCATAGCGGCCATTTAGGAGGTGAACCAATGGAAGGAAGACCTTTCTCTCTGTCTCTCTCACTATCTAACTCTGCCTGTAAAAAAAAAAAAAAAAAAAAAAAGCCAATGAGGCAATAAAGAGAATCAATAAAAACAAGTAAATAACATTTTGAAAAGACATAAAATTAATAAACCCTGGAACAGACTGATCAACTAATGACTAAGCATTAAAACAGATTGCTAATATGAGAACACCATTATAGATCTATAGATATTAAAAAGATAAAGAAGAGTGTTGCAAACAACTTCACGTCATTGCATTGACAAATGAAATGGAAAAATTGTTAAATATATAATTTATCAAAGCTGGCAGAAGAAGAAATGAAATATATGCATAATCCCCATGAAGAAGTTAAATCCACAACTGAAATTTTATTCCCCAAAGAGAACTATAGGCTTGAGTGGTTCACTGTTAACTTTTTTCCAAATATTTAAGGAAGATACATTAATGTTACATAAAACTATAAGGAAGGAATTTTGGTCAGCTTAGGTCGTGAGTCCAGAGTAACATGTCTAAAACTAAAACCCAAGATGGACATTACAAAAGAGAAATTATGCTTCAATATCTCTTGTAAGTGTAGACAGAAAATCCTAACAAAATATAGTAAGTTTAAGACTTTTAGAAGACAAGGAAGCAGACTAAGTGAGGCTTATTCCAAGAAATCAAAAGTTCAAAAACTTATTCAAAATAAGTAAATCACTATATTGTTTGAACAAAGTTTAAGAAACCATATAATTATCCCAAATAATGTCCCCAAAAAGCATTTGTAAAATTCATTGTCCAGTCAGGATCAAAAAGAAAATTCTTGGTCAAGAAAGCAATTATGAGATAGAAAATCTATAAAATATCTATAGTAAATATTACAAGAAATGATAAAACACTGATGCTTTTGCACCACTTTGTGTAAAAAAATTGACTAATACTATTTCATTTGACATTGTAGTTTTGAGGGGCTAATCAGAATGATAGGCAAGGCAGAGAAATAAAAGATATAAAGGTTTAAAAAAACTAAGCTGCCATTACTTTCAGATGATAGTATCGCATATGTGGAAAATACCAAACTATAGATACAGTATTAGAATTTATACATGTGCATCAAGATCACTGATTATACAGCTCCAAAAAAGAATGAAATCATGTCATCTGCAGCAAAATGCTTGGAACTGGAGGACATCGTGTTGAATGAAATAAGCAAGACACAAAACGAAAAATACAGCTTGTTCTCCTTTGTATGCAGACGCTGAAATTAAACACACACGCACACAAAACTGAAGACAGAATGCTGATCACTAAAGGCTGGGAGGGATGGGAGGAATAAAAATTTTTTGGATTGAAAAATTAGGGGATCTTGTATGTGTTTTATTAATTGTGACAAAGATACTAGTAGGAGATATTAATAGGGGAAATAGGTGACAGGTATATGGGAACTCTTTGTTTTATTATGTGACATTTTTGGGTTGTAAATTTAAAATGATTCTCAAATAAAATATTTAAAAAGATCATTGACTGTAAAATCAACACAAAAATGTACTGCATTTTATACTAGCAATGAGCATTAAGGAAATAAAATTATAAAGCAATGCCATTTGTAAACATTAAAAACATTTTAAAAACCTCTTAATAGGGGCCGGCGCTGTGGCGTAGCAGGTAAAACCACTGTATGCAGGACAGCATTTCATATGGACGCTGGTTCTAGTCCTGCCTGCTCCACTTCAATCCAGCTCTCTGCTATGGCCTGGGAAAGCAGTGGAGGATGGCCCAAGTACTTGGCCCCTGCATCTGTATATAATATCTCTTCCCTAAAGGCTGAAATTAAATGGTTTATGTATTTCTTAGATAGCTATCTTGCTCTAAAAAGTTATAGATGATTTTATGTCAGAAATTGTAAAATTAGAAGAGGTCCATGGTCAGAATCTAGCTGTAGACTTTTTGGTTAAGTCTGAATAATATTATGTTTTAAAAAGATGGATTGCCAACTATCTTAGGCCATTTCTTCTGGCTTTAATAAAAGCACTTGAGGCTGAGTAATAGATGAAGGAAAGAGGCTTATTTCACTCACAGTTCTGGAGAGCCAAGAGCCTGGCAGAGGCACCTGCTCAGCTTCTGGTGAGCTGAGCTCACCCTGCCTGGACTCATGATGGAAATGTGAAGGCAAGTGGGTGCACGCAGAACACAGTGCAAAAGATCCCGAGGAGAGCTGCCAGGCTCACTTTACAACAAGCCACATTCGTAGTAACCAGTCAGTCTCTCAGGACCTGCGCTACTTCCGGGAGACACAACTCACCCCCAGGAGACCTAATCCAGTCTTGAGAGAACTAACTCAGTGTCTCATGAAAGACATTAATCCTTCCCCTCTCAAATGCCCCTCCCACTCGAGAGCTCCACCATTCCATACTGTGACACTGAGGACCAGGCTTCCAGCACATGGACATCTAGGGGACAAACCACATCCAAATCCTAGCACCAGTGTTAGGAGACTTCCCAGGAAAATGTCGGCTCACGGTCTTTGTGGAACAAAAGGTTATCTGGGCTGGCGCCGCGGCTCACTAGGCTAATCCTCCACCTGTGGCGCTGGCACCCCGGGTTCTAGTCCCGGTCGGGGCGCCGGTTCTGTCCCGGTTGCTACTCTTCCAGTCCAGCTCTCTGCTGTGGCCCAGGAAGGCAGTGGAGGATGGCCCAAGTGCTTGGGCCCTACACTGGCATGGGAGACCAGGAGGAAGCACCTGGCTCCTGGCTTCAGATCGGCACAGTGTGCCAGCCATAACGGCCATTTGGGGAGTGAACCAACGGAAGGAAGACCTTTCTCTCTGTCTCTCTCACTATCTAACTCTGCCTGTCAAAAAAAAAAAAAAAAAAAAAAAAAAAAAAAAAAAGGTTATCTGGCACCCTACGGCCTGCTTGGAGCATTCCTGCTGATGTGAAAGCCAAGGAAGGCGTGCCCTCCTGGACGGGGCATGCACCGGTCAGTTTTCCCTAGTCCTCACCACTCCCTTCTCTACCGCAGTTGACTTCACTCATTGGCACTACCAGTCAGACCCTTACTGGGTGCATCCAAGTTCCATCTCAAGACGAGCACTTGTGAGGTCCCTGTGAGGACCCCATCAAGGAAACGTTGATGACCTGCCTCTTGCTGGTTAGAACGGAGGGCTTGTGAGAAATGACAGTGCAATGAATGTTCGATGTTTTCCCATTCCCTCATTTGTCTTGTCTGACTGTGACCTCAGATCTCTGCTTTCCAGCCTCAAAGAGGATGACCTCTCTCTGCACAGTATTGGTTCCAGGAAAACAAGCACAAACGTGGTAATTGGGCCTTCCAAAGGAATGTGCGTTCATTTCCATTTTCCTGTAATCCACTGCGTTCTTCAGTTCCTTCGAGTCTTCCAAACACGCTGGCCAAATGATCCTGAAGTCATTTTTTCTAACCACAATTATCCAAATCCGGTTTGCTTTTCCCATTTCTTTCCAAGCGTTCAGTCGGAGTCATCTGGGTTTTGTGGGGGGTGGCAAAACTTCTCAGGGACAGGGCTGTTTTCCCTGTTGTTGGTCTGACGGACATTTGGTGGTCCATTGTCACAACTACAAGGCACCTTTAACCTCACGTCATTCTGAGGGCTGAGAGAGAAACCCTCCCATCTCCTGACTGGTTGCGCAGTGAAATCTGCTTATTGGTTCTTCTCCGAGTCGATTCTAGATCCTTCTCCAAGCCATCAGGGTTTATTGTGCCACAAGGGTCATGGTTATCTGAGTGGTGTTGCTTGGGGATAAGGCTTCAGATCAGCCCTTAGCATTAGGATGGGGAGTGAGCACCCTTGTGCTTTACTGGGCTCGGATAAGAAGTGCGCCCAGCTTCCAAGGCTGAAGTACCTGGCAAGCTCCATATTGTGATAAGAAGTGCATGGCGCATGAGAAACTATTAATGAACAGAGGAACATTCTGGTGTGTGGCCCATGCCAGGGACTGACCAAATCACCTCCAAACCTCCTGGGACTTCGGAGCTCGTTGGCCATGACCTCCCCTAGCTCCCTTCTGAGAGAGGGCAAGGAGGGAGTCAAGGCTCTTTGCTCCATGTCAACTTTTTGACTTAATATAAAACCTTTGCCCCCAAAGGAGATCACTTATTTTTTTTTTATTTCACAGGCAGAGTTAGACAGTGAGAGAGAGAGACAGAGAGAAAGGTCTTCCTTTGCTTTGCTTCCCAAATGGCTGCTACGGCCGGTGCACTGTGCCGATCCGAAGCCAGGAGCCAGGTGCTTCCTCCTGGTCTGCCATGCGGGTGCAGGGCCCAAGCACCTGGGCCATCCTCCACTGCCTTCCCGGCCCACAGCAGAGAGCTGGACTGGAAGAGGAGTAGCCAGAACTAGAACCCGGCGCCCATATGGGATGCCAGCGCCACAGACAGAGGATTAACCAAGTGAGCCATGGCGTTGGCCCCAGGAGTTCACTTATTAAGAATCACTTGAAAAGTACCAGGAAACTCAAGAACAATCAAAGATGCTCACCCCATGCAGGGGAACAGTGTGGAGCTGTAAACAGTGTCACAGGGCACTGTGACCCTGCTCCCCGCCTTCCATGACCCCGTCGCTAGCTCACTTAGAATGCCACGGACTTGTACCGAGCCAACATTTCTGCTTTTCCAATTGTGAAAGCTATTGCCAGTCCCCTTTCTGGGGGAATCATTTCAGCAGCCTTGGCGTGTTGTTGGTATCAGGCATTGAGTGAAACCTCTGAAGAGGTTTTTGGCTTTCCAGCTCGGATGCCCTCGGAAGGCCAGTGACGTAAGCAGCTCTGACAGCAGCGTGGGCTCTGCACGCACCCTCGACGCACGCTCGCCACCTCCTCTCAGCTGTCAGCACCTCTGCCTTTGCGTGCTTCACCTCCTCTCTCTGCTGCCCACCCCCTTCTTACTGTCCACTTGCTCTCCTCCTCACAACAGCACCCCCCACCGATTCCTGCCCAAGGGTTGGGGAAAGCTGGCCAGCGGGCCTCCCAGAGGGTGCATCTGGGAGACGATGGCACATGAAGTGAGCTATCTATTCTGTAGCAGAATAATATAGCTGGGTGCGTAGCATAAGTTCAAGTGCACAACAACCCCGACATTAGGCTGGGAAGTATGACTTAGAACAACGTTGCTGGTAGGGGCACCTCAAACTTAAGCAAGTCTGGAGGCAGCTGGATGTTGTCACTCTTCCGTGCTTTTGTTTGTGACCAGGTATAAAAGCAATCCACACGGAGCTCGCATTTATGTCTCATCTGGGCCACCGTGTCCTGCTACATGGATTGTGCACTGCTCTGGACCGGAAGTCACCACTCCTATATACCTTGAGATTAATGCTGTCTCTGGTGTTACACTGTGAGGAGCCCCGCCACCCCTAATTTCCTCACGCCTTTCCTCCTAGCCAGTTCTTTCAGTTCCATAGATCTTGATGTGGCGATTTGGTAGCTAAGAACGGTGGAGACTTCAAGACATGGGGAGTCTGAATTAAAAAGAGCTTTCTTGTTTTTCCCTCTGCCCTAATTTAATTTGTGTCTGTCACCCAGGGCGTCTCTCTGTTTTCCCTTTAAATCTCTTCATTTAGATTCTTAAAATCTCTTTGTTGTAAGAGGTAATTGTTCTTGGTGTCGAAAGCTAAAGGATATTAGCTAAGAATCTTCACTTGTAGGGGCTGGTGCTGTGGCACAGTGGGTTAAACTGCCACCTGTGATGCTGGCATCCCATATGGACACTGGTTTGAGTCCTGGCTGCCCCACTTCTGGTCCAGCTCCCTGCTAGAGGCCTAGGAAAAGCAATGAATGATGACCCAAATGTTAGGGCCCCTGCCACTCATGTGGGAGATGCAGAAGAAGTTCCTGGCTCTTGGGGGTTGGCAGTGTGGCACAGTAGGCTAAGCCTCTGCCTGCAGCGCCAGCATCCCATATGGGTGCCAGTTTGAGATCCGGCCGCTCCACTTCCCATCCAGCTCTCTGCTGTGGCCTGGGAAAGCAGTAGAAGATGGCCCAAGTCCTTGGACCCCTGCACCCACATGGGAGACCTGAAGAAGCTCCTGGCTCCTGGCTTTGGATCGGTGCAGGCCTGGCCGTTGCAGCCAATTAGGCAGTGAACCAGAGGATGGAAGACATTTCTTTCTGTGTGTGTAACTCTGACTTTCAAATAAATAAATAAAACTTTAAAATAAGAAAGAAAAAGAAAGTAGAAATAGAGCTTAGTTTTTAAAAAGTGCGTATTTTAAATTATTTTCATCTACTTGAAAGGCAGATTGAAGAGAGTGAAGGGTAGGGGTGGGAGGGGGAGAGAGAGATCTTCCATCCACTGGTTCATTCCCCAAAGATCTGCATATTCAGGATTGGGCCAGGCCAAAGCCAGGAGCCAGGAACTCCATTTGGGTCTCTCATGTGGATGGCAGGGGTCCAACACTTGGGCCATCATCTGCTGCCTTCCCAGGTGCATTAGCCGGGAGCTGGAATGCCACGTGGCTCTCTGCTATGGGGACCAGGTGTCTCAAGTAGCCGCTCAACACGCTGCACCACAACCACCCGCCCCAGAGTTCAGGTTTTAAGTGTGATTCCTTGCTCAGAAACACCTGTTTCTATACTTTTTATACTTTTGGGCTTCTGTCCCCACTCAGGCAGTACTAGTTTTTCCCAGGATGGACTGAAACATTGTGCTCCTCTTGTTTGAAGATGCAGTTTTAATTAGAATGAGGCTGAGCTCTCTCCTGAGGCAGCTGCTCTCCACTGCCTGTTATCTGCGGCATTGCTTTCACAAATCTGCACCTTTCGGGCCCTGTCACAGGCAGCCCGGGGACCCTGGGAGTTCTTACTCTGCTGCTTTGCAAGATGGTACTTCAGAGCTGATGAGTGTGTGTGAAGCCCCTGCAGGTCCAGGTCCCAGGAGCGCGTTACCCACCAGGGCTTGAGTGGGGAGATTAGAAACCTTCCAAGATTTCCCTCTCAGCTCGGGGGAGTGAAGCATGACAAGCAAAGCCTGTCTTAGCAGTTCTCTCCCTGCACGTCTGGCAGCATCACCGGTTTCAGCTGCTTTGTGCTTTTGAAGGACCACGGTTATTTAATCTTCTTGGGCATTCGTTCACCCACCCAGGCTTGCTCAGTGCACACTGAACTGAGATGAGAGTTTCGAAGGCATACACAGTGCACCAGTCACTGGAAGCAGAGACACAGTAGCTCCCCTATCCCTTTTGTAACACTAGGTCCTCTTTCTTGTACTAGAACATTCAAATACACAAGCCAAGCTTTATTTTGAAGTCTTCAGATTCCAGGACAGAATTATCTGTGTTGTCTTCTTGTGTTCTGCCAAAAATCAGCCAAGTTCCCTCCCATTCCCTCTAGGGGTGAAAAGATCTTGAAAGCATCAGGAATTTGCATGGCTGGATTCCACAGGAGGGTAGAGAGAGAAGAGTCACTTCCCCAGAATTCATCAGACTGCGTGTTCCCAAGTGTAAGGCACCAAGGCCACAGGTGCAAGGAAGCCCTTGCCCTTGGAATCTGTGGTCCGCTCAGCCGGCCTGCAGCTTGTGCGGGAGGAACTCTCGCCCTGGGTGGCGTGGCGAGGCAGACAGAGTGTCCTTAACCTTCCTGGCAGGGTGGGCCCCAGAGGGGAGGTGACGGCCCGGACATTATCATTATAAATAACCAGCCTCCCTTGTCCAAATAGAGGCATGTGCAGTTATCTCAAGTTGCACGTTAACAGGGTTCCAGGGAAAGCAAGTTTCCAGTCGCCTTCTTGATAAACACATTCTTGGAAAGGGCAGCCTGCTACCTAACGAGGGACCCCGGGGGAAGATATTTTGAGCGAGTCTGATGCTCCGTGTCTGCACTCCCTGTGCTCACGGCGTGAAGTACTTTCCAGTTTAATTCCCAGGAATGAGCAGCGAGGCTCCAGCTGGCCGTTTGGATCAATATCTGTCAACCTGCTAATTTTGAGTCAGGTGTGGAGCTGGATCCCAGGGCGTGGAACTTTCCATGACACCACATTATTCCCTGCTACCATCGCAGCTTCAGCGACGTGGCCAGAAGGGGTAAAGAGATCCCTTTCAGAGCCCCACAGCTGTCACCTTTGTGCTCTGTCGCCTTTTACTTGCCCTTTAGGCTAAACTCACTGTTCACTGATGCATCCATGCCACCCCAAACACACACTTTATTGGAGAGAGGGAGCCTTGAGATGTGCTTATTTAATGAGTTAAGCTTCAGGGGCCTAGTTTGTGTGTGTGTGTGTGTGTGTGTATGGTCTCAAGGGCATTGATGATCCTCATCATCTGCTAGATCCTGTTGGGGACGGTAGTCTTTCTCCATCCCACCTCCATCCGGGAATCCAACCCTTGCCCCCAAGAGTCATTGGATATGTAAGGACCTTTTCTTCCCGGATCTCAGCTCCACTCTTCATCTTCAGGGATGAATGAATCTCCCGGAACTTCTCTGTACTTTTATTCCCCTGGCATTTCCTGGAAGAAGTCTCCAGAAAATGTATGCCTTTACTACAATCATGAGTCCCTAACTCCCTGCCCAGTCCAAGAGGTGTGCGCTGGGGGTAGCCAGCCCCTGCTTCACTGTAGTCCGTGTCTTCCTCTCTCCCTCCACTGCCTTCCCTCTGGCTCTCCCCTTGCCACCTGCTTGCTTTTCAGTGCCATTCAGTTGAACCACATGGAATTGCCCTATCTGCAGGTTAACGTGGTAGAATCTTGGGACCCTCCTGCGACTCAACCCACTCGTTTTGTCAACTGGTTGCGTGCTCTGGCATTTCCTCTGGCATCCCTCAGTTTGGGTATCACACACACACACACACACACACCCCTTCTCACCCATACCCCCAAGCTCTCTTCTTGAGCAATCGTGTTTCTAAGAGTTTGTCTTAGACATCATACAATGTTTTTGAATTGCAATAACCTGAATACATTTCAATTCCACCCACTCTTCCCCAGTCAAGTGTTCAACACCTTTAAATCCAAATATGATGTTTTTGTGTCTGATTGTGATCTCTGTGATCTCAATGCAAAAGATCTTATTTCTTCCTTTAGAAGTTTAGACACAGAACAGTAGGGAGAAGTTCAGATATGTGGGTGCTACAGCAAAATCAGCAAGGAGATCATCAAACAAATTAATTGAATGTTACCTGTTATGATTATGTCTTCATGCAAAATAGTTTTTGCATAGAAAAATAGATTTTTAATTTTTTTATTTATTTGAAAGTCAGAGTTACAAGAGAGAGGAGGAGAGACAGAGAGGGAAAGAGAGATCTTCCATCCACTGGTTCACTTCCCAAAAGGCCTCAAATGGCCAGGGCTGGGTCACACCGAAGCCAGGAGCCAAAAGCTTTTTCCGGTTTCCCACACCAGCGCAGGGGTCCAAGGACTTGGGCCATCTTCTACTGCTTTTTCCTAGGTCATCAGTAGGGAATTGGATGGGAAGTGGAGCAGCTGGGACTTGAATCAGCATCCATATGGGATTGCCAGCAACACAGGTGGAGGCTTAACCAGCTGTGCCACAACGTGGGCCTGAAAAATAGTTTTTTCCCTCTCACAGAGAAAATGTAAAATATGTGTCACGTGAAGAACACATAGAAAATAACTGATGTGATCAGGTTGTTGAGGATCTCCTGAGAGCATCTCATGGCAGGGTTGTTCCTTATTGCCAGTGCACGGGAAGACAGGAGAAGATGGGCGCTCTAGCCAATGTCAGCCGGGCCGACAAACAGCACTGAGAGTAGCCGTTGGCTCCTGTCCTGGGGAGGTGCTTTTCTTGTCAATTTTGTGCTCTTGAGAGTTTAGAAATGGAATCGTAAGGGCAGAACGTGGTGTCTGGAAACACAGTGAATTGTCAGAGATTGTTGGAGGCCTGAGCTTGCAAAGCATCCAGCTCTCCCCACACCAACTGAGTGGCCTGGAGTATGTTCAGCGTCCTCTCCATTTCTTTGTCTACAATGGGGGAGGGGGGTGAGAATACAGTTGTCACAGCGTCATCAGGGTACTGAAATGAAACAATTGGGAAGTATTTGGTCCCTTGCTTAACCCATAAATTTTTATAGACTTGCTGAATCAAAATTCAATCAGAAAACACTTGTTCCAGCAGCTGGAACACCAGAAATTTCCTAGTCCACATTGCTTGGAAGTAAGAGATTTTCATAACACAAGAAACCCTTTTGTCTAATATGTGAAACCTATTTAAAGAAACCATCTACAACCACCTACAATTACAGGGATAAAGGGAATTTGGGAAGGCCCGGAAGAATCTTTTTTTTCCCAAATAAATCTTTTATTTAAGGAATACAAACTTCATGCATTTCATAAATAAAACTTTAGGAACATAATGATTCTTCCTACCCACCCTCCCACCCCTCTTCCTCCTCCCTCTCCTATTCCCAGTCTTATTTTAACTAAGAGCTATTTTCAATTAACTTTATACACAGAATATTAACTCCATACTAAGTAAAGAGTTCACCAAATTGTATGAAAACAAGCTGTCCCTCAACAGTCAAGACAAGGGCTGTTCAAAGTCATAGCATCTCAAAGTTGATGTCACTTTTTTTTTTAAGGCATTCTTCTTTTTTTTTCTTTTCTGAGAAACAGTTAACTTTATTTTTTTGAAAATTTTATTTACTTATTATTTGAGAGGTAGAGTTACAGACAGTGAGAGAGAGAGAGAGAGAGAGAGAGAGAGAAAGGTCTTCTGTCCGCTGGTTCACTCTCCAGATGGCTGTAATGGCCGGAGCTGCACTGATCCGAAGCCAGGAGCCAGGAGCTTCTTCCAGGTCTCCTACACGGGTGCAGGGGCCCAAGGACTTGGGCCATCTTTTACTGCTTTCCCAGGCCACAGCAGAGAGCTGGATCGGAAGAGGAGCAGCCTGGACTAGAACTGGCGCCCATATGGGATGCCTGCGCTTCAGGCGGAGGATTAACCTACTGCGCCACAGTGTCGGCCCCAAGAAACAATTAACTTTAAAGAAGAACCCAAGAATGATACATCTTTTGCAAGCACTTAGACTTAACTATAATGTATGAGACATAAGAATATACTCCACTTAATACACTAAAATGAAGTCATCTTTAAGAACAAGTTTTACTGCTAACTCTCATAATACAGCTCTTTGAGGACAGAGGTCGTGCATGGTAAGTTAGTGCACAGTGACTCCTGTTGTTAATATAACAATTAACACTCTTGTGTATGACATCAGTGATCGCCTGAGGCTCTTTTTTTTTTTTTTTTTTGACAGGCAGAGTGGACAGTGAGAGAGAGAGACAGAGAGAAAAGTCTTCCTTTTTCCGTTGGTTTACCCCACAATGGCCACTGCGGCCGGCGCACCGCGCTGATCCAAAGCCAGGAGCCAGGTGCTTCTCCTGGTCTCCCACGTGGGTGCAGGGCCCAAGCACTTGGACCTGAGGCTCTTGACATGAGCTGCCTAGGCTATGGAAGCCTTTTCAATCCACAGACTCCAACAGTATTTAGACAGGGCCATAAGCAAAGTGGAAGTTCTCTCCTCCCTTTAGAGAAAAGTACATCTTTCTTTGATGGCCACTTCTTTCCTCTGGGATCTCATCCAGAGAGGTCTTTCATGTAGAACACCTTTTGCCATGGTATCTTGGCTTCAGGAAGACTCTTACCTCCCAGTGCCAGCCTCTGGCTGTACCAGGCAGAAGCCAGGAGCCAGGAGCTTCTTCCGGTCTCCCATGTGGCAGCAGGGGCCCAAGCACTTGGTCAGTCCTCCACTGTTTTCCAGGCACATTAGCATTGAGCTGGATTGGAATTGGAGCAGCCGAGGCTCGAACCAGCTTCCTCCTTCCTCTTTTGCTTCTCTGTTGGGGTGGGAGGCAGTTTCTGCCACAACCACACTGCCTTTGGAGACCTAGGATGTTGGGATCACCGGGTACTTTTTTCTGCCCTCTGACTTGGCCACCTGACTGCAGCACGCCCTGTTTTGTCCACAGTGGAATAACCTTTGATCTGTTCCTTAGCAAGTGTCTGGCAGTGTCTCAGCCTTGCCTTGTCCTGTTGGAGACCTGCAGAGCTAAGCAACAACACACTAGTGAGTTGCTTGTGGGCTCGTCCTGCGAGTCCCACACAGTCAGGCTGATGGGACAACAGCGTTCTTTGACAAGAAGCACTGGAGACAGTTTCGGTGAACATGTCCACTTACCAACAATCAGGCACAAGCTTTTATGGGGCAGGCAAAGGCGAGTAGCTAGTTTAGGGTAGCAACACTAATTCTATAGAACAAAGCTGATACTGGTGCCTCTATGCTTCTTCAATCATCTTGAAGGTCACATAGCCCACGTAGCCTTCCAGGTGGTCTTATGGGTCTGGGCCACACCCAGAAGCTGTACAAGGCCCCTCAATAAGAAGTGGGGGTGGGGAAATGTGCCTGGGGCCACTGCCACCTGCCAGCAGTCAGGTCATACTTGGGTCTCAGTGTGCTGAGCCCCTGACCAGGGTGTTTCCATGGAGGCATGGTGTGCCATGCCCTCTTAACTTCCTGCATGGGCTAGGCAGGCAATCTCCCAGCCAGGCACAGGATCGCCCACAGTTGCTGAATTTTCTCTTTTCCTCATAGATCCCAGAGAAGATGCTAAAGATATTGGAAACCAGAAATACTAATGTACATGAACCAAAAGAAAGCCCCAAGAAAAGCTTGTTTCTCTCTCTAGCTAAAGAACTGAGAAAGGAACAGCCTAGCAAAGCAGAGTGATCAAAACATTGTTCAAAGCAAACATCAATTTCAAAGATGTAGAGGTGGCTGCGTTAAGATTACATACTGTGGATTTAGAACAAAGAAAGTTAGCAGGTAAAGGAGATAAAAGGCTGAGTTCACCAAGAAGGCATGGAAGCCTGCATGTGTACTCACCAAGTAACAAGATATGTGCAGCAAAAATGATTGAGGAGCAACAGACAAATCCACAACTGCGGCTGGAGATTCCAACAGCCCTCTCTCAACAATGGAAGGAACAACTAGAAGAAAAGCCAGCAAGGATGCAGTAGAACGAAATAACCCCATCAAACAACGGGATCCGTTTAACATTTAAAGAACACTCCACTCAGCAACAGCAGTAAACATTGTTTACAGCACCCACAGGAGATTTACCAAGATAGACAGTGTCCCAGGCCATGATTTAAAGTCAAGCACGGCACATACTCTGAGTACCATGGTGAACCTAGAAAACAATCATGGAAAGATGACTTGAAAATCTGCAAAAGCTTGGAAGCTAAATATCACATTCCTACATAACTCCTGGGTCAAAGAATAAGTCTTGAGAGAAATAAAAACACACTGAAGTGGATCAGGGTGAAAATACAACATAGCAAAATTTGTGGCACACAATTAAACCAAAGCTGAGATTTAAATGTATGCATTAGGAAAGAGAAAAATGCCTTCAATAACACCCTCAGTCCCCATCTCAGCAACTAGCAGAGGGGAGAACCAAATAAACTCAGAGCAAAAAGAAAGAAGGAAATAATAAGGGCAGAAGGCAACCAAACTGAAAACAGAGGGGCTGGCGCTGTGGTGTCGTGGGCTAAGCATCTGCCTGCGGCACCGGCATCCCATATGGGCACTAGTTCATTCCTATCCCAGCTCCTCTTCCAATCCAGCTCCCTGCCATGTCCTGGGAAAGCAGTAGAAGATGGCCCAAGTGCTTGCCTGTACCCACATGGGAGACCTGGAAGAAGCTCCTGGCTCCTGGCTTCAGATCAGCCCAGCTCCAGCCGTGGTGCCCATTTGGGGAGTGAACCAGCAGATGGAAGATGTCTTTCTCTTTCTGTCTCTCCCTCTCTCTCTGTCACTCTGACTTTCAAATAAATAAAAATAATTCTTTTTAAAAAGTTGGTAATAAGATATGAACCAATTACTCAGAACGTACTACTTCAATACTCAAAATCTGAAGTAGATAATTTGAATAACCCTGTAACTGTTAAGGAAATAGACTTTTGTAACTGAAGCTTGCCCCCAATCTCTAGACCAAAATGGCCCACTGGAGAATTCTATCAGATGTTAAATCAAAAGAGTGAATACAAATTCTACACCATTTTTTCCCCCAGAAAACAGAAGGGATGGAAACAATTCTCAATTCACTTTATGAAGCTGGCCCTACCTTGACAACAAAACCATAATAGAAATGTTTTCGTTTCTTTAGGGATCTTCAGACTGTTCTACCTAGTGGCTGTACGAATTGACATTCTCACCAACAGTGTACAAGAGTTCTTCTCTCTCTACATTCTCACCAGAATTCACTTTTTTTTTTTTTTTACAGGCAGAGTTAGACAGTGAGAGAGAGAAAGACAGAGAGAAAGGTCTTCCTTCCATTGGTTCACCCCCTAAATGGCCGCTACGTATGACGCGCTGTGCCGATCTGAAGCTAGGAGCCAGGTGCTTCTCCTGGTCTCCCATGTGGTTGCAGGGCCCAAGCACTTGGGCCATCCTCCACTGCCTTCCGGGCCACAGCAGAGAGCTGGCCTGGAAGAGGGGCAACCGGGACAGAATCTGGCGCCCCGACTGGGACTAGAACCTGGGGTGCCAGCGCCATAGGCAGAGGATTAGCCTATTGAGCCGTGGCGCTGGCCCAGAATTCACTTTTTGATAATAGCCATTCTAAAAGTATGATATTATATCTCAGTGTAGTTTTGATTTGCATGTCCTCTAATTTTTTATATTTTTTTTGCCCAATTGTGTGTTTTCCTTTGAGAAATTTCTGTTCAGATCAGCTGCCAATTTTAAATTGGATTATTTATTTTTGATTGTTTACTTTTTGAGTTCCTTTTTAAGTCTGGGTATTAATCCCCTAACAAATGTATTCATTGCAAATATTTCCTCCCGTTCATGGGGTTGTACCTTCTATCTGTTGATTGTTTCCTTTGCTGACCAGAAGCTTTTTAGTTTGATGCGATGCTGTCTATCTATTTTCTCTTCTGTTGTCAGTGCCTTAATAGTTCCTGTTTCTCCTTGCCAGTATTTGCTATTAGCTGTCTTTTGGGTAACAGACATTCTAGCAGGCATGAGGTGATATGTCATTGTAGTTTTGCATTTCCCTGATGACTGGTGATATTGACTATTTTCTTCAGATACTTGTTGCCCATTTGTATTTTTTTAGAACTATCTATTCAGGTCCTATGCCCATTTTCTAAGCAATGATTGGTTAAGTTTTTGTTGTTGTGGATATAGTCTGGATATTAACCCTTGTCTGATAAGTATCTTGCAAATATTTTCTCCCATTCTATCAAATGTCCCTTCACTGTATTGACTATTTCCTTTGATGTGCAGATGCTTCTGGGCTCCATGAAATCCCATTTGCCTAGTTTTGCTTTTGTTACTTGTGCTTTTGGGGGCTTACCCCCTCATCTCCCACCAAATCACTGCCTGCACCAAAGTTTTGAACTTTATCTCCTATTTTTTTCTTCTAGAAATTTCATAGTTTTGGGCCTTACATTTAGGTCTTTGATCTGTCTCGAGTTGATTTTTGTATATGCTGAGAGGTGATCATTGAATGTCATCCTTCTACTTGTGTGTGTCTAGCTTTGTCAGCACATTTATTGAAAAGGCTATCCTTCCTCCATGTATGTTCTGGGTACCTTTATCCAAAAGCAGTTGCTATATGTACATGGATTAACTTCTGGGCTCTTTTCTTCGTTTCCATTGACCTATGTGTCTTTTTTTTTTTTTTGCCAGTATCATGCTGTTTTCATTACTATAACTTTGTAGTATGCTTTGAAATCAGTTATTATGAGGCCTCAACTTGATTCACGTTTCCCTTCGCAATTCTGGGTCTTTTGTGGCTTCTAATTCTGTAAAGAATGTCACTGGTATTTTTGACAGGGATTGCATTGAATCTTGCATTGTAGGATGCTTTGGGACTCTAAAGTGTGGGACCTTTTATTCTGCCATCATTCGTGGGCCACACAAAATTAACAAGCTAAACGTTAGCCTGCTATAGGCTTATTGAATTTTGAGTCCTGCTACAAAGCCAGACCAAATGACTCTGGAGACCTTATATGGTCTGTGGGTCAGACATTCCCCACCCCTGTTTTGGACATTTTCATTGTATTCAGTATTCTAATCCATGAACAATGAATACCTTTCTATTTTCTGTATCAGTCATTATCACTTTAAATTTTTTCAAAAAATATTTATTTATTTGAAAGTTAGAGCTACACAGAGAGAGAAAGAGAGGTAGAGAGAGAGAGAAAGAAAAAGAGAAAGGTCTTCCAGCCGCTGGTTCACTCCCCAATTGGCCGCAACAGCAAGAGCTGCACCAATCTGAAGCCAGGAGCCAGGAGCTTCTTCCAGGTCCCCCACGTGGGTGCAGGGGCCCAACGACTTGGGCCACCTTCTATTGTTTTCCCAGGCCACAGCAGAGAGCTGGATCAGAAGTAGAGCAGCTGAGTCTCGAACCGGCGCCCATATGGGATGTCAACACTGCAGGCAGCGACTTTACCCACTGCACCACAGCGCCAGCTCCCACTTTAAATATTGCTTCTGCCTTGTTCTCTCCTACCTTCTAGGATTCCAATTCCATGTAAATTAGATGTTCTACTTTATTCTGCATGGTTCGTGTATCTTCTGTATTTTCCATCTTTTATGGAATTTCATGCTTGATTCTGGGCATTTTTTCTGATCTATTAGCTTTTTTAAGAAAATAAGATTTATTTTATTTATGTGAAAGGCAAATTTACAGAGAGAAAGAAAGAGAGAGAGAGAGGATCTTCCATCCACTGGTTCACTCCCCGAATGGCTACAACAGCCAGGCATGGGTCAGGCCAAAGCCAAAAGCTAGGAGCTTCATCCAGGTCTCTGAAGTGAGTGGCAGGGCCCCAAGGACTGGGGCCATCTTCAGCCACTTTCCAAGGAGCATTAGCAGGGGAGGTGGATCGGAAGTGAAGCAACCGGAACTCAAACCCATGCCCATATGGAACGCTGGCTTTGCAGGCAGTGGCTTAACCCTTCATGCTACCACATCGGCCCCCTGTCAGCTTTTTTTTCACGCCTCAGCTTTGGCCATTTTGCTGTGAAATTCTATCAATTCTAGAATATTTGTTATTTTATTAAGTTCTAGTTATGAAATTTGGCTATTAAACATTTATAATATTCTGTTCTAGGACTTACTCTTGTTCTTTTGCATAGTTTCCATGGTCTGCTGAAATTGTTAATCTTGTTTTCACTGATGAAGTCAGCAATACTTGTACCACAAGGTGTTATCTCCCAGGTAACCTCAGAGTTTGTAAGGTTTGCTATTATCACTGATAATTCCATGCCTTGACCACTTTTTATTTGTATTTCTTTAGAATTATTTTATTTATTTGAAAGGCAGAGTTACAGAGAGAAGTAGAACCAGAGAGAGAGAGGTCTTCTATCTGCTGGTTCACTCCCCAAATGACCACAACAGCCAGAGCTGAGCTGATCCGAAGCCAGGAGCCAAGAGCTTCTTCTGGGTCCTCCCACGTGGGTGCAGGGGCCCAAGGGCTTGGGCCATCTTCCCAGGCCATAGTAGAGAGCTGGTTCGGAAATGGAGCAGCCAGGACATGAACCGGTGCCCATGTGGGATGCAGGCGTTGCAGGCTGGGGCTTTAACCTATTGCACCACAGCACCGGCCCCACCTTGAGCATCTTGTGTAAACGTTATCAGTCCATAGTCTCTGCTTCCAACAATACTAAGCAACGTGGACCCGTTCTCCTTTTGAAGATAGCTAGAACAATTGCACAAAATGTTAACAGTAAATGCCTTCCATTTGAAGGCATTGTAGAGCTTGCAAGATAGTGAAGAATTAAGGACCAGGAGAAGAGGAATGACAAGAACTCAAGAGGACAGGTCTAGAGTTGGGAGCTGCTTCCTTCCCAGTGAGGACTTGGGCCATCTTCCACTGCTTTCCCAGGCCATAGCAGAGAGATGGATTGGAAGTGGAGCAGCCCGGTCTTGAACCAGTGCCCATATGGGATGTGGGCACTGGAGGCCAGGGCATTAATCCACTGCGCTACAGCATCAGCCCCATCCTTTCCAATGAGGTGAGCCCAGCCTCCAAGGCAAGGGTGATGGGGAGCTTTGACAATCTCTGAGCTAGGGGATAACTGTGAGAGTCCATAGCTTGCTAGGGCAAGTGAGTAGGAATTGCTGCTATGGGAGAAATGCCTCTCCCTATTAGCTGTACCCTAAGGATAAGGTGAAACAGACCTCTATATGCTGTCCGATAGCTTCGAATTATCTTGAATTCTAAAAGTAGATGAAGCTCCAAGACTTAAATCCCTGATGGAAGGAAATTAAAAAAAAAAAAAAATCCGCAGAGCAATATAGCCTCAAGCTACTGCTACAAACAATTTCCCAAATAAAAGCTGATAAACAAGGAAAAAATCACCAGGTTTGTGAGAAAAAAGATAACATAAGAAATTGAAATAACAGATAAGAAAAATAAGCCTATAGGGACTCCAGATTTTTATGCAACCAGACACAAATTGTGCAATAACAAGAGATAAGAAGGAGACAGGAAGTCTCAGATCTGTTAACACCTACAGACTGATTTTTAAGCATTCCTGCTCTATGCCTCCCTGTTTCTTCCTTGTAGCTCTTTTTTTTTTTTTTTGCTTCAAATTCATTGTTAGTAGTTTTGCCCACAACACTATTGTTTTTGAATCATGTTTTTACTAGTCCTCAAACTTTGAAATGGTCTCCGTCCCCCACTGTCCTATTTTCTTCTATTAGGAGCGCTTCTTCCCCCTCTGAACACCCTGGGTCAAAATGCTTCTCTTTGACCAAAGAGGCCACCAGTGTCCCCCACTCCCCCCACCAGTATGCCCCCTGGGGTGGAGTCCCTGAGCCTGACACCCAGAGCCTTACAATGAGCCACAATGATGGAGGGTACCATGGAAGTCATTATGTGGTGTTGTTTTCCCCGTGAATTAGGAAAACACATCTAGAAAGGTTAAGACAAGATATACTCTCCCGTATTTGCATCTGGGAGGTGTTTCCATGTGCCGTAGGATGTATGGACATTCCAGGTTCTGATGGCAGAAGATTTGTGAAGTTAGAAGGAGAAGTTGCCAGCTTCATAGTGTAGGTAGAAGAAGCTCAACATAATTACTTGGTCTATTTTGGTAATACCGCCATCAGTTATTTCATAGGAAGACGGTAGGACTACAACAGTCACTTTGTGTAATTAGAAGACATTTAGCACAAGAAAGATAAAATACTGAAGGGGAGAGCAACAGAAAAGAATGGATAGGAGGGAAGAATGGTCACAGAGACCCTGTTGCTCAAGTGTGAGGACACTCGTCATGGCTTCTGGCTACGCCAGCCTGGCCGCTACCTGCTGTGTCTGCTGTCTTGAGATTCTTACTTCCTAAAGCCTCCTGTGACGCACACTCAACTCCCTCCTTCCCACTCAGCCCCGAATCCAGGGACGCTGCGTTACCTAGGATGAGTATTCCTAGATCATATTCCTCATCCAAAATGCTTGGGACCAGGAGTGCTTCAGGTTGTGGATTCTTTGATTTTTGCAATGTTTGCATCCACACACAAATTGAGTTAACATAAGGATGGACCCCACCGCTAAAGATGAAATTCATTTACGTTTCGTATTCACGTTAGACACCTAGCCTGAAGGTTATTTTATAAAATATTCATTATTGACTGTGACGCATCGCATGGAGTCAGGTGTGGAATTTCCCACCTGTGATGTCATGTAGCACCCCAAAATTTCAGATTTTGGAATACTTTCAAATTTTGGATTTTTGAATAAGAGGTACTCAACCTGTGCTTACAATATTTTATCCCAACAAAATGTAGCCTGGGAAGGAAAGAAGATTGTGGTTCCCTTGACATGTGCTGGAATCCCAGTGCTGTTAACTTTTCTCTACCCAAAAGTCATGGCTGCTCAGGTTTAGTTATATTTTACGGAATTGCTGTATCTTTTTTGATACACAAGGGTAATTCCAAAAATCAGCCATAAGATTGAATTAAAAGATAAGTTTATTTTTGTACAAAACCATTTTGAATCCTTGCATGGTTTTTTCATGGCATGCATTTCCATGAACTTTTTGAAGACCCTTTGTGTAGAAGTGCCACGTGCAGAATTTGATCACCAAACATGGATCTGTTGAGGTTGAGTCTGAACGAATTAAAACCTCTGCAACTTTCCCCATTCTTTTAGTTTTTACACACATCTCATTTTTTATCAAATGTAAACACACAAATTGACTTGTTATGCAAAGTAGCCTTTGTGGAAATCTGTAAGGTAAAGAGAAATACGTATTTTGGGGGTGGGGGTGTGTGATAAAAAGCAAGCTATGTAGCCTGATCATTTTGTACAGTTTAGACACTGCCAAATATAAGGAGCCTTAATATATGCCCACTCTACCAATCATGTATAGGAAAACTGGTCATTGTCTTCTTGAGAGTGTATCTACCCACTTAGTGAATCCCAGTAAGCCAGCAAAATACAAGCACTGGGAATCCATCTTCCTCCTTCTGTTCATGTAATCCAGCGACCTCTATCTTCTTTTCAGCTGGCCAAGGGCACATTGGGACTTCTCTAAGGCTGGCTTCTCTGATGACGGATTGATCTCCGAAGCCAGCGCTCTGCCCTGTGTCCACTGAAGGCTGACCAGGTCTCATGAATAGTGCACCATGCTTGCAGGAAAGCCCAGCTGAATTTTATTCATTTTCACAAAGTTGGCTTCCAGGCTCCATCTGGCCTCAGACTGAAGTCGCTTGGGCATCCCCTCCCAGTGGTAATCAGAATCAAACCATCTCCCAGTGGCACCATTGCTCCACCAGCTCCTGGGGTTTTCTGTTTGCTGTCAGATGCAAAACACAGAATATTTACCAACCAGTTTCATTTCAGGGTGTCTTGTTTCCAAGGATTATTTTTAATTGCAATAAGCATCTCATCCATCTTTTATTTTTCTAAAATTAATTGATCCCTTGTTGCTCCTTCCTTCTTGTTTGCAGTTTCCTGGATTTGCTGCCAAAGCAGTTGAAGATCTTCCCATATCTCAAGGATGTAGAAGGGTAGATAATAAGTTTCATCTTTCTCCAAGGGGAGGTCCTGGCGAGGCTCCCTGTCTGGGGAGATGACATCACAGTGGCAGGAGCTGAGCTTGTCGGTTTCATTCTCACATCATCTCTCGGGCACTGTGTCTATGGTGCCTGCTCTTGGTGCCATTTGCCTTGGGACAAAGTCCGTTAAGCACTGCAGTTTCTCTCATGATCTCCAGTGGACATTGAGGAAGGACATGCTTTCTCTTGCTTCATTTTCACAGCCACCAGCACCAGCACGAATTACAGGTGCACCTTCACTTACAGTGGGGCAGCACCCGGATAATCCCGCCAGAAGTGCAAAATATGGGAAGTTGAAAGTGCTACCAGTACCTTGACCTTGCCATATATCCTAGTTGTACAGCACAGCTGACTGAGAGCTGTGGCTGTCACTATCCAGCTCCATGAGAGAGGACTGGACCGTACGGTGCTAGCCTGGAAAAGATCCAAATTCAGCAGTCTGATTTCTATTGAATGCTTATTGCTTTTTCACCAAGTTTGAAAAACCAGACATCTATGTAGTGCTCAAGTCACTGGATGAATAGCTATTCTCTCTGCTTCCACTACCTCAGTGCTCCATGTAAGTAGCTTATATAAATATATGCTACAACAATAGGTTGTATTTATATACTGATTTAGAGGTTTTGCGTGTATTACTTCAATGGAGTCTTCGAAACTCTCTGAAGAATGGGAATTTGATAGAAGCATTTCAAAGATGTGGAAACTGAACCGCAGGTTAGACAATGTATCGATAATCACTGGCTTTAGATTTGAAGATCAGCATTTCAGGTTCTTTCTTCAGTTCTTTTCTAATCAACCGTTTATGTTCGTGGCCTGAGCCTGTGCTGACAGACTTCTGCCCTCAAGTCACCCAAATGCTTTCCGAGTGCCCACTCGTCCTCTGCGAGCCTGGCCACTCAGTGCTGAGTGTATGTGTTGACATGTGCGTGCCCCAGGCTGACATTGGCAGAGAGCCTGGACTTGTCCCTAAACTCTTGGGCACTGTCCCTGGCAGCAAGTGGGAGTTTCCATTCAGCTACTGTGTGCCCTGGAGCAGGAATAGCGGCTGGGGCCCCTTCAATGTCACTTCCACCTTTAAGATGGAAATCACACTTTCCATTACCAGTGCCGGTGTCCTCCAAAGTGCCAAACTCTCTCCTGTTTCCCAACTTCCAAACCCACCTCTGGACACCTGCCACGCGCCTCTGCACTTCCGTGTCACTGCATGTGCAGCTCCGTGGTACAGCATTGCATTCTCTGCTCATGGTCTAACCTCGCATGGCTCGCCATGGTCACTATGAGTGATGTGGACCCCCCAGTCCTCTGCCATAGAACTTGACCCTGTGCTACACTCTGACCAAGGGAATGGGGACAGGGTGCTGGTTCTGGGCCAAATCCTTACTAGGCACTGTAGGTTTCTGCTCACCCCTCTTATGTTTCTCCCATTTGTCATGAGAAAAGTATTCCCTGGGTAACTGCTGGACCCCATATCTGGAAACATGGGGAATACAGCTGAGCCCGGTAAACAGCTGGGAGCCAAATCCAGCAAAGCCCCAGTAAAGCCTCAGCTGGCCCACAGACCCACGGGAGCTGGAAACTGATGTTTGTTATATGCCACTGGGCTTGGGAGTTATTACTAAATTTACACATTAAATATTAATTACTGGTTTATTACATTACACAATTGAGCATACATGTGTGTGCATACGTAGTGATAAAACTACTTCCAACCCAAAAAATTTTCTATTATGTTTCCCAGCCTGAATTTTTTTTAAAGATTTATTTATTTATTTGAAAGGTAGAGTTACAGAGAGAGAGAGAGAGAGAGAGTGAACCATCTGCTGGTTCACTCCCCAGTTGGCGCAACAGTTGGAGCTGGGCCAATCTGAAGCCAGGAGCCAGGAGCTTCTTCAGGGTCTCCCATGTGGGTGCAGGGGCCCAAGGACTTGGCCATCTTCTACTGCTTTCCCAGGCCATAGCAGAGAGCTGGATCAGAAATGGAGCAGCCGGGACTCGAACCGGTGCCCAAATAGGATGCCGGCACTGCAGGAGGTGGCTTTATCCACTATGCCACAGCGCCGGCTCCCTCAGCCTGAATTTAATGAGGCAGGAATCCGGAGGCAGAGCTAGCATCTCACCTGTACACAGAGCAGACTTCCTGTTGCAGCTTTCCTTCCGTGTCCCACACTGTTGTCTCCCCGGTAGGAGGAGATGTTGGCTTAACACAGAATTTGGAAGGGA
This sequence comes from Lepus europaeus, assembly GCF_033115175.1. Classification (NCBI taxonomy): domain Eukaryota; kingdom Metazoa; phylum Chordata; class Mammalia; order Lagomorpha; family Leporidae; genus Lepus; species Lepus europaeus. Next base: position 94,324,372 of record NC_084839.1, read on the forward strand.
ATTCCATGGGTGTTTGTGTGTTGGGAGCGTGGAAGGAGAGGTAACCAATAGCGTTGAAACAACAGAGCAGGACCAGGCTTAATGAGAGTCAGAGCAGTCTTCTCAGGAGGTGTGAGGCACTGGCCATCTGTCCTGCGCTCTCGGGGGCCCAGCTCAGAATGCTTGCTCTCATTAATGTGTCTCTTGGGAAAGGATTGGGACAACCCACTTGTTTCGCTCTCAAAGTGCCCCGTGGCCCGAGCTCCCAGAGCTGCCTGTCCTTGGCTTAAGGCGCTCAAGGTTTATTACCATGAAAATTCAGTAGAGAAAGTGGGAGCAGTTTCAATGTTCCCCAAGAGTTTTATTAAGTTATGAACTGAATTAGCAAATGAACTAACAGAGCCCAGGGCCCTGGTCGAATGGAAAAGGAGGATAATTTGGATGGAGCCAAGACACGGAGCAGGGGGCACCTGCTGGGGGCTGTGCCCGTCAAGGATTGCAATTGGTCAAGCAGTGGATTTGGCAAATTCAACGGCAAACAAGAACCTAGTTCTAGCACTCTGCAAATAGAATCTAAAGAGAAAGAAAATTGGCAAATATTCCCAGGGCTTCCCCTGAGAGACAAGGATGGTATAAAGGGCCCTGACCTAGCAGGGGTTGTGGGTTTGCTTCTGTTTTCTGCAACACACACACACACACAGCCCTACACCTGTGCCCTTCCGTCAGGCCGAAAGCTTCCCTTAACTTGTTCATTTTGAATTCTAGGTGATAATGAGGCAATGCAATTTCAAATAGAGACGTCTTCTGACTTTACACTAACAGGCACATGTATCTGTTTTTTGCTAAGAACAGAACATCTTTGCCGGCACAAGCCTGGCTCCCTGGTTTTCCTACTGCAGAATTCTGGCAGGCGCAGAAGGTCTTGGCTAGCCAGTGAGCAGGAGTGTGTGGGACGTGTGCCCAGGGCTCACAGCCAGCTTTGGGGCCCTTGCCATGCTGCCTTCTATAACTGACCCCCTGCCCTCCGGCGGAATGCCTTGGGCTTGAGCTCCTCCCCGGGGAATCGCTGGGGGCCACTTCCAGCAGCCGCGGACAGGCCCAGCTGCCACGGCTCCGCGGGCCAGTGTGCCCTGCCCAGCGGCCATCAAGAATGGCTCCCAGAGGTGCCAGCTCCACGGGGGATCCTGCGGTCCTGCTGTGCGATGTCGTATGCTCTAGAGGGCAATCAGGGGCTGAGCTGCAACTGCGTGCTTGTGAATGTAGAATCAGCCACACAGACGGAGGTTCAAGTCCCACCCCCTGGGTGACTCCTGCGTGGCCTGCTGAGGGGCCCCCTCCTCCCTTGGCCAGTCATCAGTGACCATGATGAATGAATGAAAATACGGCACAGAGCTCAGCTGTCTAAGGAGTCAGCGTTGTGGCTGGCAGGACAAGATGGGTTGTGGAGGGGGTAGAGAGGGTTGGGGGAGGGTCTTGGGGCGGGTGGGGGGGCTTGCACCGATGAGGGTTTCCTTTCTGTCTGGCACTGCCCAGAGCTGTTTTCAGGCAGTCTTCCCCGCAATCGGAGGAGTTTGGTTTGTGCAGCCACAGGTCGCACCTGCCGAAGTAAATCTGTAGGGAGATCACCCAGGGACACCCCAGCCCACCTGCTCACCCTCAGCGGCTTCCTCATGGACCCCGAAGTGCCTTTTGGCAGTGCTTAAGCACTCACACGGAAAGCCGGATGGACTCAGGTCCCTGCTAAAACCCACCATTTGCTCTACAGGATTAGCCCTGCCCTAGGAGAGGGAGCTTCCACCCTCCAGGGCCATTGCACCTGCAGCTGCAGCTCAGTCCCTCAGCATCCGTGAACGCAATCCCTCTGTGGGTCCCCCAGGCAGCCCACTCTTGAGTACCGCCATCAACAGTAATCTCTCCAGGCAGCTTCGATTTGCTCCTTTGGGGAGAAGCAGTGGCTCCTTCTGTCCCAGTCCCTTGACTTTATGCCCTTTCTTTGCTTCCTTTCACTGCGGGGTTCTGTAACTGATCAGGGTGCCTGTTAATGCCAGGAGTTCCCGCGGGACACCCGGCTCAGCCAGTAGCCGTGAGACCCCTGCTAGCCTGGGATCTGTGCTCAGGGAAGACAGCGCCCTCTCAGCCATCTGGCAACCGAGCGGCTGGGGAGGGGGGCTAAAAAGACGGTTTCATTCATAAGATATTTACAAGAATTAAGTGAGCCCGTGGAGGTGAAGTGTTTAGAATAATGCTTGGCTCACAGCAAAAACCGATAACGATTGGCTGTTATGAATTCTTTAAAATAATACGTTTTCATCAGTGAAGCCCCAGTTTAGCCTTTCACCCTTCACAGTTTTGATTCTCTCTCTTCCATGTCATCAAAAGCTTTCTGCCCCAAGTACTTGTTCAGAATGTATTGAAGGCAAAGGATGAATTGATTAAATGTCGCAGAGGAATTAGCATCCTGGGATGAAGGATCGGCCTAGCAGGTACGATGCCCACAATCCACCTGGGAGTAGCTGGGTTCAGTTCCCATCCGCAGCTCCTGACTCCAAATTCCTGCCAGTGCAGATCCGGGAAAGCAGCAGGCTGGTCCAGTAAGTGGGTTTGTGTCAACTCATGTGGGAGAACTGGATTATGTTCCCAGCTCCCGACATTTGGGAAGTTAAACAGCAGGTAGGAGCTAACTCTCTCCCCACCCCCACCCTTGGTCTCTATCTGCTTCTTAAATAACAAAAAAAAAAAAACCTAAATGAATACATCCACTAGGAAAAAGACAGCAGGATTAGCAAGACACTACTTACTGGAAGATGTTGAGTGCCCAAATCATATTTGTTTGTCTTTAAATAAAATCTTTATTTCTTGACTGACAGTCAACGACTTGCATGGGAACAGTTAGCAAGTCTGATGCTAGAACAAATTCCAAGAGTGTTTTCCCTGGAGTGTACTTTCGCACTTGTTTTCACCAGATTAGTTTCAGTTTGGGTGGGATCAGATTTCAATTTTTTTTTTAATATAAAGACACATTCTTGAATCATTTATTTAATTTTATTTATTTTTTTAAAGATTTATTTACTGGGGTCAGTGCTGTGGCGCAGGGGGTTAACGCCCTGGCCTGAAGCCCCGGAATCCCATGTGGGTGCTGGTTCAAGACCTGGCTGCTCCGCTTCCGATCCAGCTTTCTGCTATGGCCTGGGAAAGCAGTGGAGGATGGCCCAAGTCCTTGGGCCCCTGCACCTACATGGGAGATCCAGAAGAAGCTCCTGGCTCCTGGCTTCAAATTGGCACAGCTTGGGGAGTGAACCATTGGATGGAAGACTCTCTCTCTCCCTCTCTGCCTCTCCTCCCTCTGTGTAACTCGGACTTTCAAATAAATAAATAAATAAATCTTTTAAAAAAAAACCCTTCTTTTAAAAAATGAAGGTTTATTTATTTATTTGAAAGTCCTAGTTACACAGAGAGAGAAGGAGAGGCAGAGAGAGAGAGGGAGAGAGAAAGAGAGAAAGAGGGAGAGAGAGGTATCCCGTCTCCTGGTTCATTCCTCAGATGGCTGCAACAGCCAGAGCTATGCCGATCAGAGCCAGAAGCCAGGAGCTTCCTCCAGGTCTCCAGGTCTCCCATGTGAGTGCAGGGGCCCAAGCACCTGGATCATCTTCCACTGCTTTCCCAGGTATATTAGCAGGCAGCTGGATTGGAAATGGAGCAGCCAGGACTTGAACCTGCACCCATATGTGATGCAGGCACTGTAGGCGGAAGCTTAGCCTTCTATGCCACAGTGCCAGCCTCCAATCATTAAAAATCTTACTCTCTTAGTATTTTCATTTTTGCTCTTCCAGTTTCATAGGGGAAAAATGAAGACTAGATGCAAACACACAAAAGGAATAAGAGTGCAAACTACTTCCTTCTACTGGTTAGGCACAGTGCATATATTTTGAATGGTGAGTTGGAGACACGTATAGTTGAGGTTTGAGAAACTTTTGGAATGATAGGCCAATAGGTTGCATAATTGTATATGAAAAAAATCTTTAAAATATATGAGCACAGGTCCAACGCTGTAGCATAGCGGGTTAAAGCCCTGGCCTGAAGCGCAGGCATCCCATATGGGCGCCGGTTCAAGTCCCGGCCACTCTTCTTCTGATCCAGCTCTCTGCTATGGCCTGGGAAAGCAGTAAAAGATGATCCAAGTCCTTGGGCCCCTGCACCCTTGTAGGAGACCTGGAAGAAGCTCCTGGCTCCTAACTTCAGATGGGTTCAGCTCCAGCCATTGCAGCCATTTGGGGAGTGAATCAGCAGATGGAAGACCTTTCTCTCTCTGTACCACTCTGTAACTCTGTTTTTCAAATAAATAAAAATAAATTTTAAAAAGGTCTATTTATTTTAAAAATATGTATGAGTACTGGCATTCATTTGGAAACAATCATAGGTCTCATTTAATCCTCCTACTGCTTTGACAAGCTAGGGATGAACCAGCCACTTCACAACCTTTAGACTGCCTGGTCTTTGCTTTGCCAGGGAAACTTTAGGGTGAAGGAATCCTCTTACTGTATTATGTCCTTTTATAAAAAGATTTCACCCAAGTTGTATTGACCTGAGCTAGGCCAAGTTGTAAGTGGCTGGTATGTGAAATGGGCAGAGATTTTGAAGAAAACGCTGTATAAAAAAGCCAAAGGAAAGCCAACTCTGCCACCTGGTGTAACCACAGATCATTACAACTCCCTTTGTTCAAACGAAATAACAGCGAATGTGGTTGCTCCTCATTCATCAAGGGTCATTACGACGTGATGTTCTGGGTGAGTGGTTCTCCAGGTGATTGTTACCTATTTTAAAACACTGTTGGCACGGCCACCTGGCCCAGTAGTTAAGAAGCCAGTTACAATGCCTGTGACTTGGGGGCTGGCACTGTGGTGTAGCGGGGAAAGCTACCTCCTGCAGTGCCGGCATCCCATATGGGTGCCGGTTGAGTCTCAGCTGCTCCACTTCCAATCTAGCTCTCTGCTATGGCCTGGGAAAGCAGCAGAGGATGGCCCAAGTGCTTGGGCCCCTGCACCCACGTGGGAGACCCAGAAGCTCCTGGCTCCTGTCTGGCTCAGCTGTGGCCATTGCAGCCATTTGGGGAGTGAACCAGCGGATAGAGTCAGTCTCTTTCTCTCTCTCTCTCTCTTTCTCTCTCTTTTTCTCCTGCTCTCACTCTCACTCTACCATTCAAATAAATACACAAATCACTTAAAAAAATAAAAAAGACACCCATGACCCACATCAGACTGCCTGGGCTGGATCCTTGGCTCCAGCTCCTGACTCCAGCTTCCCTTAATGGAGACCCTGGAAGGCAGCAGTGATGGTTCCAGTGACTGGGGTCTTGACATCCATGTGGGAGACCTGAATTGAGTACCTGGCTCCTGGCTTTGGCCCAGCCCAGTCTCAGCTCGTGTGTGTGTGCACTTGGAAAAGAACCAGTGGCTGGGGGCTCACCACTCCTCCATCTCTCTTTTTCTATCAAATAGAATAAAAGTGGTTTTTTTTTAGTTATTTATGGGAATGTTTCTAAAATAGTCACAAATTTCCTGCTGATTATTGCAGTATTACGAACACAATCACATCTTTCCTGATGACCCAGCATGCTCACTGAGAGCATAAATTATGTCACTTTCTCTGTGACATAATTTATGTCACATAGGGATGACCTCAAGGTTGAGATTCTCCTTGGGGGCTGGTGTTGTGACATAATAGGTTAAGCCATGGCCTGAAGCGCTGGCATCCCATATGGATGCCAGTTTGAGCCCCAGCTGCTCCACTTCCTATCCAACTCTCTGCTGTGGCCTGGGAAAGCACTAGAAGATGGCCCAAGTCCGTGGGCCCCTGCACCCATGTGGGAGACCCGGAAGAAGCTCTGGGCTCTTGGCTTCAGCCTTGCACAGCCCCAGCCATTGTGGCTATTGGGGAGTGAACCAGCGGATGAAAGAGCTCTCCGTCTCTCTAACTTTGCCTTTCAAATAAATAAAATAAATATTTTAATAGCTGGGAAGCAGAGATGGGTTTCCAAGTGGAAACAGGTGTTCTCCAGATGTCGCCAGATGCCTACGAAAAGTAGAAAGTCAACGGGTTGGCCGGCGCCGCGGCTCACTAGGCTAATCCTCTGCCTTGTGGCGCCGGCACACCGGGTTCTAGTCCCGGTCGGGGTGCCGGATTCTGTCCCGGTTGCCCCTCTTCCAGGCCAGCTCTCTGCTGTGGCCAGGGAGTGCAGTGGGGGATGACCCAAGTCCTTGGGCCCTGCACCCCATGGGAGACCAGGATAAGCGCCTGGCTCCTGCCATCGGATCAGCGCGGTGCGCCGGCCTCAGCGCGCTACCGCGGCGGCCATTGGAGGGTGAACCAATGGCAAAAGGAAGACCTTTCTCTCTGTCTCTCTCTGTGTGTCCACTCTGCCTGTCAAAAAAAAAAAGAAAAGAAAGTCAACGGGTCAAATCGGCAAATAGCTCTCGTGGCACAGAAGCAAAGAAGACACCAAAGGGATAAAAAAAAAAAAATGGAGGGAAAAGTTGGCATGAGACGAAGGAACTCCAGTCACACATAGCGAAACGAGGGAGACAAGATTAAGGAAAGGTGTTCTTTGTTGGTTTCATCTTTCTGTGAACTTCACTGGGTGTGCTTACACACACCTGGATGGAATAGCCCGTTCATCACACACTGAGGCTGGGGTGATGCAGGTGTGTGCCAGAGCCTATGGCGTCCACGGCTGTGGTGGACAGAGCAACACGGGATCAGATCAAGATGAAGGTCTGCAATCTAGTGGCTCTGTAAATAGGAGAGGTGTGATGCACCTGCCTGATTCACACAGCTTACTGCTTTCCAGTGAGCATTAGAAATAATTTTAAATATTTATTTGAGAGGTTAAGAGACAGAGAGAGTCAGACAGAGACACAAAGATCTCCTGACTCCTGTTTCACTTCCCAATGGCCCAGGCTGAACTAGGCCAACACCAGCAGTAGCCTCAACTCAATCCAATTCTCCCACGTGGGTGGCAGGGACCCAAGAGCTTGAGCCACCGTCACTGCTTCCCAGGGTGCACATCAGCAGGGAGCTGGAGTTGGGAGCTGATGCTAAGAACCGGACTCAGGTTCTGCAGTGTGGGATGGACGGACGCATCTTACCTGGCATTATAATGCTTGGCTGAAAGCTCACTCCTGAACTTTTGTTTTGTTTTTAATACACAGAGGGCGTTTACTCTAAAATGATGATAGTGAGTATGGCATAGTAGTACATAGACAGTAACACAGTCGCTTATTGTCATTGCCAAGTGCAATGTGGTGAATGTCATTGTGCTGTGTTTTTGCAAAATGGCAATGCAGGGGAGGTGTCCACACCAGCACTGCCACAGCTGTGTTGTGCTGTGAAGTCACAATGGCTCCATCATCATAGGGTGCTCGGGATTTTGTACCTCCATTATCATCTTTTGGGACTTGTGTGCGTGTGTGTGTGCAGTCGGTCATTAGCTTAGCGAGTGCAGGCCAGAAGAAATCCTGCAGCTTTCTTGACTGTGCCTCTAGCTCTCTTAATCTTGGTGCTTCGTCCATCCATCCAGTTCCCAAACTCCAGTGGGAGGAGCAATTCTATGGACAGCAAGTTATAGATGGATCTGAGATAGGAACTCCATGTCTTTGTGTATATGTTTTAAAATTTACTTAGAGAGAGAGAGAGAGAGAGAGAGAGAGAGAGAGATCTTTTCATCTGCTGGCCTCATTCCCCAGATGGCTGCGATGGCAGAGGCTGGACCAGGTCAAAACCAAGAACTCCATCTGGATCTCCCACAAGGCTACAGGGTCCCAGCTACCTGGGTCATCTCCTGCTGCTTTCCCAGATGCATTAGCAGGGTGCTGGATGGAAAATGCAGGTGAAACTCTGTCCCAGTAAATTTTTTTTGACAGGTAGAATTAGACAGTGAGTGAGAGAGAGACAGAGAGAAAGGTCTTCCTTCTGTGGGTTCACCCCCCAAGTGGCCACTACGGTGCCGATCTGAAGCCAGGAGCCAGGCACCTCACCCCAGTCTCCCATGCAGGTGCAGGGTCCAAGCACTTGGGCCATCCTCCACTGCCTTCCTAGGCCGCAGCAGAGAGCTGGACTGGAAGAGGAGCAACTGGGACAGAATCCGGCACCCCGACCAGTACTAGAACCCGGTGTGCCGGCGCCACAGGTGGAGGATTAGCCAAGTGAGCCGTGGCACTGGCCTTTCCCAATAAATTTGAAATGGGATCTAAGCATCCCCAGCTGTGGCTTAACATGCTGCCCTATAACACCTCCCCCTTCATTTTTAATTAAAGCCCACAGATTACTTTTTTTAGTATTTATTTATTTTTATTTAATTTAAAGGCAGAGAGAGAGAAAAAAGTACCTTCCATCTGTTGGTTCCCCTTCCCCAGATGCCTACAACAGCCAGGTCTGAACCAGATTGAAGCCAGGAAATAGAAACTCCATCTTCCACTTGGGTAGAAGGGGCCCAAGTACTTGAACTACCATCTACTGCCTCCTAAGGTACGTTAGCAGGAAGCTGGGTTGGAGTTGGAGGAGCTGCTAACTAGGAGTGCTGCTAACTAGGTACTGTTTTTAAACTAATATTTTAAGCTCAACTTTTTTAGTTTTCTGGAACTGGAGAGTGCTGGTAGGTGGGAGCTGGTACGGTGAGGGCTGGGTGAACATGCCCACCCCTTAACCTCTTTCTTTAATCTAGAAAATCCCCCTTCTCATGAGCCTCATTAATGTAGAGAGTTCCAGGAACACTGCCTAGGGCATATGTATTTGTATATTTCTTTAAAAATAAACTTGCAAACCTTCATTTTTTCCCCTCAGTAAAGCAATATATTGTGAGACGTTAGTGTTAAATACTCTGATTCCAGGGACAAATTTGTAAATCAGAACATTTAGAATCAATTCAGTCATTAAGAGTTTACTGTCTCAAAAATGTTCAGTTTAGGAATTTCCACAATGTCTATTTATCATTTTGTTGAAGTCAATGAAACAAACATGTTTTTGCTCATCTCATCTATCTAGCCTCTAAATTGGATTTTATTCTACAAATTTTTGAAGTCCCTTTATAATTTTATTTCACCATTTAAGGAAATCTCCAAATGTCAATGCAGAATTATTTTTCCAAATATCTTCTCCATTGATAGCACATACTTTTTAAAAAGATTTATTTATTTATTTGAAGTCAGAGTTACAAGGGGAGGGAGAGAAAGAGAGCTCTTCTATCCACTAGTTTACTCCCCATTTGGCCACAGCGGCCCACACTGGGCCAGGCCAAAGCCAGGAGCCAGGAGCTTCATCCGGTGCTCAAGCGCACATTTTTAATGAGTGCTTTTTTCTCCTTAAAAATTGCTTGTGGGAGCTGGTGTTGTGGTACAGCAGCTGAAACCCCACCAGCAGTGCTGGCGTCTCATGTGGGAGCTGGTTTGGGTCCTGCCTGCTCCATTTCCTCGCCAGCTCCCTGTGCTGGTGCCTCAAAAAGCAGTGGAAATGGCCAAGTCCTTAGTCAACTGCACCCACCTGGGAGGCTTGGATGGAGTTCCAGGCTCCTGGCTTTGGACTGACCCAGCTCCTGCCGTTGCAACCTTCTGGGGGAGTGAACCAGCAGATGAAAGATCTCTTTCTCTTTCCTTCTGTCTCTGCCTCTTCCTCTCTCTCTCTCTCTCTCTAACTCTGCCTCTAGGATAAATAAATAAATCTTTTAAAAATTGCTTGTGAGCCATTAATAGGACTAGATCAAAGAGGATTGTATTTAGTATTTATATTTCTTGAAGTGAAAATTTGCTCTAAATTTGTCTCTACAGGTAAGGTGAGGCTATATTACATTTTCCCAGGGCAATCCTGGTCTATGCCTGGTCTCCTGTCTACTTAAATAAAATCCCTTTTATTCCTGAAAGATATCTCAATGTGGATGATGAATGTTTATTCATAAATAATATCAACTCACAATAGTATTAGTTCTTCAGATTCAATGAAACCTTCACTTATCTTGTCAGAAAAATGTTACCTCTTTTTTTAATGCAATAAAAGAAATAAGATGCTTCTTTCTGTATAATTTTGGAAGCAATATTCTACAATGCAAATTTTGAAAAAATTCTGGTTTCTTTTTGTTACAAAAAACCCACCTACCAGCACCCTCCAGCTCCAGAAAACTAAAAAAGTTAAGCTTAACAAAAATAAGTTTCAGAACAGTACCGAGTTAGCAGGCAGCAATAACTTGAGAAGTCTAGCAGCGTAAGACCCACAGTTGCCTCTGCTCCCCTTAAGACAACCGCAGGCCCACTCCAACGAGGTGGCAGCTGTGCAGAGCTGGTGGGAGTCTCAGGTGGCTGAGAGGTCAGAAGTCAGAGGTCAGGACCCACCAAGGAAGAGGGCCTAGCAGAGCACCATGTTTTCAGCTGAGATCCTTGCAAGGCTTCATCCCAGGAAAGGCTAAGCGTAAGCTAGATCTGAGCTTTTAAAGGGCTCATATTGGAATCAAACTTGCCCCTGAGAGATCAAGGAATATTCCTCTAGCCCAGCTGCCAGAAACAAAGGGCCATTCTTCCTTGGGGAAACACGACCTCATCCAGAATCTTAAGTCACCTCTAAGCGTTTTCTTACATGATGTCTAGAACTCAATTAAAAATGACTAGGCATGCAAAAAGAAAACAGTGAAAACAGTGCCCATTTATGATTTTTAAAAAATTTTTAAGAAACTAGAATTGAAAACACACAGAGAAAGCATCATATTTTATGATAAAACATTGAAAACTTTCCCCTTAAGATTAAAAAAAGACAAAGTATCTGTAATAAAAAATTGTATTAAATATTGTGGGTAGTATCCTAGACATTGTTGTAAGGAAAAACATATAAAGCTTGCGAATAAAGATATAAAACTCATTTTAATCATAGATTACATGATTATAAGTAAAGAAATTCCAAAAGATTCTGTAGGCAAACTACTAGAATTTGTAAGTGAATTTAGGGAAATGGCTAGGTATAAGGTCAATATAAAAAATTAGTTGAATTTTATATACTAGCATCAAATGAGTGAGAAAGTGCATATTTTAAAATGATCCCATTTAGAGGCACATGATTAGCTTTGCAGTTAGGGCACTGGTTAAGGTGCACATCCCACATCAGGGTACCTGGGTTTGACACTCAGCTCTGGTCACTGACTCAAGCTTCCTGCTATTGCAGACCCTAGAAGGCAGTGGCAATGGCTCAAGTAATTGTGTTTCCATCACCTGGGTTGTGGCCTCAGCTCCTGGCTTCAGCCTGGCCAAGTCCTAGCCATTGTGGTCATTTGGGATGTGATCCATCAGATGGAAGTGCCTCTCCCTCTCCCTCTTTCTCTCTCTCCCCTTCAATAAATCATTTTTAAAAATATCCTGTTCATAATTGTGCCAATTAAGATCTACCAATACATTTAAAAATTGCAAGATAAATTAAAGGATACCTAGTTAAAAGGCAGGATATACCAAATTAATGGATGGTTCACCCCTCAACTGGCTGCAACGGCTGGAGCTGTGCTGATCTGAAGCCAGGAGCCAGGAGTTTCTTCTAGGTCTCCCATGAGGGTACAGGAGCCCAAGGATTGGTCCATCTTCTACTGCTTTCCCAGGCCACAGCAGAGAGCTGGATCAAAAGAGGAGCAGCTGGGACTTGAACCGGCAACCCTATGGAATGCCGGCACTTCAGGTCAGGGCTTTAACCTTCTGCTCAACACCAGCCCAGCAAAAATTTCTTAATTCAAACACAGGAAATACTAACCACCAAGAAAAAGATTAACAATCTGCACTACACAAAAATTAAAAATTTCTTTTCAAAAAAAGACACTATTAAGAGTGTGAAAAGGCAAATCATAGAGCAATAGAAGGCATTGAAACATACTTCATTGGCACAGGGATTATCTGTCCGCTATCTATTTGTTCTCTTGCTAAATAAGGGGGGAAAAACAGAAAATACACAAAAGGTGATATTCGAATGCTCAGTAAACATGAAAAACTGAACTTCATCTTTCATCACGCAAACACTTTGTTAAGTGAGAGAAGTCTACCCCAGAAATTACAAATACCTCACGATCTTTTTTATTATTATTTATTTATTTGACAGGTAGAGTTATAGACAGTGAGGAAGAGAGACAGAAAGAAAGGTCTTCCTTCCGTTGGTTCACTCCCCAATTGACCACTATGGCCGGAGCTATGCCCAATCCGAAGCCAGGAGCCAGGTGCTTCCTCCTGGTCTCCCATGCGGGTGCAGGGCCCAAGCACTTGGGCCATCCTCCACTGCCTTCCCGGGCCACAGCAGAGAGCTGGACTGGAAGAGGAGCAACCGGGACTAGAACCCGGCGCCCATATAGGATTCCAGCGCCGCAGGCAGAGGATTAACCAAGTGAGCCAGGGAGCCAGCCCCTACCTCACGCTCTTACTCATAGACGAGAACTAAAAAGGTTGGTCTTACGGAAGCAGAGAGTAGAACAGCAATTAGCAGAGCCTTGGTGTCCAGCAAAAGGGGGCAGGCAGCAGAGCTCGTAGTAGGGATCTGTTCCATACAAACGTCACAGCCTGGCACAACTGCTGCCTAGTGCACAAAGTCGAGGGGCTGGCGCGTTCAGAAAGGAGGCGGCGTGTGCCTGGGACTGAGCGGGAGACGGAGCCGTGGATGCTGATAGCGTTCTACCTCCCGATGCAGGTGGCAGTGACACAGCGAAGTGGGCTTTGGGTCGTGCCCTCTTCCCTGTGTACCTTTACACGCCACAAGAGCCTCTCCTCAAAGAAGGCAAATTGTTGGGAGAAACAGCTTATGGAATTCCCATTCCAATGTTAGCAAACTGCACGTCTATTTAAGGGGCTAGTATCCAAATTATATAAGAACCCCAACAACTCAGTAGCAAGAAAACAACCTGATTTTTAACTTAGGCAAAGGATGTGAAACGGTAATTCTCAAAAGAAGACTTTCAAATGGGCAATGGATGTATTAAAAAGGCTCCACGTTGCTAACCGTGCAGGAAATACAAGTCAACACCATGAAGAGGTGTGACCTCACACCTGTTAGGACAGTTGTCAAAAGGTGAAAGTTACACGTGGATGAGGACATGGAAAGAACCTTTGCACACTGTTGGTGAGAATGCAAATCAGTATATTTTGGGAAACAGTATAGCTCTTCCTTAAAAAATTAAATCCAGAACTACCATATGATCCAGCAATTCTAACCAGAGGTGAAATTAGTCTATCAAAGACATATATGCACTCCCATGTTTACAAAATGAAGCTATGAATTGTGATGAATGAGAAGCCCACTGATTGACGAATAGATTAAGAAAATGGGGGCAGGGGCGGCGCTGTGGTGTAGCAGGTAAAGCTGCCGCCTGCAGTGTCGGCATCCCATATGGGCGCTGGTTCAAGCTTTGGCTGCTCTACTTCTGATCCAGCTCTCCGCTATGGCCTGGGAAAGCAGTGGAGGATGGCCCGAGCCCTTGAGCCCTTGCACCTGCATGGAAGACCTGGAAGAAGCACCTGGCTCCTAGCTTCCGATTGGCTCAGCTCTGGCCATTGTAGCCACCTGGGGAGTGAACCAGTGGAAGGAAGACCTCCCTCTCCCTCTCCCCCTCCCCTCCCCCTCCCCTCCCCCTCCCCCTCTCCCTCCCAACTCTGCCTTTCAAAAAATAAATAAATATTTAAAAACAGAAAAAGAAAATGTGGGGGCTGGTGTTGTTACACAGTGGGTTAAGCTGCCATCTGCAAAGCCAGCATCCCATATTGAAGCGCCAATTTGAGTCTCAGCTGCTGTGTTTCTGATCCAACTCCTGGATAATGTGCCTGGGAAAGTGGTAGATGATGGCTCAAGTACTTGGGCACTTGCTACCCTCGTGGGAGACCAGGATGAAGCTCCGGGCTCCTGTCTTTGGCAATTGAGAGTGAACCAGCGTATGCGAGATTCTCTCTCTCTCTCTCTCTCTCTCTCTCTCTATCCCTTGCTTTTCAAATAAGTAAAACTTCTCAGGAAGAATGTGGTAGATACAAACAGTACCATGCAGCCTTTAAAAAGAAGGACATTCTGTCACTTGCGACAATGCATATGAACCTGGAGGACATCAGGTTAAGTGCAATAAGCCAGGCACGGAAAGACAAATATCACGTGATCTTGCTCCCATATGGAAGCTAAAGAAGGGGATTTGATAAAGCAGAAAACAAAATGGTGATAGTCAGAGCTGCTGGGTGAGGGGATGAGAGAGAGTCGTTAGTCGAGGGCAGCAAAATTTCAGTTAGACAGGAGGAGTTTCAGACACCTATTATGCAGTGTAGTGATTCTAGCTAACAACATACTGTACACTTGAGAATTACAGAGAGTGGACTGTGAATGTTCTCACCTCCCCATGATAAGTATTTGAAGTAATGGATATGTTAGTTTGTTTAGTCATTCTACAATATGTGTGTGTATCTCATGTTGTGTGCAATCAATATATTCAACTTTAATTTTATTAATTAAAAGTAAACATGAAAAAATTAAAAAGTAAATTGTTGGATATATAAGAAGGCAATAAGGTTACTTCAATTAATGTAATTCCTCCAGGGTGTTCTACTTATTAAAATATCTAAAACTAGGACTGGCACTGTGGCATACAGAGCTAAGCCTCCTCCTGCAGTGCCGGCATCCCATATGGGAGCCAGTTCGAGCCCTGGCTGCTCCACTTCTGATCCATCTCTCTGCTATGGCCTGGGAAAGCAGTGGAAGATGGGCCAAGTCCTTGGGTCCCTGCACCTTCATGGGAGACCTGGAAGAAGCTCTTGGCTCCTGGCTTCAGTTCTGCCCAGCTCCAGCCATTGTGGCCATTTGGGGAGTGAACCAGCAGATGGAAGACCTTTCTCTCTGTGTTTCTTCCTCTCTCTGCCTGTAACTCTGCCTCTCAAATAAATAATCTTTTTAAAAAAATCCAAAAAAATTGTCACTGCCTATTAATATCCTCTCAGGTTTTTGCTTTTAAGTGAGATATGTTTTCTTGTAACTCATGGGGACTATAGTTTCTTTCTTTTTTTTTTTTTAAAAAAAGATTTATTTATTTACTTGAAAGTCAGAGTTACACACAGAGAGAGGAGAGTCAGAGAGAGGGAGAGAGAGAGAGAAAGAGAGAGAGAGAGAGAGAGGTCTTCCATCCGCTGGTTCACTCCCCAGTTGACCTCAAAGGCCGGAGCTGCACCGATCCGAAGCCAGGAGCCAGGAGCGTCTTCCTGGTCTCCCACGTGGGTGCAGGGTCTCAAGGACTTGGGCCATCTTCTACTGCTTTCCCAGGCCACAGCAGAGAGTTGGATCGGAAATGGAGCAGCCAGGACTAGAACCAGCGCCCATATGGGATGCTAGTGCTTCATGCCAGGGCGTTAGCCCCTGCCACAGCGCCGGCCCCAACTATAGTTTCTTATATTACATTATAGGCTATTATAGGCCATAGAAGTGCTTACTCCTTTTTTTTAAAAAAATATTTATTTGTTTATTTGTTTGAAAGCCAGAGTTACAGAGAAAGAAAGCGAGACAGAGACCAGGCAAGTTCAATACAGACACATTTTGCCCCCAAATATTTCTGCTCCCTTAGACCATTTCTGATGCGAAGCCCTAGATAAGGAAGACTGACTGTATGCCTCATCTTAGATTTGTCCACAGTTCCCTGGTACGGAAGGCCTAGAACCAACCGAGCCACTTTCACAACGGAGCGAGCTCCACAAACCCTCCCTGCGGTTCCTGGTGGTGGATCCACTCCCGGACCAGCAAAGTCACGGGAGCTGGTGCTTCATCCACAAGGCCCTGCGGGCTGGAACGGGCAGTTCTCTTCACTCAGGACCCCTGGCAGATTGACTCTCTCTCCCAGGTAAGTTCCATTGCCAAATGAGTCAGTGGCTTCTCACGGGTTGGAGCGTTTGGCTTCTTTCTTCTTATTCATACTTACATATTTGAGAGGCAGACTTGGCGAGACAGGGAGAGGAAACAAAAAAAGATCCCCTGGAGTCACTCCGCAGATGCCCCAAATTGCCCGGGGTTCAGCCAGGGCTGAAGCCAGGAGCCAGGAGCACAGCCCAGGTCTCCCATGTGCGTGGCAGAAACAATTACTTGAGCCCCCACCACTGCTTCCCAGGGTCTGCACTGGCAGGAAGCTGCAGTCAGGAGCCGCAGCCGGGAGCTGAACGGGAGACTGGAAGCTGAGGCTCATGATAATTACAGAGAGCACCTGGCACAGCACCCCCTGCTGAGTGCACTTGAACCCATGCCACGTTTTTTTTCTTTCCTGAGCTTCCTCTACTTTCTATTTGGCTTTTCTTTTGTTCTTGCAGCCTCTCAAAACAGAAGTCTCATAAAATGTTGAGGGGAGCCCTAGACTGTTCCTAAAACTACGCCACCCCAAGAAATAGCTTGATTTCTTCCTCCTCTCTCTTTCCCCCAATCCAGTTCAGTTCCTGAGCCCGAAACAGCCACGTTTCCAAACATGAGTGTCGGCGCCATCTCCTGGTCACCTCAGAAACATGCACTTACTGCAAGTATATTTCTAGGATTTTTCTAACAGCAGGTGAATGTTAAATTCGCACATTATTATACCCTCTTAAAAGAAATAGGTACAGTAGCACCTCAAATATGAAGATACATCAAAAATCTTTATGGAAATTGAATTCAAAGGTAAATTTATTTTGGTGCAAAAAATGTTGAAATCCACACATAATACGGTCTGGAAAAACAATCATGGAAAATATGTATGAAAAGAACAATGCACGAATTTCAAAATGTTTGCACTCAAATCAACTTACCTTTTAATTGCGTCTTCCCACAAACTTTTTGAAGTCCTCTTATGGAATTTAAATTCCCTTGTATTTTGGTGTCTTTGTGTTAACTTGTCATGATATGGGTGAGAGATGAAATTCATATATTTATTTGTCAATCTATTGATTTCATAAGATGACTTTTTTTCTTAAGAGCCTTGCTTTTGAAAAGTAGCTATGATTCTGTAGAAAGCTGGCAAACGCCCAGGACGGTGGGTGTGATGGATGAGCACACGGGCGGTGAGGAATGAGTTACAGTTCTGCCACTTCCTGATGCACCAGCCAAAGCAGAATCAGGAGAACACGTGGGGGCGGGAGGCTTCCCCAGCATGCACCTGCTGCCTCCTGAGCTGCTGCTCACGAAGCTGGTGCTGGGGGAAGCACCCACCACGCCCCTCCTTGGGAGGTCACTGAGATTCTGCAGGTTGGAGAGCGATTTGGAAACTGCTGAGCTGGACACTTCCCTGGTAAAGCCCAATGGAGACGGAGCTGGTCCATGGGGGGAGACTACAGCAGGAGGTGGGGCAGCAAGGCCGGGATGGAGGAAGAACAAGCCGCCCTGCCCGCTCCCGGTGCACCCTGGGCCAGGCAGAAGCCAGGAGCTTCTTCTGGGTCTCCCATGTGGATGCAGGGGCCCACGCACTTGGGTCATCCTCCAGTGCTTTCCCAGATGCATTAACAGGGAGCTGGATCATGAGTAGAGCAGCCGAGACTTGAACCAGCATCCCTGTGGGATGCAGGCATCATAGGCAGTGGCTATACCGGCTACACCACAGCGCCAGACCCAGGCCCTCCTTTTCAATGTGTTCTTTAGTGTTCAGCTCGGCACATGGCTCTGTCTTGGAGGTATACAGATACTTCAAAGAATCCATGGGAAATGGAATTAAAAGATGTTTATTTTGGTGCAAACATTCTTGACACCAGGCATAGATTTTTCATAATATGCATTGTCCACAACCTTAAAAATGTGTATAATGTGTATATTTGATAGATATTGTAAAGCAACTGTGTATATACTTAAAATTAGTCAATAAATTTATTTCAGAGACACAGAGAGCACTCCCATCCATTGGTTCATTTCCCAAATGCCATTTGGAATGGCTGGGGTCCCCAAACGGGGAGATTTCCCATGTGGGTGTCGGCAACCCAAGTTCTTCAGTCGTCACTGCTACCACAGGAAGCTGGGGTCAGGAGATGGAGCCAGGCAACCCCCATGTGGGATACAGGGTACCTAACCAGCACCTCCACTGCCATGCTAAATGGTTACTCTCCAGGAACTTTTGGAAATACGCCTGTAGAGCCTCTGGAACAGAGCACAAGGACACTTACTTGCACATGCTAAGATCTGATGAGCAGTTAACTCATTCACCAATAACTAATCATAAGTAGCCATGGCCATCTAAACTTCAGAAGTTTGTTACAATGTTCCCAGCTTCTAGCTGTTTCATTTCTTTTTTTTTTTTAAGACAGGCACAGTTAGACAGTGAGAGAGACAGAGAAACAGAGAGAAAAGTCTTCCTTCTGTTGGTTCACCTCCCAAATGGCCGCCACGGCCGGCGTGCTGCGCCAATCTGAAGCCAGGAGCCAGGAGCTTCCTCCTGGTCTCCCATGAGGATGCAGGAGCCCAAGCACTTGGGCCATCCTCCACTGCCTTCCCGGGCCACAGCAGAGAGCTGGACTGGAAGAGGAGCAATCAGGACTAGAGCCCGACGCCCATATGGGGTGCCTGCACTGCATTAACCAAGTGAGCCACGTTGCTGGCCCCCTAGCTGTTTCATTTCAGTCCTTCCTAAAGCAAGTTACTGCCTTCAACTCAGTGTAAACAGACATTTCGGTGCTAATTTATCTTAGCTGTTATGCCAAGAAGCAATTACTCAACAAAACAAAGTTTTCTTTTTCTTGAAAGATGTATTCTTTATTTGCAAGGTGAACGACAGAGAGGGAGGGAGGGAGAGAGAGAGAGCGTCCATTTAGTTCAGCTTGGTTGGCATTTTTTTCGCAGATAAAGTCCTGACACCAGAACCACATTCTTTCCTGGCATACATCTCTGCCTCTACACCCTAGTGTCAGTCCCCACCTAGCCCTGTGTATGCTGTACTTTGCTCTCTTGCCCAGGCCTGCCCCTGAGCTCTGGAGCCACCTGAACATCGAACTGTCTACTCAGCAGCATCTCTTGGGTTTTGCAAATGCAACCTACTCAATCCCACTTTGTGATTTTCCCCATCTTGTCCCTGTTACCACCCCAGCTTCCCTCTCCCCTAAACACAGGAGACTTGCATTTCCTATTTCACCATGTTAGTTGCACAAGCCAGGACAACCTAGCAACCATCCTGGGCTCCACCCTGTCTTATGGCCACCTGTTCAACTCATTTCCACACCTGCTCAGTTTCACTGGCACTTGACTCATCCCTTCCCGTGTTCACTGCCATCTGTCACCCTCGTCCGATCTGCTA
Organism: Lepus europaeus; assembly: GCF_033115175.1. Taxonomy (NCBI): domain Eukaryota; kingdom Metazoa; phylum Chordata; class Mammalia; order Lagomorpha; family Leporidae; genus Lepus; species Lepus europaeus. The sequence goes on from NC_084839.1 coordinate 94,343,600, forward strand.
CCACGTCTTTGTCTTTAAATACAATTTTGACTCTGCATACAGATTTTAGTTGGTGACACAATGGCACAGAACCCCAAATTCAACGAGTACAGCACAGCATGCATGGACAGCAGGTTTGCTCCCCTCAGCATGAGTCCAGTCTGTCTGTGACTTCTCAGACAACTCCTCTTCCCCCGCCCCAGTGTGTGCTGCCAGTGACACTTGAATATATCCAGTTCCTCTGTTGTGTATCTTGGCTTCTTAAAAATCGGTTAAGGCTTATCTTGGTGCTTGATCCTTAAAGATAAAGAGCTTCTTTGTTCTTTAAACAGCTGCATGTTATCCTATTATAAAAATAAACTGCAGTTTATTGATTGATAGACATTGAGGCTATTGTCAACTTTAAAAAAAATCTATAAAGCAAATTCCTTGAAGCGAAGGTACAGTGCTCAGAGTCAAAGTTTCCATCATTTCTCCTGGAAACAATAGCTTCCAAACTGATGCCTCTCAATGACTATTGACCCTGTAATCTTTTCTCTGCAGCCAGAGAAACCATTTCTGCCCATGGTTTTCTCTCGCACCAGCACTGTTGGCTGAAAGACTATCTTTTCCCTCACTGAATTATTACCTTACACTTTTGTCAAAAATTTATTGACTATACTTCTGTGTGTGAATATATATATATTCGTATATGTGCTTAAATGCATCCATACGCAAGTTATATATATATACATATATATATACACACATATACATATATAAACTCTTTTCTTGTGATGATCTATATGTTTACCTATACACAAATTTCATAGTCTTTTTCTAAGATTTATTTATTTTACTTGAAAGACGGAGTTACAGAGATGGAGAGGCAGAAGCAGAGAGAGAGAGAGATCTTCCATCCACTGGTTCACTCCCCAAATGATCGTGACAGCTGGAGCTGGACCAATCTAAAGCCAGAGCCAGGCGCTTCTTCTGCATCTCCCACATGGGTGCAGGGACCCAATTATTTGGGCCATCTTCCACTGCTTCCCCAGGTGTTTTAGCAGAGAGCTGGATTGGGAGTGGAGTAGCCGGGACTTGAACCAGTGCCCATGTGGGATGTTGGCACTACAGGCAGTGGCTTAACCCGCTGTGTCACAGCACCAGCCCCAGTCTTTTTTTTTTTTTTTTAAGATTTATTTATTTGAAATGCAGAGGGACAGAGAGAGGGAGAGACAAGAGAGAGATCTTCCATTCGCTAGTTCACTCCCCAAATGGCCACAATAGCCAGGTCTGGGCCAGGCCCAGGGAACCAAGAACTGTACTGGTGGCAAGAGCCCAAGTACTTGGACCATCTTCTGCTGCTTTCCTGGGTGCATTAGCAGGGAGCTGGATCAAGAGCAGAGTCAATGGAACTCAAGCAGGCACTCCAACATGGGAAACCAGTCTTGCAAGCAGTAGCTTAACTCACCGCACCACAACTCCAGCCCCGACAGAATTTTATAACTTTTGCTGTTTTTGAATGTCTTTATGGTTTTATAATTAGCTTGTTGATTTATGCAAAAAACAAAAAAAAACAAAAACTAAGTCAACAAAACAAAAAGCTGATACTCAGGAGGAGTGTTGTTTGGGGTTGTGTTGACTGTACATGGATCAATTTGACAATTTAGATAAACTCCTCCTTCTCCCCTCCTCCTCCTCCTCTCCCTCCCCTTCTTCCCCCTCCTCTCCTCCTCCTCCTCCTTCGTCTTTTTTATCAGCAGTAATCTCTTTAACAACCATTCTTGCACCTTTTTCCCACTCCTTTCCTCGCCAGGCTATGAAATTTTCAAATCTTTCAATCTTACTGCCTCTTGCTCCTGACTCTCCCTGGGAAGCTTACTAAAAATGACCCATAACACCCACACTGAAGCCTGAAAGCTTTGCTGCCTTGAAATCTCTTCTGCCGAACAAACGACTCCATCACATTTAAATTCTGCCTTCCACAAAGTCTCAGGGCCTGGGCCCTGACAGCTAGGCTCTCTGCTGCCGTGCACCAAGGGTGTCCTTTAGCCCAGGTCCCACTGGAATCCTCATTTCCTTCTGAATCTTCACAGCACAGCCTGTGCCATCCACGAGTCCACTTGCAAAGCATTCTGACTTTTTGAGCACTCTCCTTCAAGCATTCTAAGCTTTCTCTAGCCTGCTCCTTGAATTTTCTTTTTTTTTTTAAAGATTTATTTATTTATTTGAAAGACAGTTACAGAGAGAGAGAGAGAGAGAGAGAGAGAGAATATTCCATCCATTGGCATCCATTGGTTCACTCCCCAGATGGCTGCAAGGACCGGGGCAGAGCCAGGCTGAAGCCAGGAGCTTCTTCTGGGTCTCCCATGTGGGTACAAGTGCCCAAGCACCTGGGCCATCCTCTGCTGCTTTCCCAGGTGCTCCAGCAGGGAGCTAGACCGGAAGTGAAGTAGCCGGGACCCATATAGGATGCCAGCGCTGCAGGCCATGGGTTAGCCCGCTGTGGCATAGCGCCAGCTCCAATTCCTCTTTAAATACTTTCTGTAAATCAAGTCTAAGGGCTCTGTCCTATCTTCAGGTGTAGTTTTGTAATGGTCCCACTCTCCTCAGTACTAATTTTCTTTATTAGTCAGCTTTGAATTGCTACAACAAATACTTCGGGCAACTAACTTTATAGAGTAAGAAGATTTAACATATAATTTTGGAGCTTCAAGTGTAAGATGGGGCTGCCCCATTGGTTTGACCTCTGGTGAGGGTGGTGGGTGGTGGCATAGCTTGGCAGAAGTGCATGTAGGTTGGGGCTGGCATAGTGGTGTAGTGGGTAAAGCCAACACCTGCAGTGCCGGCATCCCATATGGGCTCCAGTTCGAGTCCTGGCTACTCCACTTCCTGATCCAGCTCTCTGCTGTCATGGGAAAGCAGTAGAACATGGCCCAAGTGCTTGGGCCCCTGCACCCACATGGGAGGCCCAGAGGAAGCTCCTGGCTCCTGGCTTTGACCTCATCCAGCCCTGGCTATTGTGACATTTGGGGGGTAAAGCAGTAGATAGAAGATCTCTCTCTCTCTCTCTCTCTGTCTGTCTCTTCTCCTCTCTAACTCTGCCTTTCAAAAGTAGGAAAGGAACAGACCTAAGCAACATTAGAAAACTTTACTTTTTTAATAGTGTATTTTATTTACTGGATACTGTAGGCTAGAAATAAACACAAAAACAAAAAAACCAGAACTATATAAAAGCACTGTACTGTAACTGCTGCTGCCTTTTTTTTTTTTTTGCAGTTAAGCAATTCTGAAACTTCTTTTTTTAAAGATTTATTTTATTTGAAAGAATTAGAGAGAGAGAGAGAGAGATTTTCCATCTGCTGGTTCACTCCCCAGATGGCTGCAACAGCTAGGGCTGGGCCAGCCTGAAGCCAGGAGGCAGGAGCTTCTTCCAGGTCTCCCACATGGGTACAGGAGCCCAAACTTGGCCATCTTCTGCCACTTTCTCAGGTGCATTAGTAGGGAGCTGGGTTGGAATTGGGGGCATCCAGATCTCAAACCGGTGCCCATTGGGATGCCAGCATTGCAGGCAGCAGCTTAACCCATTATACCACAACATGGTCCTCTGTAACTACTTTCTATGTACACTAGAGTTGAACAAATAAGTAAATATGTTACAGACTTTTGGGGTTACCTTTCTCCCTATTGAAAAAGAAGTTAAAAATAAGCCACATGGGAAAGCTAGAATGAATCCTGTGTTCTTTGGAGTGGGGACCCCAGTCACCACTTGTATTTATTTGAATAGGACTGATCAATGGCTATATAATCACAGTCTTGCTTATACATGGGTTACTAGCACATGTACATTTGCTAGCGCTGTCTGCAGGCTTAGAAGCAATGTTGGGAACAAGCACTACATCTAGGGCCCAGATCTGGGCCTTGAATTATTCTCCAGAAAGAGGAGCAGGGATTCCCAGAGGACAAGGCAGGGACAGAAAATACGAGATTATTCTGGAATATCTAGTAGTACCTAAAAGTAAGGAAAGGGAGAGAGGAAGGAAGAGGAAGAAGAGGAGGAGAAGGAGGGAGAAAGAGAAGAAGGCTGAAGCACGCTGGAAAGTCCCACCTGGAAATCTGAAAGGGGCCATGGTTGGAACACCTTGAGGTCAAGGTAGAATCTTACAGTACGGGGCTGTAATGCAAAGATGAAAATAAGTATCTACGCGTTCACAAGAGCATAAGTAAATGGGGGATGAGAGACATCTCTTCCTTCAGATAAGTTCCCATTAACTGCAGGATTGAGGGAACTAGAAAATCACTATCAGAACAGCACAGTAACCGTGGCTACAGGAAAGATCCACCAATGGGTGCTCAACCTAGGAGACACAGTTTTAAGGAGAAACAGGATTTGACATAGCCTCAAAGTCATTTACATATATAAATATGTTCTAGGCACTAGTTGTGAGGTCTTCCAGTTCTCCCAGCAACTCCAAGATGTGTAGGACTGCCCCGCCCTCAGCTGTCCAGCCCACAGGCTCCACCCCTTGCTTCCAACCTCACCCTTCAACTCGGGCAGTAAGATTTGCAGGGACAGGAAGTTTGATCAATATCATCCACATCTACCAATTTTCTACTGCCCAGATGCCATTGGGAGTGATTGGTAAATCAATTTTCATACTCTGAAGTTTAGAATAGTCTGGCTGTAAATTTTGTGGGGCCCAGAGCGAAATGTGGAGTCTCTCATTCAAAAAGCAGGAAATGGGAGGAGTGTTGGGCATAGCGGTTAAGTTGCTGGTTAAGATGCCTGCATCCAGGGCTGGCGCTGTGGTGTAGTGGGCTAACGCAGGTATTCTATATGGGTGCCAGGTTTGAGTCCTGTCTGCTCCACTTCTGATCCAGCTCTCTGCTATGGCCTGGGAAAACAGTGGAAGATGGCCCAAGTCCTTGGGCCCCTGCACCCACATGGGAGACCCAGAAGACACTCCTGGCTCCTGGCTTCGGATCAGCACAGCTCCAGCCATTGTAGCCAATTACGGAGTGAACCAGCAGCTGGAAGACCTCTCTCTCTCTCTCTCTCTCTCTCTCTCTGTGTAACTCTTATTTTCAAATATATATATATGTATACATATATATACATATATGTATATGTATATACATATACATATATATATATATATATATTCCAGCTTCCTGCTAACGTGGACCCTGGGAGGCAATGGTGGTGGCTCAAGTAATTGGGTTCCTTTGCCACCCACGCAGGATATGTGAAGTTCCTGGCTCCTGGTTTCCAGTCTGGCATAGTCTTAACACAGTGGCTTATTTGGGGAGTTGAAGCAGCAGATGGGTGTTCTTTCTCTCTGTCTTTCTGCCTCTCAAATAAATTTTTAAAAATCAAGAAAGAAGTTTTATTGAAGATATTAAATATAAGGCTTTTTCTTTTTTCCCCCATGGTCTCTCCCTCAACTTGTCATGGTATTATTTATTATATAATGTCATTCTGAGTGAAGAAAAAGGAAAATTTCATAGTATTAGCATGAATTTTACCATGTGTGTTTATACTGTGCAATGCAAGATTTAAATGCAAATATAAGTGCATTTAACTCATATTTGAAATTTCCAAAATCATGCAATTCATATTTCATAGCTTTGTACATGCATAATGTATTTAATTCTCAACCAAATGATAGAAATGCACAAATTTTCATTTCACTTTTTAATACACAGATAGTCTGTGTATTCTATCTTTGACTTGATGAAAAGGAAAGATCGGAAGGAAAAGGAACTTCAGATTGAGCAACCCTAATGTGAAAATCTGAAGTCTGAAACTCTCTCTGAATCTCTTTGAGCACCAATCTGATGCCAGGAGTAGACAAGTTCTCTCCTGGTCTCATGTGGCGGGTCTGAAACTATTGTATGGAATTACCTTCAGGCTGTGTGTCTAAGATGTATACGCAACATAAACGAATGTCGTGCTTGCATCCCCAAGATACCTCATTATGTATATGCAAATATTCCAAAACTCCCCCACATCTGAAATATGAAACGCTTCTGGTTCCAAGCATTTCAGATGGAAGAGACTCAACCTGTATCAGTTAGTGGTCTTCTCCCTGTTTGCCATTTCCAATCTGCAGGGAAGCACTGAGATAAGAGAGAAGGTGACAGGGCTCACTGGCCGTTTTTGTATCCTAGGATGCTGTTGCCTTCTTTATGCCTTAGAAGCAAATTCTGGGGGCTGGCAGTGTGGTGCAGTTGGTTAAGCCGCCATCTGCAGTGCCGGCATCCCATATGGGCACTTGTGCGAATCCTGGCTCCTCCACTTCCAATCCAGCTCCCTGCTAATGCATCTGGGAAAGCAGCTGAAGATGGTCCAAGTGCTTGGGCCCCTGCACCACGTGGGGGACCCGGAGGAAGCTTCTGGCTCCTGGCTTCGGCCTGACTGAGCACTGGCTGGTGCAGCCATTTGGGGAGTGAACCAACCTGCAGATGGAAAATCTCTCTCTCTCTCTGTAACTGCCTTTCAAATACATAAATGAATCTCACTGAAAATAGAAGCAAATTCTGGTTCCAACATAAAGCTTGACTTCTTGGGGCTCTCAGGGCTCTGCCTTATTCAGATGTGGACATAACATGCTTACCTTTTTTTAAATAAACCTATCTTTTTTATTTAATTAATGCATTTTACATAGATACAACTTTGGGAATACAGTGGTTCTTTCTCCCATACCCCCCACCCCGCTCCCATCCTACCTCCCATTCCCTCTCCCATCTCCTTCTTCATTATGGATCATTTTTAGTATGACTTTAAATATAGAGGACCAACTCTATGCTAATCATAGATTTCAACAATTTGCCCCCATGCCTGCACACAACATATAGAGTACAGTTTGGGGAGAGAATTTACAGTCAATTCTCATGGTCCTACCTGGGGAGCAAGTGCACAGTGACTACTGTTGTTCCTTTAACAATTAACACTCTTTTTTATGACGTCAGTGATCATCTGAGGCTCTTGTCATGGGCTGCCAGGGCTATGGAGGCCTTTTGTGACCATAGACTCCGTCGGTATAACATGCTTATCTTGTTCTCCCTTTGCCCCTTGCCGAATGTCTGTGGGTGGGTCCAGCATGGAACACTGAAAGCATTGACTGTTAAATGGGCTGTCCATTAGTGGTGGCACGTACACATACTGTGATGAACTCTTCCGCCCACACACGTGCCCCTGTGTCCCATCAAACTTCATGTCCAAAACACAAGCTCAGAAGTAAAATCATTAGGAACTTCAAGATGACAACACCAGTCCATTAAGTCAAGCAGAGGGTACTTCTGGACCCAAGGCCCTTACTGCGGATGCATAGCGACTTTCTTATGAAACCAGCCAGCATAATTTGTACAGTAATAGAAAGACGGCAGGGCAGGCGTTTAGCCTAATGGTCAGGATTGCCTTCATTCCACATTGTCAATTCCCAGCCTTGGCTAATGCAGACGCTGGGAGACAGCGGTAACAGCTCACGTTCCCTCCACCCATGTGGGAGACTTGTACTGAGTTCCCAGCTTCTGGTTTCAGGCCCCAGACAGCCCAGGGTCATTGCAGGCATGAGAGGAGGGAAACCAGCACATGGGCACACACTCCGTTCCTCTCTTTCTTTCTTTCCCTCTCAAATAACTAACTAGCTAAATAAAAAGATAAAAGAAAAATGTCCAAGTAGAATCTTACTACTCTCAGCAGATAAGAGAAATTTGTTTAAGATTTATTTATTTATTTATTTGAAAGGCAGAGTTACAGAGAGAGAGAGAGAGAGGTCTTCCATCCGCGGGTTCACTCCCCAATTGGCTGCAATGGCTGGAGCTGCGTCGATCCGAAGCCAGGAGCCAGGAGCTTCTTCTGGATCTCCCATGCAGGTGCAGGGGCCCAAGGACTTGGGCCATCTTCTACTGCTTTCCCAGGCCATAGCAGAGAGCTGGATTGGAAGTGGAGCAGCCAGGACTTTAACCGGTCTCCATATGGGATGCCAGCACCACAGGCAGAGGCTTTACCTGCTATGCCACAGGATGATTCTCCTCTTCATAATGTTAATATGTAAAGTGCAATCAATGTTGGTTAGACATCCGGGTGACTAATAACTTGTTAACCAGTTATTGACTGGTTTATTCAATGATATAAAATTTGCTCAAAGCATTTTCTTAAAGGAGACAAAATCAGTAACAGGGATGTAAATATATTCCACTCCTTTCTTCTCTTCTTGGGTAATTGTACCATGTAATCCGTGCCTTAAATAGCGAGCTGATACAGTTTATCATAAATATTAAGTGGTTTTATGGCATTATTTCATCTCTGATCTGAATTTTTATGTCTCATTCGGCCATAGATTGGTACTGAACTGTTGAAAATAGTGTAGTCTTTCCTAAAGAAATACACAAGCATGCTTAGCACAGTACAAATGACTAAAAGTAAAATGCACGTCTTTAGACAGTCATCTTGATTCCAGGAAGAAAAAAAAAAACTGCTAAAGCAAAAATCATTTCCATTAGCAAAGGGAAAAATCCTCATCTAATGAAATTTAGTGGGAAATGGGAAAATGCTCATTTCCCCTGCCGACTGCCATTGAAGGACATTAACAGAAGGGGAAAAGCGTGTCTGTGACGATGATGTGAGCATTTTCAGCAGCTTTATCCGGGAAACTGCTTTCAGAAGAGAGAAAAAGACCCTTTCAAAGCCAAAGCTCAGCACCCCCAAATCTGGAATGCCCTTGTCCCTAGTTGGGTGAGTGGAGGGCTTTTGCTTTTACAGCAGGACAAGCAATCTGTTCCAAGGACAACTTGGGAACATTCACTACAGGGAGATGAACTTGCTGCAAGTCCAAGAGGAAAATTGTGCTACTTCCCTGCCCAAAGTGAGCCTGTTGTAAAATACAGGCGATAAAGGGCGCCGCCCAGTGCAGCCCTGTTGTTGCTTTTCTTCCTTGTGCCATATTTTCATAGTACACCTTTGAGAGCCGATGATTCACAGCTGAAATATGTCAGGAGGGTGAATTTTAGGGCTGTAGATCCCAAGAGGGCTTGCTCAAGACCCACATGAAACCGGTTTTCTCTGCCATCAATGAAGCTCTGCTTTCACCCGGTGCTTGCCCAGATACCTGTCGTGCACCTGACTCCAAGCCATACGACTGCTACTGTTGTAAATTCCTTCCCATTACATTGGTTCAAGTTCAGCAAAAGTGGCCATTCTCTTTGTGGGTTGTGGCACACGGGGGAAGAGGTCCATGCGTGCTTGGCCCTGGTTGAATAGCTTCAGTCAAAATGAATATGACTCTGTTTCATAAAACTAGCTCTCCTTTTCCTGGGCACTGAAAATTGCTAAAGACGTAGCTGACATATCCTCTGTAGGATCTCAGTTAGATTGTAGAGGGCTGCTGACAGAAACACAATTATTTTATGTCAATTTCAGTAACATTTATTGAGGTTTTCCCCCCAAATATAAGGTATTGTGGGAAGTAGAAACTCAGTGGGGGCAAGAATCATCCTATTGTAGGATCCCATGGTAAAATACAGGTGATATATGGGCAGGTGCACAGTAATGATAAAGTAAGTGGTCAGAGCTTTTTCTTTTTCTTTGAAAGAGTTACACAGAGAGAAGGAGAGGCAGAGACAGAGAGAGAGAGAGAGAGAGAGAGAGAGAGAGAGAGAGAGGTCTTCCATCCACTGATTCACTCCCTAACTGGCTACAATGGTCGGAGCTGCGCCGATCCAAAGCCAGGAGCCAGGAGCTTCTTCCTGGTCTCCCACACAGGTGCAGGGGCCCAAGGACTTGGGGCATCTTCTACTGCTTTCCCAGGCCATAGCAGAGAGCTGGATCTGAAGTGGAGCAGCCGGGACTCAAGCCAGCACCCATATGGGAATGCCAGCACTGCAGGAGGCGGTTTGACCCACTACAACACAGTGCCGCCCCAGTGGTCAGAGTTTTAAAGCAGGTGACGCCACTTGTTCAACATAGGGTGAGATGGCTCCTGGCTAGAGCCACCCAGAAGGGCTGTTCCAGTAGAGGAGCCAATGGCATAGCTGGCTCTGAAAGCGATTTAGATGCACAGAAGTGAAAACAGTAAGAGCCACACTACACTATTGGGGGTTTCAGGACCTATGTTGGATATGCCAGTTCAGTGTGTGGGGAGACGTACCATTGGAGATTGAAAAGATTCCATTTACTTTAAGAAAATTTAAATACCTGGCTGAAGACTAAGGCACTGACATTTCTGAACCTGGGGCTGACATACTCTTTGAATCATCAGGAAAAGGAGTCTGCAAGAGGGTGCAAGGGGGGTGACGCTTGAGAGACAATGGGGGAGACCAGCTTGGAGGGAGGGTCACAGGAAATGTCCAGGGGAGAGACAGAGGTAGTGAGCATGGAGATGGCTGGGTGTGGCTTAGATTGAGGAATAGGAGAGCCAGCGGCTTTACAACAGGAATGGAGGTGCCTCACAGCCTTTCCCAGTGTCCATGAGAGAAGAGTCCAGCCTGGGCAGGCTAGTGCCTGGGCGGAAGTGGTAGGAATTCTGGGTAGAAATTCCCAAGTGCATGAGTCCCCGGCTCTCAAGCACCACCGCCCTATCTTTTCTAGCTGCATGACGCCTTAGGGAATTCCTAGCAATCACTTTATTTTTGCATTTTCAGTAGTTGGTGGACAGGGCAGTTGACGTGATCTGGTAATTGAACTGAAAAATACGGACACATGAAATGCTGGTTGCTAGAGCCCTTCATTGGGAACATGCGCAGTACTTATAACTTGGCACTGTCAACTAGTAGGAAAGAGGTTACTTTTCTTTTTAAGATTTATTTATTAATTTGAAAGTCAGTGTTACAGAGAGAAGGAGAGACAAAGAGAGAGATTTTCTATTCGCTGGTTCACACCCTACGTGGTCACAACAGTCAGCACTAGACCAGGCTGAAGCCAGGAACTTCATCTAGGTCTCCCATGTGGGGGGCTGGGGCCCAAACACTTGGACCATTTTCCACTGCTTTTCCCAGGCCATCAACAGGGAATTGGATTGCAAGTGGAGCAGCAGGGGACTTGAACTGGCACCCACATGGACTGCTGGCATCACAGGCAGCAGCTTTACTGCCAATGCCACAATGCCAGCCCCCAGGACAGTGGTGGTTAGACAGAAACTTTCCTGGAGCCTATAGCTTTCTGATTAAGAAGATTCTGTATGGACGTTTCCTGCGCCTAGTGCTGGCCATTTTGCCAACTTTGGGGCGAAGAAGGGGACTCTACTGCAACCTTTTAATTAGATCTGAGCTCCTGGGGTTGACTTCAGAGTGTTTCCCAAAGTGTGTTCTAAAGATGGGAAGAAGTTTTCTGAGGCCATGCACTTGAGACTTGCTGGACTGAACAATGGAAGCACGTGACTGTGCTGTGGGACTCCCCAGAGTCTCCTGTGCATTCCACGTCCCCAGGGGGGGCGCACTGCACCGCCCTGCTCAAAGCTAATTGATTAAAACCCACTTTTCATGCACCATGTCTGTACTCAGCATCCTGAGGAATCCCCCACTCACGACGCACAATGAGCCAGGAGTCCCCAGGTGGGCTGCTCCAAGAGAGGTACTTAACCAAGAAAACAAGCCACTTTCTGAGTCCAGGGCAGAGGGGCTGAGACAAAGACCCCTCTCGTGCCAATGCTGTGTCTGTCCTCTGGACCTGACTGGCCTCACACCTTGTGCTGTTCTGTCCCCAAACCTGGACAGGGCTTATCACCTGTGGGACCTCAGGGAGGGAACTGCGTCTAAAGACCTGGATTAGCAGCCTTGGGGTGACTTCTAGATGCTTTCTCCTTATTGGGCAAATTGCCCATCTTTTTCAATCTCCTTTGAAAATATGGGGGTAAAAATTGCTTTTATCATGTTCCTAATAGGTATAGACCCCTTTGTACATGATAGGCACTATTCCAGGTGAGGGGAAGTAGTGTTTGCCCAAGCCAGGGCGATTAAGCTCACTGTTACTCACAGAGAAGCCATCATTATGTATCTTCTGATCTTAGTTATTATTGTTTAAATATTTATTTTATTATTTGAAAGGCAGATTGACAGAGGGGGAGGGGAGAGAAAAAGAGCTCTTCCATTGGTTGATTCACTCCCCAAATCACCACGATGATTGGGGCTGGGCCAGGCCAACGCCAGAAACCTGAAACTCCATCTAGATCTCCCATGTGGGTGCAGGGGTGTTGCCGTTGATTTCTTTCTTTTTTATTTATTTATTTATTTTTGACAGGCAGAGTGGATAGTGAGAGAGAGAGAGACAGAGAGAAAGGTCTTCCTTTTTGCTGTTGGTTCACCCTCCAATGGCTGCTGCGGCTGGTGCACTGCGCTGATCCGAAGCCAGGAGCCAGATGCTTCTCCTGGTCTCCCATGCGGGTGCAGGGCCCAAGCACTTGGGTCATCCTCCACTGCCTTCCCGGGCCATAGCAGAGAGCTGGCCTGGAAGAGGGGCAACTGGGATAGAATCTGGTGTCCCAACCGGGACTAGAACCCGGTGTGCCGGTGCCGCAAGGCGGAGGATTAGCCTAGTGAGCCACGGCGCCGGCCTGCCATTGATTTCTCAACAATGTTGCAGTGGATTCGTTTCTGAGAGGAGCAGCGAGGTGGGGGCAAGAGGCGCGGAGTCACCACACAGACCCCGGGAGTCCTGTGAAAACAGGCTTGAGGCGAGCAGCCCGCAGACTCGTTTATTACAGTTGGTACAACAGCTTATATAGCCAAGACCAGCCAGTCTGGTCAAGGGGCGCTCTATGCCCCAACCAATCACAGCCTGTTGCCAGGCAGGCTCCTTTGCCAGGTGGGTTTCAAAGCCATTCCTGAGTAACTGACACTCGCTTGCCAGTGGGCACCTTGGCATGGCCTTCTCATTCTACCACACAGGGGCCCAAGCACTTGGGCCATCTTCTGCTGCTTTCCCAAGTGCGTTAGCAGGGAGCTGGTTCGGAAGTGGAGCAGCCAGGACTTGAACTGGCATTCCAATATGGGATGCAGGTGTTACAGGTAGAAGCTTAACCTGCTGTGCCACAATGTGGGCCCCTGATCTTAGTTATTTTTTTTTATATAAGCAACAGCTAATGAATCCTTCTCAATTGGTTTGCAGGAGGACAGTAACTTCCAAAAGTGGGAAAGCATCAATTTAGGGCTACACTCAAAGCCAGAGGGGTGTGCAGGCTTGCTGTGTCCCCTCGTGAATTTCTAAAAGCAGACGTGGACTGTTTTATCTGGTCCCATCTCTCCAGGGACTTAAAAACTCGTGCATCATGGCTCTTTTCCAGAAAAGTGCCGCAGGAATGACAATGTTTTCCCTGACAAGTCTTTTACATCAAAGTGGCTCCATGTTACGGCTAAAACTCAATGGGCAGACTGGAGTGTTGAATTGAAAATGTTTTTCAAGAGCTGTATCGAGGCAGTGAAGGGAGGCAGGAAGCAGCCAACACGGGTCCTGCAGAAGCAGAGTGAGGGTCAAAGTGGACACCCCGGTGCAAAGCCCTGTGAACATGACCCACGCCATCGTTCCTTCTAGGGGAAGGTACAGTCCAGGTTTACCAGATGACCACCATCAGTTTCTATGATTTATCTCATTGGATTCTGCACTTTGACTCCTCCCATTCCCAATTCACAATCAAGATGCAGAGAGATGATCTGTTGTCTCCCAAACTGTGGGCCTGCTTCTTGGCGCGTTTAATCAAGAAATGCACCAGAAGGTGCTGTCATGTGAACCAAACTTTATGTGCAGCAAATGAGGAGTCCACAGGAAGTCTTTCCCAAAGTGGTGGCTTCCTGAGCAAGAGGACATGGGAATCTTTTATTTTAGGGGAAATGCATATGTAAGAGGACGTTCTTCTCATCAGCCCGTGGAGGGGTGGGCACAAGCTCTCGCAGGCGTGGTTCAGAGACATGTCTTTACATGCATTGCTTGTTGTGGTAATCGGGTTGAACTTCCTCCTGGGACAGGGATGGTAGCATTGAAATGAAGTGAAGGGTGGCCTTTGGTGTGGCCTTTGAAGCAGGGTCTGGATCAGTCCAAGGTGGGTGCTGATTGCACCTCTCCCTGGAACGTACTGGGAAATCTGAAAAACATCAAGTGCCCTGGGAGTTTTAGCATCTTGAAGTAGGAATTAGTCACAATTAGACATTTGAGAAGTTTGGGGCATTAGCTGGTGACAAATACAACTTGCCCAAGGATGTTTGTTGTGTGGATGGCATCTTAACAAGCATGACATAGTATATAATATTTATATATTTTATTCTAAAAATTCTGTATTTTATTGAAAGAGAGAGAGAGAGAGAGAGATCTCCCATCTACTGTCTCACTCTCCTGAAGACTGCAACAGTCAGTGCTGGACCAGGCTGAACGTCAGTCCAGGTCTCCTACATGGGTGGTGATTACATTAGCCAGCACCTGCTGCCTCACACGATGCACATTAATAGGAAGTTGGAATTGGAACCAGGATTCTAAACCAGGTACTCTGACATGGGATAGGGGCATCCCAAGGGATGTCTTTTCTTTCTTTTTTTTTAAGATTATTTATTTGACAGGTAGAGTTACAGACAGAGAGAGGGAGAGACAGAGAGAAAGCTCTTCTATCCACTGGTTCACTCCACTCCCCAAATGGCTGCAATGGCTGGAGCTGAGTCGATCCAAAGACAGGAGCCAGGAGCCTCCCCTGGGTCTCCCACATGGGTGCAGAGGCCCAACCACTCGGGCCGTCTTCCACTGCTCTCCAAAGCCATTAGCAGAAAGCTGGATCAGAAGAGGAGCAGCTGGGACACCAACCGGTGCCCATATGGGATACCGGCACCACAGGCAGAGTCTTGGCCCACTACACCACAGCTCCAGCCCCAAGAAGTTTTATACCCACCCCTAAGATTTATTTTGGTTTATTATATACCAGAAAACAGAAGAGATGACACACTCAAAACAGGGTAAGGCAGGAGAGTTCTTTACACTGAAACTGTGGACAATGATGTGCGCTGGTGCCATGCTTGCCAGGTAACACTGGGCTGTTAGCATCCCCAGGAGAGGAGGGGAGAGCGTGGGCCTGCAGAGGAGGGACCAGCCATGTCCTTGCAGGCGGCCTGCAAGCGGGGGCCATCGGGACAGCTTTCCGGGCCTTGTCCTCCTCCCTCGCTCCCTCCAGGGGGCATGGGAACCCTTGATGTGGTTCCTGCAGGTCAGCCTCAAGGGCAGAGAGCAGGCTGGGGAAGGGATGTGAAGAGAGCTAACTGGTGAGAAGGAAAAATGAGCTCAGACTGAGGCTGTAGATCCTGCCTGGCTGCCTGCACGCTGGGGTCACTGGCACAGAGGGAGGCAGCGGGGAGACCTCGGGGCTCTTCCCAAGGGCAGGCTGAGGCCCTAACACATCAGGACAGCTACTGCTCTCCCAGACTTAACTCTTGCGAATCAGGCGAGCGATCGGGGCTCTGCTATGGGGTCCCATGAGTAAGAAGCAGCCTTCCCCGCTTGGATCTAAGCCGCTTTGACCCAGAGACACTGCCTCGGTTTCTACTCCACATGCCAATTTTTTCTTTTCCTTTTTTTAATATAAAGAGAACAACTTTCACATGCATGACTTTAAGCAAAGAAGGATACTTCCCACTCTAGCTCCCTCCTCCTTCTATCTTTTTCTTTTGATTTTTTGGATGATGTACTTCTGATTTACTTTATAGTCACAGACTTAATCCTCCACTGAATAAAAATTGAACAAGTAGGGGGCTGGCGCTGTGGTGCAGCGGGTTAAAGCCCTGGCCTGAAGTGCCGGCATCCCATATGGGAGATCCCATATGGAGCAGTCCCAGCTGCTCCTCTTCCAATCCAGCTCTCTGCTATGACCTGGGAAAGCAGTGGAAGATGGCCCCAGTCCTTGGGAATCTGCACCCAGGTGGGAGATCCTGAAGAAGCTCCTGGCTCCTGGCTTCGGATCGGTGCAGCTCCAGCCGTTGCAGCCATCTGGGGAGTGAACCAGCCAATGGAAGACCTCTCTCTCTGTCTCTACCTCTCTCTGTATCTCTGTCTTTCAAGCAAATAAAATAAATTTTTTAAAAAAAGAATTGAACAAGTAGAAAGCAGAAAGACCACTGTTATATAAAAGCATAGACAATAAGAGCGAATCTCAGGATGTCAATTTCATTCATATACATTACTTGTTTTTTTCGTGAGCTCTGTCATCCACACTCTGAAATGAACTCTCCCTGTAACACTTGCGCCACAAAACCATGATCAGCCAGGGCTGATAGGATGAGTTTTTGGCCAGAGTTTCAATTGTGTGGCTCTACAGTCAACTAAACAGGTGCTGCTTCCCTCTCTCCACCCAACACACCCAGTAACGGTTCATTCACGCTGTAGACCGCAGCTTCCAAATGAGCCGTCTCAGTGAGCAGTGCTGTCCTTGAGACCACGGGGTCAAAATGCTCTTCTCTTGCCCAAGGGCTCTGTGCCGTCTCAGAGAGAAGGCAGCCTGGATAGGCTTGAGTGTCGGTGTCACCCTACCCACTCCGTAGGTACCCTGTGTTTGCCTTCAGCATCCTGTGGTCGGAGGTCCGTGGTGCACAGTTTGTACATTCAGCCTTAGCCCTTAGAGAGCCTGCTGATCAGAGAGAGCTCTTACTGGTGCCTGAGTGAGATGTGTGTGTGTGTGTGTGTGTACAGGAAAAGGTTGGCACCCTTCCCGCAAAGGGCCATCTCTCTCTCTCCCCTTCAGTCACCGCCAATCTCTCCCCCCCCACCTCTGCCAGTCAGAGGGAGCAGGATAGGCCTGGGAGGCCCTGAGCACACCCTCTCCCCGGAGCTGCCCCACCCAACCCCAGCCCTGTTGGGCATGTGCCACCCCAGGAGAAGGTGGTGAGTGCTCTGATCTTCATTCACCCAAGTCTTTCCTGCTGACGCCGATGAATTTCTCTATCTGCACAAGCGGCCGATTGGGTGACAAGGTTGCCTTGGGGAAGAGAGCTGACCATCCCAGTCAGACCCTGTAGCTGCTGAGTTCCCCAGAGGAGCCGGGCTTGGGGGCAGAAGCAGTGCACACAGGTGGGCTGATCCAATCCAGCCTCTTTCACACATTGTTGTGGGGGCTGTCTCCAGCAGCCCAGGGGCCCTGACTGTGGGAACATGCACCCCACCAATAGCTGGCTGCATACCACCAGCAGGAGGCGGGGCTTTCCAAGCATGCTGGGCCGTGCTTGCCTAGACACCAGTGGGGAGGGATCAGGTAACTGAATTCAGGCAGGGTTGACCTCCGTGATGGCCTTGACCCTGAGGAACAGAAAGAAACCTGGGATGTCCTTCCCATGAGCGAGATATGGGCTGCAAAGAGTAGCCAACAAAGGCAAGATCACAGAGCAGAGTAGCCACCCTCTGGGACACCAATGATAGCAGGGATCACCCCAAATCACTCTCATGAATGACACTGGGTCTGCCTCTGGGACTGGGTGTGCATGCTCACTGTGAGGTACGTATAGGAGGTAAGTATAGTGCTCACTTCAGCAGCACATATACTAAAATTGGAACGATACAGAGAAGATTAGCATGGCCCCTGCGCAAGGATGACACGCAAATTCGTAAAGCGTTCCATATTTTTACATCATAAAAAAAGGAGGTAAGTATAATTATTGCCCCCATTTTGCAAATGGGAAAACTGGAGATGCAGGAGAAAAAGTTGACTTACCCAAGATCACGCAGTTGTAAGTCCTTCTCTACAGCCATGCCCCCAACAGCTGCTTTGTTTATTCCACTGATCTCACTTGGTTTGTTTGAGTAGCCATTTCACAGATGTGGAGACCGAGGTTCATGAACTCACCCAAGGCCACAAAGCTGGTGAGAGTCAGAGTCCACCCTGTGCTATGTGGGCTGATAAGGCAGGGGAGGGGTTAGTAAAGCCAACGCGTAAGGGCCGAGTCTTCCCTGTTGCTGGGTAAAGTGTGGGATTAATGGGTGTGGGAGAAGGACTCTACAAATAGCAACAGGCGATGCTTGTCAGGGTGGCTAACATGGAGAGGGGTTCTCATCTCCCTTGAAGCTCTGTGACCATCTTGGGTGTTGTGAGGGTTTGCTTCCTGCTCCAGAGGTGGACTCTTTGAGCCCTGCTGCCTCTTTTCACACAAAAATGTCCACCCGAGTCCCAGCCCGGGCCTCTTCCTTTAGGTGGGGACAATGACAAAGGGGCAGGGCAGGTCTGACTTGTCTTCTCGTACCACCGGCCAGCAGTGACCTTTTGCAAATCGTTTAGTCTGCATTAGCCTGTGGGTCTACATGAGTCCATTTGCCACACACCCGAGACCGGCTTTATAAAGAAAAGAGACTGATTTAGTTCACAGACTTGGAAGTTCAAGGGCATGGCGCTGGTGTCAGCGTGGCTCTCTTGTGGACCTCCTGGCAGATGCCATGGTGGAGGTGCATGTTAAAGGGACAGATTATATCACCAGACAGAAAGACAGGGGCCAGGGAGGGATCCTTCTTTTCCTAACAGTCCTCTCTTGAGAACTAACTCAGGGTCCCATAACAACCAAATCCTACCAAGAGCAGCACCCCCACTGACGCTGTGACTGCCCGCTAGACTGTACCTCTTCTAGGTTGGGCCAAGTCTCCTTGGGGACACACTCAGATCGTACCCTAACCATAATCAGTGTCTAAATACACAAACTGGAGGCCCTATGCCTCGCTGGGCATGGAGGGGTTATGGTGCATGCTGAACACCCAAGCGATATCTGTACCCTAGCTCAGAGCCGGCTGGCACTACCTATTTCTTCCACAATCTATGTATCTCCTCAAGCATTTTGAGCTCAAGAAATACCTATAGTCATCTCAGACCACAACAGACTGACTGGCAAGATTTCATGTGTTTTTTTTTTTCCTTTCAGAATGTAGTAATAAAGTCTAAAGCATTTGGCTGGAAATCAGTATTGGGAATTTTGACTGCTTATTATGATAAACCTAGTCCCATCCCGAATTGCCTTCATTACCTAGCTCTACGTGGTGGCTCCTTGTAGCATCAATACAGCAATCTGCCATGTAGGATTCAGCTGCTTTTCCCTGTCAAATAGCTCAAATAGCAATTGAAGATGAAATGAAGCCAATCATGAGAAAATAATCCAGCAGGAGAGACAGGATTGGACAGCAGCCACAGCTGTGTGTGGCTCACAGGTGTGTAGCGGCAGCCCTGCTGCTCGTCTTCATTCTAAATAACTCCCAATTCAGTGGAGCAGGTTTGACTTCGGGGGCCACTTCCCCCCACCTCAAACCTACAGTATATCAGAAGGCAAGGGAACTCCCGCTCAGAGAAACACAAGGACACCATGGCTCCACCACTACTGGCTTGCAATTGCCTTTTGTGAATGTTGGTTTGCTCATCTGTAAGGGGTGTTTGTGAGCACACATTAGGATAATGACCCTGAGGCCCCTAGCACAGTGCGTGGTCACTCAGTATGTCCCGGCTCTTCTCCTACGACCCTCCTTTTGGGCCACCCAGCCCTTTCTCATTTACAGTTGCTCATGGCCCATCTATGTGTCCACCCTTTACTCTGGCTGCCTGACAGTGAACAGCCCCTGCTGGTGACAGACTCAGCATCTGAGAGTGTTCTGGAAGGATATAAATGGAACTGGAATTCATTCAAGCAATTTCTAGTGCATCTGGGCTGGGAATCGCCTCAAATCATCTTTGTGATCTCATCGCTGCTGTTTCCCCAGCTCCCCTGCCAACAGCCGTTAGCCAGCCCGTACGGAGGCTCCTGCGTCCCTCACCCCCCAGTATCAGGACCTACTCTTGATCACTAACTTGGTGGACTTCAGGGATGCAAACTTTTGTCAGTGCAAACAATGCTTCCTCCACGTGATCTGCTATGGTCTGGATGTGGCTCGTCTCCTAAGGGTTCATGTTAGAGGCTTAGTTCTCCCTGGGGTAACGTTGGGAGGTGGTGGAATCTTTGAAATGCAGGGCCTAGTGGGAGATCTTTAGTCCATGGCGGGGTGGGGGCGGTGTCCTGGGGAGGGACTGTGTCTGTCTCTGGCTTCCTGTCGCATCCTGTGTCCTCTCTCTCAGACACACTCTCACCGTGATGATGTCCACCGTGGTATGATGTAGCCAGGGGCCTTCGCCAGAGGCTGAATTGTTCAGATTGCCTGATCTTGAACTTTCTACCTTCAAAACTAATTTCTTTAGGAAATTAGCATCCCTCAAGTACTACATTATGAAGTGAAAATGTAACAAAAAATGTACTGTCAAATGGTATCTCCTGGCTACTACCTGGCCAGGGAGTGGACTTACTGGGTGCCCCAGGCAGTGAGAACAGAGCTTGTATTCACTGGGACAGCACCACCTTACATGGTACTTCTGATGGCTAATTTTATGCATCAACTTGACTGTGCCCTGGGACGCCCAGATTGCTGGTTAGACATTATTTTGAGTGTGTCTTTGAGTGTTTCTGGGACAGATCAGCATTTGAAGTGGTGAACTGAGTACAGCACATGGCTCATCCCAGTGTGGATGGGCATCACCCAATACACTGACGACCTGAGTAGAACAACGTTGAACAAAGTTTGATTCACTGGACATAGACCTTTGGCCGCCCTCAGCCACCCTGGTCCTGTAACTGGGGACTGGAATATGCACCACTGTCCCTCTGCTGCCCAGGACTCCACACCAGGCCAGATGCGTTTCCTGGGTCTCCACTTTGCAGATGGCAGATCATGATGCTCCTAAGCCTTCATAATAATGCAAGCCAATCCTTGTAGTAAGCCCCCCTTCTCTCTCTCTCTCTCTCCACACACACACACAGAGTTCTCAAAAAGTGCATGGAAATATGTACTAAGAAAAAAAAGTCCGCATAGATTTCAAAAATTTTTTGCACCAAAACAAACTTACATCTTTTCTTTTTATTCAAGAGGGAGGGAGAAGAGGAGGACAAAGAGTAACAGGGAGAAAGAGAGAGACAGACAGACAGACAGACAGAATCTTCTGCTGTTTCACTCTCCAAGTGGTCACAACAGCTGGGGCTGGGTCAGGCTAAACCAGGAACCTGGAACTCCATCCTGGCCTCCCACATGGGTGGCAGGGATTCAAGCACATTGCTACTTTCCCAGATACACCAGCAAGGAACTGGATCAGAAGCAGAGCAGCCAGGATTCAAACCAGTGCTCCAATACATTGAAAAGTGGTAGCATTGAAAGTGGTAGCTTAACTCGCTACTCCGCAATATCATAATAAAGACTTAAGAAAGTCTTAAGTTGGAGCGGCACTGTGCTGTAGTGGGTAAAGTCACCACCTGCAGCCCCAGCATCCCATAAAGGTGCCAGTTCAAGTCCCAGCTGCTCGACTTCCGATCCAGTTCTCTGCTATGGCCTAGGAAAGCAGCAGAAGATGCCCCAACTTCTTGGGCCCCTGTACCCATGTGGACCTGGAAGAAGCTCCTGGCTCCAGGCTTTGGATCGGCACAGCTTCAGCCGTTGTGGCCCTTTGGGGAGTGAACCAGTGGATGGAAGACCTCTCTCTCTGCCTCTGTCTCTTTGTAACTCTGCCTTTCAAATAAATAAAGTCTTAAGTTGAAAAAAAAAAAGAATCTCCAAGCTATGGCTTTTAGTCAGTCATGAGACTATGGTGGCGTCAGGAAGAAAATTCCTGTTTCTAATCTCGTTCAGCTGGTACTGAGGCCTCATTCTCACCCTGTCCTCCATGACGCAAAGCGATGGGAAGAGCTAGCGTAGTGTCTCTTAACCTTACCCTGCCAATCATGAAGTAGAGCCACACAAAAAAAATGCTTATTGGCAGGTGCATTGGTCCACATTCTGTTGCTGTAATAAAACACCCAAGGCCGCATTCTTTACAAGGAAAACAGGTTGCTTCGGCTCACAGTTTTGGCCTCTGATGAGGCCTTGTGGTGACGTCATCGCAGGGGCTGGCGTGCAGAGGTGAAGCGGGGAAGCCAGAGGGCCATTCGGGCATCAGCCTCACTCTGGGATAACAGTCATTCTTGCAGGAACTAACTGGAGTCCCCCAAGCATGGCCTTAATCCCTCCCAAAGATGCTCCCTTAATGACCTAACCACCACTCAGCAGGACACGCCTCCTCTCAGCACCACTATGTTAGGGATCAACCTTCCAAGAAGAAATTGGGACAGAAGGGCCCCAATTCTGGTTGAGAGTCCCTTTCAAATGTCCCCAGAGCTTGCTGGACACCCCATAGCACAGCAGTTAACTCCCTGGAGGGAACTTTTTCTGGTTGCTTGGCTGTCTCTAACTCCATGAGGCTCCTGGGGGTCAGGGCCACACCTGTCCTGTTCATCAAGGTGCCCTCAGCACCTGGCACAGGTAACACAATCAGTAAATAGTTATGGAATGAACAAATGAATGAATGGGTGAATTAATGAATTCCTATAAGAACAAATAAATGAGGGCCGTTTAAGTGCAGGTGATTAAAAAGTTCAAGATGCTATTCAGACAGCACTCTCTTTGTACAAGTCAGAGTTACACAGAGAGAGGAGAGGCGGGGAGGGGGGAGGGAGAGAGGTCTTCCATCCAATGGTTCACTCCCCAGTTGGTCGCAATGGCTGGAGCTGTGCAGATCCGAAGCTGGGAGCCAGGAGCTTCCTCCAGGTCTCCCATGCTGGTGCAGGGGCCCAAGGACTTGGGGCATCTTCTACTGCTTTCCCAGGCCATAGCAGAGAGCTGGATTGGAAGTGGAGCAGCCAGGTCTCGAACCAGCACCCATATGGGATGCAGGCGCTTCATGCCAGGGCGTGGACCCGCTGCGCCACAGCACTGGGCCAGAACACTTAGTTCTAACTCAGCCTCGTGTTCATCTTTCTTGCACATGGCTCCCAGCTTCCTTTTGTCTCTCAGCAGGAAGGGAGACCTTGAGAACGCATTACCCGTAGATGAGAACCTGCCAGCTCTGAAACTGGAGACTCCAGCAACCCCAGTAGAGGCTGAGCGCAGCAGTGTTAAAACACTGATCCCGGGGAGCATTCCATGCCATCATCAATTGGCACCAGGGAGAGGCGTGCTCACCACGGTGCTGTCTTGATGAGGTGCTCTCATCAATATTCCTCTCCGACCTTAGAATAAATGACACCCTGTGGAATATGTCCCCGAAGCACTTCGAGAGCGGCGGATGCACGCAGCCCCTGAATGTGGGAGTCGCGGGGCGGTGGCACACAGCCGCGGGGGAGCAGGCGAGCAGAGAGTCTTGGATGCAGGCAAGGAAACAGCGGGCTTTGCGACTGCTTTTAACAGTCTGGAGCTGACAAAGGGGAATCTCAGACCCTAAAAGCAAAGGCAAAACAACCATTTGCAGAGAAGTCTTTGAGCCCTAACTGCCTCGCTGCCACCCCAGCCTGTCACGGAATTGATTCCCGCCCCTCGGAGACGGCGCTGGCTGTGACTGACCTACTTTATTTTTTCACATGAAAAACCTGCTCCCTGATGTGTTCCTCTCCCGTAACAAGTGCTGGGGGGAAAGTGCTGCTGCTTCTGATGCCTGCACATCCATGTGAGACAGCACTCCTTACCTAAGGAGAAGGAGCTACGCCTAGGATCTGGGCCCGCTCCGCTGTGCGCGGGACGGATTGGCTAGGACGCACCTGATCCCAGAGAGCGCTCTGTAATGGCGTGCAGCTCAGCGGCCGCGAGCCTTGCGTGGCCCCTTGAGCACTTGAAATAACAGAGAACTACCGCTGAGAAAGAGAATTTCACGTTTTATTAAATTGTAATTAATTTTAACATAGCCCCATGTGTAGCTAGGGGCTACAGACCAAACCTACACATACTGGTATCAAAAGAGAAGGAAAGGCAAATTGCTATGTGTGCGTGTAGTAGAATCTTTTAGAAAACACACCCATCGGAGCAGAACAGTACACCTACTTCTGTGCATGTAAAAAGCTTTTAAAGGCATAGACAAACAGCTGTAGTTATGCCCGACAGGTCCACAGAGCATGGCTTCCATGAAAGAGAGTAGGTATCTCCAAGGAGCTCTTTTGTTTTATCAACTTTGAATTTTTTCCAATGAAACTATATACTTGAAAATATTATTTGAATTATATTATTTGAATAATTATTTGAATTTGAACTGTATTATTTGAATAATGCAATATGAAAAGGGAGAGAACTTTTTTTTAAAGATTTGTGTATTTTTATTTGAAGCAGAGTTACAGAAAGAGAGGGAGTGACAGAGTCAGAAATCTTCCATCTGCTGCTCCACTCCCCAAAAGGTCCGTAATGGCCGAGGCTGAGCCAGGCCAAAGCCAGAATTCCGTTAGGGTATCTTACAAGGGTATAGGGGCCCAATTCCTTGGGCCGTCTTCTGCTGTCTTTCCGGGAGCATTAACAGGAAGCTGAATCGTAAGTGGGGCAGCCAGGATTCCAGCCAGAGCTCATATAGGGCACTGGCATCACGGGTGCTGTCCTAACCCACAACACCATAAAACCAGCTCCAGAGAGAAAACTTCTCAGTGTTTTCTTGTGTCATACGTCTGGAGATACTTACTTCTTTGGGTCTGGTCCCTGTGGTAAATCCACCTGAGTCTGGTACCTGAGATGCACCAAGCCCAAGAACAGGTAGACACGTTGTAAGATAATTTTTCTGAGGAGTCCAGAGGTCCTTAATTTTTTCTGTTTTGTTTGTTTGGAGCTTGCTTTTTTATTTTTAATTTTTAAATTTACATCCTGGTCTAGTACTTGTACATAGTTGTAGGTTATAATGTGATAATTCAGTTTATGTATACAATATGTAATGATCAAATCAGGATAACCAGCATTTCTTTGTGTTGTGTACCTCCAAACTCCTTCTTTATAAAATACGTAAGAAATTGTTGTGATCTGTAGAACATTAAAACTAATTCCCCCGCCTTACTGGATCCTCATACCTGTTATCTAACCTCTCTCTGCTCCCCCTCTTTCTTCCTCTTCTCTCCCTAGCCCATGGGGACCACTATTCTACTCTCAACTTCTGTGAAATCAACTTCTTTAGTTTCCTCACAGGTAGGAGTGAGAACAGGAAGCATTTGTCTTTCTGTGTCTGGCTTGTTTCACTTAACATAATGTCTTCCATTTCCATCCATATAGCTGCAGGTGACAGGATTCCATTATTCATTTTTATGGGCGATTTCTATTCCGTGGTGTGTGTGTGTGTGTGTGTGTGTATTTTCTTTCTCCATTCATCTACTTGTGGACAACTAGATTGGTTTCATATCTTGGTTATTGTTAATAGTGCTGTAGTAAATGTGGAAGTGCTGGTACACTCCTAGATCTTTTGTAGCATGTTGTGGAACAAGCCAAAAATACATACGTGCATCTGTGAGCACCAAGTAACATGGAATACCCTGTTCACAGCCTCAACTGTGCATCACAATTGCTTTATTAAAATATCCCTATGATGGAGTCCCAGTGCAAAGATTAGATTTCAAGTCATTGAATCAGGGTATTTTTTTAAAGCTGCCTGGTTGATTGCATTACTCAGCTAAGATTGAGAATGTCTAAGCTGGAAGCAAACCTTAGTGGAATATTTGGAAATAGAGAACAGTCAAGGTGGGTTAGGGTCAGCCAAGAAGACCCCTCAGCCCTTCAACTACCATGAGTGAGGGGAGGTTCACTTAGGGGCTGCTCAGCTTGTACCACGTGGAGAGGGCCAGGGTATCTGCACACTGGAGAGTCCTATGGTTGTATCCCATTATTTACATACCTTTGTTTCTTAGGTAATATCTCCTAATACCCTGGAAATCGGCAGCCAGACTCTAATTTCCAGCTCCCTGTATGGTTTCCCTTCCTTGTAAATCCAGCCAACCTCAACCTAAGCATGTACACTCTTGGATCCCTCCTCTGCCTGTGTTCTCCTATTTCAGACAGCAATATGACCATCCATCTGCTATTCCAGCCAGAGGCTTGGTGGAGGATCCTCCCTCTGTTTCTTCCTGTGCAGCTCACAGAGTTTTCATGCTCAGGCCCTGTTGGCTCTGTCTTGATAAAATAAATTGTGATCCAACCATTTCTGATCAGGTCCATTTGCGCATGCTAGACCGCACCTATCTTGCCTTCTTTGAACATGGCTCCAGCCCCCGATTGGGTCTCCTGCTTTCCTTCACTCTTCCTTGCTGTGGCAGAGACTTGGAATCACAGCAGGGAGAGGCTGGTGCAGGAGGGGCTCGGTTTCCATAACATGATGCTCAATCCCTCCAGGGGCTCCCTGTCACCCCAAACAACATCAAGGGACATACAGTGGCCCTCAGTCCCTTCCAGATTCATCGCCTTCTGCTGATTCCATCCCCATCGGACCCAGCCACATGGTTCTCTTGCTGATATTGAATACTCATTCCTTCCTTACCCAGTGGGGCCTTTGCACCAGGTCACATGACCCCCAGAGCAGTGAGTTCATCTTATTGCTTGTCATTGTCTACGTGCACCTCCTCCCATTGTTTCCCTTGGAATGGGGCAGTGTGTGTGTGTGTGTGTGTGTGTGACTTGCAGCTGGGCTGCCAACTCCTGGAGCAGGGCGAGCACACAGCACAGGGACAGGGGGCAGGTGCTCATTATCAATTGACAGCTAAGTCTTCATTATAAGCTGCTGACTTAACGCAACTACAAGGGTGATCCAAAAGTTCCTGGGAAAATGGAGTTAAAAGAGGATTTTATTTTGGTGCCAAATATGTACATATAATTTTTTTCTTAATATTAATTTGAAGACCTTTCCTACATGTTTGCGCACTCAAGTTTTTAAAATTGTGATGGGGGCTGGTGCCGCAGCTCACTTGGTTAATCCTCCGCTTGCGGCGCTGGCATCCCATATGGGTGCCGAGTTCTAGTCCTGGTTGCCCCTCTTCCAGTCCAGCTCTCTGCTGTGGCTCAGGAGTGCAGTAGAGGATGGCCCAAGTGCTTGGGCCCTGCACCCGCATGGGAGACCAGGAGAAGCACCTGGCTCCTGGCTTCGGATCAGCGCAGCACCGGCCGTGGCGGCCATTTGGGGACTGAACCAACAGAAGGAAGACCTTTCTCTCTCTCTCTCTCTCTCTCTCTCTCTCTCTCTGTCTACAACTCTATCTGTCAGATAAATAAATAAATAAATAATTTCAAATTGTGATGAAATACATATAATACAAAGGTTACCATCTTCAATCATTGTCAAGTGGGCAGCTCGGTGGTGGTCAGCACATTTACGTTGTGGAGCAGTCATCCCCACCATTCTTCCACAGAACTTGCTCATCCTCCCAGTGGAAACTCTGTCTTCATTGAACACGAATCCCCCAACCCGCTCTCCTTCCCCAAGTCCCCAACAACCACCAGTCTACTTTCTGTCTGTTTGAATTTCTCTACGCTGGGTCCTTCACGTTAGTGGAATGATTTAGTGTTTGTCTCTTTGTGCCAGACTTATGTCACTTACCCTAAATGTCTTCAAGGTTCCTCCGTGCCGAGACGCATGTCAGAATGTCCTTCCTTTTTAAGGTTGAAAATATCCATTGTACACTTTGTGTATCCCGGCATCTGTCACCGAACACTGATTGAGTTAGGCTCATCCAACTTTGTGATAAAGCTTTATAGCAAGAATGCTCACTGCAGGTGAAGTGTGAAGTACACAAGTATTCTGTCTGATCCCAGGTGATGAATGACCCCAATCGTCCCAGGAGCCAGCAAGCAGGTCCTCAGAGCCCCTGGGTGGGCCTGTGGGCAGAGCACTCTGGATGCTCCAGGTGTGCAGGCACAGAATGATGTCCTCCTGTGGGGGCTTCTCCATCATCGACTTTTTCTAATCACTACCACCAAGTGGCTGAAAGAGAAATTTGCAGAGGAGGGAAAACATGCGGGCTCCGTGTGCTTTGCTTTGGGCTGAGGTGTTCCTAGTAGCCCTGAGGGGGCCATTCTGGCTCTTCTTGGTCATTGGCAAGTGTCCACACTGGTCAGACTCTCCCTGTGTGGGCTGCTCCACCCTTAAGAAAGAGGCTCCCTTGGGGCCGGCGCCATGGTGTAGCGGGTAAAGCCGCCACCTGCAGTGCCAGCATCCCACATGGGCACCAGTTCAAGTCTCAGCTGCTCCACTTCTGATCCAGCTCTCTGCTATGGCCTGGGAAAGCAGTAGAAGATGGCCCAAGTCCTTGGGACTCTGCACCTGCGTGGGAGACCTGGAAGAGGCTCCTGGCTTCAGATCGGACCTCTCTCTCTCTCTCTCTCTCTCTCTCTCACCTTCTCTCTCTCTGTGTGTAACTCGGACTTTCAAATAAAATAAATCTGTAAAAAAAAGGAAAAGGAAAAAGAAAGAGGCTCCCTCCCCATCCTTCTCTCCTCTCACTCACCTCCCAGCCCTGTCCTTTAGGATCCAAGCATGAATGTCTAGGACCCCAGTAAACCAGCTTGCTGGGTTTTTCTCATTTTTAAAGTTGGAAACAAAACACAGTCTGGCCTGATTTTGTTGTGTCACAGGTGGACACTGGAAGATTGTGCCCGCGAGAATGGGTGAGAATGTCGGTAGGAGGCTGAGATGGCAGGGGTGATGGGCTGGGGGCTCCCAGCAGAGGCCTGGGGAGACAGTGGCTGAGGAAGAGCGGGGCTGAGGATGGGAGGCCAGATGTCAAAGGAAGCAGGAGGAGGCAGGTGGGACTCCACAGAGCGGAGGCCTGGCAGCTCTGGGGCACGGAGGATGGACACTATGGATCTAACCACAAAAGATCAGGGATCCAGTCCGGCGCCGTGGCTCACTAGGCTAATCCTCCGCCTTGCGGCACCGGCACACAGGGTTCTAGTCCCAGTCGGGGCACAGATCCTGTCCCGGTTGCCCCTCTTCCAGGCCAGCTCTCTGCTGTGGCCAGGGAGTGCAGTGGAGGATGGCCCAAGTGCTTGGGCCCTGCACCTGCATGGGAGACCAGGAGAAGCACCTGGCTCCTGCCATCGGATCAGCGCGGTGCGCCGGCTGCAGTGCGCCTACCGCGGCGGCCATTGGAGGGTGAACCAACGGCAAAAGGAAGACCTTTCTCTCTGTCTCTCTCTGTCTCTCTCTCACTGTCCACTCTGCCTGTCAAAAAAAAAAAATTAAAAAAAAAAAAAAAGATCAGGGATCCTGGTTTCTTGCCAGCGAGCACACCTGGGACTTGAAATAACCAGGGGAGTGAGGCCTGGCCACACAGAGCCTTCTCACCACTCCTGTCTACCATGCTTGTCATTCAAAGAGGAGCAGGGAGCCCCCCCCCCCACCTCCTGGCCATCCCTACAGGCACACCACAAGAGATTTTCTTCCCCAAAAATTGCCTCTGTGACAAACATGGCTTCGAGTGATCACCTGGATCCAGCCATGCCTGAAGCCATGCATGCTTTAGCCATATAAATCCCTGTTCCTCTTGTCTTTCTCCAGAGCTAGGTTTCTCCCACGCATACTCAGAGTGACTGCTTCAGGCAGAACACGTGGTCACTGAGGCTTCTTGCGTGGCATCTGAGCTACCCGCCACTTTCCCTTGGCCTCGTGGGCGGGTCCTGGCTCTGCAGACAGGGGCTACGGGTCCTTACACTGAAAATAACCATTTAGAGATGCTGCCAAAGCAACAGCCGCTTGGTCCAGGCTGCTGTCTTTTCCTTCCTGTGGTTTCCAGAGCAGGGTAGTGAGGGTGGCGCCCCCGTGGTCTACTCGGCTGGGCCAGGAAAGGAGGGAGAGGGGCTGAGAGGGAGCTAAGGCCGTGTGGGTGCCTCCGGGCCTAAAGGCAGCTCCCAGAATGTGATCCTCATGCATTGGCCTGGGCTGGGGCTTCCGTGGAGAGTCGGAGCCTGCAGGGGAGGGGTGGGGAGCAGAAAGCCCGTTTGCAAACCACTCTGTCTAGACCTCACCCCCTGCCGCTGACAATTAAGCCTGCTTGTGAGAGCAAAACAAATTACCTTAATAGATAGGTAACCATGGGATCCTACTGAAAAAAAATTAGATCATTGGGGGACTAGGTATTTTGAATCAAAAATTGCCATTCTTATAAAACCCGTGTAATTTGAATATTTTTATTGAATGCCATCAATGCAGTTTATTTATTTATTTATTTTTTATCAATGCAGTTTAAACACGACGTGCTGAGCCTGCATTCAGTTTTGTTCGTGAAAGAACAAACCTCAAGCCTGGTCAGAACTCAGTATTTTTTTTAACCAACATGTTAATAGCAGTTTTGAGATACATGTGTGCACCAAAACTCAAAGAAAGTGAGAAGCCTACTTGATTTTAATAACTTATTGAGCTCCTTTCAATATGGGAAAGGGAAACTAAATAACCTGTGGCCTATTCTTTCTTGTTGTTGCCTTTTAAAGTTTTGTTTATTTATTTGAAAGGCAGTGAGACAGAGATGGGGGGACAGAGAGAGAGAGCAAGAGAGCAGTCTACCCATGGCTGGCTGCAATGGCTGGGTCTCCATCTGAGTCTCCCATATGGGTGATAGGGACCCAAGCACTCGGGCCATCTTCTGCTTCCTTCCCAGGCACATTAGCAGGCAGCCGGTTTGGAAGTGCAGCAGCCGGGATTCGAACCAGCGCTCATTCGGGATGTGGGCGGCACCACAATGCTGGCCCTGGAAAGCGGCTTTTAAGCTAACACTCTTGGGACGGTCTTGGCGCCGGTGTTGGCAGTCTGCCTAAGTCTCTGTTGTGATAACCGTGGGAGCGTTGCCCTGCAGAATTTACGTCCCGGTAGAGGACACCCTCTCTCTTGAGCTGAGCTGGGCGGGCAGCTGGATCCTGAAGCCAGAGAGTAATTCTAAACTGGGTGTGCAATGGTAAGATCTGCACTTCAAAGAGAATACAACAAAGACAGACTCACACCGGTCTTGGCAATGAGGAAGTTTATTTTCTCCCGCAACTACAAGTTCAGAGGGAGGGTGGATCCAGCCTGGGCAAGGTCAGTGGCTCAAAGATGCCCTCAAGGACCTGGCTTCCCTCTGTTTCTCTCTTCTGGCGTCTTCATGTGAGCTTAACCCAAAGTCTGGCTTCCTGGTGCTTGCAGGGTAGCCAGGAGGTCGGGAGAGAAAAGCAGAAGAAGGAGGAAGGAGAGAGAGCCAGAGCAAAAGATTCCTTCTAAGAAGACAGTACTCCAGGGTAAAGCCGTCGTCTGCAATGCCGCAGCCTATATAGGCGTCGGTTCAAATACTTACAGCAGGGGCAGGCCCCCTGGGGCTTAGATAGGCGATGGAGGGGGGGACTGTGATGTGGACACTGTTGTTCTCTCACGGAATATTGTCTGTTTACTCACAGAGAGAAGGAGAGGCAGAGACAGAGAGGTCTTCCATCTGCTGGTTCACTCCCCAAATGGCTGCAATGGCCAGAGCTGTGCTGATCCAAAGCCAGGAGCCAGGAGCTTCTTCCGGATCTCCCATGTGGGTGCAGGGGCCCAAGGACTTGGGCCATCTTCTACTGCTTTCCCAGGCCACAGCAGAGAGCTGGATCAGAAGTGGAGCAGCTGGGACTCAAACTGGCGCCCATGTGGGATGCTGGCACTATAGACAAATACAGGATAAGGACTCACTATGGGGTGTGTGTGTGCCTGTGTGCATGTGTGTGTGTGTGTGAGATCCCTGTTGGGGCGGGGGTTGACTGTTCTGTCTGCTGACCCCTGTTTCTCTGGTCTGGCCGAGTCCTCAGCATACTGAGAATTGCTGCATCGCAATGAGGATGACAACGAGGGATTGGGTGGGGGAGAGAATGTCATGGTCAGACGGGGCCCAGGACCTCAGGGGTGGGGGTGGGGGTGGGGGTACAGACTTTCCTGGTGGAGAAACTGAGGCCAGTGAGAGGAGCGGCCTCTCCTCAGGCCACAGAGCCACGGAGAGTGGAGCTGGCATCAGGGCAAGTTCCTCTGGCAGGAGGCCCTGGCCTTGGCCTCTGATTGACCTTGGACTTGTGGTAATGTAAGCATGGTGAGCTAGAAAGACAAGCCTGGTGAGCTAGAAAGACAAGCCAGGGGAAAGCTGCCGTTTCTGAGCTGGCCTATCCTCTAGGACTCTGGGCTTCCTGCTGCCCTCATGCAAAGCTTGTTTGCCCAGGATGTCAACAGACCCTGGCTCATACCCGCCTCGCCCGGGCCTTGCGCCACTTCCTATTGGAGCGGCACCTTTGAAAGGCTGGCTTTGCACCAAACACCGCACCCCAGGTGCAAACATGGCCAAGGGCACCTGCCATCATCAAGGGCTTCCCTCTGCCTGAATCTTTCCTGGTGTGAACCTGAGAAGTGCAGTGGGAGATCCCAGGCCAGTTTCCTGGGTTTCCAGTGTGAGACTCTCAAGTGTGGGTGCTGCTCCTGCTTGCCCAGTTCAAGTGCAGTGCTGGGTGTTCCCTCCTGGGTGACTGCGCTGCACGTGGTCCTGCTGATGGCTCGACTCAGGGTCAAAGGCATAGGCTTCACTAGGTAGCGAACATTGAGGGATCGTCCAAAAGTTCACAGCAAACGTATTCTGAATGATTCATAGATAGATTTTGCACTAGTCCACTTTTTATTACTACAGTGACATGCCTGATATAAGCTAACTTTATAAAGATAAAAGTTTTATTTAGCTCACAGTTTTAGCACTTAGAGTTCATTTCTGGGTGATCTCCATTGGTTCAGAGTCCAGTGAGGTTGAAGAGGGTAGGTGGCAATGGTGGAGAGTACATGGAGGAAGGGTCCCCTGGCCAGCCAGGAAGCAGGGACAGAAAGAGAGAGAGAGAGAGAGAGAGAGAGAGAGAGAGAGAGATCTGTCTATGTCTATGCAGTCTCTTATAAACCCACTTCAATCGTGGGGACTTCACCCCAATGACCCAGTCCAATGCAACTGCTTCCCAAAGGCCCCATCGTTAGATGCTGTAACACAATTGTTCTACATTTTTAGTTCCATCACATCAAATTTTGAGGATCAAATCTTTAATACCATAGAAGCCATAGAAGTGTTCAAAAATTTTTTCAACAAAATGAACTTATCTTTCATGCCTTTTTTTTTTTTCCAGAGAGAAAAGCTCCTGCTGAAATGGCCAGGAGGGGTCTCTCAGAGAGTCATGCCATTTTTTACACTAACTTTTGGAAGTAACCTTATACATTCACCTTGATAAGATCCAAGTTTTTCCTTTTGGACCCTGCACAAATAGAGCTTTATCTCTGTAATGACCCCATTTTCAAATAAGGTCATATTCTGAGGTACTGGGGATTAGGATTTCAGCATAGCATTTTTTTTTTGACAGGCAGAGCTAGACAGCGAGAGAGAGAGAGAGACAGAGAGAAAGGTCTTCCTTTCCGTTGGTTCACCTCCCAGATGGCTGCTGTGGCCGATGTGCTGCACCAATCCGAAGCCAGGAGCCAGGTGCTTCCTCCTGGTCTCCCATGCGGGTGCAGGGCCCAAGCACTTGGGCCATCCTCAACATCACTCCTGGGCTACAGCAGAGAGCTGGCCTGGAAGAGGAGCAACAGGGACAGAATCTGGCACCTCAACTGGGACTAGAACCCAGGGTGCCGGCGCCGCAGGCAGAGGATTAGCCAAGTGAGCCACGGTGCCGGCCTCAGCATAGCATTTTTAAGTTTTTTTTTTATTTATTTGAAAAGCAGAGTTAAAGAGAGAGAGGGAGAGACAGACAGCCAGATCTTCCATCTGCTGGTTTAGTTCCTAAATGGCCTCAGTGGGTGGGGCTGGAAGGCTGGAATTGGTCTAAGCCAGGTTCCTGGAACTCTATCTGTGTCTCCCATGTGGGTGGCAGGTGTCCAGAGACTGGGGCCATCTTCCAATGTTTTCCCAGATGCATTAGCAGGGAGCTGGATTGAAAATGGAGTAGCCAGGACTTGAACTAGCACCCTTATGGGATGCCAGAGTTATAGGCAGTGGCTCTACTCCATGCCCTGTAACACCAGCCTCAGCATATCATTTTTTTGAGGAGACACAATTCAACCCATAACACATGACAAAAAGTGATTAAGGTAGCTGATTGGCTGACATTAAAGTAAGATTATCCTGGACTACCTGAGTGGGCTCAATGTAGTCACAGGAATCCTTAACAGCGGAACAAAGTGGCAGAGGAGTAGGTCACAGTGAGGTGTTGTGACACGGACCCAGTAACATTGCTGATTCTGAAGACAGAGGAAAGGACCAGAAGCCTCCAACACACAGATTCTTTTCCAGAAAGGAATTCCAGAAAGGAATCCAGTCTCACCAACACCTTGATGTTGGGCCAGTTTGACTACTGTTTGACTTCAACAGAAATCTAAGATAATGAACTGGTGCTGTCTTGAGTCACTGAGGGTATGGTCATTTGTTACAGGAACTGTAGGAAGTTCCCAGAACCACCCAGGACAGAACAGCTGAGATAACATTGCTTTGTTGTCATAGGCAATTTCCTTCAATATTGTGAAATTAATATATTTCACACAGCCATTGTTTATAATTTCTAATTCCATGACCATATATTTGTAAGTGTTAGTGTTTCTGAATCTCTGAAAGAGAAGATTTTACCCAGAGAGCCACTCTTTGCCTGGCTCTTTTCTTTTGTCTTTTTTTTTTTTTTTGACAGACAGAGTGGACAGTGAGAGAGAGAGATAGAGAGAAAGGTCTTCCTTCTGTTGTTTCACCCCCCAAATGGCTGCTATGGCCGGAGCTACACCAATCCGAAGCCAGGAGCCAGATGCTTCTCCTGGTCTCCCATGGGGTGCAGAGCCCAAGAACTTGGGCCATCCTCCACTGCACTCCAGGGCCATAGCAGAGAGCTGGCCTGGAAGAGAGACAACTGGGACAGAATCTGGCACCCCAACCCGGACTAGAACCCCGGGGTGCCGGCGCCGCAGGCGGAGGATTAGCCTATTGAGCCACGGCGCCAGCCTGCCTAGCTCTTTTTAACTTATTTAGAGTTTTGCCTGTCTCTGGAACACCTCCAGGTCACTGATGTCATGATATCTACTTTACATTGGCTTGGCTTGGATTTTTTAGTTCAAATTTTAGTTTTGGTGATGGAAGGTAGAAGGAGTGCTCGCCGGTTTAATATCTGTTTATCCAGCTTGATGATGCCATATTTATGTAACAGGATGTCTGGAAATACATCAGTATTTCTGATGAGGCTACCCCCTGCTCCCCAATATGCAGAATGGCTAGAAAATTTTCAATTCTTTGAACATTACAAGTAGTTTCTATTTTTCTTTTTTAAAGATTTATTTATTTATTTGAAAGGCAGAGTTACAGAGAGAGAGGGAGAGACAGACAGAAATCTTCCATCTGTTGGTTCACTCCCCGGGTGGCCACAACAGCCGGGGCTAAGCCAGGCCAAAGCCCAGTGCCTAGAACTCTGGCCAGGTCTCTTATGTGGGTAGCAAGGGCCCAAGCCCTTGGGACATCTTCCGCTGCTATCCCAGGCTCATTAGCAGAGAGCTGGCTTGAATAGGAGCAACTAGGACTTGCTAGGGCTCCCATCCACTGCGCCACAATGTGCCAATATCATTGTGCTAATGTCACACCCTGTCACAATGGGGACACCTGACCCCTTACTTTTTATGTTCTCAAGTAAGGGACTGGATTCTACTCATCTTCAAATTCTCGTAAGTGTGGAGCTTTAAATTTTTAGATTCTCACTAAATAATTGTCCACCCTTTAGAGATAGGGAGAGTTGCCTTCCTGAGATGTTTTCTCAAGTTCTGTTAGCTTTATTTTCCTGGGTCTGGATTGTTTCCTGTCCCCCTGGCCTCTCCCCAGTCCCCTCATCATTCTGTAACTCACCTTCCTGAAACAGAACCAAGAGCTGCAGGTGTGGTCCCATTAGCGCCTCTGATCTGTGATGCAATTCTTTTTACAAGGACACACTTTGTTCTGACTTGGAAACTTGCAAATGAAAGCCACAGCTAGTAAGGAGCGCATGTGTGTGGTGCTCACACACACACAGACACACACAGACACACACACACAAGCACACACACACACCGCCCTCCAAGAGCTGAGCCAAAGTAGGTTACCAGCTCCTTCAGAAGGTAACGAACAGCCAGTCAGGTGCCCCCACATTTTTCCCCCAAAGGACTTATTTAATAGCACAATGTGTTTCAAAAGAAAACCCTTAACATTACCATGAAACTGTAGAGTTCCGTTTTCTCTTGGGTCTCAAAGTACGAGTGGAAACTTGAGCTTATCTTCCAGGAACCTCATGGGAACAACACTCTTGCTTTTGAATGTGACCCACTTAGCTGGAGTGCAAGAGAGGGAGCTTTGGGAAAAAGTCGCCCAGAAGGTGAGACTTTGGAAAGAGTATTCAGAGTGATAGTGATGTAGTGTCCAGGAATGCCCACCATGAAGGCAAAGTAGAAGCACAATGCAGTTGAAGAATACTTTTTCCAGAAGTAAAGACTGGAACATGTCAGATAATGAGAGTTTCCTGAGCTCTTGGGATGCTTTGGAGTCCATTGTAACTCAACACTTAACATGATCCAGGAATGTACAGTCCTATGGCCTCACGGTTAAATGAAGGAGAAGTAGGATTAGGATTTACGTGACAGTTTCCAGACCAAAACTGAGGTGTCTGGTTTCAGCCTGGAGTGGATTATACTAAACTGCTAAGATTCGGAGATAATTCCTGACATAAATGCTGGCAGAAAACCTGAGTTTATGCTGTCTTTATTTTAAGAGTGGGGGCCACCTTGCTGTTGACTAGCCCCTCAATTACACCCCAAGTATCCTACAGATTTAAGAAACTGAAATCAGGACTTTCTTCTTTGTCTGGTCAGCGCATGTGTAAATACTTCATCCCACTGAGATCTTTCAAAAAGGTGTTCAGTATGATGAAAGAAATCTCACTGATAGGACATATGCATATGCCCCCGATGTTGGACAAGTCAATCTACCATACGCAAGGTAGCCCAGTGTTCCATACAAAAATGCTTCATGCCAAACTTGATTTAGCCCTCATTTCTTGGATATGCAAGTAATTGCGCACAATGGACTCTGAAAATATAATTTGCAGCCTTTCCTGACCTTTGCAGACTGAAGTGATCATGAAAATACCAAGAGCAGCAGAACTTCTGGTTAGAAATAATGTAAGGCTGAACTGTAGGAAAGATGAGACAAAAAGAAAAAGAAAAACCAGTGACACTCATTCTGTCTTTATTGAAAACTGTAACATTTTGTTCTCTGTAGATATTTTTGCATTAATTTTGATGGATCAAAATTCTGCATTAAATATTATTTGTCTTGACGGCTGGGTTTTTGGTGCCCTCTGATGTTCTACAGCCAAGGCAAGCAAGGCAGCCTATCTCAGCAGTAAGTTGGATGTGGTCGTCTAGATGTAGGCGTCTAGATCCTTCTCCCTCTGGAAGCACCACTGAGATCATGTAAAAGGATACTGCAAAGCAAGAAGTGGAGAAGATGCTGGAAAGTGGAAGGGGGATGGGAAATTAGTACTTGACTTGCAGATGGAGAAGGCTCCCCAGTGGCAGAGACAACTTGAGAACCTACCTTTTTTTTTAAGATTTAGTTTATTTATTTGAAAGACAGAGTTACAGAGAGAGGTAGAAACAGAGAGGTCTTCCATACACTGGTTCACTCCCCAGATGGCTGCAATGGCTGGAGCTGTGCCGATCAGAAGCCAGGAGCCAGGAGCTTCTTCCAAGTCTCCCACATGGGTACAGGGGCCCAAGGACTGGGGCCATCTTCCACTGCTCTCCCAGTCCATAGTGGAGAGCTGGATCAGAAGTAGAGCAGCCAGGACTCGAACCGCTGCCCATATGGGATGCGGGCACTTCAGGCCAGGGTGTTAACCAGCTGCGCCACAGCGCCAGCCCCAAACCTACCTTTTTTTTACATTGTGGGTCATCTCGGCCACACACACACACACAATTTTCATACTGGGGACAACACACTTCGGGGCTGTCATTGGCGGGGAAGGAGCACTTGATGAAAGTGTTTAGGAAGAGGCCAGATTCCTCAGCAGACTGGAGGCCAGTTCCTGGGAGAGTAACCCTAGAGGGCTTGAACGGAGAGCACCAAGCACAGTGGAAGGAAGAGTGCAAGGGGGCAGAAGAGGCAGGTGACAAATTGTGACAGTGTGACCCATACAGTTGGCCTTCCTCTCCTTTACTGGCATTCAACTCCTAAATCCTTTGGAACTTTTGAAGTGAGAATGTCTTTTTGAATGCTAATGAATTGGCCTGTGATTGGCAGCCCCTAGTGGCTTCAGGAGGAGGGCTGATCACAGGGAAGACCAAGGTAAGATCACAGGATTGGGACTTTTAGGTCCTTCCCCATCTTCTTTGGAGGAGAGAGGAACTGGAGTTTGAGGTCCAATGGTCAATGACTCACTCAATTATGTATATGTCATGAAGCCTCCATAGAAGTCCAAAAGGACGGAGTTTGGATGGGCCTCCAGGTTGTTGAGCACATGGAGATTCCTGGGGTGTGGCACACCCAGAGATGGCATGAGTGTGTCATCAACTCACATCTTGAGCAGCTCAAAAGTCTTTGTCTCCACTCACTACTGCTTTAAAGCCCCAAAGCTTCCAAAGTAACTGATGTCTTTCTAAGTTGTTCTTCGTCTGTTCCAGAGAGAGAGTCAATAACCAGCCACCATGAACTGGCCCAGATCCTATCATAAGAGTGACAATGACAGCTGTGCATATGAGCCAAGAAGTGTCCAGAAATCACCCTTTATCTTTAAAGCTAAGATCTCCACTCCAGGAGCAGCTAAAGCCTCATTACCCTAACATGCGATGTGTGTGAGAGCATGATTCCAAATTGCTCTTTCCCAAGCTTGTACCCACCTCTACATGGAATGGCAAAATTGACCATTTTGAGTATTCATTCCTCTCCCTTGCTCAGAGAGTCACAGCTTTGGAAAAGACTTCCCCTGGTCTGTAAATAACAACCTGTGTGACAGTGAAGGATTTGATTTCCGCTCTCCTAGATGTGATTTCACATTGGGCAGGTGACAGAAGCGCCCCGTTCCTCCCCGTATGCCTCTCCAGAAACACTTCTCTATCTGCGTCCTTTGTAACGGCCTTTGCTCTAAATCAGTGAATGTGTTTTCCTGAGTTCCATGAATGGTTCCAACAAAATCATTGGATCCTAGGATGGGGTTCTGGGAAACTTAGTTATATCTGGTTGGTCAGATACACAGATAGAACAACCTGGCGATTGCACCTGGCATCTGAAGTGGTGGGGATGCCTTCGAGACTGAGTTTCCAAACTGGAGGACCTGAGGATATCTCCAAGCAGACAGGGTCAGACCAGATCGGATTGGAGGACAACCAGTGTTGTCTCCTGTGGAATTTATGGCTTACATGCTGGTGGGGAGCAATCCCCACATCTTTTGGGGGCATCAAAGTCTTCTGTCTAGGTTGGTGCTGTGTGACAGCAGACACAAAAATAAACCTTCCAGACTTCAACCTCATTCCCATTAAGGATGAGGTCTCTGGCAACAGAGCTGCATTCTCTCCAGGGAGTAGATCAAAGAACCTTAGCACCAGATGATACTAAGCCTGAGGGCTCTCAAGCCTGACCCTCCTTCTGTGAGGACCATGGATGAAAGTCCCACAGACCATCTAACCAGCCCTTGATGGCCCACTCTGACACACTGACCACTGGAGATCACTGGACAAAAAGCCAGGGAGAAGCAATGACTCAGGAAAACAGCAAGAAAAGAGCACCCCGTGGGGAGCAGAAGTTCCTCATACAGACGAGAACAATAAGGACCTCAGAGAGACAAGGAGGTGCTGCATCCATAAAACAAGAAGAGGCTGTAATGAAAAAGAAACTTTCAAGGGACAAAAAAATTCGAGATAAACAAAATCAGGTAGCTGAAAGTTAAAATTGAGGAAGAATATTGAGAGATAATATTGAAGAAATCTCTCAGAAATAAAGTAGAGTAAAAAGACCAGGAAACTGGTGAGTAAAAGTCATTGAGAAAATTTTAAAAATCAGCCTGGTTAACAGAAAGCCAACAAGCCAATCACAGGAGTAAGATTGATGGGGAATTGTAGGAAGGGAAATTGCTAAGGAAGCTACTGCAAGAGCCATGGAAGTGGAAAAGGCAGAATATAGAAAACAAACGGACAAAAAACCTTGGACCTGTCTTTTGGAAGAATGAATTGATAGGTGTTCTTCCATGTTTGAGTAGATGGAGGAGATT
Source organism: Lepus europaeus (assembly GCF_033115175.1). Taxonomy (NCBI): domain Eukaryota; kingdom Metazoa; phylum Chordata; class Mammalia; order Lagomorpha; family Leporidae; genus Lepus; species Lepus europaeus. The sequence continues at coordinate 94,383,600 of NC_084839.1, forward strand.
GACAGAACTAGGTCAAGTTTGGGTATGAAATAGTAATATATGCACAGAAAAATATGCGTGTGCGTGCACACACACACACATTCACACCAATCCAGGACATCTTATGCTGCAGGAAAAACAAAATCTTGTGAAAGAAAAAAAAATATAGTATCATGCAAGAAATAGAAGGTAATCATAGTATACCATGTGACTCAAATGTGAATAGCACTGATAGATGCATAATTTTGTACTCTGCTGTAATCAAATTATGTTGTGACTCTACTGATACTGAGAGTATGGAAAGGCGAGAAATGTGTTTCCACAAACAAGGCGAGGATGGTTAGGGGGTGTATGAGAACAGAGGTATCATTCTCCACAAAGAGAAGTCAGTAGATAATGACTAAAGTGGAAAACTCATGGAAGGGGCTTGGAGCCTGTTCACTGGAAATAGGCAAGGAAAGCCAGAAGAGTGCGTGACGCTCGGGCAGCTCGTGCATTGCCTTCAGGGAGTGGAGCATGCTAGAGAGGTGCTGTGCTGTTTTCCAGAAAAAGCCTTGTAGAACAATTTGACTTTAAAATATGCGCATATATAATTTTGATAGGAATAAAAAGCTAAATTAGGAAAGGGAGAGGCTGTGGATCGCTAAAGGCAGCTCACAGAGTCATGACATGACAGAGAGAAGGGCAGGGAGTTCAGATGTGAGCAGTTCCGTGGACACAGCGGCGAGGGAGGAGCTGGGAGTCTGCAGTGACAACCGCGTGAGAAGGGCAGAGAGCTGGCTTTCGTGCCCTGGGCACCTCTGTTGGCACACAAGCCCTTTCTATCATACAACTGCTTAGGAAGCACGTGAGTATGTTTTTAGGGAGGGCTCTACAGATCATAACGGGGATGAATGAATGAAAAGTCCAATCTTAGCTTGGGAAGCTTGAGAATGCATTACAATTTGATCAAAGAGCTTAGAGTTCATTAGAAGTTGAGAGTTCGTATTCCCCGTATTTTGATCTCACGTTTGGAAATGAGGTTGGCTGTTGCTGAATGTGTCCTGCTCATGACCTCTGAGCCCACGGGGCAAACACATCTTTTCCTTCCCTCCGCAGCTTCACCACCACCACCACCACCACCACCACCCCCCCCCCCCCCGACTCCAGAGTCGAGCATCATTTGCACACACAGGCAGTGGAGGAAATCTCTTTAATCCTTACCGCTCTCCCCTCAGGCCTGAGTATACACCGGATGCTGTGAATTTTTAATTAGCTGGGAGTTAATGATATATATGCAATTCCACGTTCCCAGAGACTTAGCTGGGTTTCCTGCTCCTGCTGGAAAGACGCTTTCTTAAAAAGCCCCAAAGAAAGCAAACTCCAAAACCGCTTTCACGTGGGGAGAATCCAAAGAGGCAATTATCAAAGTCGATGTTGACAGAAATAAGAGCCTTGGAACTAACCTAGTTTTATTACCGTCCTGGTTCTTTCTACCTGTCCCACCCCTCATTTTCTTTTAAATTTATTTATTTATTTATTTATTATTTACTTGACAGGTAGAGTTATAGACAGTGAGAGAGAGAGATGGAGAGAAAGGTCTTCCTTCCATTGGTTCACTCCCCTAATGGCCGCTATGGCCGGTGTGCTTACTGATCCAAAGCCAGGAGCCAGGTGCTTCCTCCTGGTCTCCCATGCCCCACCCTTCATTTTCTAACTCTCCTTGTCCCTTGTGTCCTAGCAGTCATCTTTTAGTTGTCTGATTCTTTCGGGCCCCTTGGCACTTTGACTTCTGGTTGGGGGCATGGTTTCAGTGGGAGAAGGTAGACAGGGGGACAGTGCCTGCACTGTTTTGGCTTCACTTCTGCTGCTTGCACTCCCTCTCTCTGCCCCTTTGGGCCCAAGAGTGGTGTATTAGTCTGTTTTCTATTGCTGGAACAAAATACTGGAGGCTGGGTAATGTGTAAAGGCAAGGGATTTATTTAGCTTACAGTGTTGGTGGCTGATGGTTCATATAGCACTGGCACCATTTCTATGAGAGCCCCCCTGGCTGTGCCACATCATGGCAGAAGACATCGTGGCAAGAGCATGGATAAGAGAGAGCGAGCACATGGAGAAGGGAAACCAGAGAGAGAGATTTGAGGATCAGACTCTCTCTTTCCTGACAGCTCACTTTCTTAAGAAATAGCTGGGGTCCCAGGAGAACTACTTCAATCCCCTCCAAGATCAGCACCTCCAATGACCCAGCTGCCTCACCCTAGGTCCCATCACTTAAAGGTTCTACTGCCTCCCAACACCACCACACTGGGACCACGTGAATCTTTGGGATCCACATTTACACCACAGCTAAGCTATAGTGGGTTGCAACAGCTTCTCACAGATATCAGGTTTTGTTGGTTGGTTCCATGAGACCCTTCCAACAATATTTGCATAGTTGTTTGATGAACTGTTCTTCTATTAAACTTCTGGAATGTGTGTTTCGGCCAAGACTGATTGACCAGAGTCTGGTTTTTGGTTGTGTCATCAATTTGTCTTCCAGGTTCTCCTTCCAATAGGTAAGCCCCTGAGGGCAACACCGTTCACTTAGTCATCTCTGTGTCTCCAGTGTTTAGAACACACTGGGTATATCACAGGCTTTCAATGTATGCTCAATGAAACAATGCGCCAATTAGTGCATTCCTGTAAACAGTACTCAATTTCAGAGAAAAAGCTGGTTAATTTCTATCAACCAGCAAACCAGGAAACATGAGTGGAGGCTGCACAGCTTGGGACAGAAACAGTAATCATCAGATTCTTCAGTCCAGCCTCCTTTTCTCCATCCAACCAATCATAGAGAGGAAAAGCCGATAAAGTCGACTTCTTCAGAAACTGTCTTGTGTAGGGATATTGGATAAAGGTCTAAGACAGAAGCTCCTAGACATGAAACACAGGATGGATTTGGATATCTGGTCTACCCATTTATATGCTTTTTGACCATGAACAATATATTCAATTTCCAAAGGCTTCAAAAATAAGGATAGCTCATGCAATAAAAATTCTGGGGTTTCTGCTCTTTTTTTCTCTATCAATTCATAAGGTTTGACCTTTGTCCTTGCCACCAGTGCTCCACTGCCCCCAACAAGGCCACATGATGTCTACTTCTGCTGCAGGCATCCTCTTCACCCAAGTCCATCAAAGGGCAGGCAAGGAGGTTCTTCCTACCTGTTTTCTTTTATTAGGGAGTTCTTCAGCAGATGCACCCTCATGACCCTGGACTTTGATTGGCTCTTGTAGCCATGACCTAGCTGCAAGAGAGGTTTGCAAAGTGAAGAGCTCGTCTTTTCTACAATGGGAGGTGGTCTCCACCATTTGGTATCCTGCCAGTGTTATGGACTGAATGTCCTCCCCTATCTCTAACTCCCAAGGTGGTGAGGTTGGGGTTTAAGGCCGTTGGAGGGTGATTGGGCCATGATGGTGGAGCTCGCATCATAGGATTAATGTCCTTATGAGAAGAGATCAGATCTTGCTTTCTCTCCTTGGTGCCCTTGCAGAGACACAGCAAGAAGGAGGTCATCCGTGATACAGGACATGGGCCCTCACCGGACTCAGGATCTGCCAGTGTGTTGCGCTTGGACTCACTGGCTCTAAAACTGTGAGAAATGAATGCTTTTTGTTTGAGCCCTCAGCCTATGCAATTTTCACTAAGATAACCAGAAGGGAAGAAAGTACAGAGAAGAACACATTGGATAAACAATCAATAGCATCAGTGACTTTGTGTTTGCCCATAGAAGCACTGAACAAGGGATGTCAGTATAGGGGGTTCACTTCCACTTATTGAGAAAGTTATTTTACAGGTCTGTGTATATCCATTCCTCATGTGGGTTAATCTATTTGACTAGAGAGACTCCAGGGGCTATGGTGACTTCAGTATGTCCCTGCTATAAGATGACAATAATGATACTGACACCTGTTCCACAGAGAAATGTAGGTAACAAGTAAATATTTATAAGGGCAGGATGAAACCCAAGATGAAAGCTGCCAACAGCACTAAAAAGACACACACACACCTTTGTACCTGACACGGCTCTCACTTTTATTCTCAGTCGCATTTCAGGGTTTATTAAGTTTACTTGTAATTTAAAATAATGGTTTTTGACATGCCAAAAATTTAATGTTCATCAGCAATTCTGCCAAAGGTCTTCTTTTGCCAAAGAATTGCGAATGCAGTGAAATTTATCTCCAGGTTAAACTTTATGGTATAATACCATTTTATATGCCATGAGGTATATCACCTTATCAGATAACAACATTTTAGGTAAGGCACTATTCTTATTCTTTCAATTAAAGAAAAAAAATCAATATTATTTTTTACTCATTCGAAAGAGGACATTCATCAACATTTTACATCTGGTGTTTTATATCTCTGGGGATGCCACACACTCTCCATATAACTTCATGAGCCCTCATGGCAGTCCTGTGTGTGTGGTGTGCATGTTTTAAATGTGTATGTGTACCTGAGGTGTACATGTGTGTATGGTGCGTGTTATATATGCATCGTATATAGTATGTGGTGTGTGCACATGTGTGTATGATGTGCATGTGTGTCTGCAGGGAATATGTGAGGTGTGTGTGATGTGTGGTATATGTATGGGGAGTGTGTACATGTGGGGTATGTGTGCTATGTAATGTGATCTGTGTGTGTGTGTGTTGTATGTATAATATGTGTGTGGTAGGTAGCATGGTGGGTAACATCTTTGTGTGGTACATGGTGTGTGTGATGTGTGTGCATATAGTATCTTGCATGTGTGGTATGTGTGATATGTAATGTCTTTTGTAGTTGTATGTTGTATGTAGTATAGCATGTTTGGTGTTTGTGTTGTGTGGTATATAATATGGTATGTTTTTGTGTGTGTGGCATGTGTGGTACATGTGTTTGTATGTTTGGTATGTGTGTGATATGTGGTATGTGTGTGATAATGTGATAACATGGCTATGTGGTATATGAGGTGTGTGTGGTATGAATTATGTGCATGCTGTGTGTGTGATATGTGTGAGGTATGTAGTATAGTATATGTGGCACTTGCAGTATATGCGTGCTTGGTATGCATGTGTGTGTTTAATATGCAGTGTGTGTATATGTATGTTTGATATGCTGTATGTATGTGGTGTGTAGTATGTGTGAGTTTGGTATGTAGAGTGTGTGTTTGGTACGTGGTATGTGTTTGTATGTAGTGTGTGATGTGCCTGTGTATATGTGGTGTGTGTGGTGTGTGTGTGTACATGTCTGTCTCCTTGGTACAGTGAAGGAGCTAATGGCAAGGATAGCTCACACAGTGGCAGGGCCCAGGTTTGAGACCAGGTTTACTCACAATTTCTTACCACCTTCCACCCCCATGGTGTGGTTGGTTCTAGGTCTGTGTGGCATTTCATCAAAGAGATGCAGGGTCACTTAAAAAACTGAGCCACAAGGAAGGAAGGGGCACATTTGCTTCTGGCTATAACAAATTGCTACTAACTGGGGGCTTAAAGCAACAGAGACTCATTCTCTCTCTGTCCAAGTCCAAATTCAAGGTTTTAGCAGGGTGGGTTCCCTCTGGACGCTGGAGGCACCGTCAGCTCCTTGCCTCTTTCCTGGCTTCCGGTGGCTGCCGGCAGTCCTTGGTGCTCCTGGGCTTCGAGATGCATCTCTCAACCACTCATGACATTCTTCTTCCTGTGTGTCTTCTCCTCTTAGAAGAACATCAGCCGTTGGATTCAGCACTCACCCTAATCTAGTATGACCTCATCTTAGCTCACCTAACTACCCATGCCAATCCCTATTTCCAAATAAGGCCATGTGCGGAGGCTCCAGGTGCTCCAGTCCATTTTGTGTTGCCATGACAGAAAATCCAAGGCTTTGTAACACAGAAAGAAATGAGCTTTACCTGGCTGAAAAGTCCAAAGAGCAAGGCACTGGGCTGTGGTGAGGCCCTCTAAGCTGCATCACGGCAGGGCAGACGGCCTCCCATGGTGGAGTGTGGGAAAGAGCGAGTGCAGTGAGCGAGTGCAAGTGCAGGAGAGACCTGGCTTGCTCTCTAGTAGCAGCTCAGAAACAAACCCGCTCCTGTGAGACCCAACCCATGCTGACACACTGCCATGAGCCCCTTCACAGAGTGAGGGCAGTTGCCACCCAATCACCTCCCACCAGACTCTACCTCTCCAGGGGCCCATCACCTTCCAATCGTGATGGATCGCGAACCGAGCTTTCAACAGGTGAACCACGGTGGGGAGAAGCTACATTCACACCACAGCACACATAGACGTGACTTGTAGGAGAACGCTCCGCAGCCCAGTGCAGTGAGGTTTGAGTGACTGAGCACTTGAAAAGATCTGACTTCATCACCAGAGCGTTTGCGCAGTCAGGAAATGCCTGGGAAGGTCGTGGTGAGCTTCATTCTCCCACACTTGCTCAACAAATACCTACTGAGCACTATAAGGTGCTCCAAGCCCTGGGATATAAGAGGACTTGAAATGGGAAAGGTCTCTGGGCTTCTGAGCTTTCTTTTTTTTTTTTTTTTTTTTTTTTTTTTGTGAAAGAGTTTTTTTTTTTTTTAACTTTTATTTAATGAATATAAATTTCCAGTGTACAGCTTATGGATTACAGTGGCTTTCCCCTCCCATAACTTCCCTCCCACCCGCAACCCTCCCCTCTCCCGCTCCCTCTCCCCTTCCATTTGCATCAAGATTCATTTTCAATTCTCTTTATATACAGAAGATCAATTTAGTATAAAGGTTTCAACAGTTTGCACCCACATAGACACACACAGTGAAACATACTGTTTGAGTACTAGTTATAGCATCAAATCAAAATGTACAGCACATTAAGGACAGAGATCCCACATGAGGAGCAAGTGCACAGTGGCTCCTGTTGTTGACCCAACAAATTGACACTCTAGTTTATGGCGCCAGTAACCACCCTAGGCTGTCGTCATGAGTTGCCAAGGCTATGGAAGCCTTCCAAGTTTGCCGACTCTGATCATATTTAGACAAGGTCATAAAAGACAGAGTGAGAATAGTAACCCATGATGCTAAGAGTGGCATTAACCAGGTTTGAACAATTATACAGCATTAAGTGGGGAAGAGGACCATCAGTACACACATGTTGGGAGTAGAGCCATTGGTGGTAGAGTAGAGGTTATGATTACAAAGGAATGAGGCCCAAGTACGCTAGACAGGGTCTAGAACAAAGGACAGAGTCATTATTAGAGGAGCTAAGAAAGGTGCTGTCTAAGCTACAATTAAGTTTTCTGATTGAGAGGCAAATAGAACCTGATAGAAGGGGCTTGATAATAATCTGGTGGGCTTTAGGCCTTGTAAGTTAAGAGGCCCAGACCTATCTATCTCTTCACATGGGGTATATCCTAAGGGAGGTGTGAACCTCCTAGGGGAAGGCACTCTGTTGACTTTCATTACTTGGCTGGCCTGGGAGGAGAGCTGGCCAGGTAAAGGCAGGTGGCAACTCTAACAAGAAATTTACAGTTCTGCCTGCAATGTTGCTGACCCTACTTGACCTCACCCTCAGCTGCAGTGGTCACTTTGGAAGTTGGGCTGAGTGAAGGGCTTTTCAGCTTGGAGCCAATAAGATCTGTGGCTCTGACCTGGGCATCCTTCAACTCCAGGGCAGGTCCATTTCCAGTGATCCAACTCTTGGCAGAGCTGCCAGGGCTCTTCACAAGCTGACTTCTGCTGAAGCCCAGGCTTACCTCATTGAAAGGCACTGCAGTGGACTGGCCTGTTGGGTCTCCTTGAGGGCAGATCACTGTATAGATTAGCCATTAATAGGCCTGCCACCCATTGCTTCTGATGCCTAGCTTTCTTTTCCTCCTGGTTTGTGTTAAAGCAGACCAGAGGATGCAAGTCAAGGGAGTGCCCGTGTCCCATCTCTAATCTTCGGTGGCCTGAACTACAAGTCTATAGTCACAGGCATGTTCTGTAGTAGTTTTTCTAAGGTAGACAATGCCCATGAGGAAAATTATATTCTCACTTTAAAACTTTCTTTCCCTTTGGTCTGAAAGGGAGGTTTTTTCTACTTACTGTATACTTTGCTGATGGCGAAGTGAATCTAGCTATGAGATTATTATTTAAGTTCTTATTTTGGCTATGCTATTACAGAAAAATGTTAGCCATCTCTTTTATAAGGTCTAAAGATTAAATTGTGCGTCCTACAGATTCCTTCATAATAGATTTAGTTTCCTATCTTGAAGAGAATAGAGAAATGAAAGAACAAGTTGGGCTTAGAATAGAGAAATGAGGGAGCAAGTCCTAGATCGCTTGCTGACAATAGCAATATCACATGAATACTTAGCAAACAGTTTCAACCATTAGATAACAACTTAAGAAAACATTTACCAGAAGGTCCAATGCCTTCTATAAATTTTAAGAATCATGTATTTGAAAATACCTCTTAAATATCTAACATGGTGTAGTTTGTTTAACCAGCAAATTTAAGCACAACCATATGAAATGTTTTTAGTTTCTTTCTACCTACAAGTTTAAAACATATGATACATAGATTCAGGTCACTCAAATTAAAATGTATCTTTGATTGATTTTAGCAGCTTAAATTTATGGACAATCTTATCTATAAGCCATTTAAAATAAAACTCTTAATAAAATTTCCCCATGTGGACATACAATATGTACACACATTTAACATAGCATAATAGACCAATATAGCGTTTTTTAATAATAGCTTTTAAAATCTTTAACTCTTTTTGTAGATTGCCAATTGATTTGAATTGCTTTTTTAGTAACCTCAGTTAACCATACTTTCTCTCAGTTGGTACTGTTAATACATTATTGGCTTCATCTGTTTACAGAGCCATCCCAAAGTACTGAATACAATGGAAGTGGCTGGAAAAAGTCCATAGGAACCCATAGGAGGACAGCTACACACAGAACCAACAACGCTTTAGTTTTATGAGCAGCAAATCATATATAACTGTGGATGACAAAAGACTTTAAGTCGCCATGTTTAAAATTATAAACTCATAGACCAAATTTGATTTTGTTACAAGGTGATTATTCAAATCTTTGAAAATAAGCACATATTTACATAACCCATAGATCTTAATAAAAATTCAGCTGTTTTTGAACAATTAGAATTTAACAGACATCAAGAGAACACAATAGATTACTTTAACACATTGCTTTAACAGAGCATCAGAGTTTAATTCTATGTCAAAGAGAAATTGAGCTTCCTGTGATCTTTTGCTGTGAGGTTTCCTTCCTTTACCTTCTTTCATATTGGTGACCATGTTTCTGTGTTTCTGTGTGTAACACATCTTTAAGCATCTTTTGCAGGGCAGGATGAGTGGCAACAAATTCTTTCAGTTTCTGTTTGCTATGAAAAGTCTTAATTTCACCTTCATTCACAAATGAGAGCTTTGCAGGATATAGTATTCTGGGCTGGCAGTTGTTCTCTCTTAGTACCTGGGCTATGTCTCGCCATTCCCTTCTAGCTTGTAGGGTTTCTGATGAGAAGTCTGCTGTGAGTCTAATTGGAGATCCTCTGAGAGTAATCTGACGTTTCTCTCTTGCATCTTTTAGGATCTTTTCTTTGTGTTTCACTGTGGTGAGTTTGATTACAACATGTCGTGGTGAGGATCTCTTTTGGTCATGTTTATTAGGGGTTCTATAAGCTTCCTGTACTAAGATGCCTCTGTCCTTCTCCAAACCTGGGAAATTTTCTGCTAGTATCTCACTGAAAAGGCCTTCTAATCCTTTCTCCCTCTCCATGCCTTCAGGAACTCCTAGAACTCGAATGTTGGGTTTTTTAATAGTATCCTGTAGATTCCCGACAATATTTTTTAGATTTCTGATTTCTTCTTCTTTTCTTTGGTTTGCCTGTTTCCTTTCCTGTTCTCTGTCTTCTAAGTCCGATATTCTCTCTTCTGCTTCGCCCATTCTGTTTTTAAGGCTCTCTAATGTGTTTGTCATTTGATCTATTGAATTTTTCATTTCATTATGATTTCTCGTCACTATCAGAGTTTCTTGTTCCACTAGTTGTTTCATTTCATTTTGATTCCTCCTTAATATTTCATTTTCACGAGAGAGATTTTCTATCTTGTCCATGAAGGATTTCTGTAGTTCAAGAATTTGTTTTTGAGAAGTTCTTAATGTTCTTAGCAATTTTTTGAGATCCGCTTCTTGCACTTCTTTGATCTCATCATCTTCATAATCTTGAATTGGGGTGTCTTTTTCATTTGGGGGCGTCATAGTGTCTTCCTTGTTCTTGTTAGCTTGGTTTTTGCGTTTGTTGTTTGGCATGTTGGAGATATTTGGTTTCTTCACTGTGGTGTTTTTTCTTGTTACACTATGGCTCCTTATTAAGTGGACTGTCTGCTTTCGGTGGAGCCTTAGAGGCTTGAGATGAGTGTGGACTGAGAGCTGTGTTTGGTTCCTCAGGGCCGAGGGTGTGTCAAAGATGACACTCCCAGGTTAGGCGTGGTAAATCTCTCTTTCTTTTTTTGATTCAAAAGGGAAGTAATTCCGCACAGCTGAACGTAATTGGAGGTAGTAATTAGCAGGCAAATGATATACCCACAGGAGCCAGAGATCGGAAGCTCTTTCCCAAGGACCACACAGGGAATCTCTGCTGCCCTCAGTGTGGGCTCCAATTCTCCTGCAGTCTCCCACTGGGTTGCCAAGTTAGATGCTAATCTCCAGTTATTTCACCCCTCCCCCCAGAGTCAGGTTTTTCTGCTAGGCTCAGGGCCGGTGCAGACCTGAGGTCGCCCTGCTTATGACGTATGTCCAAAATGGCGCCTGCTCTTTGTCTTGCTCGCCTTTGAGAGGTGAGCGGAGAGAGAGAGACTCGTGTCCGTATCGGTCACTTTTTTTTTTTCCTCTCTCTCTTCTAGTTAGCCTGGTGAACTTTTCCCCACGGAGTTTCAAGCCTCGTTCCCTCTAGCCTCCTCTTTCCGCTTGCCCGCTGGTGTCTCGGGCTATGGAGGTTCGGCTCACCTCGCGTTCCAGCGCTGGTGCGTTGAGTCTGCCGCTGCTGTCCCGAACTTGGGTTCCCACGCTCTCCACGCAGGTCCACTGTGAATCACTAGTTCCGGAAGAGTTTCCTCTGCTGTTTCTTCCCCTACTCTTCCTTGACCCTGCAGTATCTCCACTTATATTAACGTGTGTCTTGACGAACTATCAATGTGCTTCCTTCCTATTCCGCCATCTTGCCGCTCCCCTTCTGAGCTTTCTAAGCTCTCCTGTGCATTGTTTGCCCAATACCCAGTGTTAATGGGACAGCAGACGTGTGCCAACTGGGGTGGGCCAGGGTGGCAGCTTCTCCACGGAGCTGCCTCTGCTTCATGTTGGCTCAGGATGAAGGCAAACACTCATCATCACGAATAGTCACAGCTCCCCTTACATCTGGGCCAACCTTCTTATGTGCCCAACCCTACTGAATTCTTGAGAAAGCACACAGAAATGGTTCTTATAGTGCTGTCCACCTTGTTAAGGAAAAAAGTGAGTGAACAGCAAACTTGAGCCTTGAACACTGACCCTTTCATTCTTTTTTTTTTTAAAGATTTTATTTATTTATTTGAGAGGTAGAGTTACAGACGGGGAGAGGTAGAGACAGAGAGAAAGGTCTTCCATCCGTTGGTTCACTCCCCAAATGGCCACAATGGCCGGAGCTGCACCGATCTGAAGCCAGGAGCCAGGAGCTTCTTCCAGGTCTCCCACGCGGGTGCAAAGGTCCAAGGACCTGGGCCATCTTCTACTGCTTTCCCAGGCCATAGCAGAGAGCTGGATCAGAAGTGGAGCAGCCGAGACTAGAACCCGTGCCCATAAGGGATACTAGTGCCGCAGGCGGAGGAGTAACCTACTGTGCCACAGTGCCGGCCTCCCCCTTTCATTCTTAAACCTGGGGTTCTTCCTCAGTGCTTTTGCGGCCAGATAGTGCAAAGCCATGAAATCCCCATCCATCAGTGGGAAGCGTGGGAACCCGGATGAGCCAGAGATCCAGACATGAAACACAAATTCAAAGCCAATTTTTAAACATGGCTCTCTCAAGGTAGATAAAACTTAAACATGCACGTATCCTTTGACTCAGCAATTCCATTTCTAGGAATTAATCCTGCTTCCATATTTCTACATGTATCAAAACCCAGTGATTATCCGTGGGAGACTGGCTAAGTAAATATTGCTATACACATATCTGTACAAGAGGTTAGCAAGCAATGCTCAAAGATGAGCATTTTTAAGTGCAAATTTGAATCTGTCTCCAACATACATTGTAGGTGAACAATGTATCTGCATGACAATACATATTTGCCTGCACATACATGAAATATGTCTAAGAACATGCCAGAAAGTGGTACTACAGATTGCCTCCAGGGAAGGAAACATGGGAGGTTTTACAAATATCCTGTCACACATTTGGATTTCTGAACCAGGTTAATGTACTTCTGATTTTTAATAATTAACTAACATACTACGTAGATCAAAGAAAATTTAGGGAGGGGCGTTTGGGCTGCTGCTCTTGACCCCTTCCCAGGGGCCAGGGCCGTGTCTCGGCCACCATTCAGTCCTCTCCCACACCTCATGCCAGCCAGGCGTGCCACGGGGCTCATTCAATGCGTAGTTTCTTGACCCAAATCATCGCACTCTTTGAGGCTTGCTGGTCAGACTTGAGACTGTTAGCCTCCAACACTGGACTCATTATCTGGAGCGGCTACTGCTCCTGGCCCTCCCTGAATGGTGTTTCCATGCCTCTCCCCGGACTGTCCAAGATTAAAGCCAGCCTCGCTCTGTCTTTCTCTCTCAGCCCCTGTCCCTGCGAGCCAGCGCACCCACGCAAATTCCTCCTGTGCCACCGAGTTCTGCCCAGGCCAGTTTCTCAAATCGCCTTCGAAACTCTCTCCTTCCCACTCCTCCCCTCCTGGAAGGGCTGTCTTTTTTTTTTTTTTTTTTTTTTTTAATATGAGTATTAGGCATATTTGTGTAACTGGTTCTTAACCCTTACTCTGCTTAGCCATTTTTCCTTTTTTTCCTCCTAATTTTATTTATTTATTTGAAAGGCAGAAATACAGACACAGAGAGGGAGAGACAGGCGGACCGCTCCCATCTGCTGGTTCACTCCCAAATGCCATCATCGGCTGCATTAGCAAGAAGCTGGAATCAGGGGCGGAGCCAGGACTCAAACTTCAGCACCGTGAAACAGCAGCGCTAAGCAAGGTCATAGGAGTGCTCATGGAGGCCGCGTCTCCTGATTGACTACACTGCTCACACTTCGTCCCTGCAAGAGATCATTCTACTCCACTGCGGCCATGTTGCTCTAAAGGCACAGGCCCTATGCTAGAGTTTCTTCACTTACTTGTCCTTTGGGACATCCCACTATGGGAGTGCAGCAGGTAAAGGTGAATTCAGCGCTTGTGGGGCTGGAAGCCTACACAGTTTGGGGGTAGAGGGACACTTCTCAAGAAAATGAATACAAAACTAGTTGCACAAGGCCATACATGAAACTGAATGTGTATTTACAACAAAAAATTAACAGAGTATACCCTGTAAAAGCCTTGGTATATCTAGAAAATGAGATCATCTCTTCACCATGTGAGCTACCTTCACTGTATGAGACACAATTATGCTGCAAACCCTGCTGGCCGTGGCTTGAATATGTTCCCCAGAAGTTCATGTGTTGGAAACTCCGGGTCTCCAATGCAGAGAAGTGTTGAGAAGTGGGAGCGGTGGGAGCAGGGTGGGTCAGAGGGGCTTTGCCTTCATGGATGGATTGCTCCATTGGCGGATTTGTGGGATCATGAGTTGATGGATTAGCATGAGCGGCTCTGTTACAAAAGCGAGCTCTCTTTGGCACGCTTGCCCTGTGTCACCATGTGACGCCCTCCCCCACGTCACGGCACAAGAAGACAGCCCTTGCCAGCAGCCCAGCAGAAGCTGGGGCTGGGCTCTTCAAGTTCCCACCCTCCAGAACCACGAGCCAAGTAAACTTCTACTCATCAATTACTGGCTGGCAAGTATTTTGTTATAGCCACGAAAAGCAGACTAAGATGCCTTTTCTATACAGACAGCAAAAGATAATTCCACTTTTCCCACAGCAGAGTTGACTGAAACCCCTTTCTTTATTGATAATTAAATGGAATTTCTTTTAAAAAAAAAAAGAGATTTATTTACTTTGTAGAAAAACAGAGTCACAGAGAGAGAAAGAGAGAGAAATATAAAGAGAGCTCATCCATCCACAGGTTCACTCTCCAAATAGCCACAACAGCTGAGGCTGGGCTAAAAGCAGGACTCGGTACTCCATCTGGGACTCTCACATGGGTGCAGGGGCCCAAGCACTGGAGCCATCCTCCGCTGCTTTCCCAGGTGCATCAGCAGGGAACCGGATCAGAAATAGAGCAGCCCGGACTTGAACCAACACTCATTTGGGCTGACGGACACCCAGGGGGCAGGTGCACCACAAAGCCGAGCTCTGAGATCCCTTTCACAGCTCATTGTTGGCCATGTGGTGACAAGCAGCGGTCTCTGTGCTGAGACGCATCCAGCGTGTGAGCCCACACCAGACATGCTCCCTCTCTATGGTACTGATTCAGGCGTGGGCTCCACGGACACAGGAGTTCTGGGCCGTCTGACTTTGTGCAGTTCCCATCAATAAAGGAAAAAGAGCATGTGGTCCTCTGAAACAGTGCGGCTGGGTTTGCAGCAGGCGGCAACACCGTTCTTGCTGAAGGTCAGGAGGGGTGGGCTTCCAGGAGGGGTCCAGAGGAACACCCGGCCTCCGAGGACAGGCAAAGGCAGGTGATCCGGTGCTGGGAGGAAGCCACCCAGTAGCAGAGTCTCCATCGGCAGAGGGAGACAACAGATAATGGTCCGGTGGCTGGCAGGAGCCATCTTGCACTAGGAAAGGGGGCGTTGTGTGTGACAGCGGCACAGCTCCAGGCTCGTTACCTAGCCTCTGCAGCCTTGACTCTCTAACCTGTAACAGGTGCATAAGGACGCTTACTTACCTGCCACTGTTGCTGTTAGTACCCAAGGCAGGTCCTCATCTCTGATGCCACCCCCTTTTACCTTCCCCACCATCGGGGGACTCCCAGTGACATCGGACGCAACTGGACACTCCATGTCACTGATCATTTTAGGACCAGACTCTCCACAGCCGCCCAGCAGTCTTGTGCATCCTGGCCATGCCTGGAGATGTGGCAAGGACGGGGTGGGGCAGAGAAGCCTGCATTTCCCTCTGTGGGCAGGGACATCCCTACCAGCAGAGGTTCTCAACCTAACTGACCAGGAACCCCGAGGCCTCCCATGGAAGTGCTCATAGCCTCTGCTTCATGGAACCGAGATAAGAATTCACAACTTTCCCTAAGCTTGTCCCGAGCCAGGTGCCACAAACAAACATATCAGAGAGTCTTTCTTTTTAAGTAATCCCTCAACCATCTGCTTCTCTAGATTCTAAAGGCACATATTTTCTGTTAAAAGTGATCTTTTAAAAATAAATGCTTATTTAATATAGTCAAAAGACAGAGAGAGAGAGAGAGAGAGAGAGAGAGAAAGAGACAGAGAGAGAAAGAGAGAGAGAGAGACGGAGGGAGATGGAGAGATGGAGAGAGAGAGAATGTATGTGTGTGTTTGTGTGTGTGTGAGAGAGAGATGGAGAGAGAATGTGTGTGTGAGAGAGAAAAAAAGAGAGAGATGAGAGAGAGAATGTGTGTATGTGTGAGAGAGAGATGGAGAGAGAGAATGTGTGTGTGTGTGTGAGAGAGAGAGAGAGAGAGAATGTGTGTGTGTGTGTGAGAGAGAAAATGTGTGTGTGTGAGAGAGAAAGAGATGGAGAGAGAGAGAATGTGTGTGTGTGTGTGTGTGAGAGAGAGAGAGAGAGAGAGAGAGAGAGAGAAATGCAAAAGAGAGAGAGAGAGAGAATCTGACATTCCCTGGTTCACTCCCCAAATGGCCTCAAGGGCTGAGGCTGGGGTTGGCCAAAGCCAAGAGCCAGGAACTCCATTCCGGTCTCCCACATGAGTGGCAGGGACCCAAGTACTTGGGACATCTTCTGCTGCCTTCCCAGGCATACTAGCAGAGAGCCGAATTGGAAGTGGAGCCGCTGGAACTCAAATCCATGCTCTGATGTGGGAAGCTGGCGTCACAAGCAGCAACTTAACCGCTGAGTCACAGAGCTGGCCCCTCAAAATAATCCTGAGAGAGTTTCACTCAGTGTGTTTCAGGAGAAAAAGCCAGTGCAGGTTTGCAACCAAAAATTAACTCCACGGAGTCTTGTTTATGTAGGACTTTGTGGTTTTTTTTGGGAGATAATTATGATTTATGTGGCAAAAATCAGTGAGCATTAAATCTCCCATACAAAAAAAAAAATAAGAACTTAATAGGAATCTTCTAGAGAAATGTCTGTTCTCGGGCCTTATTTTGGGCTTCATGGGGACAGCTGCTATGGCTGCAAATTCTTGCTTCCCCCAGCAGGGCCATCCCCCTGTCTACCTGTCCATGACACATTCCAAAAAGGAACCAGAATCTAGGATTTGGGCAAAGGTACTCCAATGTTGGAAAAGACACTGGGGAAGAAGAAATGACTGGTGAGGAGAGAGCTGTGTTTCCACCAAATGCCAGGAGGCTCAGTCCAGCTGTCCTGGCTCCATGTGGTGTTCTGGCTTTGCCGCAGCAGCAGAGCCAGCAGCTGTGAGGCAGAGATGCCTCTGTCCTTGCCAGAGGGCTCTGTCTGGTGCCTTGGCAAGAAGACCTCAGCGGCAGTGCCTCCGTTGGAGCCTCTTCCTGTCTCATCGGCCCCCTGGGCTGGGGGAAGACCCCTGGGAACAAGGGACAAGAAGGCCAGGAGGATGTGGCCTGTTGGAACCTCGGATTAAACGTGACCCCTGGATTCACCAGGGCGTGGAGGGTTTGGTCCTGTTGGCTCAATGTCAGACAAAGGGTAGAGGGCAGGTGGCTCTCAGAGACCATGGCTTTGAACTCAGCGGGCAGAGCAGGCAAAGTGAAGGGAAATGAGCCGTGGCTGCTCTGACACTGCAGCTGCTGGCGCGTGCTCCTCCTGACCGGCTGGCAGGCTGTGGGAGGCCTGCAGGCCGGTGGGAGCCAGCCTCTCCCACTGTCCTGCCCCTGGCCAGTGCCCTTTGACCTTCCATGCCTTCCTCTGTGTGCGTGTGCCCCGGCATAAACGCACAGAAATCTCTGTGCCAGTTCCTGGAACGCTGGCATCTGGCAGGAAAGGATTATGAGGTGCAGAGATTGGCCTAAATGGTCAGGAGCTTAACAAGGATGCCGGGAAGTCAGGCTGAGCGTCACGTGAGTGGTGAATTGGCCCAGCCCGCCTAGGCTCCAGGAAGAATTCAGGTGTGCAGGAGGGCAGCTCACTCTCATTGGAAGCATCGGACCAGGAGGGCAAAGACCTCGGCACTGATAAGGCTTGCAGGGCTGTCCCCGCAGGGAGTGTCAGCTGAGAGATCGAGAGATCACGGATCTCTTTCCTGCTCACCACCGTCAGCGGCATCTCGCGCAGTCTCGTCGCCTCCCTGTGTGGTGGCCCCTAAGACTCTCCAGCTCTGAAACTCTAGGCCTTTGGATGGGGCAATGCATACAAATGCTGTAAACCATTGCACGTTGGTAATGCGCTATCGTGTTAATGCTATCTCTGGCAATAAAGATTTCTAGAGGAAGTGGACTGTGAACTTGGCCTTGAAGCAAGAGCACAGTTTAGATTGATGGCTAGGGTACAATGGGCATGACAGGCAAGCTGAAAAAAAAAAGAGAGAGAGAGAGAGAGAGAAAGGAGCAGAGAACCAGCAGAGGCTATGATTAGGGGCCAGGCCAATAGATTATGGGAAACTCAGCTTTATCCATGGCATCCTCCCAAGTTGGGCTCAGGCAGGAGGCTCACCTCTTGCAACACCTTGGAGCCTGAGCCACGGCCACGTTTCCCAGTGGCTGTGGCCTGCCACCAACCCTGTGAGCATAGCAGCTTGTTCTTACCAGGAAGAGGGCTGGAAAGCAGGCCAAGGGCCAGCAGCAACCTCCTTCCCAAGGGGAGAAGGAAAGGAGATTGTGCCATTTTGGTGGACTCCTGGAGTTTCTTTCCCCGGGCATTGGGAGCCCCTTCCCCAAGTGGGGAGCAGGCCAGGGCGTGCAGATGAGACTACTTTATGGGAGTCAGTTTGGAAGATCTTGGCGCACAGCCCCCCAAACTTTCCCCAGGCCCCGCTGGCATGGAGGAAGTCACAGACTGTGTAGCTGACGTGGCGCTGGAAGCTGTCTCTGGCGTAGGATGCAGTCACATTTAATTATCACCCAGACACTCCCCCAAACGGCTCCTGGAAGCGTCAGCTATTATTCCGGTTGCTTCTAAAATAAAGTCTTGTGATTATTTGTGCGCGTGCGTGTCCCACAAGGGTGCCTGTCTTGTTCCTGTGGAGTCGGTTTATCCAAAGAAAATTACAGAGCTCAACAGGAAAGGAAAACCCTTCTCCCTGAGAATGAGTGGGGACTGTGTCTGGCTGAGTCGGGTGCATTTTCGGGCAGTCACCACCTTGCTGTCGGTGTCGTCCCTGGGGAGGAGATGACACTGATGCCATTCTTCCTGAGATTTCCTTTTTTAAAGAATCATCTTAAGGTTCCTTTTTAACATTCTATTTTGATCAGCATATAACAATTGCACATATTTAGGGGATACAGCGTGATATCTGAAAATATATATACAGCATGTACAAATCGAACCATAGTAATTAGCATCTCTTTCCTCATCATTTTCTGGCATTTGGAATCTTCAAGCTCCTCTCTTTAGCTCTTCATGAAGCATGAGACAGTCTCCCGGGAGCTCCAGTCATCCCACTGCCATGGAGCACTAGAACTCACTCCTTCTAGCTCAGTGTTTTAGTACCTCTGGTCCACCTCCCTCCATCTCCCCCACCCTTCCCAACCCCAATAGTCACTATTCGGCTTTCAGATCACTTTATTTTTAACTTCCACGTATGAGACGGGGCATATGGTATTTGTCTTCCTGTGCCTGACTTATTTCATTTAACTCAACGTTCACCAGTTCATGCACTTAACACAACAGCCAGCAAGGTGACAGTGTTCCATCCTTTTTTGTGGCTGGATAATATCTCATTGTGTACACATTTTTCTTATCTGCTTGTCAAGCAATGGACTCCTAGGTTAATCCCTTATCTTGGCTCTTTTTTTTTAAAAGATTATTTATTTATTTGAAAGTCAGAGTTATACACAGAGAGAAGGAGAGGCAAAGAGAAAGAGAGAGGTCTTCCATTCGCTGGTTCACTCCCCAGATGGCCGCAATGGCTGGAGCTGCGCCGATCCGAAGCCAGGAGCCAGGAGCTTCTTCTGGGTCTCCCACGCAGGTACAGGGGCCCAAGGACTTGGAACATCTTCCACTGCTTTCCCAGGCCATAGCAGAGAGCTGGATCAGAAGTGGATCAGCTGGGTCTCAAACTGGTGCCTATATGGGATGCTGGCACTGCAGGCGGCAACTCTACCTGCTACACCACAGTGCTGGCCCCTATCTTGGCTCTTATGAATAGTACTTCAGAATACACGTCTCCCAGGATTTCCTCATTCTCTTGGTCACCAGCCTCCTATGGTTCTGGGACACACACAGGTCCCACCAGCTGGGGAGGAGAAAGGCAGGACCTAACCAGACCCGTTCCCTTTAAGCCACTTCTCTCTGACACCAGCCTACAGTTGAGGAGAGGCAGCCCTGAGTGTCAGGTGGTGACAGAGTAGAACCAGCACCTGAGAGTGACAGCCTACAGGAGTGTCCATCCAGGGCGTCTAGGTTCTACTGCACCAGGATGCAAGTGACTGTAGAGAAAGGCTCCTGCGGTTATCACAACAGACACGGGCAGACTGCAGACACCAGCACCAAGACCTTCCCAAGAGTATGTTTGAAAAACACTTTCCAGGGCCAGCATGCGGTACAGTGGGTTAAGCTGCCACCTGTGACACCCATAACCCACGCGAGTGCTGGTTAGAATCCTAGCGGTACCATTCCAGTCCAGCCCCCTGCTAATGTGCCTGGGGAGGCAGCAGAAGATGGTTCAAGGCCAGCGCCGCGGCTCAATAGGCTAATCTTCCGCCTTGCGGCCCCCGCACACTGGGTTCTAGTCCCGATCGGGGCACCGATCCTGTCCCGGTTGCCCCTCTTCCAGGCCAGCTCTCTGCTGTGGCCAGGGAGTGCAGTGGAGGATGGCCCAAGTGCTTGGGCCCTGCACCCCATGGGAGACCAGGAGAAGCACCTGGCTCCTGCCATCGGATCAGCACGGTGCGCCGGCCGCAGCGCGCCTACCGCGGCGGCCATTGGAGGGTGAACCAACGGCAAAGGAAGACCTTTCTCTCTATCTCTCTCTCTCACTGTCCACTCTGCCTGTCAAAAAAATATATATAAAAAAAAGAAGATGGTTCAAGTGCTTAGGCCACTGCCACCCATGTGGGACACCTGGATGGAGTTCCAGGCTCCTGGCTTCTCGCTGGCCTAGTCCAGGCCACTGAGGCCATTTTGGGGAGTGAACCAGCAGATGGAAGATCTCTCTCTCTTCCTCTCTCTCTCTCTCTCTCTCTCTCTGTCTCCCATCTCTGTCACTTTACATTTCAAATAAATAAATGCATCTTTTTTTTTTAAAAGAAAGAACACTTTCCATGATGTCATTCTCATTTAAATCCATAGTGTAGAAGCACAATGGACATAGTGGAAGCTAAGAACATAAGACTGTGAAGAAAAAGAATTCAGCGTTAGCAACACTACTGCCTATCAAAACAACAACCGCAACTTGGGGCTGAGCAAGAAAGGCAAAAGGTTGAACCTATGTCCTCTAAGATCAACCAGAGAAAGGACAATGGTGTGGCTGCACTTCCTGTTAGGGAAGTGTAGAGCTTGCTAGCATTTATTTTGTGATTCGGGGAACTTCAGAGAAGCCCATGGGTGTGGAGTGTTTCCTAAGTTCCCCATACAAGGAAAAGCCCCTTGAGGACACCTGTCCTCTATCCCTTTCTGGGGACCCTCAGCCAGGGCCAGAGCGAGTGACCCACTGCCACCCCGAGGTCAAGGTCCCTCCCACAAGCCCTGTCTCCGCCTCCCCTTTGGCGATGCTTTGCAGCACGCTACAATGCTCTGCCATCGCCAGGTCTCCGGTGAGCACGCCTGCCTGGGGAGAGAAAGGATGAGACCGGCAGCAGTGCCAACGCACTGGGCAAGGCGGTTTGTCAGAGCGATCGGGCTTGGAGCAAGGGGAAGATGAAGCCGCCCTGGGGCTGCCGGTCGGGAACGGGCAGCTGCTGCGAAGGGCAGCCAGCAGCACCAGCGTGTGGTACCCAGGACCCTGGTGGAGGTTGAGACAAGGTGCTGCTGATGAGGAAGGGGAGAATGTGTGGAAACAGACTTGTCTGCCCTACAATTCAGCCACGAGGCAGCCCTGCGTTTAACCGTCCTGGGAACGGAGCCGCCAGCAAACCAGGCAAGGGCTGTCTATTAATGCTGGGGGCGGCGGGACCTTGCCCTGCAGCCACCTAGCCTCTCAGGTGCAAAGCGTGTCAGGCATGGGTGGGAGCTGCAGTCCGGGCAGCTGGGAGCCCGGCCTTCCTGACCCGAGGGGAGGATGGGCCATTTGGAGCACATCAATGACCCCTGAAAATGCACAGGGCTCTGGAGTTTCTACCTTTCAGGACCTGCTTGCACCTCAGTGAACCTTTTGGTGTTTAGAATCCTACCATTTAAAAAAAAGTCCTTATTTAATGTTTTTTTGAAAGGGGGAAGAGAAGAAAGCATCTGTCCAGCTCTTGTGTTGCAACTCAAACGGCCACAATGGCCGGAGCTGCACCGATCTGAAGCCAGGAGCCAGGAGCCTCCTCCAGGTCTCCCACACAGGTGCAGGGGCCCTTCCTGCTTTTCCAGGCTTGATCCCAAGATCATTTCCTTTTTAATTTTTTTAAATTTTTAAATTTATTAATTTTTAAAGATTTATTTATTTATTTGAAAGACAGAGTTACAGAGAGAGAGGAGAGGCAGAGAGAGAGAGAGAGAGAGAGATAGAGAGAGAGAGGTCTTCCATCCGATGGTTCACTCTCCAATTGGCCGCAACGGCCGGAGCTGCGCCAATCCAAAACCAGGAGCCAGGAGCTTCTTCCGGGTCTCCTGCGTGGGTGCAGGGGCCCAAGGACTTGGGCCATCTTCTACTGCTTTCCCAGGCCATAGCAGAGAGCTGGATCGGAAGAGGAGCAGCCGGGACTAGAACCGGCACCCATATGAGATGCCGGTGCTTCAGGCCAGGGCGTTAACCCACTGCACCACAGCGCCAGCCCCCCAAGATCGTTTCCAAATCACGACAGGAACGGTTTCTGAATGTGCTTCCTTTACCACGTTGTCCCTTCGATTCAGAGCACCCGAAGTCTATGGGACCACTTCTGACACCTCTTCCTTAACAACACGCAATTTACATAATCTTTGCAAGTCTCCTAATCAGTCCGATGAAATCTAAAAACCAGGTCTCTACTAAGCCATACTCGGGGAAAGACTCAGCTGCCCTCTCTCGTGAGCAGAAAGGAAGGAAGAAAACAAAAACAAAGCGGGGTTCATACATCTCTCCGGATGGTTGCTTGCAAAAGGGAACCTAGACACAAGAGAATGTTCCTGTGGCTTGCCTCAGAAACAGACTTGCACAAATGGCTGCTTCCTCCATGGGGGCAGGGGTGTAAAAAGCTGTTAACTCTTTATTGTGCAATCACGTGAATCGGGGTGTGATCATAGCTAGCAGACAGAATATTAAGGAGGATGCTTCGTGTGTTTACTCCTCTTGTCTGATCATGCTTCTATAGTGTGCTTTAGGCCACACAGCTCTTAGCAATTGTGACCCCATCACATGCATTCACCACATGTCAGTCATATATGGATGGATCATATATAAGATGCTGGGTCCATAAGGTTACAGTAGTGGGACTGGCGCTGTGCCATAGCAGGTAAGGCTGCCACCTGCATTGCCAGCATCCCATATGGGTGCCAGTTCAAGTCCTGGCTGCTCCACTTTTTTTTTTTTTTTTTTTTGACAGGCAGAGTGGACAGTGAGAGAGACAGAGAGAAAGGTCTTCCTTTTGCCGTTGGTTCACCCTCCAATGGCCGCAGCGGTAGGCGCGCTGCGTCCAGCGCACCGCGTTGATCCGATGGCAGGAGCCAGGTACTTCTCCTGGTCTCCCATGGGGTGCAGGGCCCAAGCACTTGGGCCATCCTCCACTGCACTCCCTGGCCACAGCAGAGAGCTGGCCTGGAAGAGGGGCAACCGGGACAGGATCGGTGCCCCAACCGGGACTAGAACCCTGTGTGCCGGTGCCGCAAGGCGGAGGATTAGCCTAGTGAGCCGCGGCGCCGGCCCTGGCTGCTCCACTTCTGATCCAACTCTCTGCTATGGGCTGGGAAAGCAGTAGAAGATGGACCAAGTCCTTAGGCTCCTGCACCCGTGAGGGAAGACCTGGAGGAAGCTCCTGGCTCCTGGCTTTGGATCAGCACAGCTCCGGCTGCTGCAGTCAATTAGGGAGTGAAGAGTGGATGGAAGACCTCTGTCTCTCTGCCTCTCCTTCTCTCTCTATGTAACTCCGATTTCAAATAAATAAATAAATATTTTTTTAAAAAGATTGCAACAGAACTGAACAATTCTTTCACCTTGCATTTTTACTGTACCTTTTCTATTTTTAAACAAGTGTTAACCAATGTGCTACAGTTGCCTGTGGTATTCTGTATGGTCACATGCTGTGTAGGTCTGTGGCCTGCTGTTCACACAATGACAAAAATCTCCTAACAATGCATTTCTCATAACATATCCCCATCATTGAGCGATACAGGGGTGTATATAAAATGTAAATATAGACCATATGGAATTAACGTGAACACTCCTGAATATAAGTGTAAAAATTCTGAGGTTGGCACTGTGGTGTAACAGGGTAAACCACCACGTGCAATGCCTGCATCCCATATGGGCACCAGTTCCCAACTGCTCCACTTCTGATCCGGCTCCCTGCTGATGTGCCTGGGCAAGCAACAGAGGATGGCCCAAGTATTTGGGCCCCTGTGTCCACATGGGAGACCCAGAAGAGGCTCCTGGTTCCTGGCTTCAGTCTGGCCCAGTTCCAGCTGTCACGGTCACTTGGGGGATGAACCAGCAGATGGAAGATTTCTCTCTCTCTCTCTCTCTCAGTCTGCCTTTTAAATAAATCTTTAAAAGAAAATTTCCTGTGTCAAATAACATAAGTTGTAGAGAGTTTGGCTAATGGGATTGGCAAATCTTTTGGCCAAAGTGTCGATTGTATGAAGTCTTGATCTGAAAACCTATATTTTAATAGATCGTCTCCTCACCTCCACGCCCTGGGGAAGAAGTGATAGAGCAGAGGGAAATAAAACTTGACCACACTTTTTCTTTCCACAATTTTACAGCTCTAGGGAGAAATCGACAATTCCACAGAAGTGGACAGCTCCTCGGCCTACGAACAAATCGGTGCTGCATTTCTCAGTCTTTCTATGGAGATGGACATCACGGATACAGTACTGGAGGCATTTTCTCTTTAAACTCATTCCTGACCCTCAGAGCAGTTTTTGTAGGTAATTGGCAAACGCAGTGTGGTGGATCAGTTGGGAAGTGGTGGTGTAAGGAATAATCCCACTCTTTCACTACAGTTTAAGTTCCAAGGCCGTTTGAAAATGTGTGGAGTCAGGGGCTGGTGCTGTGGCGCAGTGGGTTAAAGCCCTGGCCTGAAGTGCCAGCATCCCATATAGGCGCCGGTTCTAGTCCCGGCTGCTCCTCTTCCGATCCAGCTCTCTGCTGTGGCCCGGGAAGACAGTGGAAGATGTCCCAAGTGCTTGGGCCCCTATGCCCATGTGGGAGACCCAGAAGAAGCTCCTGGCTCCTGGCTTCGGATCAGCACAGCTCCGGCCTTTGTGGCCATCTGGGGAGTAAACCAACAGATGGAAGACCTCTCTCTCTGTCTCTACCTCTCTCTGTAACTCTGCCTATCAAATAAGTAAAATAAATCTTTAAAAAAAAAAAAAAAGAAAATGTGTGGAACCAAAGACATTCTCTCCAAACAAAGCCAAATGCAGAAACCCAGTGTAGCAACAGAGAAGCGCAGAAGCTCTGACTGAAGGGACTGCTGGGAGAATGGCAAAGGGTGTGTGCACTGGAAATGGTTTCACTCCCCAGCTTCTGGGGAACCGCGTGGAAACCTCTGCTCAGGAGAGTTTACCGCATTCCACTATGATGCTTTGGGGGAGCAGGTAAGGCTGCAACTGGCCTCAGCTTACATTTGTTGGAAAGCTGAGAACTAACTAGTCTATTTAATTTAATAAACCAGCTAGACCATGAATAGTAAAGCAGCATTTTAAAACTGCATTACAGATGGCCTTCGTTCGGAGCCATGCAGAGACTCAAGTCTGATTTCCACGAAGCTGAATTTGGAGGAATGCATGGATGTGCTGAAGCTGCTTCCCGCCCGCTGATGAGAGCCGATCGTAACATTTTCTGGCATTTTCCAAGAGGATGGTTAAACACAGCTGTTATTAAAAATTAAAACAATGCATGCAGCGATTACACTCTAGGTCTCCTCCAAACGAGGTGAACACACACCTACCCAAAAAGTACTGCACAGGGATGAGTATAGCAGCTTGATTCATAATTGCCCAAGTTGGGAAGCAATGAAGAAGTCCTTTATTAGGCGAAGGGGTAAGTGATAAGCTGTGGCACATCTCCATAATGAAATATTCCTTGGGCCGGCGCTGCGGCTCTATAGGCTAATCCACCGCCTGTGGCGCCGGCACCCCGGATTCTAGTCCCGGTCGGGGCACTGGATTCTGTCCTGGTTGCCCCTCTTCCAGTCCAGCTCTCTGCTGTGGCCTGAGAGTGCAGTGGAGGATGGCCCAAGTGCTTGGGCCCTGCACCCGCATGGGAGACCAGGAGAAGCACCTGGCTCCTAGCTTCAGCTCAGCGAGGTGTGCTGGCCACAGCGCACCGGCCACTGGGGGGTTGAACCAACCGAAAAGGAAGACCTTTCTCTTTGTCTCTCTCACTGTCCACTCTGCCTCAACACGGAAGAAAAAAGAAATGGAGGAATCTCAAAGGCATATTGCTAAGTGGAAGAAGCCAATGAGAGGCTGTGTGACTATTTCATGACTTTCTGGGGAAAGCAAAATTACAGAAATCGTAAATGGTCAGTGGTTGGAAGGGGTTGGGGAGAGGAAGGGATAAACTGAGCGCAGAGGGTTTTTAGGGCAGTGAAAATACACTGTTTGATACTGTGGTCATTATACACATGTCCATAGGCGTAGAATGAGAGCCAAGAGCGAACCTAGCGTAGACCATGAACTTCAGGGGAATCATGATGAGTCAATGTGGGCAGGCTCATGTGCATGGTTTGACAATGTCCCCCAAGAAGGCACCAGTCGCTCTCATCACTGCTCCATGTGCAGTGTTGGGAGGTGGGACCTAGCGGCAGGTGTTTGGGCCGAGGGGCGGAGCCCTCAGCAGTGGATTAACTCCTTTCCCATGGAGACCCTGTTGCAGGACTTCAGCCCCTGCTCTCTCTCCTGCCAAGTGCCCTCCCCTCTCCTCAGCTTTTCCATCACGCCATGCAGCAGCATGAGGCTATCCCCAGAGGCTGAGAAGATTCTGGAACCAAGATCTTGACTTCCCAGCTTCCAGAATCATGAACCCAAAGAAGCTGCTTTTCTACGTAAACGACCCATTCGCACATGTGATATTACAGCCAAGATGATGGACCAAGGCACTCATCAACTGTAACCAGTGCACCGCACTGTGTGGGATGCTGAGAGGGGCAGCAAGAAGATGGCAGGGGGCATGTGGGAGCTGTCTGTACGTTCTGCTCATTTTTGCTGTGAACATAAAACTGTTCTCAAAAATGAAGCCCATTAAAAATTAAACCGTGGGGGCCGGCACCATGGCTCACTTGGTTAATCCTCCGCCTATGGTGCCAGCATCCCATATGGGCACCAGGTTCTAGTCCCGGTCAGGGTGCCGGATTCTGTCCCGGCTGCTCCTCTTCCAGGCCAGCTCTCTGCTGTGGCCCAGGAAGGCAGTGGAGGATGGCCCAAGTGCTTGGGCCCTGCACCTGCATGGGAGACCAGGAGAAGCACCTGGCTCCTGGCTTTGGATCGGTGCAGCGCCAGCCGTGGCAGCCGTTTTGGGGGGTGAACCAATGGAAGGAAGACCTTTCTCTCTGTCTCTCTCTCTCTCTCACTGTCTAACTCTGCCTGTCAAAAAAATTTTAATTTTCAATATTTTACTTGAAAGGCTGAGAGACAGAAAGAAAGAGACAGATAGAAGACAGACAGGATCCATCCACTGCTTCACTCTTCAAATGTCTACAGTGGCTGAATCTGGGAGCCAGGACCTCAATCCCAGTCTCCCATGTAACTGGCAAGGAGACAGCTACTTGAGCCCTCGCTGCTGCCTCTCTGGGTGTGTATTAACAGGAAACTGGATTCAGGAGCCAGGACCCAAAGCCAGGTACTACTACGTGGGATGCAACATCTTACTCACTAGGCCAAACATCCACACCTAAACTATAGAATTTTTAATTAACTACATTTTACTTAAAGAAGAAGAAATGAATTCTCAAAACTCATCTCCTCCTTGTCATTTTATTACATTTCACCATGATCTACACTCGAAGTGTACTTGTATCTATGGTATCTGTGTCATTTTATTACATTTCACCATGATCTACACTCTGAAGTGTATTTGTATCTATGGTATCTGTGTCATTTTATTACATTTCACCATGATGTACACTCTGAAGTGTATTTGTATCTATGGTATCTGTGTAGTAGACGTATTCTACGATGGTATTGCAACTCTTCCCAACTGTGGCTGGTGTGCAGCACTTTCTCCCCAGATGTCTACAGCACTCTACTAATAGCAGTTATTGGGCTACTAATAAGTAGTTATTTCTTTTTTTTTTCTTTTCATTTTATTTGAAAGGCTGAGAGAAACAGCAGTCAGAGAGAGCTCTTCCATTCCATCCACTGGTTCATCCCCAAATACCTGTAACAGCCAGGGCTGGGCCAGGCAAACGCCAGGAGCCTGGAACTCCACCAAGTTGTCCCCCACAAATGGCAGGGTCTCAAGGACTTGAGCTGTCATTCGCTGCTTGTAAGGGGGTGCATTATTAGGAGGTTGAATTGGAAATGGAGTTGCCAATGCTCAGTCAGACACCCTCTATGCGATTCGGGCACCCCGAGCGACTAATTAAGCCACTGAGCCAATGTCCACCTCTGGGTTCAGATTTCAGGGTCAGTAACACATATATTAGGGGTCTGCAAAAAGTTCACAGGAAGTGCATGTTATAAAAAACTATGCTTGGGGGCTGGCACTGTGACATACTGGGCTAAGCCTCCAATTGCAGCGTCAGCATCCGCATATGGGCGCCGATTCAAGTCCCGGCTGTTCCTCTTCTGATCCAGCTCTCTGCTATGGCCCGAGTGCTTGGGTCCCTGCAACGACATGGGAGACCTGGAAGAAGCTCCTGGCTCATGGCTTTGGATCTGCCCAGCTCCGGCCATTGTGGCCATCTGGGGAGTAAACCAGTGGATGAAAGATCTTTCTGTCTCTCCCTCTCTCTCTGTCTATAACTCTGCCTCTCAAGTAAATAAATAAAATCTTAAAAAAAATGCTACACTAACATTTCAAATTTTTGCATTCAAACTTTTCATTCAGTTTTCCACAAACTTCTTGAAGTACCCTCATATATATCTGTGGATGTTGATCAAAGTGTGGATTTTGTGAAAAGCTTATGGAGGCATAGATCTTCATGTGTGATTAAACTAAGTCGTTTACTCTGGAGTCATCCAACAACCTCTTTAGAACGGTTCCAAGAATTCCTCCTTCTGGAAGCCAGGAACTCCAACAGATCGAAAGAATTAAATCGCTCAGATTTGAAGAAGAAAAATATGCCTCAGGAGTAGTTCTATTGCTATCAGCATTCCTCAGCACTTGAGCTGAGTGATAGATCCTAACTACCAAACTACTCACTGTAATTAAGCCTATCAGCATGATTTGCTGCCGATGAAAATAAAATTTGGTATATTACATCTTTTGCAAAAGGAATCTCTTATCTCCCTTCAATCGTAAATCCTTGAGCCAATAAATGCACTCTACAAAATGTGATGTTTTTCCCCTCCTGGATAGGAAAGATTTTGACTTTTCTTTTTTAGGAAACTAATGTTGTCCATGAGAGAGAAGCTTGTTGCGGGTATCATTATTTCATTCAAATGTTATTTTACTCCAGATACATCTCATTAGGAATGTATAAGTGTCTCCAAAGAATGTGACCATCTTTCATCAGTTTTTGCTTCCATCGATAAACTATGCAATTTGGGGGATAGGCATTTAGCCTTCTGGCTAAGTTGCTACCTGAGATGCCTACAACCCACAGTGAAATGCCTGGGTTTGATGTCCACCTCCTGCTCCTGGCTCCGGCTTCCTGCTAACACCTACCCTGGGAGGCAGTGATGGCTCAAGTTGTTGGAGCTCTGCTACCAAAATGGGAGATTCAGACTGTGTTCCTGGCTCCTAGTTTTGCCCTGGCCCAACCCTGGACAGTGTGGGCATTTGGCGAGTGAACCAATGGATGGACGCTCTCCCCTTTCCTTTCTTTTCCTCTCAAATTAAAATAGATAAACAAATAACGCACATGGGAAATAGATTCCCATCTGTCAATGCTTCTTTAGACTCAGCGTGTGGACACTGCTGTGCAATCCAAGATAGGAGGACAGTTTTGCTGTGGAGACAATCTCGTTCTAACTGGTGTAGAACAGCTGTTTCCCTGTAACCCAGCCACGCCTGCTGTTAGCATCAGTGGATCAGGGAAGGACAAATATTTAAAAATGCTGAAGCTGCCAGGTTCTAGTCCCGGTTGGAGCGCCGGATTCTGTCCCGGTTGCCCCTC
Organism: Lepus europaeus; assembly: GCF_033115175.1. Classification (NCBI taxonomy): domain Eukaryota; kingdom Metazoa; phylum Chordata; class Mammalia; order Lagomorpha; family Leporidae; genus Lepus; species Lepus europaeus. The sequence goes on from NC_084839.1 coordinate 94,413,507, forward strand.
TTCCAGGCCAGCTCTCTGCTGTGGCCTGGGAGTGCAGTGGAGGATGGCCCAAGTCCTTGGGCCCTGCACCCACATGGGAGACCAGGAGAAGCACCTGGCTCCTGGCTTCGGATCAGCATCGTGCGCCGGCCGCAGTGCTCCGGCCTCAGCGGCCATTGAGGGGTAAACCAACAGAAAAGGAAGACCTTTCTCTGTCTCTCTCACTGTCCACTCTGTCTGTCAAAAAAAAAAAAAAATGCTGAAGCTGGGACCCCGTCCCAAGATTCTGATTTAATTGGTCATAAAAGGATGGAGGGAATCACTATGGTTTGAAAGCTTCCCAGGTGTTTCCAGTATACAGCCAGCCGACAGAACACTATGCGAATGCATATGAAAATCATTAGATGCAGTTAACGTGAATTTGCTATTTGTCCACTTGCGAAGAAAGGGGCCAAGTCAAATCAAATAGGTCTGTCCTTGACAATGAGAGGATGCAGCGTCTTTTGGTTTCTTAATGAATACTAGAGTGGCAGCATCGAACCACTGTGTTGGGCGAGCTGTGGTGTTAATAAGGAAGTCCTCCGGCGCCGCGGCTCACTAGGCTAATCCTCCGCCTTGCGGCGCCGGCACACCGGGTTCTAGTCCCGGTCGGGGCACCGATCCTGTCCCGGTTGCCCCTCTTCCAGGCCAGCTCTCTGCTGTGGCCAGGGAGTGCAGTGGAGGATGGCCCAAGTGCTTGGGCCCTACACCCCATGGGAGACCAGGAGAAGCACCTGGCTCCTGCCATCGGATCAGCGCGGTGCTACCGCGGCGGCCATTGGAGGGTGAACCAACGGCAAAAGGAAGACCTTTCTCTCTGTCTCTCTCTCACTATCCACTCTGCCTGTCAAAAAAAAAAAAAAAAATAAGGAAGTCCTACAGAGTCCGTGTAGCTGTCCACTGAGGTCCATTCTGCAGCCAGGGAGCAAGCAAGGGAATAGAAGGCATCAACCTCGCCCCCTTCCGGCTACCCTGCGGCTGAGCCTCCTTCTGCGGTCTGCTGGCACGGCCTTGCTTCTGACCCATTTTCCAAGCCAGATCTCTCTGTCTCTGCCAATTCCTATATCCTTCAAAAAAAAAAAAAAAATTCCTTCCTGCTCCCTCCCCTCCTTCTTTGGCTGAAAATAGTCAGCAGTACTTTCTATTCCTTGCAGGAAAAATATTCCTTACTGATACTCTTTGTAACAGAAAACAGTGACCAACTTTCACAACCATTTCTCCACTTGAGGACAAAAAAGTTTCAAGGAGAAATGTGATGGGAGATTTGTCCTTCAGAAACTGAATATTACAAAGTATATATACAGGCCAGCGCCGTGGCTCAACAGGCTAATCCTCCGCCTTGCGGCGCCGGCACACTGGGTTCTAGTCCCGGTCGGGGCACAGATCCTGTCCCGGTTGCCCCTCTTCCAGGCCAGCTCTCTGCTGTGGCCAGGGAGTGCAGTGGAGGATGGCCCAAGTGCTTGGGCCCTGCACCCCATGGGAGACCAGGAGAAGCACCTGGCTCCTGCCATCGGAACAGCGCGGTGCGCCGGCCACAGCGCGCTACCGCGGCGGCCATTGGAGGGTGAACCAACGGCAAAAGGAAGACCTTTCTCTCTGTCTCTCTCTCACTGTCCACTCTGCCTGTCAAAAATAAAAAAAAATAAAATAAAAAAATAAAAAATAAAAAAATAAAAAAAACAAAGTATATATACAATTATCAATGGGACAAAACAGAGAATCTTAAAGATGACCCAAACATGTGGAATCTTGGGATAGAACTGAGATGGCACCACATATAGAATAAAGAAAGTCTAGGGGCCGGCGCTGTGGCAAAGTAGGTTAACGCCCTGGCCTGAAGCACCTGCATCCCATATGGGCTCCTGTTTGAGACCCGGCTGCTCCACTTCCGATCCAGCTCTCTGCTGATGGCCTGGGAAAGCAGTAGAAGATGGACCAAGTCCTTGGGCCCCTGCATCCACGTGGGAGACCTGGAAGAAGCACCTGGCTGCTGGCTTCGGATCAGCTCAGCTCCAGCCATTGCAGCCATTTGGGGAGTGAACCAATGGATGGAAGACTCTCTCTCTCTCTCTCTCTCTCTCTCTCTCTCTCTCTCTCTGCCTCTGCTTCTCTGTAACTCTGCCTTTCAAATAAATAAATAAACCTTAAAAAAAAGGACAGTCTACTGAAGAAACAGAACTCACAGAAATTAGCTTTCAGTGCAGGGAGTATAGATTATTTTCTGCTGTATTAAAAACAAAAATGCAAAAAGAACCTTTAAAATATTTGAGGAAAATATCTCTTTGCCATTAGGAAAGGAAGACAGATTTTCAAATGAGACATGAAGTCACTCAGTAATGAAAGGGGAATTTTCCTGCTTGCTAAGTTAGGAACGTTTCTCTGCCCATTTGTTTGAGGCCCCTCTGTTTTAGGTTGGGGCCAGTATAGGCTATGTGTAAACTCATAGAATTCTACAGTTGCCACCGCCTCTCCCATTGTAGCTACAGAGGCCTAAAAGGATAAGACAGTCTGTGAAACCCAGCTGCACTTTCTAAAATGCCACAAAGTGATGCATTGTTATTGTGACCATCTATTTTAAGTCTGTTGTCATTAAGTTGTGATTCTCCAAAAATAGTTGCAATGATGTTTATGGAGCTCTGTCTGAACAAAACATTGACGGTTCTATACTTAAATGCCTTGTCTTCTAGGTTTAAATGTTTGTGCTGAGATTTCTAGCATTTGTGACACTTTAATAAAGTACAGTCGAGTAAACAAAGATAAAATGTAACTATGGGTCATGTTCTCTTTTTGAAAGATGTTTTTCTCTTTAAAAAATGAAAGAGAAAGACTGATGTGCTTAACTACAATTCAGAGACATGTTTTGTATAAAGTGAGGGGGCAAGCCCCAAGTCAGGAAAAGATGCTTACTACTTAGATAACTAGTAGGGGATTAGAAACCTCATATATGGGGGCTGGTGCTGTGGCATAGCAGGGTAAAGCCCGGGCCTGCAGTGCTGGCATCCCATAAGGGCGCCGGTTCGAATCCCGGCTGCTCCACTTCCACTCCAGCACTCTGCTATGGCCTGGGAAAGCAGTAGAAGATGGCCCAAGTCCTTGGGTTCCTGCACCTGCATGGGAGACCTGGAAGACGCTCCTGGCTCCAGATCAGATCAGCTCAGCTCCAGCTGTTGCAGTCATCTAAGGAATGAACCAGCAGATGGAAGAGAAGATCTCTCTCTCACTCTCTCTCTCTTTCTCTGGCTCTACCTCTCTATGTAACTTTGTCTTTCAAATAAATAAAATAAAAAAATTTTTAAAAACCCTCATATATGTAAAAATTTCCTACAAATCAATAATCTGTAAATAGGCAAAGGATATAAATGAAAACAGGAAGGAAAAACTGGTAGCCAACGAATGTATGAAGTCGTGACGATTCACTCATAAAGAGGAAAAAGGAGTTTTTTGGTTTTTTTTGTTTTGTTTTGTTTTTTTTCTTACAGGCAGAGTTAGTGAGAGAGAGAGAGAAAGGTCTTCCTTCCGTTGGTTCACCCCACAAATGGCCTCCACGGCCGGCGTGCTGTGCTGATCCGAAGCCAGGAGCCAGGTGCTTCCTCCTGGTCTTCCATGCGGGTGCAGGGCCCAAGCACTTGGGCCGTCCTCCACTGCACTCCCGGGCCATAGCAGAGAGCTGGCCTGGAAGAGGGGCAACCGGGACAGAATCCGGTGCCCCGACTGGGACTAGAACCCAGTGTGTCGGCGCTGCAGGCGGAGGATTAGCCTAGTGAGCCACGACACCAGCCAGTTATTTTGTTTTATACTCAAAAGCAGTAATAAAGTTGTAGAGAAACAGGTGCTGTCAAACTGCAGGGCGAAAGTGTCAGTTGGCCTGGAAACTTCGGCATCTGGCCTGGTGATCTTTGGTCAAAGGGAAGACACACGTATATCCACCAACCCAGCGATGCTGCTGTTAGAGTTCTACACTAGAGAAACTCTCACTCGTCTTCCACCACAGGACATGCGTGAAGACGCTCATTATAATGCATCTCTCATGTCAGAGCCAAAAAAGGAAAAAAAAAATCAAAACGTCTATTGGTCTGTTCACAGCTAACAGATAAATTGCAGTATATGTGTGCAGTGGAATACTTTACTACACAGGAGGCAACATGTTTCATCATGATTAAATGTCAGAAATAGAGTGTAAAGTGGGCAAAAAGCAAGTTGCAAAGTACTGACAGAGAAATCAACCCATCTTTAAATTACCCCCAAACAACAGCATCTACAGGAGAAGTACAAGAACAGGATCTGAAAGCACGCACATTCAGTAACTCCTGCATAGCAGTTACCGCTGGGGAGGGAGGGAGGGCAGGGAGACGGGGGAGCCCAAGGCAATTTGATAACATCTGTAGTTTCCATTCCTTACAGAAAATCTGAATCCAATATAGTAACCCTGGCTGGTGGTATGGCACGACTCTATGATTTTGTGCATGAGTTTGTCATGTTTGAAATGCGCTTGTTAGGGGTCCAGTAAAGCCGCCGCCTGCGTGGAAGACCCAGAAGAAGCTCCTGGCTCCTGGCTTCAGATCAGCACAGATGCAGCCGTTGCGGCCAGTTGGAGAGTGAACCTGCAGATGAAAGACCTCTCTCTCTCTCTCTAACTCTGACCTTCAAATAAATACATAAATCTTAAAAAAGAAAAGAAAAGAAAAGCTATTGCTAATAAGAGGCCCAGCCTAGCTTGGTGTCCTTTCAACTCTCTTTGGAAGGCTTTTCCCCACGGATCACTTTCCTGCCATGCAGATGGTTCCTCTCAACATCATCCCTTGCTTCATCGATGGGGCCCCAGCCCACAGCACATGCTCAGCCCTGGCCAAGCTGGAGTGGGAGCAGAGGACGGTCGCACGAGGACCAGCCTTTTCTGTTTGTCTCATCCTAGCAGTCGGCAAGTAGGCAGCTGCTGTGGTCAACGGTCGCCCGTCGCTACCTCGTTTTCTACCTGTTTGCTCCCGCTCTCTTTTTCTGTCACAATCACCCACAGCTCGATGTGTGCTGGTTCACGCGGGGGCACTTTGTGGGCACACGCTTTTTATCTGTCCATCTGCCGTGGATCCTAGCCACCTCTGGATCCCATCTTTCCCAGCCGCCTTCTCGCCCAGCTCTCTATCTACCACCTTTATGGACACTCTCTATTTTGTTACTCAGGTTATTGATCAGACTGTCCATGTTAGGATAGAGGAGGGAAATCTATGTGACTTCTCCATCCCTAACCTGTCCTCCACAGCACAACAGTTACCTATTGAGAACATTCCCCTGCTATGTCCTGCCAGCCAACTCTGCACCTCTCACAGTTGTAACTTTTATACATACTATACATATACATAATTTATACAATTATACATATGCTGTATTTGGATCTTGACTGTCTGTATCTGTCTGTCTATTTATCATTTGTCTTGGTGTCCTACTACAATGACAATCAGAAAATAATTACTAGAGGGTGCAGATAGGTAAAATAAGTAACTTTTTATTTTAAGTGATCATTTTCATCTAGTTGAAAGGCAGAGTGATGGAGAGAGAAAGAGAAATGTGCTTCACGTGCTCGTTCATTGCCTTCAACAGCCCGGGCTGAGTCAGACCGAAGCCTGGGAACTGGAACTCCATCCATGTCTCCCATGCAGGTGGTAGAGGCCCAAGCAATTGAGCCATCACTCGCTGCCTCCCAGGATGCATTAGCAGGAAGCTGGATTGGAAGCAGAGGTGTTGGGACTTGGATCAGGCACTCTGATATGGGACAAGGGCATCCCAAGTAGTGGCTTAACCCACTGTGCCATAAAACCCACCACCTAAATAGCATTGTTAAAAGAAAAATAATTATCACAGATTCTGGTGTACATATTTCCAGATTTTTCACTACATATTTTTCCTAACAAAAGTGGAATTGTACTGCATATGGTATTTTGAAATCTGCCTTTTCCCTTAATAATCAATCCCAGGTTTGTCTTTTTCAGGTAAATGATTTTTTTAAAAAAATTTATTTATTTATTTATTTATTTGAAAGTCAGAGTTACACAGACAGAGGGAGAGACAGAGAGATATCCCACCCACTGGTTCACTCCCCAGGTGGCTGTAATAGCTAGGACTGAGCCAGGCCAAAGCCAGGAGCCAGGAGCTTCAGCTGGGTCTCCCACATGGGTTGCAGGTGCCCAAGCATTGGTCCATCTTCCACTGCTTTTCCCAGGCCATTAGCAGGGAATAGATTGGAAATGGAACATCCAGGACAGAAACCAGTGCCCAAATGGAATGCTGGCATCACAGGTGGTGGCTTTATCTGCTCCCTCAACACCAGCCCCAGGTCAATGATTTGAGCCACCATATTCCCTGTAGCACTTGCAAATCCAAGATGGCGCCCAGCACTCTTTACACACATGTGGCCTCCAACACACGGCCCCCATATTCCTGCCTGGTTTAGGGCAGTCTTCCCCAGGTGTGGTGGGAAGACACATTTGGGGAGCATGGTCAAGACCTCCACCTGTCCCTCTGTGGGCAGAATGTGACCGCAGTGTACACAGGCCCACCTGGGAGAGACTCACCCCAGGCCTCAGGTTCTCTCTCATTGTAATGCACCTGACATGATATTCACAGCTCCACTTCTTGGCCCTGAGCTCTGTTCCTTGGCCCACAAAGGTGCTTTTTGAAACACATCTGCCATCCCTGGAGAAGTCTCTAGAAGACAGTGTAGGAAGGAAGTGAGTGACTCCTTCAACGTGCTGCAGATCTTGTCCATAAAACATTCCAGCATGGTTGTCTCCTTATGGAAGCATTGCTAACTAATAATTTGATTTTGGGGCTGGTGTCATGGCGTAGTGGGCTAAGCTGCTGCCTGTGGTGCCGACATCCTATATGGGCACCAATTCAAGTCCCAACTACTCCTCTTCTGATCCAGCTCTCTGCTTTGACCTGGGAAAGCAGTGGAAGATAGCCCAAGTGCTTGGGCCCTTGCAACTGCTTGGGAAGCCCGGAAGAAGCTCCTGGCTCCTGGCTTCGGGTTGGCCCAGCTCCTGCTATTGCAGCCATCTGGGGAGTGAACCAGCAGATGAAGACCTTTCTCCCTGTTCGTAACTCTACCTCTTCTATATAAAAAATAAAATCTTTTAAAAAAGAATATTTTGGTTTCTTTAAATATTAATTGTGTAATAATATATATACTTGAGCATCCCTAATCTGAATATCCAAAACACTCCAAAAGCTGAAATTTTGTGAACGGAGACTTAAAGCTGCAAGTGGAAAATTCCATACCACGAAACTTTGTTCCATGCACGACACTGAAAATACTATACAACAATCCTCTCGGCCCACATGTATCAGGTGTATATGAAATGTAAATAGATGTCATGTTCAGACTTGGGTCTCATCCCCCAAAGTATCTCCTTATGAATATGCAAATTATTTTAAAATCTGAAAAGAATCCAAAATCCAAAAACACTTCTGATCCCAAAGATTCCAGATAAGGAAGACTCACTGTGCTAGTATATATATGGATCGCTTTAAATAAGCCCTGCTGTAACCAGTTCCCTAATGATGGTAATTTTGATATTTGGCTATAATTTAATGTTATCCTCAAGAACATCTCTGGGAGACTGCCCTTGGTCCCAGGCAGGATAACCTTGACCCTGACTGTGAGGACGAGGCAGTCCCCTTTCAACCCATCCTCTCATGACCATCCCCTGGGATGAGCAACAGTTTGCAAGTGGCATAGGAAAGGCCTGGACCCTTAGGCTGAGGCATCCATGCAAATGTGCTGCTGATCTTGGCCTTGCTGAGGCAGAGTTGGGGGTAGAAAGAGCAAAGCTGGTGAACTGGAGAATCGTCCTGCACCACCTGAATCCAACATGGAATGCTAAAGAATCTAAGCTGCTGCTTCTTCTTCTTTTTTTTTTTTTTTTTAAGATTTATTTATTTATTTGAAAGTCAAAACTACACAGGGAGAGAAGGAGAGGCAGAGAGAGAGAGAGAGAGAGAGAGAGAGAGGTCTTCCAACTGCTGGTTCACTCCTCAATTGGCCGCAACAGCTGGAGCTGGACCAATCTGAAGCCAGGAGCCAGGAGCTTCTTCCGGGTCTCCCACGCAGGTGCAGAGGCCCAAGGACTTAGGCCATCTTCTGCTGCTTTTCCAGGCCATAGCAGGGAGCTGGATTGGAAGTGGAGCAGCCAGGACTGGAACTGGTGATGATATGGGGTGCCGAAACTGAAGACGGTGGATTTACACACTATGCCACAGTGCCGTCCCTATGAATCTAAGCTTCTTACATTCACAGTTAGTTTCCCAGTGTGATATAAAGTTAGAGGGGTAGGGCCTATTTTATTTAATGATTTGTTAGCTTGATTTACCACTTAAATATTTAAACATGTGTGGGTTAACTTCTATTTGTGTTTTCCTGGGCTGGTAAATATTAGGGATATATCTGCATTCTTGCATGCATATATATTTTTTAGGTTCATGGATATGAGTACAACCCTGTTTTTTTTTAAGATTTTATTTATTTATTTTAAAGGTAGAGTTACACAGAGAGGGAGAGACAGAGAGAAAGGTCTTCCATTTGCTGGTTCATTGCCCAAATGGCCACAACAGGTGGAGCTGAGCTGATCTGAAGCCAAGAGCTTCTTTTAGGTCTCCCTTGCAGGTATAGTGACCCAAGGACTTGGGCCATCTTCTGTTGCTTTCCCAGGCCATAGCAGAGAGCTGCATTTGAAGCGGAACAGCTGGGACTTGAACCAGCAGAAGCCCCAAGTAGAGGCTTAGCCCACTACGCCACAGCACCAGCCCCTTATTTTTGTGTTTAATATTTATTTATTAAAAATTGTATTTGAGAGGCAGAGAGAGGCAACAGAGACAGAAAGAGAGTTCCCATCCGCAGACTCGTCTGGATGCCCACAGTGGCTGGGGCTGGGCCACGCAGAAGGCGGAAGCCAGGAACTCAAGCACATGAGTGGCAAGGATTCAACTACTTGAGCCATCACCTGCAGCCTCTCAGGGTTGCGCAGTAGCAGGAAGCTGGAATTGGGAGCAGAGTCCGAATGTCAGCTCAGGCTCTCCAGTAGGAGACGCAGGCAGCTTCACCAGCAGCTTCACCGACCGGTCAAACACCTTTCTTTTAAATACCTATGCTTGAGTCACACGTCAGTTACAGAGATTTCGAGTGATTTCATTGATCCCTACAAAAGTCTTCTGTGTTGAAGAGACAGCTGTGTTTTTTTTTTTTATTATTTGACAGGTAGAGTTATAGACAGAGAGAAAAGTCTTCTTTCTGTTGGTTCACCCCCCAAATGGCCACTATGGCCAGCGCTGCGCCGATCCGAAGCCAGGAGCCAGGTGCTTCCTCCTGGTCTCCCATGCGGGTGCAGGGGCCGAGCACTTGGGCCATCCTCCACTGCCTTCCCAGGCCACAGCAGAGAGCTGGACTGGAAGAGAAGCAACCGGGACTAGAACCTGGCGCCCATATGGGATGCCAGCACCACAGGCAGAGGATTAACCAAGTGAGCCACGGCGCCTGCCCCTGTGTTTCTTCTTTTGCAGGGGAAGAAATACACATCAGCCCACATCACACTCCCCCTTGCTAATTTTTGTGCCTTCTCTGCCTTAGCCTTCCTGGGGACTTTTAGGATTGGGAGCTTTTTTTAAAAAAGATTTATTTATTTATTTGAAAGACAGAGAGGGAGGCCTTCCATCTGCTGGTTCATTCCCCAGATGGCAGCAAGAGCCGGAGCTGGGCCAATCCGAAGCCAGGAGCCAGGAGCTTCTTCCAGGTCTCCCATGCAGGTGCAGGGGCCCAAGTCCTTGGGCCATCTTCCACTGCTTTCCTAGGCCCTAGCAGGGAGCTGGACTAGAAGAGGAGCAGCCGGGACTCGAATCGGTGCCTATATGGGATGCTGGTGCTGCAGGCAGATGCTTAACCTATAATGCCACAGTGCCAGCCCCAACTGGAAGCTTTTCCAAAAATATTTTCTAAAATGGCCCCAAATGGGAGTTAGTACATGCTGTTTATACTGCAATTGTCCCTTAGTGCCCACTGGGGACTTGTTCCAGCACCTGCTGTGGATATAAAAATCTGGGGATGCTCAAATCCCTCACATAAAACGGGGCAGTATTTACATGTAGCCTGTGAAACCCTCCATACACTTAACACACCTCTAGGTGACTTAGAAGACCTAGTACCATAACATTTCCTTACACACTGTTGTACCGTATTTTTTAGGGCATAACAGAAAGAAAAAAGTCTGCACATGTTCAGGACAGATGCAGCATTTTTTCTGAATTTTCATCTTTGGTGGGTGAATCCACAAATGGGGGGATGTGTGCATACACAGGACTGACTGGGCTGCCTGTGCTTTGCTTTGCTGTCTTCTCACAACTCATTTTGCCTCAGAACATGAATGTCTTCACAGCTAATCCACTGTCTTCCAGATCCAGTTTGAAGGGGTTGTGTCCTTCCCCAGCTGTGCCTCTTGGAGGCAGGTGGGCAGTAGATGAAGGGTTCTTCTTGAAATTGGAGAGATGATGGGAACATGAAGACACCATAAACTTCTCAGGTCCCTACAACAACGTTAAAATCCAAAGAAATAAATACTGCAACTTCTTTCGTCCCTTGGATGCTTTGCTTCATGCTAAATGATTGATCACAGTGTCCCAGAGAATCCTTTGCTCGTCCAGGCTGTGGGGGATTCTGGGTGTTTGCTCACTTCCTCTTCGAGCTCACCCCTTCTTCTGCAACCAAAGTTTCCTTGCCTTTCCAGTCCCCTCATTCCTATATTGCCCAAGATCGGAATTTCTCTCTTCTCGTCTCTATCAAATAAACCAGTCGGGTATCTGTTACAGGGCTTCCCAAAGTCATCGCAGTTAGGGTAGTGCCCATGGTCTCTGGCTCACATGAACTTTTTGTCTTCAAGTTCCTGAACCACCATAGCTGTTGTAGTGCCCAATAGAGCTGTCTTTCTGAGACGTTCTCTAGTTGGTTCCCTTTCTTCAAGGCACATCCGAACACCTGTGTAAAATTCTTCTATGCCTGAGAATAGATGGTTCTTGCAAAGGCCTGAAGCAGGCTGAGCACCCTCAACAACCCCCCACCTCCACTACCACAGCAATTTCTCCCTCCGTCTTCCTAGGAAGACACGCCACCTCTGCTCAAAATTCAGAGACCCAGTCAGCTACCACGCCACTCTCCTTACCCTAAATTGGTGTCTCTGGGCATGGACCCAGAAGTCTCAGAACTGCTCTCTGCTTTGGTCTTTGAACAAATCCCTTGATTGGGCTTTTAAAAAAAAAGATTTATTTATTTATTTGAAAGTCAGAGTTACACAGAGAGAGAGAGAGAGAGAGAGAGAGAGAGAGATGTCTTCCATCTGCTGGTTCACTCCCAAATTGGCCACAATGGCAGGAGCTGAGCTGATCTGAAGCCAGGAGCCAGGAGCTTCTTCCAGGTTTCCCACGCAGGTGCAGGGGCCCAAGGACTTGGGCCATCTTATTGCTTTCCCAGGCCACAGCAGAGAGCTGGATCAAAAGTGGAGCGGCTGGGACTTGAACAAGCACCCATGTGGGATGCCAGCACTGCAGGCAGTGGCTTTCCGGCTGTGCCACAACACCAGCCCCACCTTGATTGGGCTTTGTCCACCTGCTGCTCCACTTGAACAAAAGGTCCCTCAGATCGTGTCTGCCCCCACACACCATAGTCTTGGGCCATTCTCATGAATCTGCACCCAGCCCAGGCTCACAGATTCCCTCCCAAGTCACGGGTCCCCTGCTGTCTGTGCCCTGGAGACCACTTGCTCAGAAGGCAAGTGGTAGATGCTCAATGAATATAGACAGGCCAGCCAGCCACTCGGCCGCTCTAACTTGTCACTTATTTAGTGTTCTCCACATGTCAGATATGAGGTCAGGCCTGGGAATAAACAAGGGATATGCACTTCTCAACCTCAGGAAAATTCTAGCTAGAGGTGGAGTCTGAGGAACATCAAAAATCTCACAATTGGCGCTGGCGCCGTGGCTCACTTGGTTAATCCTCCGCACCGGCATCCCATATGGGCACCAGGTTCTAGTCCCAGTTGCTCCTCTTCCAGTCCAGCTCTCTGCTGTGGCCCAGGAAGGCAGTGGAGGATGGCCCAAGTGCTTGGGCCCCTGTACCCACATGGGAGACCAGGAAGAAGCACCTGGCTCCTGGCTTCGGATTGGCACAGCGTCTGCCGTAGCAGCCATTTTTGGAGTGAACCAATGGAAGGAAGACATTTCTCTCTGTCTCTCTCACTGTCTATAACTCTACCTGTCAAATAAAAAAAAAATCTCACAATCACCACAAGTTCATGCTGTCAGCACGGAAGGGGATGTCCTCCACTCCACTGAGAAGCCGTGGCAGGCCTCACCCATGCACGCTCCGGGGGTTAAGTGTGAGTCAGAATTGGGGGACGGGGAATCAGCTTCTAGGGCAGGCAGGTGGGCAGGAAGGCGGGCCTCGGCCCTGTGGAGTCCCTGGATTTCCCTGAGACACAAGAGCACCCGCTGTGTTGCAGAAGCCCCGCCTCAGGGCATGCTGGGATGCCTGGCCCCCAGGTGACGGAGTTCTCGCAGAGCTCTCACAGGTAAGGAATCTCTGGGTTGTTCTGGAACCATCAGGAATGGGGGTTTTGCTCCTGCCTGTGCACAGTCTCCCGAGGCCCTGGCTACCACAAGGCAGAGAGCACAGAACTCCTGCCTGCCCCACTCCCTCCTGCCTGTCCTCACAACCAGCTCTTATCATGCTACTGCTTCTCCAAGGGCATGCAGCTGGAAACCCAGACGCGCCTGCCAAGAGGATGTTGGAAACGTGCAGGGGTGACGCTGGGCGAGGCGAGGCCTGGGAAGCGTCCAGATCTCTATGTGAGTGGATGCTGCTGGCGGACTGGCCACTTGACCCGGGACCTTCACCCTGGGAAAGCGCAGCTTCCTCTCTTTCATTTTATTTTTGGCTCCACGCAGCCTTCCTCTTGATGTGGCCGTTCTGCTAGAGGAAGGCTTTCGTCTGGCCGGACACTGGCCCTGGAGGCGTCTTTCCCTCTGTGACCAGCTGCCTCTCCCACGGGCCTGACCCTCTGCCTGCAGCACTACTGGCTCGTCTTCCTCTCTGATCATCCTCACATTAGGTGGTCTGGAGTAGGTCCAACACCTTCTGTGATTCTGCAAACCTCATGCTGCCCGACACCCGTTTTCCCCACTGTATATGGGGAGCAGAGTACAACGCCCCCTCCATTCCCACGGGAATTGGTGCTAGGACCCCTACAGATACCAAAATCCATGGTGCCCAAATTTCTCTTATAAACTAGTGTAATAAATACCAGCATATGCCCTACATACTTCCTCCCATAGACTTTAACTCGTCTCTAATACAATGCAAATGCTACCACAATAGTCATTATTTTTAGGGAACAAGGACAAGGAAGTCTGTTCAGAACAGGTGCAATTTTTTCTGATCAGCGGCTGGTGACTCTTCAGGTGTGGAGAGCCCAGATACCTGGCGCTCGCTGTGTAGTGAATATTTACTTCTGCTTTCAGTATTGCACAGAATGAGGAAAGTAGCAAATACAGTGGGCTTTGTGCCACTCTGGAACACAGGGAATCCTGAACTTAGGTCAGAAGGAGGTATTGCACCGTCTTGCTTGCAGTCAGATTTCTGAAGGACCGCGGAAAGAGATGGGCAGGCTAAGGAGGACCTGGGCCAGCACACAAGGACAGCGTCCTCCACGGCGAGCAACGGCTCCGAGGAAGGAAACTCAGCAGGGAAGGCGAGGACGGGGCCTTGGTCTGCAACGCAGTGGACTCCACATGACCATGACGGCTGGGCTGCAGTCATGTGACCTGGAAGGAGCCGGCCCCCAGCTGCCTGGGGTCCTCCCGGATGCACGAGGGCTCCACGCGGTTTATGCTTCCAGCCCCGCGCAAGACCCGGCGAACCACAAGACACTGCTGATGTTCAATGGCTCAGAGCTCAAAGCAGAGGTTTCCACTTTTGGTGTGCAAGGGGGAACAACTAAGCTTTCACAAGCAAGAATGTGCTCCTGTAAATTGAGCCTTTGTGCAAAGGCTGATGTGTGCCCTGGAGACAGACAGCGCAGGAAATGCTCGAAGGGGTCAGTGGAGAGGCGGCTGTGCAGACAAAGCTGCGTTGCTTTCAGCTGCACCTGCTCCTCCCGGAGGGATGGCTTTTTTTATTATTTGCAGTCAGGATTTGGCTAGTTTTCTTTTCTTTGTTTTTCCTTACGCCCAAGAAGCCCTGTGCACAGTGTGCTGGCTAATCTCTAATTAGTCCTTTCTTTTTTCGTTACCTGCGAGATACTGGTTTCAGCAGAAGCCGGCCCCGGGGAAAAGAAGCAATCATCCCACGCACGAGTCACCTGGAATATTAATTAGATTGGAGACACAAGTGATCTGTGCAAGGTCAGCAAACTAAAGGATTTGCTGCCATTGGTGGCCTTCTGTGGCCATGTCTGGGCTTCCTGCTCCAGTCCCTCCCCAGCCCCCAAGGTCTGCTCCCTCCTCTGTGGCTGTGGGTGGCACCGTGGAAGTGTGTTGGACACAGGGATGCCCTCTGGCATCCAGGGTCAGGTCTACATCAACCTGGCTCAGCCTATCCCTTGTGTTTCCCAGGAAAAGGATCAGCGATCGAATGTAATGCGGAAATTTGAAGTAAAGGATGATGATAGGAAAAAAAAAAAAGTGCCATATGAGATGACAACAAAGGAATGCAATGAAATGTAGGACAATTTAGTTACAGAGTTGAAGGAAGCAGCTAAGAAATCTGCAGGAGATAACCTGTGAAGAAATTACCAAACGTCCTATTAATGTAGCCAAATGACTGACACATTAAAGATACAGTCACAGCTGCACAAGCTAAAACTCTGAATTATCAAGGAAGTAAAACATTTAACCTGTGTTTCAAAATAGTCTTTTGTAGCTTAAAAAATATTTTAGCTTTTAAAAATGTTTCCAAACTTTACCGATGAAGAACATGCCCACATTTCTAGCTCAGGTGACTTTTTTTTTGAAATGTAGAGTGTGCAAATCCTTTAATTAATTAGCTAATTAATTCATTAGACAGAGATCGCCTATCTACAGGTTCACTCCCCAAATGCACACAAGCGCCAGAACTGGGCCAGGCTAAAGCTGGGACCTGAGAGCTCAATATAGGTCTCTCAATATATGTGGCAGGAACCTGATTCCTTGAGCCATGCCCAGGGTGGAGGTAAAAGAAGGAAGTGGAGCCAGGTATTGAACTCCGGCACCTGGCTTTGGGACGCACGCATGGTAACCACTCGGCTAAGTGCCTGCCCCCCAAGCAATTGTGCTTAGAAAGGAAAATGATGCCTTTCATGTTTGACTTGTACAATTTCCATATGTTGTAGTAACAGCAAAACACTTGACGAATGCCAGCCTAAAGCCACCACCTGATCCTGAGTTTTAAGTGATTGCACGATGTTTTGGAAAATAGTAACTTTGTGGTAGAATTTCAAACTCTAGGCATACCGATCAGACAGACAGACAGGAGCTTCTGGTTCTCCGGGCGTGATGCCTTTGTGCCCTTGGGTGGGATGCCCACTCACTGACCCCAACTCTGGAGGAAGAGGCTCACGCAGCCTTCCCCAGTCACTTAAATGTGCAGTGGCATTCCTGGGTGGGCCATGAGCTAGTGCTTAAGCTGCTGCGAGCCATGCATCCCGCAGCATAGTACCTGGGTTCAAGTCCCAGCTCCACTCCTGATTCCAGTCTCCTGCTAAGGCAGACTCTGGGACGCACTGGTGATGGCTGAAGTCCTTGGACCCCTGCCACCCACATTGGACATTTAGATTGGCTCCCAGCTCCTGGCTTTGGCCTGGCGCAGCCCCAGCCAGTGTGGGCATCTGGAGAGTGAAATCAGTGGATGGGAATTCTCTGTGTCTCTCAAATTATAGACAGACGATAGATGATAGATGATAGATGATAGATGATAGATGATAGATGATACACAGATGATAGTGGCATCACACACATCATTTCAGATTTGTTTAAAAAAAGATTTGTGGCTGGCGCTGTGGCTCAATAGGCTAATCCTCCACCTGCGGTGCCAGCACACCGGATTCTAGTCCGGGTCGGGGTGCCAGTTCTGTCCCAGTTGCCCCACTTCCAGGCCAGCTCTCTGCTATGGCCCGGCAGTGCAGTGGAGGATGGCCCAAGTGCTTGGGCCCTGCACCCCATGGGAGACCTGGCTCCTGCCTTCGGATCAGCGTGGTGCGCCGGCCACAGCGGCCATTGGAGGGTGAACCAGCGGCAAAAGGAAGACCTTTCTCTCTGTCTCTCTCACTGTCCACTCTGCCTGTCAAAAAAAAAAAAAAAGATTTGTTTATTTGTATTTGAAAGGCAGAGTCAGAGAGAGTAGGGGAGACGGAGACAGAGCAATCTCCCATCCACTGATTCACTCTCCAAATGGCCACAATGGCCAGGGCTGGGCCAGGCTAAAGCCAGGAGTCAGGAGCTTCATCTGGATCTCCCACATGGGTACAGGGTCCCAGGTACTTGGGCCATCTTTCTCTGTTTTAAAAAGCTATTAGCAGGGAGCATCCAGGAATCAAACCAATGACCATATGGGATGCTAGCATCATAGGCAGGACTTTAACCCACTATGCCACAACGCCAGTCCTTCATTTCAGATTTTAAACCCAAGAGCTGGAATCCTGTAGGAGTACAACTTAGAATCAGACTCTTACTAGTTTCAGAATATAACTCAATGCTGCCTTCCATTTGTGGGTCTACTTATTATATTATATACCATATGTTTAAAAAATAAAATGATTGGATAAAAGGTTAATATTAAGCTAGCCAAACTCCCTTAATTCTAGAACATAGAGTAGGATGTTCTTGGGGGGAAACAAATGGAGGGGAAGTTTACAGGACAGGAGCATCCTATAAGATGCTTGCTCAGACTCCCTGCACGGCAGGCACCAGACACATGGGCGCACGGTGAAAACACTGGGCCTGGACCCCCAGGCTGCTGGAACTGGGCGCAGGTGGATAATGTAAAGGCTAGTGGAGTCTGCACCTGGGGACTTTGCGGACTGCTGAGACAGTGCTCTGTGGACTTCACCGAGGTGCCTTTCTGCTCATCCCCCACCCACCTTGCCAGGGTCCACGTGGCGCTCTGCCCCTCCCCCAACAAGCCCCGTAAGAAGGGACTCTGCCTGCTGCTCAGATGCACGGAAGTTTAGCTTTCAAACCCCCTGTGCTCTGTCCAGGCTGTCTGAACCCCTACTCTCTCTTTACCACCCCTCTCCCCTGCACAGTTCTCTCTCACCTAAAATAAAGCCTTCTCTAACTAGCCACCTCCCATCTTAAAACCTAACATAATGGTGCCGAAACCCAGGACGAAGGCAGGCGAGTAGTCCACACTGACTTCTCCCCTCTTCTGTCATTTCTGGCTGGCTGCCTCTCCTCTCGAACACTCTCATTGGACTGACTTGGGCTGGCTTGGGAGACGCCTCTCCAGAACTCCCCGGACAAGTTGAGAACTGCCTTGTCCTCTAACCCCCTCACTCCCCGCTTATTTTCTCTCTGCAAATTCACAGCCAGAAACTTTCTGTCAGATCTCCCCTCCATATGTGATATCCAACCTAATTTTCAGCCCATCGGATCAGTAAGAGGACGGCCCTTGTCTCCCCAAAGCACCCTGGGGCAGATGGGCCACTGTCCCCTGACTCCAGGAAGTCAGGGGGAGAGTTTGGACCCATTCTCCGTTCCCTTTTGTTCTGGGAACAAGAGGAGACATCTAGGAGGTCTAACATGGGGGGACCTTGCCCCACTTTTAGGCAGGGATGCCTGTCTTGAAAAGTCGGGTCCACCCTTACCCTTGCTCTTCTCCAGGAAAGAGCCTGGCTGCCTGTGGCGCCTTACGGGAGTGCTCTCAATGGAGGGACCCTACAACCTCCAGCCTCATTCTGCTTGATTCATGGGCTCCAGCTACCCCTTAAAGGAAGCCTCATCTTCTGCCCCAGATTGCTCAGCTTCTGCCTTTGAAATGATGGGACACTAGGGCTGTGACTGTGGCATAACAGGTTAAGCTGCCACCTGCAGTACCGGCATCCCTCATGGGTGCTGGTTCAACTCCCGGCTGCTCCACTTCTGATCCAGCTCCCAGC
Source organism: Lepus europaeus (assembly GCF_033115175.1). Taxonomy (NCBI): domain Eukaryota; kingdom Metazoa; phylum Chordata; class Mammalia; order Lagomorpha; family Leporidae; genus Lepus; species Lepus europaeus. Next base: position 94,431,686 of record NC_084839.1, read on the forward strand.
TAATACACACCTGGGAAAGCAGCAGAAGATGGCTCAAGTGCTTGTACCCCTGTATCCATGTGGGAGATCGGGGTAAAGGTCCTGGCTCTTGACTTCAGCCTGGCCCAGCCCTGGCCAGTACAGTCATTTGGGGAGTGAACCTGCAGATGGAAGATTTCTTTCTCTCTACCTCTGCCTCTCCTTCTCTGTAACTCCACCTTTCAAACAAGTAAACAAATATTAAAAAGAAAAATAGAAATGGGACATGACTTGGAACCCTAGACCTTTAGTTATTAACCATGCTTTTAAGTACTAACTCCCAGGGATTCATGGTAGCCATTGGGAACAAAGTAGTTCAATTTTATCAAGTTAGATTTTCTTCTGGAAATCAAAGGTCTGCAACTAATGGTTTATGTTTTTCAATATTATTTGCAAAAAATATAAGATGAAAAAGTTGCTTGTCCTATTTTTATTATTATTATTTGAAACTCAGAGTTACAGAGCTGGAGAGAAGACACACACAGAGAGAGAAAGATTTTCCAATCTGGTTCACTCCCCAAGTGGTTGCAACAGCCAGGGCTAAGCCAAGCTGAAGCCAGGAGCTTCTTCTAGGTCTCCCATGTGGATGCAGTGGCCCAAGGACTTGGGCCATCCTCTGCTGCTTTCCCAGGCCATTAGCAGAGAGCTGGATTGGAAGTGGAATAGCTGGGGCTGGAAACAGCATCCATATGGGAGGCCGGCACTGCAGACTGTGGCTTTACCCACTATGCCACAGTGCCAGCCTCCACTTATGCTATTGAAGAGCAAGACTCTTAGAGCAGGCACACAAGATTTAGAAGTCAACCTTTTGTCCACAAGCAATCTTGTACTTAGACGTGGACAGGAAGCACAAAGTATGTTCTTAATTAACAGATTCCATGTCATCTTGTTCTTTTTTGTTTGTTTGTTTGTTTAATGTGTACAGTGACATACTTTCAGTTTATCTTATAATCACAAGATTAACTTTCCACTAAGTAAAGAATTCAATAAAAACTAAGAATAAAATTCGCTATTCCACAACAGTAGAGACAAAGGCTGTAAACAATAACCAATTCTCAAAATGTCAATTTTGCTAATAATGTACATCACATTTTTTGAAACTCTATTAGTTACCACAGATCAGGGAAAACATATGATATGTGTCTTTTGGGGACTGGCTTATTTCACTAAGTATGATGGTTTCTAGTTGCATCCATTTTGTTGCAAAAGACAGGATTTCATTCTTTTTTATGGCTGAGTACTACTCCATAGTGTATATGTAATACATTTTCTTTATCCAGTCATTGGTTGAAGGCATCTGAGTTAATTCCATATCTTAGCAATTGTTAATTGAGCTGCACTAAACATGGGGTACAGATAACTATTCCATGTGCTGATTTCATTTCATTTGGGTAAATTCCCAGCAGTGGGATGGCTGGGCCGTATAGTAGATCGCTTTTGGAGGACTCTCCATGCTGTCTTCCACAGTGGCTGTACTAGTTTGCATCCCCACCACCAGTGGATTAGGGAGCCTTTTTCTCACATCCTCACCAATATTTTTTGATTATTGATTTCCGTATGAGAGCCATTCTAACTGGGAGAAGGTGAAACCTTCATTGAAGTTCTCATTTGCATTTACCTGATGGCAAGTGATCCTAAGAGATGTCATCTTTTAATTTATTCTGGAGTCTGGCCCAATATCTTGCCCAAAACTACTGTTCAGCAATTGTTTGTACAACTCAGTTGGGGTACTTCCTAGCGGGTTAGATTTGCTCACTGTTCATTCCATACATAATCACCTTGAAAACTGCAGATGAGAAAAGGGCCCTTAAATTTGGGCTTAAAAGTTCCTGTTAAGGACTTGGAATGACCATTCTTTTTTGTATATCCTTTCATTAATAATTAAGTCTTTTCAGAGACTCTTCTACAGACTTAAAGTAACACCTATTGCATAAGAAATACTGTGCCTGCCTATGGTACAGAGGAAGCTACCATAGATTGTTACAGTGAGAATTGGAGTAGAGTATGGTGCAGACATGCAGGAGGTGAAGAAAGGATAAAGAGTGTGGATGGAGGCCAGCGCTGTGGCATAGTGGGTTAACGCCCTGGCTTGAAGTGCCAGCATCCCATATGAGCACCGGTTTGAGTCCCGGCTGCCCCACTTCCGATCCAGCTCTCTGCTGTGGCCTGGGAAAGTAGTAGAAGATGGCCCAAGTGCTTGGGCCCCTGCACCTGTGTGGGAGAACCAGAAGAAGCTCCTGGCTCCTGGCTTCAGATCAGCTCAGCTCCGGCCATTGTGGTCATTAGGGAGTGAACCATCGGATGGAAGACTTCTTTCTCTCTCTCTGCTTCTCCTCTGTAACTCTGACTTTCGAAAAAATAAATCTTAAAAAAAAAGAGTGTGGGTGGATGGTGCTCCATTTCCCTCAACTCCATTGTTCCCCTCGCCCATGGGCTACCCAGACTCTAGTCTCAACTCCTGACTTTGAAAAGTAAAGAAATGGCTGAGTGTGACCAACACAACACGAAATGGGCAGTTTCCTCCTGTCATTTGTGCAGCCTGTAGATGACCCTGGAGGACAGCTTGCTAAGCAAAGTAACCTGGGCACAGGAAAACAAACACTGCACGGCCTTATTCTATATGGAGTCTTCAGAAGGTCAAACTCACAGCACCAGAGACTGGAATGGTGCTTTCTGAAGGCTGGAGACAGGAGAAGGAACAGAGAAGGGGAGATGTTGGGCAAAGGATATAACCGGTCTGTTATATAGGAGGAATAAACTGAAGAGGTTCACAATATAGTGATTCTCCTTAATAATGATGTATTGTGTACTTGAAAATTGCTAAGATGATAGATTTTAAGTGCTAAAAAATGATCAGTGTGTGAAGTAATGCACATGTTAATTAGCTCAATTTAGCCATTCTACAACCTATACATATTTCAAAATGTCTTGCTCTACATTATAAATATATACATTTTTAATTTGCCAAGTTAAAAGCTTAATTAAAGAGAAAAAAATGAGGGAAGTGAGCAGAACCAAGGGATTCATCTTGTTTTAGAAGAGTAATGCAATGTGCAAGTTGAAGAATATGCAAAAACAGATTTAATTGGTGAGGCCATCCACATTTGAGTAACAGCAGACTTCATGAGTGAAACCTTACAGCCTGGGGGAGAATGGGATGAAGTATTTGAAGTTCTGAAAGGAAAAAAAAATCAGACAAGAATACTATTTAGCCAAGCTATCCTTAAAAAAAAAATGAAGGAGAATTAAAGACATTCTGTGATGAGCAAAACCTGGAGGAATCCATTATCACCAGACCTGCAAGCAATGGCTAAGGGAGTCCTAACATTAGGAGTGACATGATGAGAATCCCCAGAGAAAAACATATGAAAGTATGCACAAATCTCAACAGTGCAGCAAAGACACAGAAAGCAAGAAGAAAACAAAAACATAAGATTTGTATTGTAATTCACCTTTCGTGGATTTGATTTGTTATTTATTTAGGTAAGGATTTTTTTCATCTTGTATTAATTGGGATCATAGTTCTGTGATTTTTTTTTCCTTGAACTCACTATGTTTTGATGCCAGGGTTAAAAGAAGTCGGAAAGCATTTGATACCGCTGTTTTCTGAAAGACCTTATTGTGCTATCATTTCTTTTTAAATGTTTCGAGACCTCACCCGTGATTCTACTGGGCCCTTTGGTTATCTCTGGGAGTTTTTTTAAATGAATTTAACTCCTTAAAAATCGATGAGTCTTTTCAAAATTTTTGTCTTTCTGAGTCAGTTTTCTGAATTAGTGTTTTTGAAGAAATATATGTATTTTACATAAGTTGTCAAAATTGTTAGGATAAAACTTTAGCATTCTTGGGGCCAGTGCTGTGGCCTAGTAGGATAAGCCCTCACCTGCGGTGCCAGTGTCCCATATGGGTGCCAGTTCAAGTCCCAGCTGCTCCACTTCAGATCCAGCTCTCTGCTATAGCCTGGGAAAGCAATGGAAGATGGCCCAAGTCCTTGGGCCCCTGCACCCACGTGGGAGACCTGGAGGAAGCTCCTGGCTCCTGGTTTCAGATCAGTGCAGCTCCACTCGTTGTGGCCATCTGGGGAGTGAACCACCAGATGGAAGACCTCTCTCTCTGTCTCTCCCTCTCTCTGTCTGTAACTCTGCCTCTCATATAAATCTTTAAAAATTTAAAAAAAAAAGTGAAGCAGGGTATCACAGACTGTCTTATCCTTTTAGGCCTCCTACAATGGAAGATCTTTAAAAAAGATCCTTAAAAATCTGCCTTATTATTCTTTAAAAAAGGCAAAATAGAGATATCCTATGATGTGACAGTCCCACTACTAGCTATATAAAAATTATTAACTTTTGTACTCAAAAAAAAACATGAATAGAGCAAAAAAGTGACCCAAAATCCTGGAAGACATATTTACACATACACACATTTACATGGCTATGTACATATATGCTCACAATTATTAATGTACAAGGGGTCTTCATGGAAATGCATATAATGAAAAAGCCATGCACCAAAATAAAACTTATCTTTTAATTCCCTTTTCTTGTAACTTTCTAAAGTGCTGTCATGTGTGTGTGTCTGTGTATCTCAAAGCGATTGTATCCAGAATGTATAAAGCACTGCAAAACCCTCCCCCCAACAACATTCTTCTCACGTGTAAATGTACCTGTGACATTCACAGAAACAAATTAGATATGCCGAATGTTAAAATGGTCTCAGTTTTGGCTGGCGCCGCGGCTCACTAGGCTAATCCTCTGCCTGTGGCGCCGGCACACCGGGTTCTGGTCCCGGTTGGGGCACCGGATTCTGTCCCGGTTCCCCCTCTTCCAGGCCAGCTCTCTGCTGTGGCCCGGGAGTGCAGTGGAGGATGGCCCAAGAGCTTGGGCCCTGCACCCGCATGGGAGACCAGGGGAAGCACCTGGCTCCTGGCTTCGGATTGGCGCGGCACACCGGCCAGAGTGGCCATTTGCAGGGTGAACCAACGGAAAAGGAAGACCTTTCTCTCTGTCTCTCTTACTGTCCACTCTGCCTGTCAAAAAAAAATGAAAAAAAAATGGCCTCAGTTTCAAATAAAATAAAAATAAAGTGTACAGGAGGATTGCACAGTTATTACATGCAAACACCGTCCTTTTTATGTCAGGGGTTTGAGCACCTGCAGGGTTCCCTATCTGCAGGGCTCCTAGAATCAGTGATGGAGACTAAGGGACAACTGCATTTTTTCTTTTTCTTTTTCTTTTTCTTTTTCTTTTTCTTTTTTTTTTTTTTTTTTGCACTCACTGCTGTTTCCTTTTGTTGCTGAGAAGGTACTTGACCCTCCCACAGCCCAAGCTACCTCTATTGCTGGTGACTTACATTTTTCTGCTTATGCTGTGTCTACCAGGAACTTAACAAATATACTCTCTTTTTAAAAAAAAATTATTTACTTTATTTGAAAGTCAGAGTTACAGAGAGAGAGACAGAGAGATATTCTGTCTGCTGGTTCACTCTCCAAATGGCCCTAAAGGCTGGGCCTGGGCTTGGCTGGAGCCAGGAGTCAGGAGCTTCATTCATGTCTCCTTCAGGGTGACAGAGACCCAAGCACTTGGGCCATCATCCACTGCTTGCCCAGGCCATTAGCAGGAAGCTGGATCACAAGTGGAGCAGCTTTACCCCCTATGCCACGATGCCGGCGCCTTTACAAAACAGTCTTACCCAATGACAAGGAACAACAGCTCACGTGTCTCCACTCTCCCTGAACCTTGTCTAGAAAGACTGCTGCAGGGCCCAGCCCTGGGTTTCTTAAATGGACCATGCTCTTCAGCAGTTTGTAGCCCCAAAAGTGCACCAGACACCCCAGAATGCCGATGTCTGAGTCAAGGTTCCCACTCAGCACCTTCCTCCTGTGCAGGCAGAAATCCTTGTGTCTTGCTTTTGTTTGCATTTGGTGGAGAGGTGGGTGACTAATCTGTACCCAGAAGGCAGTCTTCTCTTTTTCTGATTACTATCCACACGACTTTCATCTCTATACCTTTCCTGAGGTGCAACTGAACTCCTGTGTAGCATTGCCGCAGGTCAGAGCCAAATGTCCTACAGGGAAACTTAGCCCTGGCTGCTCCAGCCCCAGCCCCCTCTTGTCATTTCTATTTCAGCACCATCGCAGCCTGGTACCCTCAGGAGCCAGTCTACAGCCGTGATCAACGTTTTGCCTCTTGTTTCGTGTTTTCCCGCCAACCTGTTATTAACAGCCCCAAGCTGATCAGAAACCAAGACCCCCTGGTAGTAGAATTGGTAGTCCTCTGCCCCTGTAGATATTCTCACGGCTTTGCTGTTTCTCTTTTCTTGGTGCTCAGTTTCGCCTCTTTGCTGTGATGGTTCTTTGCTTGGAAAAGCTCGTGCCATCTTGGAGCTGCACTAGGTCAGCTTGCAAAGCCCCACTTCTAAATACAGCCGCTCACAGCATTGGCATTGAGATGGCTTCTACAAAGAGGGAGCCCGGCTTTTCCTTGTCTGGCTCTGTGGTGCAAGGGGATGCTTGGTACCTGCCACCCAGGTCAGCACGTCCAGTCCCAGAGTTAATTCCTGCCTTTCTTCCTGCTCTCTGATAACCTCTGCCACATGCCAGGCATGCCAGGCCAGTGATTTTCCAAAATCACTTTAGCTGTGGAGACTTCAGCTCAAGTGAAATATATTAAATAGGAACTAGGTTAACTGCAAACACAGTTTGTACAGTTGACCATATCTTTCAGAACCACCGGGGAGACCACCCATGATCATGGACCTGGCAAATGCTGGCCCCAGCACTGCTGTTGCAGCCAGTTTTTTAAGGGCACAGGGATGCTTATCCCCTGCTGCCAGAAGCCTTCCTAGGGCTGAAGATGTTCATTGACCAACCAGGATTTGGAGTCAGGAGGAGTCCCCTTGGCTAAGGATGCCCCTCCACTGCGCTCCTGCTCCCGGTGTGCAACTCAGTTCCCAAGCACAGCTGGCCCTGCACCTTACACCTACACCCCTGTGCTTGACCCTGGGATACCTGCAGGACCTCCCAACTGCCATCCTTCCCTGCTGTGTGCCTGGGAAAGCAGTGGGAGATGGCCCAAGTGCTTGGGCCCCTATACCCATGTAGGAGACCAGAGAAAGCTCTTGGCTTCTGGCTTTGGCTCGGCCAGTTCTAGCTATTTGGGGAGTGAAGCAGTAGATTTAAATTTTCTCTCTCTCTCTCTCTCTCTCTCTCTCTCTCTCTCTCTCTCTCTAACTCCGCCTTTTAAATAAATAAATAGATCTTTAAGAAAGAAAAAAAAAGGAAGACCACTCCCAGCCCCCAGCCCCCAGCTCCCAGCCCCCAGCTCCCAGCTCCTTGGGGTTGCTCTGCAATGGAGACATCCCGTCAGAGGCCTCCTCTGCATTCAAATGTCCCGGCTGGGCTCTCTCCTTCTGTCATCAGAATGAGCCCCTGGCACAGACTTCCTGCAGCTCCAGTAATCAGGCCCTTTGTGCCCTTGCTTGCTCCCCGTTCTTCCATTCTGCCATATGTCCACAGTACAGATGCTCCTCCCTGGGGCTGCTCCCCATAAATCCGTCATCCGTTGGCAATATTGCACATCTTGAGAGCACCTTGAACACACCTGACCTTCCAAACGTCCTAGCTCAGCAGCAGAACCCACCGCAGAGCATGGGTGGTTTCCCTTGGACTGTTGGGTTGACCAGAAGCTGCTGCTGCCTCCTCCCAGCACCACCAGAGGAGAGCAGACCACACAGCACTAGTTTCTACAGACCCCCATTCAAGGCTCCAAATATGGTTTTACTGAATTGCGTTGTTTTTGCAGCATCATGAAGTATGCAATTCAGTGTCAGGGCCAGCATTGCAGCACAGAGTGTTAAGCCGCATCCAATATGGGCACCAGTTCAAGTCCCAGCTGCTCCACTTCTAACCAGCTCCCTACCAATGTACCTGAGAAAACAGCAGAGCAGCAGATGAGCCCAGGTGCTTGGGATCCTGCACCCATGTGAGAGACCCGGAAGCCCCTGGCTCCTGGCTTTGGAGTGGCCCAGCTTGGTCATTGCTGCCATTTGGGAAGTGAATCAAGGGATGGAAGACCTCTCTCTCTCTCTCTCTCTCTCTCTCTCTCTCTCTCTCCCACTCTCCTTCTGTACTTCTGTCTTTCAAATAAATGAAATAAATATTTAAAAAATCATATCAACTATCAAAAGTTGGCGTCCATCTGCATCTATCTTGGGTCTGTCTCTACTCCAGGGCAGTAGACGTCTGTGATAGCTGCATTTCCTCACTCATTCATTCATTTGATAAACATTTGTCTCCTGGGGACCTTCTGCATGCCAGACACTCCCCTGGATCTCACTGTCTGACTCATCTTTGTCTACCTAAATCATTGCCCTCTGACACCTAAGCCCTCCCAAGAGCCCACACAGCATCTTCATTCTTTAAATAAGGGATTTTTTTTCTTTTTTTTTAAATTTTTGACAGGCAGAGTGGATAGTGAGAGAGAGAGAGACAGAGAGAAAGGTCTTCCTTTGCCATTGGTTCACCCTCCAATGGCTGCCACGGCCGGTGTACTGCGGCCGGCGCACCGCGCTGTTCCGAAGGCAGGAGCCGGGTGCTTCTTCTGGTCTCCCATGGGGTGCAGGGCCCAAGCACTTGGGCCATCCTCCACTGCACTCCCTGGCCACAGCAGAGAGCTGGCCTGGAAGAGGGGCAACCGGGACAGAATCCAGAGCCCCGACCAGGACTAGAACCTGGTGTGCCGGCGCCGCTAGGCGGAGGATTAGCCTGTTGAGCCACAGTGCCGGCTTAAATAAGGGATATTTTATCAATACTCACTACATGAGAGACTTGGAAGGTCTGAGTGAATAGAATCCAACAATGAGAAGAGCACCTGTCTCGTTGCTGACACCTTGTGCAGTCAGCAGGTGCAGTGGATCTGGTGTGGATGGACGGGGATGGCCAGCACAGCTGTGCTGTGCTGTGGTGCTGTGCCCAGGCACACACATCTCCCCAGTGCCATTCACAGCTCCCTCCTGCTCCGGGAACCTTCCCTGCCCAAAGTCATGTCTCCTTCCTGGGGACAGTTCATAGGCTAAGGACAGTCAGTACAGGAGTACAAAGTTCCAGCTCTTTAACCAGGATTTCGGGTATCTTTGAAAGTGAGCCCAGCCTCAGAGCTCCCTGTGGGGTGAGCTGAGGCCCCTGCTGTAACACAGCCAATGTTTCTACAGAAAGTAGTCCCATCTTCATTCTTTTTTTTAAGACTTATTTTATTTATTTGAAAGTCAAAGTTACACAGAGAAGGAGAGGCAGAGAGAGAGAGGTCTTCCATCTGCTGGTTCACTCCCCAGTTGGCAGCAATGGCCGGAGCTGAGCTGATTCAAAGCTAGGAGCCAGGAGTTTCTTCCAGGTCTCCCATGCGGGTACAGGGGCCCAAGGACTTGGACCATCTTCTACTGCTTTCCCAGGCCATAGCAGAGAGCTGGATGGGAAGTGGAGCAGCCAGGACTTGAACTAGTGCCCATATGGTATGCTGGCACTGCAGGCGGCAGCTTTACCCGCTATGCCACAGTGCCGGTCCCCTATCTTCGTTCTTTCCCCCAGGCACTGTCCCCAAGTACTGCACCCTGAAATTTATTTAGGCAAATCTCAAAAGCCTTGAACCTATTCCCAGGGATTTTGACCTGTAACATACATCCTATACCCAAGCCCATAAGGATTGCACATGTTTTCTACCACCAAAGAACCTCAACAAATGAAATGAGATTTCTCTCTAGTCAATAAGGTCATGATAAAAGAAGAGACCTAGGGGCCGGCGCTGTGGCGTATGGGTAAAGCCACTGCCTGCAGTGCCAGCATCCCATATGGGCACCGGTTCTAGTCCTGGCTGCTCCTTTTCCGATCTAGCTCTCTGCTATGGCCTGGGAAAGCAGTGGAAGATGGCCCAAGTCCTTGGGCCCCTGCACCCACATGGGAGACCTGGAAGAAGCTCCTGGCTCCTGGCTTGGGATCGGCTCAACTCCAGCTGTTGCAGCCATCTGGGGAGAGAACCAGTGAATGGAAGACCTCTGTCTCTCTCTGTAACTCTGCCTTTCACATAGATAAATCAGTCTTCCCCTTTGCATGAAACAAGGTCTCAAACAAAAGCCACATAAAGGCATTGCACTGACACAGTTGCAGCTGGGTGAGAAGGAGGCAGAATTCTCTCCCCTGCTGGCCTTTCTCTCTCACCCACCCAGTGAGGACATCAAGACAGCTCTGGGGGCACCTCAGGGCTCCCGAGACAACAGCTTGAAAACTGTGATGTAAAGTAAAGGACTAGAGGGGCAGGCACTTGGCCTAGAGGTAGAGAGGCCTCTGGCCCACATCAGAACGCCTGGGTCCCATACCTGGCCCCAGCCCCTGACTCCAGCTTCTTTCCAATACAGAGCCTGGGAGGCAACAGTGATGGCCCAGTAGTGTCCCTGCCACCCACCTGAGGACCTGGATTGAGTTAGCAGCTCCCAGCTTTGGCCCAGCCCAAGCCCACACATTGCAGCCATTTAAGGAAGGAATCCATGATAGATAGAGACTGCTCTCTCTCTCTCTCTCTCTCTCTCTCTCTCACTCTCTCTCTCTCTCTATCTCTCTCTCTGTCTCTCCTTCTCCCACTCTATCAAATCAAAGACATAAAGGACTAGAGACTTTATCAGCTCTTATGCAGTTGTGTTTCCTTAGAAGGGGGAGTGTGAGTTATCATCTTATCACTCAACTGGGTGTTGTATGTTGAGTGAGTTGTACTGTAATTTTGGTAGCATGCTAATCTCTTTCTTATCAGAAATGAAAGTCGGCAAGGACTCCAACCCAAGAGTAAAGTGATCCTGAAACAACGCACATAAGTGGAGAGCTCTGACATTCTTGTCGCGTTCATGAACATTCTCCCAACCCAAGGAAAGCCAGTCTCCTCGTGTCAGGTCGGAGCACTCAGGATGGCTTGGAAGGAGGTGTTGGCTGCATTTCCATCCTTAGCCTCCTGCCACTCAAGTGGGACAGTCACAAAGTAGGAGCTGCTGTCAGCCCAGTGCAGGGAGGAAGCTGTTACAGATAGGAGGCTTACGTGGCGAGAAGCACACATGAGTGACTTGGGGTTGTGCCAAGGTCTGATCTGCGAAGCATTCAGCCTGGGAAGTTGTGGGTGGGGCCCAGCACGTCTGCGTGTTTCATCCATTGACATGAGGCAAGAGGAGACCCCAGGCAATGATGGGGAGAGCAGACACACATGTGAATCTAGCCAAAAGGGGAGTCCAGTCCCTGGGAGTGGTTAATGGTGTTTCAGGTCAACACCAAACATGGCTTTCTTACAGCATCGTCCTAAAGAAACAATAAAGGTTTGGCAAAGCAAGCTAAAGATTGCCATTTTTTCCCCCAGAAACTTTATATTTAAGGAATACAAACTTCATGCATGTCTACTCTGGTTCCTGAAAGGTTAGGGATTCATGGAAACAAAGGCCAAGGTCAGTTCCCATTCTGAAAGCAGGGTCATTTTGGTTCATGCGCTCCTATGGACAGGGGAGGTAACATTTTTCTGAGCTTGGACAACTGAGCATCCTTCTTATTCATCCATGAGGGTAGAGAAAAGTCATCAAGAATGCACCTTGTTTAGTGGTCAATCTTCAGATACAATCTAAAAATCAACAAAGAGCATTGGAGCCCCAAACACATTGTAATCCTAAGCCTCTCTGCCTCATTTGGGAAAACAAGGTTGTGCGAGGAGACAGCCAATCCCCAGAGCTGGGAGTGGCTGCTTGGAGTGTGCTTGACTTGAAATGGCCAGCTCACCAGGGTTTAGGACTGGCGTTTGGGGGCTTTTGTGCCCTGACAGGTAGTGGCAACAGCTCCTCTAGTTGGAAGCATCTGGAAAGAGTGAGAAAAATGGAATCCCATTCCCAGGCCATTGGCTGTTTGTTCTGTCACACTGAGCTGTGGGTCCCAGGAAGGCGTCACCCATCTGATGTGCACCTGCTGTCCCCAGAGGGTGCTGGATGGAGCCAGCATAACCTCGCCCAGCCCCCTTGTGCTTGAAGGCCACTGCCTAACGGGCCCACACCATGGTTCTGCACGTTCTCCGTGTGGGGCTGAGCAGGCCACCAACAAAGGGGACAATGCTGTCCTTCCTCCAGGCCGGGCCCCTGCTCCACCATCCCAGCGTCCCCTGTGCCCCAAGGCTCCAATCCCCAGCTGCTGCTGTGCTGCGCACTTTCCTTTGGTTAAATGTTGCCTAATCCAGTCAGCTCGTTGAATGTCAAGTTCTCTTATTTGAGGCCACAGCCCTTCTGGAGAAGGAGGTGGACTGGGCATGGGGAAGAAACCCTGAAATTCGGACAGAGAGGGTCCAGGTAACTCATTTACTAAAGGTCATGTTTCTGCTGGGTGCTGAGCTTTGCATGCTTCATTGGTCTTCAACAGCCCAGGTATTGTGCACCCATTATATAGATGGGAAGACTGAAGCTCAGAAAGCCCCTACACTTGATTCCTGAGCAATGCAGAGAGTGAATATGAGATTCAGATCTTGTCAGAGAGCACCTGTAATCATGAGGCCATTCTATTTCTCCAATACATGGCTGAGCAGAGGTTAATAGACTCCTGGAGCTCACTAGAGCCTGCAGAACAGGGTGGCTTGCTTTTAAAACTAATTTTGTAAAAAATGCAAAATGCACCTGATTCACATACACACCTTGTGTGGTATAAGCCCCTTCTGCTCTTTGGCTGCTTTTCAAATAAAGGGTTATAAGCCTTCTCGGCAGCTCAGGTTACCACTTCCAAATGGGAAAGCAAAAAAAAAAAAAAAATCCAATGTTTAGAACAACGGCTTTTGTTATTCGACCATAAAAAAGAAAAGCATCTTTCTTTTTGAATTCAAAATAATAGAAAGTCAGGTATGGAAAACATTGAAGCCAACATTCTAGACTAATCCCTCCTCTTTGCTCCCCTCCCACTCACACAAAAGCATGAATCCCTTCCAAAATATCTCTGAGCTATGACCTTGAACTCCTGGAGCTTGACACCAGCTCCATTTGGTTTGACGGTGGGAAAAAAAAGTCTGTAGTTCATATTTTCACATTGTAGTAGGAAGCAAAGCTGGTGGGGGGGGGGGTTTGACCCCTTCACTCTTCTACTCTGGCCCTCCCCAGGAAATGAGACCTGTGTTCATTTCCTGTTGCTATTATCACAAATGGAATGGCTTGAAACAATAGGAATCTACTGTCTTACAGTTCTGGGAGCCAGAAATTTGAAATGGGTCTCACGGAGCTAAAATCAAGGTATTGACAGAGCTGTGTTCCCCATGGAGAGCGCTTCTCTAGGGGAGACTCTGCCTCCAATCTCTCTGAGACGCTCACTGCCCTGCATGTCTGGATCATATTTGAGGACATTTGTGAATCCCTCCATCCCAAAATCCTGACCCATATCTTTGTTGCCATAATAACAGCTTCCAAGGGTTGTGGCGGGGGCATCTTAGGGGGCTTTACTCAACCTACCATAGAAGCCTGACCTTGCTCTCAAAGGCAAGCTGAGGATTGCCAGGTGCACCATCCCTGGGTGAAGATGGGGAGGACAGGCTTGGAGGATGAAGCCACAGTGCAGTGCCCTGGGAAGAGGCTGGGGGTCAGGTTGGGTATGTTGGATGGTTCAAAGAACCCCAGGCTGGAGGCCCTCAGACATGCCACCAAAATCCTAATCTTGAACTTGGCAAGAAAGCAACACAGACTCCTTTCAATGGCTACCAGAATTTAGACAATGAAGTTACTGACAGGGGTCAAGGTGAGTTGGAGAACAGGGAGCTCCCCCGGGAGAGCCAGCGCTTTCAATGGCTCAGAATGAGGATAAGGGAGCCCAATGTATGGCTAGAATTGAGTTTCTCTCTACCCTGGAGAACGGGACTTGGACATGGTTTTCATGTGATTTAGAAAAATTGGTCATGTGACATTAACTCACCTGTGTGTAGAAATCCGTCACCCACAACTGTGGCTCATTAATGGTTCAATGCTATCCCAGTTGCCCCTTAATTGGCAATAGCATCAGCCTGAGTGTTTCCTTCTGTGAACAGGGGTGCATCGGCCATGCGAGACCCTCATCAAACCCACCTTCTCCAAAAACTCCTTCCCAACAACTCCAGCCGAAGGGCTTCCTCCTCCTGCCATGGCATTTACTGACTGCGGCTCTTGTTTGGTGTGTGGCATGCAAGCCCTTGTGTTATAATTATATTGGAGGTACAGGGCCAGCACTGTGGCTCAGTGGGTTAAAGCCCCAGCCTGAAGCACCGGCATCCCATATGGGCGCTGGTTCGAGTCCCAGCTACTCCACTTCCAATCCAGCTCTCTGCTATGGCCTGGAAAGCAGTAGAAGATGGCCCAAGTCCTTGGGCTCCTGCATCAGCATGGGAGACCTGGAAGAAGCTCCTGGCTCCTGGCTTCGGATCAGCTCAGCTCTGGCCATTGCAGTCATTTGGGGGAATGAACCAGCAGAATGGAAGACCTCTCTCTCTCCCTGGCTCTATCTCTCTCTTTAACTCTGTCTTTCCAACAAATAAAATAATTCTTTAAAAAAATAAATAATTATATCAGAAGTGCACACACTCCCCGGTCTGACTTCCTGACTGAATCATAGACATCTATCTGGAAGGGCAAATCTTTGGGCTGAGCTCCTTTCAAGGCCTGGTACCATAGCCAGCATGGTAGGCTCTGGGAAAAAATATGACAGCAATGATTCCAATGAAGCCCCACGGGGTGGCATCTGCAAAGCACAGGCCTATGCAATGGAAAGAAGAAAGTATCTGGTGAGATTTGGGATTAAGGGGTCTAATCCCAGGCTAATTTTGTGCAGGCTATAGTTCTGCTGTCACCCTATATCTCCCACTTTATTCTCAGTCTAACTCTCAGCATGCCTCACACAGTGTGACCTCTACTTCAGGCCTCCCCCCTTGTGTTCCCCCTCCTTCCCCTCACCCCAGTTTCACAGATTTCTCCCCTTCTCTGATATCCTTACTCAACCCCACTACCTTTGCACTGCCTCTCACAGCGAAGTCCTGACTTATCCTCAAGACCCTCCCCTGTTTGCAGCCCCTTCTGCAAGCAGACAGCAGTCCTGACTCAGCTAGGGGTCCTGGCCCAGCCCCCAAAAAGCTCTTGTCAAAATACAGCTTCTGATCCAGGAGGTTGGCATTCACCACGAGTCTACCTTGGTAGCAAACTCTCAGGCGACCACAGCCAGGATCTACAAAATAAACAAGAACGTAGTACATTCAACTATCAACTGTTTCTAGGAGAACCTCTCCTAGCAGAAGGAGAGATCCCAGAGAGCAGAAGCCTGAGTTCCTGAAGCTCTCAACTGAGATTTGTGAATGACACCAGGATCCCCTGGGCCCGAGACACAACTGGCACTCACTCCTTGTTTATCAAGTGGATGAATACATGCACTCTGTAGGATCTTCAGAACAGCTATTTTTAAATAGTTGGGTTAATTCCATTGGCACTTTGCAAATGAAAGGGCCTATAGTTCTCTTGTATATTATAATAGAAACCCAGCTTTCTATTTCAACAACAACTGTCAGGCCAATTATTTAAAGAAACTTGGGATCTGCTGAGTTTTGCCCTTCATTTGAGTGAGAAATTGTAATAGGAGCCTTGCCTTATCACAGACGTCAGATCATTAAGAAATAAGAGGACAGTGGTTCTTTTTTCTGGAACCTTCTATTCTTCACCAGGTGCTGCCTAATACTCTCAGACTACTGAGGTCTGGCTCTCTGTGGCCATTGAGGTTTGACTTTCGGCAAAGGAACTTGTAGATGGCCAGACTGATTTGCATATTTCTATATCCTTTTCCACTAATGAGTTTGTTATAATTAAAGACAACCAAATACCAAGCACACAGTCGAAAAATGTACAAACATTTCCTATAATTTCATTTGAAAGCCGCATTCTGAGGCCCTAAAACGTGTGGCTGCCATTGGCTCTACCCCAACTCAGAACAGAAAACAGCAGATTGAGAAGAGGAACCCAAATGAAAGACTAGCTGGGAACAGGTGCATGCGCCCATCCCCCACTGGATGTTGGACAATCAAGGTCCTTTGGTCAATATCAGTAGCACCTGACTCTGGCTCACTGAGGTGGAAAAGGAATTAAATGGAATGATGGGGAGTAGCTGACAGTCAAGGAAGAAGCTGAAAGGACGTGACCCAAAGCAGATGCGGAGATCAAAGGCCATCTCCTCTAGATACCACTGTCTGGATGACTCAGCTTCAATCACTGCCAATCCTGGCGACATTCAACTCATAACACTCCCAGGGCCAGTGTTGTGGCACACAGGTTAGGCTACCGCCTGCAATGCCAGCGTTCCATAGGGGAGCAGCTGGGTTCGAGAAGCAGCTTCTCTGTCTACAACTGAGCTCCCTGCTAATGCACTTGGAAAAGCAGCAGAAGGTGGCCCAAGTGCTTGGGCTCCTACCCTCCATGGGGGAGACCTAGATGGAGTTCCTGGCTCCTGGCTTGGGTGTGGCCTAGGTCTGGCTGTTTTGGCCATTTGGGAAGTGAACCAGTGGATGGAAGATTCTCTCTCTCTCTTTCTCTCTCTCTCTCTCTCTTTCTGTCCCTCTGCCTTTTAAATTTTAAATACTATAATATCTCCACCTGTGGCACTGACACCCTGAGTTCTAGTCCCAGTTGGGGCGCCAGATTCTGTCCCGGTTGCTCCTCTTCCACTCCAGCTCTCTGCTGTGGCCCGGGAAGGCAGTGGAGGATGGCCCAAGTGCTTGGGCCCTGCACCCGCATGGAAGAACAGGAGGAAGCGCCTGGCTCCTGCCTTTGGATTGGCGCAGCGCACTGGCTGTAGCAGCCATTTAAGGGGTGAACCAACGGAAGGAAGACCTTTCTCTCTGTCTCTCTCTCACACTATCTAACTCTGCCTCTCAAAAAAAAAATACTATAATATCTTATTTTAAAAGGAGGTATTTGGGCTGCGACAACTAAGGTCTCCCACCTTGGGCAAAGCTTGCATTCTTCCTAAAAGCAGTCAATGCTGACTTGGGCATTCAAATACCCACAAACCTCGCTATTTGTGGATTCTATATTTATAAATTTGCCTGCTCCCTAAAGTTTATTTGCCACCCCCAAATCAATACTCTCTTGTCATCAAAAGCAACACGCCCTCAAGGTTGAAGTCAGGTGCAGGGGGTGAAGAACGTGAGTCACTTGATGTGCCCGGTCCCAGCTGAGAAGGAAGAAGGCGATGCACTGCCTTTGTGTGCCAGCTGTCATGTATACTGGAATTGCCGTCACAATCTACCTAATTCCACCACATTTGTCACATTTCTGCACAACTGGCTTTCTGGTAGTGACTAGAAGTCCCCCAATTTTTTGGCAGAAGTACCATTCAGGGTCTCCCAGTGCCAGAAACAAGGCTGGGATCTGTCTTGTGGAGAAAATAGCTTAGAGAAGCTTCCTGCAGGCATGGATGGTGATGCTGCTGGCTGTGGGTTCAATATCAGTGCATCAACGCCACGTATGGGATGAGGCATCTTTCAACAGAAACATTCATGAACCAAGGTTAGGTACTGATCATCACGGAGAGCGAGACTGGAGACCTGCAGGAACCTCCCCGCCCCCCACCCACCCCATACTCCTCGCAGGAGTGATGGTTCAGCCTTCACTAACTCAGCACTCAGGAAGGTAAGTTCTGCAAATCACGAACATCTACTGTACACAGGTGGTGTTTTGGTCTCTGAATTTTTATGCTGCCTTGTCCCAGGTCTGTGGTGATGATGTTCCACTTTGAACCAGCTATTTCTCCCAAGTTTTATAGCTTATACAGATTGATTGCCATTTAATTACAGGCTGCGCTAACATCTTCAGCCTTCTCACCCCAGAGTGGCGAGGGAAGAACTGAGTGGGGGAGACAGGCGTGGTCTTCTCCAAGGAGAGGAGCCTCCCAATGAGGACCGAGAGTCGGCAATCTTTTTCCCATGTAAGGCAAGCAGTCGGCTCAGCTCACACAGACTGCATTTCCTTTGCAAATGAGCCTCATCACCAGCTCGTGTGATCCATCGCTGGGAGTGAGAGCGAGCTTCTTCCGTGGCTCTGTGTCCTGGGAGAACAGTGCCGCGTCCCTGAATTACGCTCTCGTCTATAACCACATTTAATTACGAATGTTACTGCTCTGTGAATGCTCCTGCGTGTGAACACTTTGCAAGGAATGCCCTGGCCCGGAGATTTTCCCTCAACTCACCACTTACCCTGGATTTATAGAAAATATTCCTCTTATGTGTCTTAGGTATTTTAATATGAAGCCTCTTAATATTAGACTGAACGATTGTTAAGAAACATTATCGAGTGACTTGGCTTTGAACTAAAATCAAAACCAGGGAGAGTCTAAAAGTTCAAGTTCATGTAATTGCTGCCTGAAGCTCGCATGGAGCTTGATTTTTCATACTGCACTCCGGGGGCTGACACTGGGTGTGGTGGATTAGGCTGCTGCTTGCATTTGAGTCCTGGCTGTTCCATTTCCGATCCATCTCTGTTAATGTCCCTAGGACGGCAGTGGAAGATGGCCCAAGTGTTTGAACTCCTGCCATTCACACAAAGGAGATCAGGATGGCAGTTCAGGCTCCTGACTTCAGCCTGAACCATCCCAAACCATTGCTGACATTTGGGGAGGAAATCAGTGGATGGAAGACCTCTGTCTGTCTCTCTCTCTCTCTCTCTCTCTCTCTCTCTCTGTCATGTGTCTCTTTCCTATTTTCTGTCATTCTGCCTTTCAAGTAAGTAAATACCTTTAAAAAATACTGCACCATGCAAACACATCTTACAAAACGACCTCTGCCTCCGTGTCCTGAGTCCAGAACTGTGCACAGGGCTACCTCTCACCAGGATAACCAGAGGTGCAAGTCCTGGATAAACCCAACGCAGTACAGCTCAGATGGCCGAACAGGTGTCCGCATCCCACTCGGGCTCTTTTAAAGAGCAGTACTGGCTGGAGAAAGCAGTGGGAGCACAGCTTGGTTGAGGTCACCTAGACAAGCCGTAGTGCTAGCTGACAGGAATCCCAAATCACTCTTCCCTGGTGTGAGGACGGCCAGTCTGGAGACGCCGACTGTCTGTAATTCTGCCTGTTGCTTATAGTCAAATAAAAATAAAAACTTTAAACAATCTGAAAAAGGAAACCTACAACGACAGCATTTGACACCTATTAGACTGGTGAACACTTCAAAGCTGGCAACCTTGTGTATTAATAAGGACTTGAAGCATTGTGAATGCTGTCAGTGCTTGTGGGACCGAAATTGCTACAGACATGTGGAGATCGGCTTAGCGCTACCCAGGGAGATGGAAGAGGCACGTGGCCCACAATTCCACTTCAGGTGAATTCCTGGGGAAACTCCCTTGCTTTGTAGAAAAATCAGACACGTTCAAAGGCATTCAGGGCAATGGTGTTTGTAACAGAAAAAGCACAGCCAGCAATGAGCCTGCCCATTTGCCGGGTGATGGAGACATTGCAATGCATTCGTGCAGGGGAAGCCAGCCCACGTACCAGTGGGAAGAATACCAGGATTGACGCAGTCCATGTGGCTCAGTCTCCCAAACAAAACTAATAGGGGGACAAGAAGCAAACCAAGGACAATTATGCAGCATCATCTGTTTAAGTTGCAAAGCAAATGCGGTGTCTTGCTGACAAATACAAGCACGTGAAGGAAGGCGTAGAGAAATGTACAGGAAAATAACCCAGCTCTGAAAGGGCTTGAGAACCCAGGGGGTGCACGGGGGGTTCAACTGTATCAGGACACGGTATTTTATTCATTGAGGGACAGCAACAGGAGCTCTTCCTATCTTTTTGTCAGTATCTAACAATGCATAAAAGAATATGTGATTACATGAGAAGATACAAAGCCATATCAGCTGGAAAAGGCAAGATACGAAAGTGCATTCAATAGAATTTCATCATGTGTATATATAAAATATTAATCTATGCACAATACTAAAATGCACATGGCTATTATCTACACATCGAGATTACTAGTGTTCATTTCTTCTCACATTTCTGCATTTCTAAATTAAATATGCTATTTCTATTGCCAGAAAAAATAATTGTATTGAAAATGGTTTTTTAAATTTTTACTTGGGATGCAGAGACAAACAGAAAGGGGAGAAGGGGAGAGGGACAGAGAGAATAATAGCCATGGCTACCAACTCACCCCACAAATGTCCACAACAGGGCCAGGTTGAAGCCAGCAGCTGGAAAATCAGTGCAAGTCTCTCATATGGGTGGCAAGGCCCCAAGTATTTGAGCCATCACCATGACCCCCAAGAGTTGGCATTAAAAGGGAACTGGAATCAGAATCCCAGGCACCTTAGTGGCCCAGGCTATGGACATCCCAGCCAGTCACTCAACCGCTAGGCTAAACGCCTACCCCTACTGAAATGTTTACAATGCAAACCTTGCGTCCTATTGGGCCTTTAATAGGTGTGTGTTTGAATTGACTTGGGGTTAAACTGCAAGTTCTGCAGAGGCTCTCAGCAAATGTGTGTTAAAATAGAACCCTATTCCTGAAGAAGCAGCCATGGAAAAATCTTAATTAGCAAGGAGATATTCTGCTATGAGACCAAAATAAATATGGTGGCCAGAATGGGCAAAATACACCTATTAGTAGTTTTGCATCTTAGAAAAAGCCATTCACAAGGGCCGGTGCTGTGGCGTAGCAGGCTGGACCTCTGCCTGGGGTACCAGCATCCCATATGGACGCTGGTTCAAGTCCCAGCTGTTCCTCTTCTGATCCAGCTCTCTGCCTATGGCCTGAGAAGGCAGCAGAAAATGGCCCAAGTCCTTGGGCCACTGCACCCATGTGGGAGACCTGGAAGAAGCTCCTGGCTCCTGGCTTCAGATAGGTCCAGCTCCAGCTGCTGCAGCCATTTGGGTAGTAAACCAGCAGACGGAAGAACTTTCTCTCTCCCTCCCTCTCTCTGTAACTCCACCTCTCCAATAAATACATAACTCTTTCAAGAAAAGAAAAGGCAGTTCATTCAGAGAGGAAAGGGTGCTGATTTCAGGCCCGTTGAATCCCCGCACACTTCCACGGGAGCAGCTCGAGGTGTGGCCGGACAGTCTCAGAACTGAACTCAAGCAATCATCAGAACACTTCTGCACCCGGCCTCCAGCTCTCCGGCTTTCTCTAGCACCTCTCCTTCTAAAAGCTGTCACACACCACCAAGGGCTTTAGAACAGGAAGGAGTGACTGCAGGGTGCACAGGGATGGGAGCGAAAGGAAACTGAGCGCCCACTTCCTGACGCGGGACATGGGACATCCAGGGGGCTCGGGGAGGTCAGGTGATGCTGCTGCCTCCACTTTCAGCCCGGAGCCTCCCTTCCACGTTCTGGCTCAGAATATGTAGGTCACACAGACAAATAGACTCGCTGGGTTCCGTTAGCTGTGCTTATAAACTGCAAAGACTTTCCAGCGCTCTGAACATGTATCATGCATAATTAAAAGAGCTCTACCTCGTTTGCAAATCCACTCTGCTGATAGCAGTCTCAGAGCCTTGGGAAATGGCTCTTTTCCTTTCATTGGTCTGAAGACTTCCCTCAGCTGTCAGTTGGGTGTTTGAGCTGCTAGGAACTTGGCGATTGTCTCTCTGGTTCTAGCTTGTGCTATGGCCACAGAGGCAAGTCCAGGAGCTTGGGTCTGAACACCAAATATGGTGATGGCAGCCACCCTTCACTGTTTGGTAGACTGAAGAATTCCAGTTAGAGAACAATGCAGGGCGCCACCAGTTGTGGCACAGCAGGTTAAGCTGCTACCTTGGATACCATATCCTCTGTTGGAGCTCTGGTTCATGTCCCAGCTGCTCTGCTTCCAATCCAGCTCCAGGCCAATAAACCTGGCAAAGTAGTGGAGAATGTATCAAGTACTTTGGCCCCTGCCACCCAGGTGGGAGACCAGGATGGAGTTCCAGACTCCTGGACAAGCCATTGCAGCCATGTGGGGAAGTGAAACAGCAGATGGAAGGACTCTCTTTCCCTCTGTCACTCCCTCTCTCTCCACCAAATAAATAAATAAATCAAATTTAAAAAAAAATAACAAAGCAGAGAAACCAAGATTCCCATGAATACTGGCAGGGCTCTGATTGGGTGGATGTGATGCTAACTTTGTTTTATTGAAGTATGACCGACACAGACACTTGCCAACATCACTCACGAACGCTGCAATACACCTTCACCGCAGAGCAGGGTTGGCTTTTAAAGGAGAAGATACACAGGGAAGAGAGTAGCTAGCTTTCTTTTTGTCCTCAAGTGAAAACACGGAGCCAAGAACAAAGCAAAACCAAGGGCTGCATCTCCAGCCCAGGAGGCTCGGTGCAACCAGCAAAGGGAACAGCCTCTGCATAACTGCTCTTAG
Source organism: Lepus europaeus (assembly GCF_033115175.1). Taxonomy (NCBI): domain Eukaryota; kingdom Metazoa; phylum Chordata; class Mammalia; order Lagomorpha; family Leporidae; genus Lepus; species Lepus europaeus. The sequence goes on from NC_084839.1 coordinate 94,454,095, forward strand.
CACAAAATACCAAGCCCCTGGAGTGGCCTCTGTCTCCTGGGAGACCCCCCAGCCCTTGTAACCCAGCTGCTGCCCAGCTTCCTGTCTCTAATGCCTGACTTGGAGACTTGCTGGAGAGATGTGCTGAGTGACACCACCCGCTCTGTTGCAGCAGCTGCCTGGGGCCAGCCCGGTGAGGGGTGGTGGAGGAGCTGGGGTGGGGAAAGGCTTGCCCAGTCCTGCCTTTGCCAGACAGCTCCTCAAAGTGTCTCTGGTTACCCCAATTTGAAGATCCTCCCCCCTCTCTTTCTCCTCCTCTCCCTCCTCCTCTTCTTTCTAGTGGTTGGGGTGGGTGGAGTCAAATGAGTGTGTGATGACCATCTTGGGGGGAGACACTGAAGGTGGCAAATACCTCACCTCTTCTGATTCCTTCACTTGGGTTCCAGGTGAATGACAAGGAGGGGAGATGGAACAAGGCAGAGCCATCATGAGTGAGTGACAGCTGACCTAGCAGGTGCCAGCAGGCATCCTGAACTGCAGCGGAATGAGAAGGCACGTGGCCTGATGTGGCCTCACTTGAAAATGTCATCTGTAGCAGACACTAGAGGTTCGCTGCCCTTATCTCCTCAATTCTGGCTCCCCAACCGTTTTTAATGTTTATTTTCTTTATTTGAGAGGTACAGAGTGAAGGGAGAACACACAGAGACAGAAAGATATCTTCCATCTCCTGATCTGTTCCCCAAATTCCCACAATGGCCAGAGCTAGGCCAGGCCAAAGCCAGGAGTCTAGAACTCAATCCAGGTCTCCTGTGTGTGTGACAGGGACCCAGTACTGACCCGTCACCTACCACCTCTCAGGATGTGCGTTAGAAGGAAGCGGGGCCAGGCACCGCGGCTCAACAGGCTAATCCTCCGCCTGCGGCGCCGGCATACCGGGTTCTAGTCCCGGTTGGGGCGCTGGATTCTGTCCCGGTTGCCCCTCTTCCAGGCCAGCTCTCTGCTGTGGCCCGGGAAGGCAGTGGAGGATGGCCCAAGTGCTTGGGCCCTGCACCCCATGGGAGACCAGGAGAAGCACCTGGCTCCTGCCTTCGGATCAGCGCGGTGCACTGGCCGCGGCAGCCAATGGAAGGTGAACCAACAGCAAAGGAAGACCTTTCTCTCTGTCTCTCTCTCTCACTATCCACTTTGCCTGTCAAAAAAAAAAAAAAAAAAAAGAAGAAGAAGAAGGAAGGAAGCTAGACAGGAAGCAGAGGAGCCGGTACTTGGACCATGTATTGCATCCCAAGTAGTGACTTCATCACTGTACCAAATGTCCCGAGTGCCCACTGCTAGCCAGGGACAGCCATACAGGCATAAACAATTGTATACCTATATGATACCAGGAGTGTCTGTACTGCCTGTAGAATCCTGTGTGTCCCATAGGCAGCTTGAGCTTCTTCACAAACACATTTATGTCCTGCCTTTTTCTAGTTTTTTTTCTATTGCTAATAACACAACTTTCCACAGACCCGGTGAGTTTTAAGCAAGATAGGTTTATTTTGGTTCAAGGCCTAGGAAGTTCAAAGTACAAGATCAAGGGACGGGGCCAGGGCTATGGAGTAGCAGGTAAAACTACCGCCTGCAGTGCCGGCATCCCATATGGGTGCCGGTTCAAGACCCAGCTGCTCCATTTCCAATCCAACTCTCTGCTATGGCCTGAGAAAACAGTAGAAGATGGCCCAGTCCTTGGGCCCCTGTACCTGTGTGGGAGACCCGGAAGAAGCTCCTGGCTCCTGGCTCCTGGCTCCTGGTTTTGGATCAGCTCAGCTCCAGCTGTTGCCGCCACCTGAGAAGTGAACCAGCAGATGGAAGATCTCTCTCTCTCTCTCTCTCACTGCCATCCCTCTCTGTAACTCTGCCCTTCAAATAAATAAATAAATCTAATTTAAAAAAGATGAAGGGATGGTTTGGTGGGCACTGGTTTAGCCTCCCAGGATGCTCTTCTTGTTGGTAGAGTCCCAAGATGGTGCAGGGTATCACAAAGCAAGAGACAGGGAGGACATGTGTATTTCTCTTCTGCTGTCTCCCTCTTCTTTTTTTAAAAAAGACTTTATTTATTTATTTATTTGAGAGGTAGAGTTACAGACAGTGAGAGAGAGAGAGACAGAGAGAAAGGTCTTCCTTCCGTTGGCTCACTCCCCAAATGGCCACTATGGCCGGTGTTGCACCGATCCCAAGCCAGGAGCCAGGTGTTTCCTCCTGGTCTCCCAATCAGGTACAGGTGCCCCAGCACTTGGGCCATTCTCCACTGCCTCCCCAGGCCACAGCAGAGAGCTGGACTGGAAGAGGAGCAACCGGGACTAGAAACCGGTACCCATATGGGATGCCGGCGCTGCAGGCAGAGGATTAACCTAGTGTGCCACGGCGCCGGTCCCCGTCTCCGTCTTCTTATAAAGGATTCACTCGGGGGCTCCCTGCACCCTAATGCCCTCATCTACCCCTAATCACCTCTCCCCAGTCCTCCTCTAAATGCTGTAGTCAGATCAGGTTTCCACTCTCTTGCTACCTCAGAATGGAGATGAAATTTCTGCACACGAAGCCTGGGGGAAACACTCAACCCACATCCTAATGTAGCATGTACGCTCTTAAAAGTGTTCCTAAATGTTAATGTTTTGGCTCTGAATATTGCATAATTTGTTTAACCGTCATCCCAGCCAATGAAATGGGAGTGCACAGTGAAACGAACACCCTCTCGAATGGAAAGTTGAATGCTTTAGAAGAATCATGAATCCTACTTCTCCATAATTCACAGTTATATTTACAAGTACAATCCATTACAAACAGACACATTCCAGACACATTTTTTTAAAAGGTCAACTGTTAAATCTTTTAAGAGGGGGATAGAGTAGTGGATAGTAAAATTCACAACATCAGCAAATGACAAGAGCCAGTTCATAAACGAAGCCTTGACACATAACATATAGAAAAGGTCATGATAAGTAATTACCAAAGAAGTTCAAATTAAAATTAACATTTACGGTCTCATATAAAATTTGCAGATGGAAAATAGAATGAGATTCAGTGTTACGAGGCATAATGTGAGAGGATCACTCTCAATCACTCTTGAAATGATCCTTCCTAGGGGGCCGGCACCATGGCTCACTTGGTTAATCCTCCACCTGCAGAGCCAGCATCCCATATGGGCGCCGGGTTCTAGTCCCAGTTGCTCCTCTTCCAGTCCAGCTCTCTGCTGTGGCCCGGGAAGGCAGTGGAGGATGACCCAGGTCCTTGGGCCCTGCACCCGCATGGAAGACCAGGAGGAAGCATGGGGGAACAGAGGGAAAGGCAGAGACGGGGGGGGGGGTCCACATGGCAAGGGGGGTAAGAGAGGGAGCTGAGGAAGCTGAACTCACTCTATTTGTATATTTTTAAAATAGCCTTTATTTTCTCAAAGCGAATAAGTGCATTACAGGAAACTTAAAAACACAAGAAGCGAAGAACAAAGCCATCCACAATCACAAGCAGTTGATGAACTCGCTTTGTAACAACCACTGTCATCATAATTAATCCAGTCTGGAGAGATTTAACCCACTTGCTAGGGAAACACATTCATCCATTCCTGGTGACTACAAATGCCTCTTTTTTTGAAATTTTTTTTCTTTTTTAGTAAAAATACCTTATTTCCCTCTTGTATTTGCTTTATAGCTTGCTTTACCAAGTTATGAAGCTCACAGCTTTATACCAAAATGTGAGAAGCCTAGACGGTTTGCTTATAAACATTTTTAAGTCAAGGCATTTTATTGTGTTCTTCTGGTCCATATTCAATATTTTTTTAGTTGAAACTCAGAGTCACACAGAAAGAGGAGATGCAGAGAGAGAGAGAGAGAGAGGTCTTTCATCCGCTGGATCACTCCCCAATTGACCACAATGGCTGGAGCTGTGCTGATCTGAAGCCAGGAGCCAGGAGCTTCTTCCGGGTCTCTCACGTGGGTGCAGGGGCCCCAGCACTTGGGCCATCCTCCACTGCTTTCCCAGGCCAGAGGAGAGAGCTGGATCGAAAGTGGAGCAGCCAGGACTCAAACCGGCGCCCATTTGCAGGCAGCGGCTTTACGAGCTAAGTCACAGCGCCAGCGCTCATATTCAATACTGAAAAATCAGAAACCAGTGGTTGCTGGAGCAGCTCAAAGGCGTAGCAGAGATCCTCAACAGCTTGTCTTCCTTGACCTCCTCCTCCCCTAATGGGCAGGGACTATGGCCTAGGATTCAGAGAAAACTGCTAACTCTACTGAGGGAGAAAACAAAATTTTCCCCAAAGCAGGAATGCAGTAGTATGTGGTGACTTTCTCCCATGTTCGGGTCACATCAGGTCGAGATAATTGTTCTTCTTGTTTGCATTGCGTTCTACTGCTGTGTAATTGGTAGGCCTATTCCAAAATATATTTTGAAACTAATTAATAACTTTCACATAAAATTTGTAAAGACATAATTTATCAGAACTAGCTGCCATTAAAACCCTAACATGCAGGGTCTGGCGCTGTGGCATAGCAGGTAAAGCTGCCACCTGCAATGCCTACATCCTATATGGGCACTGGTTCAAGACCCAGCTGCTCCACTTCCCATCCAGCTCTTTGCTATGGCTTGGGAAAGCAGTAGAAGATAGCCCAAGTCCTTGGGCCTCTGCACCCACGTGGGAGACCCAGAAGAGGCTCCTGGCTCCTGGCTTTGGATTGGCGCAGCTCCAGCCATTGTGGCCAATTGGGGAGTGAACCAGCAGATGGAAAACCTCTCTCTCTGTGTCTCTCCTTCTCTCTGTGTGTAACTCTGACTTTCAAATAAATAAATAAATCTAAATAAAAAAAACCTAGCATACATGAGTTTGTTTGTTTGTTTGTTTGTTTGTTTTTTGAGGGGGAGTTGGGGAACAAATCATAGCAGTTTCTTTAAAAGCAATTGATTGGCTGGCGCTGTGGCTCACTAGGCTAATCCTCCACCTGCGGCGCCAGCACCCCAGATTCTAGTTTCGGTTGGGGCGCCGGGTACTAGTCCTGGTTGCTCCTCTTCCAGTCCAGCTCTCTGCTGTGGCCCGGGAAGGCAGTGGAGGATGGCCCAGGTGCTTGTGCCCTGCACCCGCATGGGAGACCAGGAGAAGCACCTGGCTCCTGGCTTCGGATTGGCGCAGCTCCGGTTGTAGTGGCCATTTAGGGGGTGAACCAATGGAAGGAAGACCTTTCTCTCTCTCTCTCTCACTGTCTAACTCTGCCTGGCAAAAAAAAAAGAAAGAAAGGAAGGAAGGAAGGAAGGAAGGAAGGAAGGAAGGAAGGAAGGAAGGAAGGAAAACAATTGATCAGCATGTATCAAGAACCCTAAAAACCATTCATTCCTTTAAACCCAATAATATTAACTTCAGTAATTTATTAATAAAACCTGGTCAAAGATGCAAGCACAATAACACAGCATCACTATAGCAAGACTTACAGTCACCCAAGTGCTGTGGCATGGCAGGTGAAGCCACTGCCTGCAGCACCCGCATCCCATATGGGCACCAGTTCGAGTCTCAACTGCTCCACTTCTGATCCAGCTCCCTGCTAACGGCATGGGAAAAGCAGTGGAAGATGGTCCAGGTGCTTGGGCCCCTGCTACCCATGTGGGAGACCTGGATGAAGCTCCTGGCTCCTGGCTTCAGCCTTGCCAGCCCTGGCTGTTGCGATCATCTGGGGGAGTGAACATTAGATGGAAGATCTCTCTCCCTCTCTCTCTCTCTCTCTGACTCTGACCTTCAAATAAATAAATAAATCCTCTTTAAAAATTTAAAACATGAAGTCACCCAAGTGTACTGAATTAGGAGCAATATCTATGTGTATACAAATGTATCAATGTGAAATACCTATATATACACAGACCCTGACACACTTACATACTTAGGTTTCTTCATCCAAAATACAGCCCTGGTGCTTAAAAAGGGCAGGTGTCCGAGACAGGGCAGACTTCTTTGCTAGGAAGCTCGCTGGGTGACTCTGATCTGGGATAGCGCGTGATTTCACAAGTATTTCCAAAGTCCTTTTCCACATTAATTTCCCTTTCTAAAAAGGAGAAAAAATACATGGAACTGGGTTTCCAGATGGCATTGTTGAAGGATCACTGGATGACTGACTCAGCTGGTGCTACCTTCTATATCCCTGGCATCGCAGGCTTCGGCTCCACCGGATTGATTCTCCTGGGTCGACCCTCTGAGCCTCTCCCTGGTGAACGTAGGCCCCTGTCTCTGGTCACCAAGACTTTAACCAGCAAGACGGAATGAAGAGGCTTCAGTGTGCGTCTCGGAATTCAATCCAGCCCGTAGTGGGGACTGCTGTGCCAGGATGGTTTGTTTCTACTTAAAAACCCACAAATCCCCGAACATGAAAGTACAGATGGATTTGAGAATGTCTACAAATTCAGTAACTGCAAAACTTCATTCGTGAATCTCACAATTAATTTTGCTTCCAATTAAGCAGCCCAGAAAGCAGCTGAGTGTTCCTTCCAACGAGCATCACTTAATTACTCACGGTTTCGTTGTTTGATTACCCTCGGTGCTCCAAAGACCACAATCTCACATATTCGGAGTAATCTACACACTGGAGAATGAGAAACGGGTGAATGGAGTATAATTTCATCTTTAATTCAAAGACATAACTCCCCCCCAATGCACATAGAAACTACATTGCTTTTATAAATGGAAGCACCAAAAATTGTGTCTTTTTTTAATCAAGTTAAACTATTACTCAAGCAATACAATATTCAAAAGTATAAAAACAACTTTACAAAATTACCCATTACAAAATAACCACTCTTTTAAATCAGGTGATCTTTATGAAGCTGGTAAATTTGATACAATGAAAAGCTAAATTAGAAAAAAAAATGCTGGGGAAACAACTTGGCCTCTCCCCTTGAGAAGCCGTACAGGCTTCACATAACCATATGTTTATCTGGAGTAAAAAAATGGGCCATGACTGCCAAAAATAAAAAGAGCCAGGGAGATTTTAAGCTGCATTAAAAGGAAAGCACAGAGTCCATTACAAGGGAACAATAGTGGCATTGCTCTGTGCACTTGCTGGTGCACAGCCCATCTGGGGTGCCAGAGCCAGCTCTGACAAATGAGGATTGCCCAGGTGTGGGACCCCATGCACTGGGTGGCCCGATGACACATCCAATAATTCACAGATGCCAGACCTGGAAGGGGCCAGCAGGGAGGAGGGTGGCAGGTGATATCCACACTGCAGCATAGGAAGAGCTGTCCCCCAAACGTGGGGCTTCAAATGCAGAGCTAAGAGGGGCAGGCTGGAACTTAAAGGGAGAAAGATTCCAGGGGGTGGGGTTGGAGAGAGGACATCTCTAGGTATAGGGGTGCAGTTGGACAGGAGGAATGAGTCCTAATGTCCTAGAGCACGGTGCTGTAACCACGGTTGACAACAAGTAGTTGTAGATTTCAAAACAGCTGTAGCGTGGGAGAGCAGCAGGCACTCAGCCCAGCAGTTAAGACACCTGTATCTCACACCACACTGTCTGTGTTTGATTCCTTGCCCTGGGTCCTGACTCCAGCTTCCTGCTAATGTGGACTCTTGCCTCAAGTAATTGGGTTCCTGCCCTTCATGTGGGGGAGCCGAACTGAGTCCTGGCTCCCAGATTTGGCCTGACCCAGCCCCAGCTGTGGAGGGCATTTGGAACATGAGCCAGTAGATAGGAGCTCACTCGCTCTATCTATCTATCTATCATCTATCTCTTTCTCTCTGCTTGTCATACATGTGTTAAACTATCACACTGTACCCCATATATATGTGCCATTACTGTGCGTTAATTAAAACTTACAAAAAAGATTAAAGGGGAAAGATTTCCACTCCGCATGAGCAGACCTTGAGAGCGAGCGGGTGGGGAGAGCCGAGCCCCCTGGTGGTTGGGGTGGGGGTAGGGGTGTTAACAGGGTGTGTCAGCCCCACAGCCTCAAGTGCTTTGATTCTGTAACAGTGAAAGGAATCACAGTTGCTCCTCCGCTTTCATGAGAATTGGTTCCCGAGCCCATGCACACACCAAAATCCCTAAGAGAAAATAGCGTAGGGGCCAGCATTGTGGCACCAACTTTCCATATCCAAACACCGGTTCAAGTCCAGGCTGCTCCACTTCTGACTCAGCTCCCTGCTAATGCACTTGGGAAGGCAGCCAGGAGACAGCCCAAGTGCTTGGACCACGATGGTGTTCCAGGCTTCTGGCTTCAGCCTGGACCAGCCCTGGCCATTGCAGCCATTTGAGGATTGGAGCAGCTGATGGAAAATCTCTCTCTTTCTCTGTCTTTCCCTCTTTCGCTCTGCCTCTCAACTAATAAAATAAAATAAATAAATAATAAAAATAAAATAAAAATTTAAAGCATATGTGTGCTTTATATATATATGTGTGTATATATATATATATATATAAATAATGTAGATTTGCCTACAGCCTTTGCACTTCCTCCAGCCTGCTTTAACTTATCTCTGGATTCCTTGTATTCCTGAATACAACGCAAATGCCTTATAAACAGTTATCACATTGTTGTACTGTTAGGGGACTAATACCAAGAAAACAATCATTACCTACCTGGTACAGTTACTTTTTTTTTTTTTTCCAAATCTTTTCAGTGTGTGGTTGGTTGGGTCAGTGGGTGAGAACCCACGGATGCTGAGATCTGACAGCATGAGGCAGGTCGGCAGAATGTTGGTGTCAGTAGAGCCCGGTCAAGGCCTTCTGAGACACTCTGGGCCCAGTGTGAAGTCACCCACAGGTAACCCAAGGTGCAGGACGGAGGCCAGGCCCCATGTATCCTGATGGCTTCCATGACTACATAGCATGACTGCTTCCTGGCCGTTGGAAATAGACAATATCCGTGTCTCTACCTTGTGTGTTGATAAGAGGTGTGGATCCGGCCAGCACAGTGGCTCACTTGGCTAATCCTCTGCCTGCAGCGCTGGCATCCCATATGGGCACTGGGTTCTAGTCCCGGTTGCTCCTCTTCCAGTCCAGCTCTCTGCTGTGGCCAGGGAAGGCAGTGGAGGATGGCCCAAGTGCTTGGGCTCCTGCACCCGTGTGGGAGACCAGGAGGAAGTGCCTGGCTCCTGGCTTTGAATTGGTGTAGCTCTGGCCATAGCAGCCATTTGGGGGGCAAACCAACAGAAGAAAGACCTTTCTCTCTGTCTCTCTCTGTCACTGTCTAACTCTATCTGTCAAATTAAAAAAAAAAAAAAAGAGGTGTGGATTAGTTTGAGGGTGAGCAAATTTGATTAAGTACCTAATATTTGCAAAATGTGATGTTTGGTCATGAAAATGTGAATAAAATATCAGTTTTACGAAGCCTGACACAGGCAACTCATGGTGTGCTTGGAGAGAAACCTTGTACAGGGCTGCCTCTTACTTCAGTTCCACTTTCCATGGTCTCAGTTATTCGCAGTCGACCAAGGCCTCTTTTAGAAATTACAAATGAAACTTTGGGGCTGGCGCTGTGGCGCAGAGAGTTAAGCCGCCTCCTGCAGTGCCAGCATCCCATATGGGTGCCGGTTCGAGTCCTGGCTGCTCCTCTTCCGATCCAGCTCTCTGCTATGGCCTGGGAAAGCAGTAGAAGATGGCCCAAGTCCTTGGCCCCTTGCACCCATGTGGGAGACCCGGAAGAAGCTCCTGGCTCCTGGCTTCGGATCGGCGCAGCTCCGACTGTTGTGGCCATCTGGGGAATGAACCAGCAGATGGAAGACCTCTCTCTCTCTCTCTTTCTCTCTCTGTAACTCTGTAACTCTCTCCCTTACACTCTCTCTGTAACTCTGATTTTCAAACAAATAAATAAAAATCTTTAAAAAAATGTCCAGGGCTGGCACCATGGCTCACCTAGTTAATCCTCTGCCTGTGGCACCTGCATTTCATATGGGAGCCAAGTTCTAGTCCCGGTTGCTCCTCTTCCAGTCCAGCTCTCTGCTGTGGCCTGGGAGGGCAGTGGAGGATGGCCCAAGTGCTTGGGCCCTTCACCTGCATGGGAAACCAGGAGGAAGCACCTGGCTCCTGGCTTCGGATCGGTGTAGCTCCAGCCGTGGCAGCCATTTGGGGGTGAACCAAAGGAAGGAAGACCTTTCTCTCTGTCTCTGTCTCTCTCTCTGTCAAATAAAAAAAAATTGTCCTACTGGAGAAAAGGGCAGGTACATGGAAAACACACAGCCATGAGTCTCTTAACAACAGAGATACATTCTAAAAACATGTGGTTAGGAGATGTCCTCATTATGTGGACATCAAAGAGTGTACTCACCGAACCCTGAATAGTATAGCCCAGTACACACCCAGGCTGTGTGGTGTAGCCTATCCATCCTATGCTACAAACCTGTTCAGCATATGCCTGTACTGAATATTTTAGGTGTTCGTATATTGCCACATAGAGAAGATACAGTCAAATTACCAGTGACAAGGAAATCTTCCAGTCCACTACGATCTCACGGGACCGTGGTTGTATATGTTGTCTGGAGCATCATGTGGCACATGGTTGAATTCACTTCAACCAAACCCACTCGAGGAAGAGTCAAGAGTGTGCGGTCGACTGACAGAGGATTTCTGCAGGCTGTGTTGTGCGGCTTCGGCCACTGGAACGGACAGCCTTGCGTATTGTTAGCAAAAACGCGGAGCCGAAGGGAAGCCAGTCACATGCCTTGTTTGGCTTAGAAAGAGATTTTTGCTACGGTTCAGTGCAGCGGAGAATAAGTGACACAATCTAGAAGGCGAGCAAGTGATTGACAAGGGCTCTCAGATGCTCTCTTTGCCAGAGTTTCTCTTCTCCCGAATATTTGGACCGAGAACCATGGAGGAACCATGGAGGCTGCCTCCCCCAGGTGTTGACGCTTTCTTTGTACAAGCAGAGGGGACTGGGAGAGTTCACAACCCTTCCAAGTGAACGCGTTCCCAGCCAGTTTCTAGAATAGAACATCCAGGGTGTCTATCAACGGCTGTGGGCCGGGAGAAAATTCTTGCAAACGAGTTAGCAAATAATTCCAGGTGTGCAGATAAGGGCTGTTCCCTCCTCTGCCAGAGCCCAGATGACCTGGGGTGTTATCTTCCAGGCAAAATTTGTGTTTTCAGTTGTTAGAACAAATAAAAGGGGAGAAAAAAATGAAGCCTTTGTTTATACCTCCTGCTTGGTTCTTTGCTGGATCCCGAAAGCGGCGGCGGTGGGGGCTGCACTTTTGGGGACCTTGAACCGCTTGAGAACAGCACTTTTCTCCCTGTCTCAAAGCGCTTGTTTGTATTTATTCCCCCGACAACACAGTGGCGGTTTATTCAGTGACAATCAAATCGCAGTTTGCAAAGGGCCCCGATTCCAGGGAGAGAGAGCTCCATTGTGGGCTCCCCAGCCACATGCCCGCCTGCCCGCCTGCCCGCCTGCCCGCCTGCCCCAGGGAGCAAATGAATGACTCTGGAGACAGACATTTGGCAGTTTCCTGTTTTTGCTGATCAGCAAACACTGCTGTGCAATTTCTGTACTGCAAATGAAAACTGTTCTGCCACGGGCGTGGGATTTTACCGAGCCCCGGGTGGAGGACAACCTAGCGTTGGGGTGGGTGGGGAGAGAGGAGGTCCCACCGGCCTCAGTATTTGTTGCATTCACATGTGCCCGGGAGCCCTCCCAGGCCCAGTTCCCAGCACGCGGAAAGGCCACACCCGAGCAAACTCCAGGCCCTTTTATTGCTTTGGAATGAGCGACAGCACAAGAAATCGCAGGGAGAGAAAGAGCAAGCAAAGGGTCGGGGCAGCTGTGCCTAAATGACAAATGCACTGGGCTGGCGTGCCTGCCACCCAAGACGCTGCCTGGCGCATGGAGCTGAATTCAAACCAAATCATGTCAACCGAGAAAGCAAGAAACCTGACATTTTTTAGAGAAAAAAACAAACAGAATACCAAACGGGATGACTGTTGGAAGACTCCACTTCCTGCCTAGGAGATGTTTCCTTTTTGTTGAGTTCATCCCGGGTTGGAACCCACAGAGCTGACCTGCAGTAGCCCTTTCTCCTTCCTGGCCATTGGGCCAATGCTCCTTGGTTGCTGTCTGGGCCCAGTTTGCTTTCATCAGGAATGAACTTGCACTTGAGGCCGGACTCTGCCACCTTCCAGCTGTGTGGCCAGGACTCGCGAATGTCTCCCTTGGCTGAAGTGTGGGCATACACACCTACCAGACAGGACTGTGAGGAGCTACCTTGCAAAAGAAAGACTTCTATGAAACTCTGAAAGGTGGGATAGAAACAGGTCAACAGCCCGTTTGTCATGGAGCTGGGCAGGTGTGACCAGTCCTGCTCAGCAGAGGGAAAGCAGTGCATTTGGCTCCTGCTTGTGGGCCAGTGGGGGACCACACCCTTTCCTAGCCCTCGCTGGGCCTCTACCTGGAGCCCAGCTCTCTGCAGCGCCGCCTCATGCATCATCCTGCCTTCAAGGCCTCGCCCCCAGGCCCTGCAAAGAAAGGTCCCTCCAGGACGGTCTCCAAAGAAATCAAAGGGAGCAGCCCCTGGCTCCCTGCCACCATTCCCAAGCCTCACCCAGAACATTCTCTCCCCACTCCCTTTCTCACCCTCCTCTGCCCCTGCGTGGCTGCCAGGTCCTAACAGGCTCCATTTTGGGAGCAGAAAGCCAAGCCCCAGCCATCAGCACATTCATGGTCATCCTAGCTGGGACACACTTGACCTTGTCGGACTCTGCAGGGATCGGCTCCCTAGCGGATGATCCTGGAGAGTATGGAGAAAATTTGCTCAGTGCACAAAACTCTTGTTGTCCCAGGGCGCAGAGGTTGCCAGGGAAACCTGACCCGAGCGAGAAGCGGCTGTGCATCAGGGAGGTTTGACACCTGCTGGACTGGACATAGCATCAACATGGTGGGAGAGCGGGGGACGCACCCCAGACACCACGCCGTGCTGCACAGTCAGCTTCTGTGGCTGGGTTTCTGCAGAGCCAGGATTCCTGGCCCAACTAGCTCTCTCTCTCTGGATGAGCAGTTCCGGGAAGGCAAGATGTGGGGGAGGGGACGTCGTCTTCTTGTTCATCTCTGGGCTTGCGATTTTCTAGCATGGGCCTGATTTTCTAGCACGGGCCTGCGACCCTGGGATAAATAATGAATGACTAAGCAATGGAATGCATGAATGAATAGGGCTGTTGTTAGAGAGAAAAGATGGAATTCAAGCAGCTAGCAAGCCGAAGTCCTTGTCAATCAAGAGACCAGAGGCACTGCCACAGTCCATATGACTCTTTAAATTGTGCATCTATTCTATGCAAGAAAATATCAGAAAATCGGGGCAAAGACCTTCCCCCAGAGTCCCCTTGTTTGTTCAGACATGTGTTTTCCAGAAATTGCTTTTCTAAAGCATTTTTTTTTTCACATCAGTTTCTCACGGTGGCCTTGGAGAAGGTATTTCTATAAAGAGCAAGGAGAGGAAGCGAGGCAAAAAGATGGGAGAAAAGAGACACGGGGAAGCTTCTCATGTGATAAAGAATCTATTTTCCAGACTCCCTAGAACTGAGTGAGGTCGCCCTCATCGTGCTCGGAGCGCAGCTGATTTGCAAGGTGGAAGGGCAGGGCCTGCTCGTCTCCTGTAGCTGGGATCTGTTCTGCACACGAAAGCATCCGCTCACGTTGCCATCTCCACAAGTGTGTGAGCAGATCGACATGTGGTGGATGCCGCAAGATGTTTTGCGGCTGCAAGCCAAGCTATTTAGGGCAGCGGGGGACTCTGACATCTCTCCGCACCCCTGAGATGGTCGAGCTGTGCAGCCAGATGAGGGGTAAAACCCGCACTGCTTTAAGATGGGGCTGAGAGCACTCCCCAGCCTGGCTACAATAACTATTGGCCATGACCCACCCCCAGGCTGCTGAGAGGTCTGCTCCAGGCTGGGGAGGATGCTATTGATCTATCCGGAGAGAGTGTGGCTTCCGTTTATTTTAGGACCTCAGCTATTTCTCTCCAGGTCGGGGCCAAGAAGAGAGAAACGGGGACCTAATGAGTAGAGAGAGTTCCTGGGAGTGAAGGCTTCTGGGGCTGGCCCCAGATTTAGCCTCCTTGCCTATTCACGTGTTGGACAGTCTCTCAAACCTGCCGCGGCGTGGTTGGAGAGCTGGTCGGGGGAAGCACGCTGCACAGGGCGCAGATTAACTGAACAGAGATGCTCCAATGACTCTGGGGGCATCGAGCATCCCCAAGGGGGCAGCCAGAGGGTCCAGGGCATGGATTCCCTGGCTTTAGCACACATGGGAGTCACGGGAGGATTTGTTGAAACACAGAGAGCCAGGCCCTTACTCCTGTGGTCTCTGCCTCAGTAGGACTGGGGTGAAATTGAAAATTTACCTTTTCAGCAAGTGCCCACCTGGCATCAAAGCTGCTGGTCTGGGGACCACATTTCAAGCACCCCCAAGTCCCATAGGTTCTGTGATACTAGAATTGCATCACCATTGTCAGAGACTCCAGCTCCTCTGTTTCCTGGAGTGTGTCTTGGCCACCTTCTCCGCCCTCTCCAAGCCTCAACTTCCTCCTCTGTAAAACAGCAACAGTTGCCCCGCCCCTTCCTCCGTAGGGCGATTGTGAGAATCATGAGGGAAATCATGACCGAAGTCCAATGCCAGTGCATATGCAGGGATTGGCATTGCCTCTTGCTCTTGTCCATCGTGCTGGTGAATAGTTAAAAGCCTGATGATTTTAACATGTCTTAGGCACACAGCAGAGTTTAAATACGACTCAGAATTTTGCTTCTGAGGAGTGAGAGGGAAGGGACCAAGTTAGGGACAAGCAGAGGTCACCAGGCATGATGACCACAAAGGAGATGGGAACCCCCCCCCCCCCCCCGGGGATTCCCCTGAAGGTGCACAACCCAGGTCCTGTGGACCAAACTGAGTGCTGGCAAAGGAGCATCACCTCAACGGGAAAGAGGCTGGGCTCAGGTCCCTGCCCCAATGCCTCCTGACTCCACACCTTGACCTTGACTTCTCTTCATGTCTCTAGGACCTGACTTCCTCACTCACCAATCAAAGAGGCTGCATTAGGTGACCTTGTGTGCCCTTGAACTTCCAAGAATCAAATACTGAACATCTCCAACTCAAAGGGGCATCAAGACAGGGAGAGGGGTGATTCCTGAGAGATGGGTGCAGGGCCCCAGAGGAAGATAGGGGATGGGGGAGGGAGGCCCCAGAAGGGGGTGGCAGGAAGGGAAGGGATGCTTCCTTTGTAATTTTCTGTCTCTACTCTCTAGGAAGAAGGAGCACATTGTTCTTGGCTCAGGCCTCAGCTGCATTTCATTCTGCAAACAGCTAGGAAGTTCAGTAGGTGCTTGAGCCTGGGGTAGCCACCCCAGGAAACGCTGAACCCTGCCAACTTACTGGAAAACAAGAGAGGCCACTGGAGCACACATCAAGGTCATTGCCATCGAGAGGGTTATATTTATACCAGAAGAATCAAGGAAAAGGCTCCTGAAGGGTCAGTTAAATGCATATTTAGAGACTGCTAAAGGCTGAGATAAAACTCGTCCTCAGAAAAATGTCTTAAAGGGGGTGAACTTTAAAAAATATTTCTACTATGGCTTCAGTTTTGTCTTTTCTTAAGAAGGAGGAGAGCAGAGCCGGCACTGTGGTGCAGCAGGTTAAAGCCCTGGCCTGAAGTGCCGGCATCCCATATGGGCGCCGGTTCGAGTCCTGGCTGCTCCTCTTCCGATCCAGCTCTCTGCTGTGGCCTGGGAAAGCAGTAGAAGATGGCCCAAGTCCTTGGGCCCCTGCACCCACGTGGGATACCCAGAAGAAGTTCCTGTCTCCTGGCTTCGGATTGGCACGGCTCAGGCTGTTGCAGCCACGTGGGGAATGACCCAGCGGATGGAAGACCTCTCTCTCTGTCTCTACCTCTCTCTGTAACTCTGTCTTTCAAATAAATAAAATAAATCTTTAAAAAAAGAGGAGGAGGAGGAGAGCATGTAACAGAGTGTACAAATAAAGGCTCAAGCCTCAGTTTCCCAACGGACTGAGCTCCAAATGGCTCTGATTTTGCTGTGAGCAGCCTCTTCACCCTTCAACCCTGGAAAGAAAGCCATGAGTAGATGAGTACAGGGATCCTTTGGCAGAGAAGAGTGAGAAGGTGATATTTCCTTCTATTTCAGAGGGAAACCAGTCCTAGGGTGGGTGGAAGTCTCATCTGGGGGTGTGAAAGGGGGAAAGGGTTCCCAGATGAAGGGCAGTCTTACCTAGAGAGGAGGGGAGGTGATGGGGAAGTGAAGGGAGCCAGCAAGGTGCACCTGGGTCATAATGATCAGAAGGGGAAAACCAGAACTGCAAGCGAACGGGAGTGCTGGGGGCAAGAGGTGGAGAGAAGTCCATTTCCCTAGCCCTTGGCTACATCAGCTCAAACCTGGACTGACTCTAACTCAGCAGCAATTGGTCAGAACGTTCACATGGTCTCATGCACGCATTACAAGCTCCTTAGCTCCTCACAGCTGCCCCATGGTTATCATCCCTGCTTCATGGACAACAATGTGGGCAGAGAGAGGCCAGGGGACTTGCCCAAGGCTTGCTCTGGGGACCTTGGCTTTGAGTCACCACGCTGGGCTCTTGTCCCATGGGATAGAACTTCCTGACTAGGTCACAGGCAGGCTTGGCAGTGGCCAGCAGAGAGGGAGGAAATGCTCTGGCCACCATCCTCTGTGCTTCCTTCTTGGTCTGCAGAGCTGGGGAAGACCCCTGGCGAGGAGCCTAAGTGATGAGCAGGAGCATTAGCAGTGAGGAGCACCCAAGGTGAAGCTTCTGACAACAACCCGCTTATGTTGAGACACTTTTTATGCATAGGCAGAGGGGAACCTGCCGCTCAGAGCTGGTGATGTAACATTCAGCGTGTGCCCTGGAAGCCACAGGTAGGAAGGGGTGGGCGGCGTAGTAAGAAGTAAATAAAGCGTCATCTCCATGTAAGGATGTGTACGCACTGGGCACAGCAGAGGCTCTCTCTGTGGGTGGCTTGCGGGCTGCAGGGTCTGCCTTCAGCAGGGTTTCAGAGGTGGGGAGGGTGACACCCAGCAGGGCAGGAGGTGACGCCATGTGGGCTGCCCCTTCTGTTGCTCCCGGCACTTCCTCCTCGGTCCACAACTAAGCCCGGCAGTTGCCCTCGCAGTGTTGGGTTTTGTAATGAGCTTGCTTTCCCTTCTGGAAGGTTCTGGGGAGAGGAGGTTTGTATGTGCTGTGTGTACACACATGTGCCTGTAGGTATCTGTGTTCTGGCTAAATACCTCTATCACCTATCATCCACCATGTATCTAGGTCTCTCTCTATCATCCACAATCTATCCATCTATCATCTATCTCCCTCTACCTATTTCTATAAATCCATTTAACATCTCCATTTATCTATATTATACTTGTCTGTTGCTACCATTAACTATTTATTCTATCCCCTTCTATCTCTCCCCCTGTTTCTCGAGCTGCAGTGGAAACCTCTTCCCGTTGCTCACCTTTGTACCCCTTCCTTCTAGAGCATCAGCTGCTATATTTATGAATACTTCAGGCCAGTTTGCCATAAGCAATTCCACCTTGCAGTATCCAAAACCAAATCCTATTCCTCATCATCTCCCAACACGCCCATCACACTCCTCTCTCCCATTTCCTTTTTCAGCTTGCTAGAGCAAGCATTTGCTGCTCCCCCTTGGAATGTCCCCCAGCCCCTTCCTCAGGCCTTAGGGACTCTGCCTCCTCCCATTGCAGCCCCCTGCAAGACCAGACCCATCCTCCTGATCGCCACTCCCTTGGCAGAAGCCTCACATCCTTAATTCTGCCCTTGCTCAGTCGCCTCTCCCCAAAGGTTCAGCTGAGACGACTTAGCTGACCTGTCTTCTGTGCGAGGAGCCTGCCGGATCCAATCTCACTCCTCTCTCAGGTTCCTCTCTCTCACACGCTACACTCAATCATTTCTCAGCTGCCGCCTGTCTTGGTTCACACCTCCGGCTCCTCTGCCTGGCTACCATCTGTCCACCTTGTCATCTAGGACCCTGTGAACCACACAACCTCTCCTCCCTATCCGGTGGTCTCCGTAGCAACCACAAGCTGTTTGTTGGTTAGCAGCCATTCTCTATTGCACTGGCCTGCTTAACCTGCTCTCCTACTGACTAATGACATCCTGCAAGGCCCATGGGTGGCTTCCCATCTTTCTGTGTGTGTCTTACCTAGCCAGCTGGCCTGGAGTTCCTCCAGAGCTACATGTTCTAAAGGCTAACAAAAAGGCAAAAAAAGGGGGGGCTAGCATTGTGGTGCAGCAGGTGGCCCCAACATCTGGTTTGGGGGAGCTAGTTCAAGTCCCAGGTGCTCAGCTTCTGACCCAGTTTCCTGCTAATGCACCTGGCAAAGCAGGAGATGATGGCCCAAGTCCTTGGGGCCTTACCAACTATGTGGGAGACCAGGGTGAAGTTCCTGTCCTCTGGCTTTGACCATGACCAGCCTTGGCTTTGGGGCCATTTGAGGAGTGACCTAATGGGCGGAAGAAGAGATCTCTCGCTCTCGCTCTCGCTCTTTCACTCACTGTTTCTCTCCCTCTCTCTCACTCTGCCTTTCAAATTTTAAGTGTAAAACAATAATAACAGTGCACATAATAGTTGGATACATAAACTGATACACCAGACAATGGCATATTGTGCAGTTCTAAAAAGAAATGAGCTACCAGCAATGACAAGGAAGGGTGGAGACTGAAATGCACATGGCTAAGGGAAAGAGACCATCTGGAAGGGCCACATACTGCACGATTCCAACTTTATGACTTTCTGGAGAAACCAGGGGTGCCAGGGCCAGCAGAGAGCTGGGAGGAATGGCAGAGGGTGGAGGACGCTTCTGACAGCAACGCCACTCTGCATGGTGCTACAGCAGCAGCCACAGGTCATTATACACCGTCCAAACCCACAGGACTACAACACAGAGAATCCTGATGTGAATACAGACTCTAGGGCAGCGGGTTAACGCCCTGGCTTGAAGTGCCAGCATCCCATATGGGCGCCAGTTCAAGTCCTGGCTGCTCCTCTTCCGATCCAGCTCTTTGCTATGGCCTGGGATAGCAGTGGATGATGGCCCAAGTCCTTGGGCCCCTGCACCCACGTGGGAGACCCAGAGGAAGCTCCTGGCTCCTAGCGTCAGATCGGCACAGCTCCAGCTGTTGTGGCCAACTGGGGAGTGAAGCATCAGATGGAAGATCTCTCTCTTTCTCTGCCTCTCCTCTCTCTGTGTAACTCTGACTTTCAAATAAATAAATAATTTTTTTTTTAAAATATGGACTCTAAGCATGACAGTGGTGTGTCTGTGCAGGTTCATCAGTTGCAACAAACGCACTGCACCCATCGGGGATGTGGACACTGGGGGTGATTGTGCGTGTGTTGGGGGCTGGACATCTGGGGGAACTCTCAGTTCCTTCTGCTCAGTTTTGCCATGAGCCAAAAACTGCCCTGAAAAATAAAATCCATTCAAAAAATGACTGTGGATACAGTCGCTAATGGGTTTTGAGGACCGTCCCATGGCCTCCTGCAGAGCTCTCTGGTGTGCTCCCTCATGCAGCCCTAACAACTCCCTGATGTGGAAGCACGGTTAGTCCTTACAGAGCTGAAAAACGGGGCTCAGAGAGGCTTGGAAGCTTGCTCAAGGTCGCACAGCGAGTACTGGCTCCATAGACTTGAAAAAGGTATCTGAGCCCGGGGTTGAGATTCCAGAAGATTCTGGAAGCATCTGTGGCTGTCAGTGCTTGGCTGTGCTGTGTCCACATGAATACAGCAGAGGTTGATGATGGAAAACCTAGACTGCTTCTTGCCAGCAGAAATCAGGGAGTCACCCACCGGCAGACGCAGGGTGAATAAAGTCGCCAGGTGCTTCTCTGTACGCAGGCGCACGTCTCTCCCCATGACCAGTATGTGTTTGGATCACAGATCTGGAATTTCTCTTCTCTCCAGGCCCAGCCTGTGTTCCCCTGGGCAGGCTGCCTGCCTCTCCCATGGTTGTTTAGGGCAAATAGCTTCTCAGCCAACCGCTGGGGTGTTTGAAAAGGTGTTTTATCTGGTAGGCTGAATTTTCTTTTGAATCCTTCTGGAAAGTTCTGTTCTAGTGTTTCAAAGATTGAAACACGATCCATAAAGCTGATTATCTTCATTTAGTCTTGTGAGTTCAGTCGTACGTGAGCATATAGCCAGATCCAGGCCAGAGAAGGGCAGGGCTGGAGGGTCAGAGGGAGGCTCACGCCCCTGCTGGCTGGGCCTCCCAGGCCCAGGATGGGGGACCTCGTGGCCTGTCTGTTGTGAGCGAATCACTTCTCAGCGGGCACACAGGGCTCCAGGGAGGTTTTGTGATTTGCATGTGTGACCTCAGTTGGAGACAGAGACAGATTTAAATGCAGACCTTGTAACCCCAGTCTTGTACTCTTATCCCCTAGGCCATCCTATCCTCTGCACCTGCCCTGCCTTCTCTCACTAGGCCTTGCATGATGCCTGCACACCCTGCCAGGCCCAGCCCAGGGCTGGCCCTGCGCTGTCTGGAGCTGGTTGGCTTCAGAGTGGTCACCTCACCCTCCTCGGAGCTGGGAAGAGAGGTCTCACCAGCGGACTAATCGGCTCCCACACAGGAGTTCAAGTTCCCTGCTGACAGATGAAACTGTGTGGCAGGAAGGGCCTTGGCTGGCTCACCAGGAAGGTTTTCTCCTGGTTGACGTCCTCTATGCAAACCCAAGGAGAGGGAAGTTTATTCTAGTTTGGGGTGGAGGCAGGGAGTCCCCATAAAGTATTAGCACCAAAGTGCATGTCTTTTTTTTTTTTTTTGGACAGGCAGAGTGGACGGTGAGAGAGAGAGACAGAGAGAAAGGTCTTCCTTTGCCGTTGGTTCACCCTCCAATGGCTGCTGCGGCCGGAGCACCGTGCTGATCCGAAGGCAGGAGCCAGGTGCTTCTCCTGGTCTCCCATGGGGTGCAGGGCCCAAGCACTTGGGCCATCCTCCACTGAACTCCTGGGCCACAGCAGAGAGCTGGCCTGGAAGAGGGGCAACCGGGACAGAATCCGGTGCCCCGACCGGGACTAGAACCCGGTGTGCCGGAGCCACAAGGCGGAGGATTAGCCTAGTGAGCCGCGGCGCCGGCCAAAGTGCATGTCTTAAACAGTGGCACTCACTCTGTTGAAAGACCTTCACCTGAAAGTAAAGCAGGGGTGGGCATTTGGTCCAGTGGTCAAAGCATTCACATCTGTACAGGTGCACCTGGGTTCTACAGCTCTGGCTCCTGACTCCAGCTTCCCTGGGGGCAGGGAGGGCAGTGATGAGAAGTCAAGGAGCTGGGTCCCTGCCGCCTACTTGGGAGATCAGGATTGTGCTCCTGGCTTTTGGTTTGGGTCCCTGGCCTGGTCTGGAGGTATTGTGAGCTTCTGGGGAATGAACCAGAGACTGGGCGTGTGCTTGCTTGCTCCCTCTCTCTATCCACCCCACCACCACCACCACTACCTCCTTCTCTTTATTTGAGAAGAAAAACAAAGCACTGTGGCACCCGGAGTGAGCAGCCAGCTGAGGGTATGAACTGTGCCCACTGTGGCCCACAGAGCTGTGTGGGACTCAAAAAGACGCCTTTGGACTGAAGCTGAGCAGCCAGTGGGGAGGGGAGCGATGATGCTAGGGGTTCTGTGCGGGTCTGTTCTGTGTGATGTTAACAAAATACCCGAAGCTGAGCACTTTCCTTTTTTATTTTTTCAAGATTTATTTATTTATGTAAAAGTCAGAATTAAAAGGGAGAGAGAGAAAAAGAGAGAAAGATTGAAATCTTCCATGCACTGGTTCCCCCCATAGATGACCTTACTAGTTAGGGCTGGGCCAGGCTGAAGCCAGGAGCCAAAAGCTTCCTCCAGGTCTCCCACATGGGTGACAGGGGCCCAAGAACTTGGGCCATCTTCTACTGCTTTTCTAGTTTGCTAGCAGGAACCTGGATGAGAAGTGGAGCAGCCGGGTCTCGAATTGGTGTCCGTATGGGATGCAGGAGTTGCAGGCAGCGGTTTTACCGGCTACACCACAGCCGCTGGCCCCAGCTGGGGTGCTTTCTAAGTAAAGAGGTTTACTAGGTTCCTGATCATGGTGGCTTGAAGGTTCAGCAGCATGGTGCCAGCATCCTGGCGGGACCCTCTGCACAACAAGATGATGGAGAAGCAGAAAGGGAAATGGGTACATGCAGAAAGCACCAGGCATGTGGGGCGGCGGCCTCGCTTTAGAGCAGCCCACTCTCACAAGAGCTAAGGCACTCCTGTGAGACTCAACCCACGCTGGAATTCGTTCTGGGAGTAAAGCCCCTGTCCCTGTAGGTCCCACTGCTTAAAGGGCCGTGGCCTCTTGATATAGCTGCCCCAGGGCCAGGCACCCAGCACAAGAACCACACCCAAATCACAGCAGATCCCTCATCCCCAGAGGGGTCTTGGTTGTAGGACATTTCTGCTCCTGCAGGGAGCCTGGGCTCTCCTTAGAACCATCTGGAAGAGGCTGGCCATCAGCTTGAGGGGCTTTGTGTTAACCAGTTTCCTCCAGCTTCTCCCACACCTCCCCTAACCCTTTCCTAACACCTTGAGTGTGAGGTTCCCACGGGTCCTACGTCAGTGTGACTTTCCCCATGGCAGAAGCTTCTGTTCTGAGGGTGCCCGCCCCTGTATCACGCGAGGTTTGCCATGTGACTGCTGCTGGCTGGCGGCCGCCCTTCTGTGATTTCCCTGTGGATACGGCCGCCAGCTCTCTTTCTTTCTGCTCTCCCAGTCACCAGCCTCGCCCTCTCCTTTGCCAGCTTTCAACCTTTTTGAGATGCACATTGTGGGATCAAGCATTGTAGGAAGGATTGTGGTCCATTAAACAAGGAACCCCGAGTTCACAACTCATCCCTACTCTGATATACCTCCAAACACATTTATTAAAAGGGGTGAAGGTGGGGCTGGCACTGTGGCATATTGGATAAAGCGCAATGCTGGCATCCCATATGGGCGCCGGTTCAAGTCCCGGCTGCTCCACTTCTGATCCAGCTCTCTGCTGTGGCCTGGGAAAGCAGTAGAAGATGGTCCAAGCACTTGGGCACCTGTACCCATGTGGGAGACCAGGAGGAGGCTCCTGCCTCCGGATCAGCACAGCTCCAGCTGTTACAGCCAATTGAGGAGTGAACCAGTGGATGGAAGACCTCTGTCTCTCTCTCTGTAACTCTGCTTTCAAATAAATAAATAAATCTTTTTAAAAAAAAAAAAAAAAAAGGAGGGGGGACAAGTAGAGATGTGGGATTCTGTATGACGTCCCAGGGGGTGACTTGCAACACTTGGGAAGAGCATTCTGCACGTAGCTTGTGGTTTTCTATCCCAGGGGCACATGCATGTGTAGGTGAGGTGCCTGCAGTTGGGTAGTATGTGAGGGAAGAAGGGGAAAGGTATGTGACACATCCTCCCGGGGAATGCATTTCTGTAACCGAGAGCAGAGCCCACACTGGCACTTGAGACATTTGTCTGCCAGACGGTTGCAAAAGCCCAAGGCCTGGAAGATAAGATAGTCATATGAGAACTTCTTCAGGTGCTCGACGGCAGGGAAGCCGGTGTGGTTCCTGTGGATAAATGAAACCAGATCTTAACAAGACGGGTCCAGAAAATCAACTGCAGGGAAGGAAAGCGAAGTGGCTTGAAGGGGAGTAAAAGCAAAGGTGCACAGAGTTTTCTATCCTCCTACCAAATCTATGGGAAAATATTTGAACTTAACTTATTTGTTTTGTAATGAGTTCAGTTTGGAGGTGGCACGCGCATCATCCAAACTTCTGGCTTTATCGCCAGCAAAGCACCAGGGTTAAATGGCAAGAGAGATGTACCTGCTGAGGAGGAGGGCCCTGTGGTCACGGCTGCTGGCTTCCCGGCCATCGCTGTCTTTTGCAGATGGAGTATTTCTCTTCATTTTCAAACAGGAGGTCTACAAATGCCAACTCCAGTCTTCGGAACCAGCAGCAGAAAAACCAAGCTCTGGAAGCTGGTCTGTGCACCATGGAGTGACAGGGCCAGTTCTGAGGAAGACTCGGGTGAAATCCAGCTCTCTCTGCAAGTCTACCTGGCTGAGGAGGCAGCCCTGTGACATCAGGGCCATCGGCTGCAAGCTGAAATTTGAAGATGCATCCTTTCATGGAGATCGTACTGTTTAGAGGAAGCCTTTGCGATTATGTGACCATAGGAACGAGTCCTTTTGCTTCTATTGTGACCAGAAAGGGGGGTTTTGGTGATAAATTTCTTAGCTTTCTAGTATGATCCTAAATGGGGGAGAAAAACTCCTCTTAGTCCAACTTCTATCTAAAGATTTAACCATTATTCTAAAGTTGTGTTGGATTTTACCTAAGCATTTGGTAAGCAATGTTTTCTCTAATGTGTCCCATTTATTATCCAAAAACTTTAATATATGCTTTAAAAATTAAATTTGTGTGTGTGTAAGCATATAATTGACTATTTGGACATATGCACAAGTCATCAAAATAAAGCAATTGTCTGCATATATTTTCTGCCACATTTTCCTTGAAATGAAGTGCTTTGAAGGGCACTTAAAAGAGGAAGCATGTTATAATTCAACAGAAATAAATATAAAATACATTTTAATAAAATAAATCCCTGAAACCCATAATTTAACGCATTTAAAAAAAAACAACTTCTCAGGCTTACATTACATGGATTCCATGCTAGTAAAATATTATAATGACACGGACATTCTAGTGCTTTTTCCTTCTCATTTAAAACAAATATTTACTTAACACTGTAATTAAAACTCCAAGGAGGGCAAATAATTACAGAAAATCATTGCCTCAGAAAGAGTGACTCATACTTTTACAGACCAAAAAAATGGAGTGAATCCATGTATTGCACAAAAATTGTATGCTAATTTTCCATTTTTCCATCATATCACCTACACAGAGATGGCCCCCAACTACTGGCGTATTTGAAGCTTGAAAGAGGACAGAACCTCCAGTTCTACAATCCCTGTAATTACTTGTCTAAGAGACCTCTGTATTTTCAAGGCAGGATAGAAAACAACCTTATATAGGATGATAGTTGAGCGAGAATCAAAACTTTGGAAATCTTGTGGGGTTTTTTGTTTTGTTTTTGTTTTTAAAAAGATTTATTTACATGAAAGGCAGAATTTCAAAGAGAGAGGGAGAAAGAGAGAGAGAAAGAAATCTTCCATCCACTGGTTCACTCCCCAAGTGGCTGCAACAGCCCTGGCTGAAGCCAGGAGCCTGGAACTCTATCCAGGTCTCCTACATGGAGATCTGAAGCGAGGAGCCAGGAGCTTCTTCTGGGTCTCTCACGCAGGTGCAGGGGCCCAAGCACTTGGACCATCTTCTACTGCTTTCCCAGGTGCATCAGCAGGGAGCTGGATCAGAAGCAGAGCAGCTGGGACCCAAACTGGCATTACAATATGGGATGTCAGTGTTGTAGGTGGTGGCTTAACCCACTGTGCCCAAACACCAGCCCCAGTTTTATAAAAAGTTTCTTTTAGAGGGAGAGAGAGAGAGAGAGAGAGAGAGAGAGAGAGCGCATTCCCATCCTCTGGTTTACTCCCTAAATGACTGTAACAGCCAGGACTGAGCTAGACCAAAGCCTGGAGCTGAGAACTCAAGATAATGGGTGGCGGGCAGGCAACCCCTTGAGCCATCACGGCTGCCGCTAGGACCTGCTATAGAAGAAAGCTGGAGACGGGAGCCAGAGCTGAGTATTGAACCTCTGCACTCCAGTATGGGGGCTGACATCCTAGCCAGCATCTTTACCACTAGGCTGGATGTTCACCCTAGACTTTTGACTTTGTAACCTATAAAATGAAGACAGGTTTGGGGCCAGTGCCGTGGCATCGAGGGCAAAACCAACACCTGCAGTGCCAATATCCTGTATGGGCGCAGATTCGAGTCCCTCTTCTGATCCAGCTCTCTACCATTGAATGGGAAAGCGGTAGAAGGTGGCCCAAGTGCTTGGGCCCCTGAACCCATGTGGGAGACCGGGAAGAGGCTCCTGGCTCCTGGCTTTGAATCAGCTCAGCTCCAGCCATTTGTGACCATTTGGGGAGTGAACCAGAGGAAGGAAGACCTCTCTCTCTGTCTCTTCTCCCTCTCACTGTCTGTAACTCTACCTCTCAAATAAATAAATAAAATCATTTTTAAAAAGTGAAGATAGGTTTGGATGGCTCTTATGGGTCTTTCCAGGAATCAAATTCTGTACTACTTTAAAATAATCAAAATTTGAAATTATGCAACCAGTAAAGTAGACCCAGCTGCAGGCCAGTCTCTCACTGGGCAGTAACTGAGTAACTAATAAATTGGTCATAGATATAAGTAGATTATATCTATGACAAATGTGTTAGATGGTAACTTTCCTAAAGTGAAAGTTGGACGGTCACAAGTTTTACTAGAACAATTACAGGAGTCATTCACACACCCTGGATATTAGAACTAGGGGTGCCACATCCTATATTTCTTGAATAGAAGATGCATTTTCACTGTAGGAGTCATCACAGCCTTTTAGTTAGAAGAAAAGCAACTTTTTTATTGTTTCCATAGTCTATTCACCCAGTAACCACTGTCTTCAACAAATCATTTCTCTCTTAAAAGATTTAAAATCTGAAACTTTAAAAGGACTGTGCATCATGACTAAGTAAGGCTTATTCCTGAAATGAAAATAGTTATGGGGGGGGGAGAACCATTGTAATCCATAAGCTGTACTTCGGAAATTTATATTCATTAAATAAAAGTTAAAAAAAAAGAAAATAGGATTCCAAATACAAAATTGATCAATATAATATGAGGGTGCTTTGAAAACTTATGGAAAATGGATTTAAGGATAAATTTATTTTGGTGTAAAACAATTTAAATCAACACATACAAAGGATCCTCAAAAAGTTCATGAAAAATACATATTATGAAAAAACTGTGTATGGATTCCATTAACATTTCTTAAAGATTTATTTTATGTATTTGTAAGGCAGAGTTACAGAGAGGCAGAGAGAGAGAGAGAAGTCCTCTCCATCCGCTGGGTCACTCCCCAGGTGGCTACAAACAGCCGGAGCTGCGCTGATCCAAAGCCAGGAGCCAGTAGCCTCCCGCGGGTCTTCCTGCATGGGTGCACGGGCCCAAGGACTTGGGCCATCTTCTACTGCTTTCCCAGGCCATAGCAGAGAGCTGGATTGGAAGCAGAGCAGCCGGGACTCAAACCGGCATCCACAGGGATGCCAGCACCAGAGGTGGCGTCTTTACCCGCTACGCCACAGCGCTGGTCCCCATTAAAATTTTCATACCAAGATGAACTTACCTTTTAACTTCATTTTCTGCAAACTTTGAAATTTCTTCATATACCCCATTAATAGAAATAGGGTGAAAAATACATAATCATTTCAATGATGCAGGAAAGCATTTGAAAAAAGCACAATACTCTTTTATGATGAAAAAGAAACAAAAACAATCAACTAGAAATCGAAAGACTACTTCAATATGATGAAGGCCACATATGGAAAGTCTACAGCTAACACTCAACAGTAAAAGACTAGATGGTTTGCCTCTAAACTAAAGAACAAGATAAGACAACACTCTCAGGGAGGTGCTATGGCGTAGTGGTGGGTAAGGCCACAGCCTGCATCCCATATGGGCGCCAGTTCGAGTCCCAGGTGCTCTCTGCTGTAGCCTGGGAAAGCAGTGGAGGATGGTCCAAGTACTTAGATCCCTGCACCCTTGTGCAGGTACAGCTAGGCAAAATCAAAAGGCAAAAATCAGTTGCATTTCCATACACTGATTTCTATTCATAATAATGAATAATTTTAAAAAGAAATTTAAAAATGATTCTATTACAGTAGCATCAAAAATAGCAAAATACTTAAAACTAATTTTGAACGAGGAAACAAATGACATAAGCAATGAAAACTATAAAACATTTTAAAAATAAACTAAAAGAGACATTGCTAAACAGAAAGATAGCCCCTGTTCATGGATTGGGAGACATTGTCAAAATGTCAATAGTACCCAGAGCAATATATAGATCCAATGCCATTCTTTTAAAAATCCCAAAGGGATTTTTCTTAAAGCAGCAATAGAAACATTCATACTAAAATTCAGAGAGCGTCTCCAGGGACTCTGTATGGCCAAAATAATAAAATAATCTTGAAAAGGAAGAACAAAGTTAGAGGGCTCATGCTGCCTAATTTCAAAACCTATTACAAATCTACAGTAATCAAAGCAGTACGGTGCTGGCAGAAAGAAAGAACGGTGGAGCAGAATAAAGAGCCCAGAAGTAATCCCTCACATACTGGGTTTCAGGGCTTTTGACAAGAGTGTCAAAGTCACTCAACGGAGAAAGGATGACATTTTCAGCAAATGATATCAGGGAAGCTAGTTAGCTGCACCCAAAGAAGGAAGTGGAATCCTTACCTTATGCTACAAACAAAAGGTAACTCAGAATAGATTAGTGAGGCCAATGTCAGAGCTAAAACTATAAAACTCTTAGAAGAAAACACGTGCGAAAAACTCCATAACATTGGGTTTAGCAACGATTTATTGGCTATGACACCAAAAGCATGGATAATAACAAGAAAAGATGAAACAAAACGTGTCAGGATCAAAAGCTTTGTGTTTTCAAAGCGGGCAATCAATAGAGTGCAATGAAACCCCACAGGGTGAGAGAAAATATTTGTAAATCATATATCTCATAAGGGTTTAGTATCTGGAATATAGAAAGGACTCCTACAATTTCTCAACAACATCAAAACCCAATTTAAAAACTGGTAAACTACTTGAGTAGATATTTCTCCAAAGAAAACACGAAAAGGATCACTAAGTCCATTAAAATTTGCTTAACATCATCAGTGCAATAAAATAAAAACTACATCGAGCTACTGCCTCTCACACACTGGTATGACTGTCATCCAGAAACAAGATGGAAAAACAGTTCTCGGGAAGGAGGTGCACAGATTGCAACCCTGTGCCCTTTGGTGGGACGGTAAGATCCATCAGAACCCTAAAAATAGAATTGCCACCTCACCCAGCAATTCCACCTCAGGGGCTATAGCCAAAGGAATTGAAACTAGGGTCTTGGGGAGCTATCTGTGCGTCCATGCTCACAGTAGCGTCAGGCACAGCAGCTGAAAGGTAGAAGCAACTCAAGCATCTACAAACAGATCAATGGATGAGCAAAATCTAGTACAGACAGGCAAAGGAATACTGCGCAATCTTAAAAAGGAAGGGAATCCTGCTATATGCTATACCATGAATAAACGGTGGAGACATGAAATAATCCAGTCACTCACAGGACATATATTTCCACGTACGTGAGGTCAGGGAGCATTCAAATTCATAGACACCAAATGAAGAACTATAGTTGCAGGAGATTGAGTAGAGGGGCACCGGCGCTGTGGTGCAGTGGGTTAACGCCCTGGCCTGCAGTGCCAGCATCCTGTGTGGGCGCCAGTTCTAGTCCCGGCTGCTCCACTTCCGATCCAGCTCTCTGCTAAGGCCTGGGAAAGCAGTAGAAGATGGCCCAAGTCCTTGGGCCCCTGCACCCATGTGGAGACCTGGAAGAAGCTCCTGGCTCCTGGCTTCGGATCAGCACAGCTCCGGCCGTTGCAGCCAATTGGGGAGTGAACCATCGGATGGAAGACCTTTCTCTCTGCCTTTCCTCTCTCTGTGTAACTCTGACTTTCACATAAATAAATAAATCTTTAAAAAAAAAAAAAAAGAACTATGGTTGCTGGAGATTGAGTAGAGGGAGAAATGAGAGATGTTTAGTGGATATAGTTTCCATTTTTGCAAGCTGGCAAGAGTGCTGGATATTGTTTGCACAACAATATGATATGAAGTTATGAGTACTGAATTGCACACTTAAAAGAGGTGAAAATGGGGGGGGTGGCATTGTGGCATAACCAGTTAAGCCACCGCCTGCAATGTCAGCATCCTATACAGGCATCAGTTTGAGTCCTTGCTGCTCTATCTCCAATCCAGCTCTCTGCTAATGCGCCTGGGAAAGTAGTAGAAGATGGCCCAAGTGCTTGGGGCCCTGCAACCATGTGGGAGACCTGTAGGAAACTTCAGGCTCCTGGTTCTGGCTGCCTGGCACAGCCTGGGTGTTGCAGCCATTGGGAAGTGAACCAGTGAATATCTGTGTCCCTAACTCACTCTCTCTCTCTCTCTCTCTTTCTCTCTCTCTGTAACTCTGCCTTTCAAAGAAATAAATAAATCTTTTTAAAAGGGGGGTTAAAATAGAAAATATTATGGTAGGTCCATTTTAACAAAATTTTTTAAATGCGACTGTAAAACATGTATTGTGTATATGATAGATTTTTAAATACAAAGAATCCATCATTCCAGATTTTATTTTGTATGTACCCCCTTCCAGTACTTCTGTGTGTGTGTGCTTCTATGTAAAAATGTATATTCATAAGAATTCCTCCATTGCAAATGTTGTTTTTTCACTAAATAACTTACCAGGGCTGTTTTCTCTGCGTGTTAAATGCTGGGTTGTGAAGATAGGGTTCTGCAGGAGCTTTGGATAGATCCTACTGAGACAGATGTGAGAAGACAGGGGTTGTAATGCCAAGTAGGTAGAGAAAAAAGGAGAATTAAGTGCTTGAAATCCAGCCCAGACACCAAGTGCCAAGGTAGAGGTGAACTTCACGCTGGAAACGCAGGTGGCAGGCTCAGCAGTTGCAGGTGCACTGGGCACCACAGCCGCTGACCGACCAGCGATCCATTCCCAGCCCACAAGTCTGTGCCAGAGTGGAGACCATTGCTCATCTATTTGGAGAGCGGGTGGCTTTATTTTAGGACCTTTATTTAGGTTTTCATTTTACTTTATGACCTTGGCTATTTATAGTCAGGCCAGCCCAGGGCCAGGAAGAGAGAGAGGCACTGGTACCTAATGCAGAGAAGGCCTTGCTGTGAGTGAGGGCTTCTGGGGCAGCCCCACACTCGGCCTCCCCACCTTTCATTTTCATTTGCTTGTTGGATGGTTCCCCATCTGTCAAATGGGCAGGGTGAAGTCTTTGCACACCTTGCAAGTTTGTCCAACTGATTAATTACAATGATTCTGGGGGGTGGGGTGGGGGAGAAAGGACATCAAGTATCCTAGAGAGGGCAGGCATGGAATCACACAAGGGCTTGTAAAAATGCAGCGAGCCAGCTCTTCTGTTCCCCCCACCCTAGGCTTCTGATATGGTCTCTCTGGGCTGGCTTGAGAATCCACATTTCTACCATGTTCTCAGATGGTATCAGTGCTGCTGGCCCAAGATTTTCAACTCCTTATAGAAAGAAAATACATACCCCTCATCATGGTGTACAACACAGTGGCTTGTATAGAAGAGTTACTCAACAAACATTTCCCGAGTTCCAAAATTCAATGAGAGTGAGGCACTGCAGGGAAGGCACCCCAAGTTGCTTTCTTGAGATGTGAAGACAGGATAGAGAAGTGCTTAGGAGTGGTAAAAGCTAGGGTCTGCGCCGCAGCTCACTAGGCTAATCCTCCACCTGCGGCACCAGCACCCCAGATTCTAGTCCCGGTCGGGGCGCCAGATTCTGTCCCGGTTGCTCCTCTTCCAGTCCACCTGGCTCCTGCCTTCAGATCAGCGCATCGTAATGACCACTTTGGGGGTGAACCAACGGAAGGAAGACCTTTCTCTCTGTCTCTCTCTCTCTCTCTCTCTCTCACTGTCTAACTCTGCCTGTCAAAAAAAGAAGAAAAGCTAGATGCTTTGGGTTCAACTTTACCATCTACTTGGTCATGAGTATTTCTTTCTCTTTTTTTAAGATTTATTTATTTATTTGAAAGGCAGAGATCTAAAAAGAGAGAGGCAGAGAGAAAGAGAAGTCCTCTCCTCTGCTGGCTCACTCTCCAAATGGCCACAATGGCCAGGACTGGGCCAGACCAAAGCTAGGAGCCAGGAACTTCATCCAGGTCTCCCAGGTGGGTGCAGGGGCCCAAGCACCTTGGGCCATCTTCCACTGCATTCCCAGGCACATTAGCAGGGAGCTGGATAGGAAGTGGAGCAGCCGGGACTCGAATTGGGGCCCATATGGGACGCTGGAACTACAGGCAGCGGCTTAACCTGCCTATGCCACAGCACTGATCCCGGTCATGGGTGTTTTAAACCTCAATGTCCTGATTTATAAAGGGAGAGGTTAATAGGCTCTCCCCAATAGGATTGTTCCAGTGCAAATTAAAAGACACCCTCAGCACATAGACTATCTCAAACTCAGCCTTTCACAAAGGTTGCCCCAAAATGCAAGGAGGGAAGCTTGGTGAACAGTGCAGTGGGAATCTCTAAGATGTGGCTGCTTGGCCATTCTGCAGAAAACCAGCGTGGACTCCCAAAGGCACTAAATAAATGACCGTGATGGGAAAAAAAATCTCTAAGTCCGTCTTTCTTCCCAAAGAAATTGAATGCTGGAGAGGGCGAAAAATTGGTATGAAATCGTGTGCTAAATCAATGATCCTCAGAGGCCCAGACTGATGCTTGTCCCAGAGACAGCTCTAAATCACCTCTCTGGATTAGCCGTGTTCATCCCAGGCACAGCGCTCCCTCCCACGCCCCTGCCGGCAGGCCTGACTGTGGAAGCTCCCAGGGATGTAGTGGTGGACACCCAAGGAATCAGTGAGCAGCTGGTGACCCAGCAGCATCTGCAACCAGGGAGCCTACCTGGGGCAGCGCTGCCCAGGAAGTGGCCTGCAGCCCTGAGAATGCAGACTTGTGTCTCAAGAGGCGCTGTGTCTGGCTTGAAAACCTCTTATTAACCAAAAATTCATTCTGGATATGACCCCTACTCCTTCCTACCCTATGTGCAACAGCAGATCTAACCAACTACCAACTGAGCTTTTGTTAAAGAAAGGTAGGGAGGGGTGTGTGTGTGTGTGTGTTGGGGGGAGGGGATGTTTCTGTCTTGAATTTTTCAGAAATCATTGGAATCCAAAGCGCGGAGATAGAAGTGGCTTAGGAGAACTTCACAGAAAGTTCTGGAAGCCAACGAGATGAGAGGGAACCGGAAGCATGTGGAAAGCCGTGGCTGGTGGGGAAAGCTGTGGGAAGGCCAGGGCAGCAGGAGCAGGGGAGGAATTCTGCAAGTCCAGACACCAGAC
Source organism: Lepus europaeus (assembly GCF_033115175.1). Taxonomy (NCBI): domain Eukaryota; kingdom Metazoa; phylum Chordata; class Mammalia; order Lagomorpha; family Leporidae; genus Lepus; species Lepus europaeus. Next base: position 94,487,175 of record NC_084839.1, read on the forward strand.
TGGTGTGCAAGGGCAGAGCAGAATGAGTGGAAATGTTGCCGCGATGCTATCAACTGATCTCTCGAAGTCAGAACTCCCAGGGAATAGCTCCCCCTAAACCTGGAAAATACAAGAGCATAGCTGGGAGTTGCTGGGGAGAAAAAGAAAAGGGACATAGTCCAGGGACATCAAATGCCCAGTCGTTAATCATACAGGATAGGACAGGCGAGCCTTGGTTTATGGCCACTCACACATTAACATCATTTCATTCCATCAAGCGTTTTCCCTCTGCACCCCAAGCTAGACCAGAGAGCCCCTGAGCACTTGCCACTGGTGGAAAGCAACGTGATTTAGATGATACTTTTCAATTTCAGTAATTCTTACTGAACCACACTGGGAAAATACCACTGCCATACTCATTACAAAATTCCACTGATATTTTGGTTCAGCAAGCATCAGAACTGTGCAAAAATTACTGGAGAAACACAGGCCAGAATCATTATAACTAAGGGAAATTTGAGGCATGGGGTAGTTTGCGGGCTCTGGTAGGCTTGATGTGGATACCACTTGGGGAGGAAGGCGGGGAGGAAGGACAGGAGAGAATGCTTCCTCAAGGCATTCTTTCATTCATTCCTCCTTTTGTGCAATTTCATGTCCAATTATCCAAACCACCGGCTAAGTCATTCTTGAATTCAATGAAATCATTTGTTCCACAGAATTCTGATAGCTTACATATGATCTCCTTCCTATAAGTCCTATGCTAGCCTCGCAATAGGCTAGATTCACTGATTGATTTTCTAGTCTTCAGTGCAAATAGGATAGATCCTACTTGAGTATGTACATTACCTCTTTGTATATTGCTGAACTTGATTCACACAGGTTTTGTTCATGAATTTTCCATCTATGTTCATAAGAGTTATTGAGCTATAATTTTATTTTCATGTAATCTATGTGTCAAATTTGGGTATCACTGTTATAATTGGCCCAGAAAAAGAATTGGGAAATTTTACCTTCTCTTCTGTTTTTCTAAAATGTGGGTAGGTTAATATTATTTTTCATTAACTGCGTGATAGAATTTGTTGGTGAAATTGTCTGAACTTTAGAGGAGTTGTGGATAAGTTGTTGTTGTTGTTGTTGTTGTTTTTGACAGGCAGAGTAGACAGTGAGAGACAGAGAGAAAGGTCTTCCTTTTCCGTTGGTTCACCCCCAAATGGCCGCCGCGACCGGCGTACTGCGGCCGGCACACCGCGCTGATCCGAAGCCAGGAGCCAGGTACTTCTCCTGGTCTCCCATGGGGTGCAGGGCCCAAGCACTTGGGCCATCCTCCACTGCACTCCCTGGCCACAGCAGAGAGCTGGCCTGGAAGAGGAGCCACTGGGACAGAATCCGGCGTCCCAACCGGGACTAGAACCCAGTGTGCTGGTGCCGCAAGACGGAGGATTAGCCTATTGAGCCACGGCACCGACCGTGGATAAGTTTTTGATAATGAGTTCGAGTTCTTGAATTCTTGAGTAAATAGAGTACCATTCAGAGTTTTCTCTTTCTTTATGCACCAGCTATTTCAAGTTGTGTTTTTCAAGGAATTTGGCTATTTAACCCCAGTTATCAAATTCATTGGTATACAGTTGTTTATAATAGTCCCTTATTATATTTCAAATATCTGTAGGACCTGTAATGATAGCATTGCTGATTTTATAATTTGTGTTTGTCATGATTACTCTTGCTAGGGGCTCAATGATCTTACTAAACATTTTAAAGAACGAATTTGCTACTTTATCTATGTTTACTACTGTGTTTATGTTTTGTATTTCACTGATTTCTGCCATATCTTTGTTATTTTCTTCCTTCCATTGTCTTTGACCTTAATTTTCTCTCCTTTTTTATGACTTTTTCAAGCTGAATTATAGGTCATTAATTTTAAGCCTTTCCCCTTCTGTGATAAAAGTACTTTTAAAAGTTTGCACAAAATGAAGTTAAAAGACTAGTTTTTGTTGGTGAAAAAAATCTGGAAATCTAGGCAGGCAATAAATCTTCAGTAAGGACATGGAAAATGTTTATTAGAAAAATTATTCGTGGATTTCAAGGTGAGTTTTTTTTTCACTAAAATAAACACATCTTTTAGTTCTCTTCTCCACGAATTTTTGAAGTATCCTCAGCCTGTAGATAGTTAAACAATGGCTTTCCCTCTAACCACTGTTAGCTGCTTCTCTACAGTTTCATAGAATGTAATTTCACCATTATTCAGTTCCTAATATTTCCTAATTTCCCTTGTTATTTCTCTGACACATGGATTATGTAGAAGTGTATCATTTAATTTCCAAATATTTGAGGATTTTTCTCTCTTTTTTAAAGATTTATTTATTTATTTGAAAGAGTTACACAGAGAGAGGAGAGGCAGAGAGAGAAAGTGAGAGGGAGAGGGAGAGAGAGAGAGAGAGAGAGAGGTCTTCCATCTGCTGGTTCATTCCCTAATTGGCCGCAATGGCCAGAGCTGTGCCAATCCGAAGCCAGGAGCCAGGAGCTTCTTCAGGTATCCCACAAAGGTGCAGGGGCCCAAGCACTTGGGACATCTTCCACTGCTTTCCCAGGCCATAGCAGAGAGCTGGATCAGAAGTGGAGCAGCTGGGTTTTGAACCGGCGCCCATATGGGATGCTGGCGCTTCAGGCCAGGGTGTTAACCCACTGCACCATAGCACTGGCCCCTGGGCATTTTTCTAGAGACCTTATTTTAATATTTCTAATATAATTCTGATCTTACAGACAATAATTTTAGTGTTTTAAAATTGTTTGAGCCTTCCTGTGTAGTCCAGCGTGTGATCTGCTTCCATGGACATTCTACATACATGTAAAAAGAATGTGGGGGCGGGCATTGCGGTGCAGCATTTTGAGCCACTGGTTGCGACACCTGCATCCCATATCAGAAGGCTGGTTAGAGTCCTAGCTGCTCTGCTGCAGGTCCAGCCTCCTGCTAATGACCTGGGAAGTAGCAGATCAGGGCTCAAGTTCTTGAATTTCTGCCATCCATATGAAAGAGCGAGATGGAGTTCCTGGCTCCTGGCTTCAGCCTGCCCCAGCCCCAACTATTGGAGCCATTTGGGAAGTGAACCAAAGCACCTCTCTCTCTCTGGCTCTCTCCCCCCCCACACCCACTTCTCTGTCACCATGTTTTCCACATAAGTAAATATATAAATCTTTCAAAATAATGTGCATTCTGCAGTTGTTGTCAATTTTAGTCAAATTGGTTGATACTGTGGTTCAAATGGTGTATATCCATATCGACTTCTGCCTAGTTGTGTTAGCTTTGGGAGAAGGAAGTTAAAATCTCCAAATAAGATTGTGCATTTTCTTTTTCTTCCTTCAGCTTCATCATATAGTTTGGTTTTTTTAAGATTTATCTTATTTATTTGAAATATAGAATTACAGAGAGAGGTAGAGTTGGAGAGAGAGAGAGAGAGAGAGAGAGAGAGAGAGAGAGATCTTCCATCCACTGGTTCACTCCTCAAATGGCCACAATGGCCAGAGCTGAGTTGATCCAAAGTCAGGAGCCAGGAGTTTCTCCTGGGTCTCCCACATGGGTGTAGAGGCCTAAGGATGCGAGCCATCCTCTGCTGCTTTTCCAGGCCATAGCAGAGAGCTGGATTGGAAGTGGAACAGCTGGGACTCGAACCGGCACCAATATAGGAACAGGCACTTCAGGCCAAGGGTTTATCTCGCTGTGCCACAACAATGGCACCTCATTCCATATTTTGGCACCGTATTACCAGATGTGTACATACTCATAAAATGTGCCCTTTTATCTCTAATAATAATCCTTGAAGTCTATTTATCTGCCACTCTTGTAGCCATATGGGGCCCTCTTGTTTATTGTTGTGATGGTCTATCTTCCCACACTCTTTCTTGCAGCCTATTAGTATCTTTGGTGTATTTCTAGTAGATAACTATTTCCTTTCATCTGGGCTTTTTATCTGATCTGACAATTTCTGCCTTTTAATTAGAATGTTTAGCATTAAATTTAATTAGTTACATGATAGAATTTAAGTTTATCGTTTTGTTGTTCATTTCCCACTTGTCCCGTGTGACTTTGGTCTTTCTGCTCTCCATTCTTGGCTTCCTTTGGGATAACTATTTTCCTCCCTGGATGTTAATTCCTCTGTTGGGTTTGACATTATGTCTCCTTGCATTACATTTTGGTTTTCCTCCTGGAAACCACAGTGTACATTTTTAACTCATCACAGTCTATATAGATGTAATATTGTGGCACTTCTCAGGAAGTGTAAAAAATTTCCCTGTGCCTCTTTGTCTCATGCTACTGTTCTCATCTTCATATGACAAAAATCTCACAGTACAGCAGTAAGACTTATTTTAAGAGTCTTCTTTTAAAGAATCTAGCAAGGAAAAACTACACCTACAGTCTTTAAAAAAGGAGGAGGAGGAGGGCTGGTGCTGTGGCATAGCAGGTAAAACCACTGTCTACAGTGGTGGCGTTCCATATGGGGGTCTGTTTAGGTCCTGGCTCTTCCACTCTCGATCCAGCTCTCTGCTATGGTCTGGGAAAGCAGTAGATGGCCCAAGTGCTTGGGCCCTTGCACCTGCATGGGAGACCTGGAAAAAGCTCCTGGCTCCTGGCTTCAGATCAGTTCAGCTCCAGCTGTTGTGGCCATTTGGGGAGTGAACCAGTAGATGGAAAACCTCTCTCTCTGTCTCTACCTCACCTCCGCCTCTATAACTCTTTCACATAAATAAATAAATCTTTTTTAAAAAGAAGATACTCACACATGTGTACCACTGGCAGTGTTCCCCATTCTTTCCTCTACATATGATACCAGTTTCATCTGCAATTATTTTCCATTCAGCATAAAGGAATTTTTCTTGTACTGCAAATTTATTAGCAACAAGTTATCTCAGCTTATATTTTCTTGAAGTTCCTTTTATTTAATGCTAATGTTTAAAAGATATTTCTTTGGCTGGTAATACAGCACGGCAGATTAAGCCACCACTTGAAACATTAGCATCCCATATTCAGTGACAGTTCCAATCCTTACTACTCTGCTTCCCATCCAGTTCCCTACTAAAATGCCCAGGAAAGCAGCAGAAGGTGATCCAAGTACTCAGGACCCTGACACCTATGTGGGATACCAGATGCACTTCCTAGCTCCTGGGTTTTGACCTGGCCCAGCTACAGCTACTGCAACCATTTTGGGGGAATGAACCAGCAGATGGAAGATTCTCTCTCTCTCCCCCCACCCTTTCAAATAAGCAAATAAATAAATCATTTTAAAAAGGTATCTCTTGCTTGTGCTGCAGCTCACTAGGCTAATCCTAGCCGTAGCACCATTTGGGGGTGAACCAACGAAGGAAGACCTTTCTCTCTGTCTCTCTCTCTCTCTCACTGTCTAACTCTGCCTGTCCAAAAAAAAAAAAAAAAGGTATCTCTTGTCAAATTTAGGATGTTGAGTTTGTCATCACTTTTTTTTCTTTTTGGCTTTTAAAAGATATTTCCTTTTGTCTCTCATCATTGCTACTTTTATGCAGAGTCGTCTGCATGTAATGTATCTTTTTGGCTGCTACTTCTAAAGTTTTCTATTTATTTTTTGTTTCCAGCACTTTGGTCATGTGCTTGTATGTGTGTGGAGGTAAGGGGGGTGTCAGTATTTACCTCACTTAGTTTTCAGTGGTATTCTTGGAACTCTAAATTGATGTTTGTCACCAACTTTGAGATATTTTCATGCATTATTTCTTCCAATATTTTTCTTGCCCCATTATCTTTCTTCTCTCCTTTTGGGCCTCAAATTATATGCAGGTTAGATTGTTCATTTGTGTCCAATAAGTCACTAACATCCTGTTCAATTTTAAGATATTTTATCTTTCTGTTATTCAGATTGGATACTTAATTTTTATCTATCTAGCATCTGCTCTTAAGGGTATCTATTGAATTTTTTATTTATTTTTTTTTATTTTTTGACAGGCAGAGTGGACAGTGAGAGAGAGAGAGACAGAGAGAAAGGTCTTCCTTTTCCGTTGGTTCACCCTCCAATGGCCGCTGCGGCCGGCGCGTTGCGGCCGGCGCACCGCGCTGATCTGAAGCCGGGAGCCAGGTGCTTCTCCTGGTCTCCCATGCGGGTGCAGGGCCCAAGCAGTTGGGCCATCCTCCACTGCACTCCTGGGCCACAGCAGAGAGCTGGCCTGGAAGAGGGGCAACCAGGACAGAATCCAGTGCCACGACCGGGACTAAAACCCGGTGTGCCGGCGCCGCAAGGCAGAGGATTAGCCTAGTAAGCTGCGGCACTGGCCAGATTTTTCATTTTAGATATTGTACTTTTCAGTCCTAAAATTTCTTTTTTCTTTTTTTGAAAGCCAGGAGCCAGGAGTTACTTCCAGGGCACCCATGTGGATTCAGGGTCCCAAACACTTGGGCATCTTCTGCTGCTTTTTCCAGGCCATTAGCAGGGACTCAAACTGGTGCCCATGTGGGATGCTGGTGTCACAGGTGCCATTGGGGACACTGCTAGAGACTCCTGCAGCTGGTGACTGGAGGGGACACCATTTTCTTGAAGCGAGATGAACCTGTAGCATCCCATCCCACTGGTGATACTGCCTGAAGGAGAACATTAGGTCCCCACCGACTTTGAGTCTGTCCTGAAGTGCTAGCGGGCTATAGGATGCCCATCTAACCCCATGGAGGGAGAGCACATTGCTTCTCTCCCCTCCTCCCAGCATGACTCCTGGCAACAAGCAGGAAGGAAGAGCCATCTTCAGAAGGTGAGTAGAGGCTCCTGCAGCCCACACATGACTGGGATTTTTTCAGATGAATAAATCCACAGACCTCACTGACTTTGAGTCTGATCTAGAGAGTTGGCAGGGGGCGGGCTGCACACATAGCCAGCCCTGAGAAGCATTCCCCTCCCATCACTCTATCAAGATACTTGGACTCAACTTGTCAAGGCAGAGCACTGATCGACCTGTGTCAGACAGGCAGCTGGCTCCAGGAACTCTATGGACAGGGAGGCTCACGGGGTTGAAAGTTGATCCCCTGCTCCCTGTGACTGTGGGAATCCTGTGACTGCAATAAGGCATGGGGAGTGGCCAGGTCTTTGGGCAGTCACTGGGTCTGGCTTCAGAGGCTCAGAGGTAGCTGAGTGCTGGGTGGGTCGTTTCAGAGGACTCCATGTGTGCCCTGCAAGGAGCACACAGATCCTCTGTGTGGTTCGTGTGTCTTGGTGGGTAGGGCGCATAGGTGCTGTTGGATAACCCTGGGCAGTTGGATCACCTTGGCAGAGAGTGGGTGAGGCAGTGATTGCACCACCTGATGTGACCATAACTTCCCCCCTGCTGATAGAGGAGATCAACCACTCCCAACTTGGCCGTCACTCTAGACTCTTGCCCCACATGCAAGCACCTGCTGGAGATCCCTGGCCCCACCCAGCACACACCTCTGGAAATCTGCTGAAGGAGCAGATACTCCACTAAGCCACAGAGGCACATTTCCATGACAAAAACACTCAGAGGAGAAAACAAACAAGTGTGTCCATAAATGCCTAAAAATAAATGTAGAAATGCAAGAAACATGAACAAGGAAGACAATAGGACTCCCCAAAAGGAACACAACAAAATTTCAATATTAGAATGTGAAGACAAACAGATTGGTGAAAGGTCTGAGAAGGAATTCAAAAGAATAGTCATAAGATTACTCAAAAACAAAGAGAAGCAAATATGAGTTAAAGAAATCCATACATGGCCGGCGCCGCGGCTCACTAGGCTAATCCTCTGCCTTGCGGCGCCAGCACACGGGGTTCTAGTCCCGGTCGGGGCACCGATCCTGTCCCGGTTGCCTCTCTTCCAGGCCAGCTCTCTGCTGTGACCAGGGAGTGCAGTGGAGGATGGCCCAAGTGCTTGGGCCCTGCACCCCATGGGAGACCAGGAGAAGCACCTGGCTCCTGCCATCGGATTGGCGCGGTGCGCCAGCCCCAGCAGCCATTGGAGGGTGAACCAACGGCAAAAAAGGAAGACCTTTCTCTCTGTCTCTCTCTCTCACTGTCCACTCTGCCTGTCAAAAATTAAAAAAAAGAAGAAGAAGAAGAAGATAAAAAAAGAAATCCATACGTGACATGTGTGACAAATTCTGTTAAGAGATATATTGAAGAGAAGTCCAACTGAAATATTAGAAATGAAGAATTCAGTATGTCAAATAAAAAATACAGTGGAAAGTCTTAACAATAGACTCAATGAGGCAGAAGAAAGAATATCCTGGCTAGAAGACACATCTTGATATCCCAGTCAGATAAAGAAGAAGGAGGAGGAGGAGGAGGAGAAGAAGAAGAAATAATTAGAAAAACCAAAAAGTGAGATTTATGGGATGCTGTCAAACAACCAAACATACTTGTCTTAGAATTTCCTGAAGGTGTGGAAATAGTGAATTAGAAGACCTAGTCAGTGAAATAATAGCAGAAAACTTCTCTAATTTGGAGAAAGATACAGACATCCAAGTACAGGAAGTACATGGAACTCCTGTTAGACAGGATCAGAAAAGATCATGCTGACTATCTTTCTGTGTTTCTGTGTGTAGCACATCCTTAAGCATCATTTGAAAGGCTGGACAAGTGATAAATTCGTTCAATTTCTGTTTCGGAAGGTTCTGGCTTATGACTTCAGATCAGCACAGCTCTGGCCATTGCAGCCATGTAGGGAGTGAACTAGTGGATGGAAGACCTCTCTCTCTTTCTCTCTCTCTCTCTCTCTTTCTCTCTCTACCTCTCTTAACTCTGCCTTCCAAATAAATTAATGAATCTTTTTAAAAAAAAACTTATAGGATACAGCAAAAGCAGTGTTAAGTGGGAAGTTATTAGAGCCTACATCAACAAATTGGAAAGACATCAAATATGTGATTTAACAATGCATCTCAAAGACCTATAAAAACAAGAACAAAACAAAGCCAAAATTAGTAGGATGAAAGAAATAATTAAAATTAAAGAAGAAATAAACAAAACTGAAAGGGAAAAAAAGGATATAAAATATCAGTGAGATGAAGACTTAGTTTCTTAAAAAAAAAAAAAAAAATTTTGGCCCAAATAGCCAAAAAGAGCAGGAATCCCCAAACTAATAAAATCAGAGATCACAAAAGGAGATGTTACAGTGGGTACCATAGAAATAAAAACAATCATCAGGAATTTTTACAAACAGTTTATATGCCAACAACTTGAAAAATCTAGAAGAAATGGATAGATTTCTGGACACATGCAATCAACCAAAATTGAGTCATGAAGATATAGAAAACCTAAATAAACCAATAACCAACACAGAGATTGAATCTAATAAAGACCTTCCCCACAAAGAAAATTTCAGTACTGAATGGCTTCAATGTTGAATTCTACCAAACTATCTAAAATTTATTTATTAATTAATTTATTTATTTATTTGAAAGGCGGAGTTGCAGAGAGACAAGCAGAGACACAAAGAGAGAAATCTTCCATCACTGGTTCATTTCTCAAATGACTGCAATGGCCAGGGCAAGCCAGGCCAAAGCCGGGTGCCCAGAGTTTCTTCCAGGTCTCCCACATGGGTGCAGGGGCCAAGGGACTTTGGAAATCTTCCACTGCTTTTCCAGGTGCATTAGCAGAGAGCTGAATCAGAAGCGGAGCAGCCGGGCCTCGAACTGGCACCCATATGGGATGCTGGCATTGCAGGTGGCAGCTTAACCCACTACATGAGAGCACCAACCCCCTCTACCAAACTTTTAAAGAACTAATTCCAATTCTCCTCAAACTATTCAAAATAATTGAAATGGAGGAAATCTTCCCAAACTCCTCTGAAGCCAGCATCACCTCAATTCTAAAAACCAGGAAAAAAATGCAACAAAGAAAGGGAGTTGTAGACTAATATCCCTGATGAACATAGATGTAAAAACCCTCAACAAAACACAAGCTAATCAAATCCAACAACACATCACAAAAATCATTCACCCATATCACGTGGAATTTATTCCTAGTATACAGGGATGTTTCAACATATGCAAATCAATAAATGTGATACATCACATTTACAAATTGAAAAATAAAATCAAAATTATTATCAAAATAGATGCAGATAAAGCATTTGATAATATATAACATCATTCCATGATAAAAAAAAAAGAACCTTAAGCAAATTGGGTATAGAAGAAACATACCTCAACACAATCAAGGAAGTATATAACAAACCCACAGTCAGCATAATATTGAATGGGAAAAAGCTGGAAGCACGTCCACTGAGATCCAGAACCAGAAAAGGAGGCCTACTCCCACCGTAACTTTTCAATACAGTTCTGGAAGTTTTAGCCGAAGCCATTAGACAAGACAAAGAAATCAAAGGGATACAAGTGGAAAGGATGAAGCCAAATTATTCCTGTTTGCCAATCATATTATCCTATACATAGGGGAACCAAAAGACTCCATGAAGAGATTATTGAAACTCATAAAAGAGCTTGGCAAAGTTACAGGATATAAAATCAACACAGAAAAACCAATAGTCTTTGTATATACAAGCAATGTGATGGCTGAGAAAGAACTTGAAAGATCAGTCCCATTCACAATAGCCACAACAAATTTAAATACCTTGCAATAAATTTAACCAAGGATGTAAAAGATCTCTACAATGAAAACTGCAAAATATTAAATAAAGAAATAGAAGACAAAAGCCGGCGCCGCGGCTCACTAGGCTAATCCTCCGCCTTGCGGCGCCGGCACACTGGGTTCTAGTCCCAGTCGGGGCACCGATCCTGTCCCGGTTGCCCCTCTTTCAGACCAGCTCTCTGCTGTGGCCAGGGAGTGCAGTGGAGGATGGCCCAAGTGCTTGGGCCCTGCACCCCATGGGAGACCAGGAGAAGCACCTGGCTCCTGCCATCAGATCAGCGCGGTGCGCCGGCCACAGCGCGCCAACCGCGGCGGCCATTGGAGGGTGAACCAACGGCAAAAGGAAGACCTTTCTCTTTGTCTCTCTCTCACTGTCCACTCTGCCTGTCAAAAGTTAAAAAAAAAAGAAATAGAAGACACAAAAAATGGAAAAATCTTCCAAGTTCATGGGTTGGAAGAATTAATATAATCAAAATGCCCATACTACCCAAAGCAAATTACAGATTCACTGCTATCCCAATCAAAATACCAAAGAGGTTCTTCTCAGATCTGGAAAAAGAAGTAAAATTCATATGGGATTACAAGAGACCCTGAATAGCTAAAGCATTCCTCAACAGTAAAAACAAAGCTGGAGTCATCACAATACCAGATTCAAGACATATTACAGAGCATTTATAATCAAAACAGCCTGGCACTGGCACAAGAATAGACCTGTGGACCAATGGAACACATCAGAGATCCCAGAAATTGATTCACTCATCCACAACCAACTAATCTTTGACAAATGTGCTAAAATACTCACTGGAGAAAGGACAATCTCTTCAACAAATGGTGCTGGGAAAACTGGATCTCTGGCTTCAGAAAGATGAAACAAGACCACTACCATGCACCCTATACAAAAATCAACTCACAGTGGATCAGGAATCTAAATCTAAGACTTGAAATCATCAAATTACTACAGGAAAACATAGCAGAAACATTGCAAGACAATGGCATAGGCAAAGACTTCTTGGGTAAGACACCAGAAGCACAGGCAATAAAGGCAAAAATAAGCAAATGAGATTACATCAAGCTAAGAAACTTCTGCACAACACAGGAAACACTCAACAATGTACAGAGGGAGAAAATATTTGCAAACTATTTATCTGATAAAGGATTAGTATCCAGGATATATAAGATGCTCAAGAAACTCAACAATAACGAAACAAGCAATCCAGTTAAGAAATGGGCTAAGGATATGAGCAGGCATTTGTCAAAGGATGAAATACAAAGGGCCAACAGACATGTGAAAAGATACTCAGGATCACCAGCCATCAAGGAAATGCAAATAAGAACCACAATGAGGTTTCACCTCACCCAGTAGAGTGGCTATTATCCAAAAACCCAAAAATAGCAAATGCTGGTGAGGATGTGGGGGAAAAGGTACCCTAATCAACTATTGGTGAGAATGTACACTAGCTCAACCATTATGAAAGACAGTATGGAGATTATTCACAAATCTGAAAATAGATCTACCATATGATGCAGCCATTTCACTCCTGGAAATTTACCCAATTGAAATGAAACCAGCATGTAAAAGAGTTGTCTATATCCCCATGCTTATAGCAGCTCAACTTGCAATAGCTAAGCTATGGAATCAACCCAGAGGTCCATCAACTGATGATTGAATAAAGAAATTTGGGTCTATATACATGATGGAATACTACTCAGCCAAAAAAATAATGAAATCCATTTTTCAACAAAATGGATGCAACTGGAGACCATGATGCTTAGTGAAATAAGCCAGTCCAAAAAATACAAATATTATACATTTTCCCTGATTTGTGGTAACTAATATACATGATACCAAAAAAGTAATGTATATGAGTGAAACTGACATTTTGGGATTTGATTATTTATAGCCCTTTTCTGTAGTCTTGAAGAACAGAACAGTGTTTTTTTCTGCTTACTACTTGAATTCTTTGTTTATTTAGTGGAGGGTTAAGTTTATGTAAATAAAGCACATTGAAAGTATGTCATTGCTAAAATTAAAAGAAAAATAAGAAAAGAAGGAGAATTAAGGGTAGGAGTGGGGGAAGGAGAGAGGGTAAGGTGGGAAGAATCATTACGCTCTCAAGTCTGTATATATGAGATACATGAAATGTGTTCCCCTTATATAAATTTAGATCTTTTTAAAAAAAATCAACTGATTAATGACTTAATCAAAGATCCTGTCCACACTCAAGGGCAGGAAATCATACACACTGCATAGCCATAGCAGGAACATGCAGAACCCTCTTTGAATTCTGCTCCCCCACAAAATTCATCGCAGCCTTGCTTGTAGTAGCAAGAAATTAGAAACCACCAAAATGTCCTTCATCGGAAGCTGGTTAAATAGATTATACACTATTATCATTTCATACAACATTTGTTAAGACAAAAAAAGATGTAGATGATATTTTAAGTCCAAGATTCTCTGGCAGATGATCATGTTGCTATAATTCTATTTGGATAAAATACATATATACATGAGATGCAACACATATCTTAACAGTGTTCTTCACTATAGAAAGGACAAGATGATAATGTTTCTGCATTTCTCCCTCACTGACCCAGCCTGGCTCTCAGGGCAGAGAGCAAACCTGTCTATTTTCAATGTCAGAAATGCAAGGTTTAAATTCAAGTCACAATTCTTCCTCTCTCTAGGTTCCCCCTTGTCCCCGGGGTAGACTATGATCCTGGGGCACTGTGTGTGGCTAGCATCAGAGAGGGGTTAGTGCTGCGCCCCTGTCTGACTGCCTTTGCAGTGATAGCCCAACGCTCCTGGCCTTGATATTACCCTGCATGGGCAGCCATGGCCCCCACAGCCCAGCCTACAGCTTCTGCAGATCCACAGACAGGGCGCTCTACAGCTCTCCCGTTGCCTCCACTAGAAGACAAAGGCTACCCTAGGGACTTTCTACCCACATGGAACTTTCGCAGGTGCATGTTGGATACACTCGCAGCCTCCCAGGATTCATGCAAAGAAAACTGGATAATCACCCTCTAGTCCCCCTGCACTGGTGTGGAGTTCTCACTGCATCCTCCTAACAGTTTTGCTTCTGTACTGCCAAGTTGTGGAGGCCTCTCAGTGCCCCCCGTGAACAATCTAAGCATGTCACCCCAATCCTGCTGCCCCTATGGCCCCATGGCAGCTCTTGCTTTCTTTGCAGAGAGAGAATGCCTGCTGCTCTACCCATATTCTTTTCTGTTCCATGGACTTGCCACAAACATCGGTGTTGACTGTGGCAACAAAGGCTACCCAAATGAGAACAAACATGGGCTGTGTAGCCAAAACTTCCTAGAGCAAGAGAGTTGGCACTCATCATTTGCATTTGGGCTGGGACTCAAAGGCAGGCAGAGCAGCAGGAAAAGTTAATAGTGGCATCAAGAGAAGGCTTCTTGTGGGCCCTGATTCAAGGCTGGTGGCTTGGGAGTGCTTCAGGTGGCCACCGAGAATCCCAGGATCCTACACAATGGGTTAGGTCCTGATGCCATTTGTTCTTAATAAAGTCTGGTCTATTGGGGCCGACTGTTACAGGGGACAAGATTTACCTTCCAGGACCCTTGCTGGAGACAGTGGTCTGACTTTCTCCGAGTCTGATGTGTGGATGACAAGGTAGCTTCCTGAGCTGCTCACTGTAGAGTAGATTGGTTTTCTTGATGGGTTGCTGCAATCTGTTCTGAGTTAACATGTGGTCTGTCCATCATCCATCTGTGTATTCAGTCTTTCACAGCCTTTAGTCTTCATATGCCAAGGTTTGTCTCTCAGAACAAAGCCCAGCTCATGCAAAAATCCAATCTCTTTTGACTCTGACAGCTCTACTTAACAGCATCAGTCAGAACCCACTTAGAGATGCAGCAGTGATACTAAGCATTTCAAATCCAGGTGATGCAATGCAGGGAACTGGTCACTCGGGCATTGCAAGGCAGAGAGAACAAACAAGGGGTGCTAGAGTGACCAGAGAAATGACCTCAGACTCGGCTCCTGCCCTAGCAGAGAGGGAAATCGAGGGAAGAGGTAGCATTACCCAGAGCTGGAGCAGGGCTCTGGGGAAGGCAGTTCTCAGCAGCTGGTGCCCGGGACTGTGAGGAAGAGATCCGACCGAGAAAGTGAAGGAGCATGGCACAGATGGTCTTAGAAGAATGAGGGCCCCAGCAATGCCGACACTGGCAGAGAAACCCAAGCCCTGGCCACTGTCCCCTAGTGCTGCTAAGAGAGGCTAGCATCACAAAGAGAGCGAAGGTCCCTTCTCCCTCCTGCTGCCTACCAGCCTCCCTCAAGGGCCTCCCCTGCAAGACACCCATGGGAAGCCTGCTGCAAATGGCGGCTGAAGAACACAGGTTGCCAAGTCACCATCCCTGCATCACAGGGCAGAGGCTGGGCTTGGAGCCAAGGCTCATTTGGTAAAGGAGCCAGCATGATGGCCAAGAGAGCAGCTTCCAGCAAGGCTGCTGTGGCCATCTCCAGGAGAAATGTGCAAGGAAAAAACCATAGGCATCTCAATGTCACCAAAGACTCCTGTCACATGAACAGAGAGAGAGGGAGAGAGAGATCGATCTCCAATCTGCTGGTTCACTCTTCAAATGGCCACAACAGCTGGAACTGGACTAAGTCAAAACCAGGAACCAGGAACCAGGAACCAGGAACTCCGTCGGAGTCTCCCAAGCACCTGGAACATTATCTTCCAATGCTTTCTCAGGTGCATTATCAGGGAGCTGGATTGGAAGGGGAGCAGCTAAGACTCAAATCAGTGCCCCAGTATGGGATTCCGCCAACGCAAGTGACAGCCTAACCCACTGTGCCACAATGCCTGCCCCAGAACTCGCTTTTTTCTTACATTAAGTGTTAAAATTACAACTTTCTGCAAGTCTTAACAACGTGCACAGAAGTACATGGGGAGGCTCCCCGTGTTGTGGGCTGGCAGCTCGGGCCCACAGGTTGTCACAGGAAGGTGTGTGCAGGGAAGGCCAGCTGCTGTGGTTAGAAGCCAGCATCTCCCAAGAGCGCCTGTCTCTCAGCTCAGCAGTGTATGCATGTCAGTGGTCACAAGGCAGTGAGGAGGCAGACCTAGGCAGAGGTTCTGCACGGCAAGCTAGAATATTCCGGAACACCTGCAAGAGGTGTTTCTACAGGTGGTCAGGTGAAACATTGGGTGTTCAGAGGGTTTCTTTAATTAAAAAAAAAAATTCTATTTATGGCCGGCGCCATGGCTCACTAGGCTAATCCTCCGCCTAGTGGTGCCGGCACACCGGGTTCTAGTCCCGGTCGGGGTGCCAGATTCTGTCCCGGTTGCCCCTCTTCCAGGCCAAGCTCTCTGCTGTGGCCAGGGAGTTCAGTGGAGGATAGCCCAAGTGGTTGGGTCCTGCACCCCACGGGAGACCAGGAGAAGCACCTGGCTCCTGCCATTGGATCAGCGCGGTGCGCCGGCCGCAGCAGCCATTGGAGGGTGAACCAACAGCAAAGGAAGACCTTTCTCTCTGTTTTTCTCTCTCTCACTGTCCACTCTGCCTGTCAAAAAAATAAATAAAATAAAATAAAATAAAATAAAATAAAATTCTATTTAAAAGGAAATCTTGTGGGGAAAGTGGGGATTTTCTTTATTGTTTTTGTTTCCCTCATTTGCCAAGTTTCCCCATCCCTGGATCCTCTTCTGTCTGTCACACCCCCCTTGACGTATTTTGATGCTCCTTTATTTGATGGCCCCATATGAACTCAAAATCCATGAAAGGCCTGCACGGTGGGAGAAGTCCTTCTCAAACCTGAATGGGTATGAAGCTTCCCTGAGGGGCTTGCTCATAGGTGCGTATTTGTGAAGGGGCAGGTGGGGCCAGAGCTGCAAATGCTCTGAGGAAGGAACAGGCAAGTGCCCAAGGACCACAGCTTGAGGAAGCCAGTTCAGAGAAGAAAATTCTAGCTCAGGGACCCCCGTGGTCAAGTTGACGCATAGCCAAGGTGATCGCACTGGATCCTCATGGTGTTGGCTCTATTTCTATTGGCTGATTTTTGTTTTAAGCATAGAAGCAGTGTTGTGGCCTGTTGTCTAAGACACTGTGACGATTGAGACAACCATCTCCTGCATCACATTGCCTTGGTTTGAGTCCTGGTTCTTATTTTATTTTATTTTGTTTTGTTTTATTTTTTTGACAGGCAGATTTAGACAGTGAGAGAGAGAGAGAGACAGAGAGAAAGGTCTTCCTTTCCATTGGTTCACCCCCCCAAATGGATCCTACGGCCAGTGCACAGCGCTGATCCGAGGCCAGGAGCCAGGTGCTTCCTCCTGGTCTCCCATGCAGGTGCAGGACCCAAGCACTTGGGCCATCCTCCACTGCCTTCCTGGGCCACAGCAGAGAGCTGGACTGGAAGAGGAGCAACAGGGACAGAATCTGGCCCCCCAACCGGGACTAGAACCCGGGGTGCCGGCGCCGCAGGCAGAGGATTAGCCAAGTGAGCTGTGGCACCAGCCCCTGGTTCTTTTTTATTAATTTTTTTTTAAGATTTATTTTATTTATTTGAAAGAGTTACAGAGAGTGATAGAGACAGAGGTCTTCCATCCACTGGTTCACTCCCCATATGGCCGCAACGGCCAGAGCTGAGACCATCCGAAGCCAGGAGCCAGGAGCTTTTTCGGGGTCTCCCACACGGGTGCAGGAGCCCAAGGATTTGGGCCATTTTCTGCTGCTTTTCCAGGCCATAGCTGAGAGCTAGATGGGAAGAGGAGCAGCTGGGACTAGAACTTGTGCCCATATGGGATGCCGGCGCTTCAGGCCAGGGCTTTGACCTGCTGTGCCACAGCACTGGCCCCGAGTCCTGGTTCTGATCCTGATTCCAACTTCCTGATAATGTACACCCTGGGAGATAGAAATGATGGCTCAAGTGGTAGAGTTCCTGGTTCCTAGCCTGGCCTAGTGCAGTATTGCATGTATCTAGGAAGTGAACCAGCACATGGGAGTTCTCTATCTCGAGGCCCATCTTCTCTCTCCCTCTCCCTCTCCCTCTCCCTCTCTCCCTATCCTTGTCCTTGTAACTCTGCCTTTCAAATATATAATAAATAAATAAATCTTTGAAACAAAAAATGTTTTTCTTGTCCTACCTGATTCCCTAAACAATACAACTATTTATGCAGTGTTGACATTTTATTAGGCATTATAAGTAATCCACAGACAATTTGAAGGATGCAGGAAAATGATGAAGTTATATGTAAATACCACACCACCTCAGTTAAGGGACTTGAGCATCATCCATGGACTTTGCGGATTCCCATGGATACCTGGGGCAATCACACTCTGTCTGACACTGAGACACAGAATGGAGAGAGAAGGATAAGAATAACTGGTGCTATTTACTGAGCATCTCAAAGAGGCTAAGCTCTGAATTCAAAACGTTACCTGGGGCTGGCACAGTAGTGCTTGCAAAACTGTCATCTCATATCAGAGTGTCAGTCTGAGTCCCTGGTGCTCTGCTTTCAATCCAGCCTCCTGCTAATGCACCTGGGAAGGCAGCAGATGATGGCCCAAGGACTTGTGAAAGACCCAGTTGGAGCGCCTGGCTCCGGGCTTCAGCCTGGCCCAGCCCCAGCCATTGCAGCCATCAGGGGAGTGAATCAATGGATGTAGGATCTCTCTCTCTCTCCCCCTCTCCCTCTCCCTCTCCCTCTCCCTCTCCCTCTCCCTCTCTCTCTCTCTCTCTCTCCCTCCCCCCTCCCTCTCCCTCTCCCTCTCTCTCTCTCTCCCTCCCTCTCCCCCCCCTCCCTCTCCCTCCCTCTCCCTCTCCCCCCCTTCTCTCTCCCTCTCCCTCCCCCCCCCTCCAGAGAAGGTGAGGATAGAAATGAGGAGAGGGACTCAGGTGAGGTTGACAGGCTATGTCTGTGCCTGGGTATGTGGTGGAGGGACATTTGGCAAAGAATTAGTGCAAACCAGGGATCTTCAAAAAGTTCATGAGAGGGGCTGGAGCTGTGGTGCAGCAGGTTAAAGCCCCGGCCTGAAGCACCAGCATCCCATATGGATGCCGGTTCTAGTCCCAGCTGCTCCTTTTCTGATCCAGCTCTCTGCAATGGCCTGGGAAGGCAGTAGAAGATGGCCCAAGTCCTTGGGCCCCTGCACCCCTGTGGGAGACCCAGAAGAAGCTCCTGGCTCCTGACTTCAGATGGGCACAGCTCTGGCCTTTTTGACCATTTGGAGAGTGAACCAGCAGATGGAAGATTGCTCACTCGCTCTCTCTCTCTCTCTCTCTCTGCCTCTCAATGTAATTCTGTCTTTCAAATAAACACTTAAAAAAGTTAATGAGAAATTATTATTGTGGAAAAATATGAATGGATTGCAAAATGTTTTGCACGAAAATATTAATATCTTTGATTGCATTTCCCATAGAATTTTTGGGGTCCCCTGGCATTTCCTAGCTTTCTAATGCATGTGACATGAAGAATAGTGACACCTCTAGGTAAACCGAGAGGAAGTAAATTCTGTATTAGACAGAAGATAATGAAATATTTTTTTGGACCTGTGTCACCCAAGTGGCCCTTTGGGTGTGTGGGACTCTGAGCAGACACTGTGTGTGTATGTCCATCCCTTCACACTCCTTACTGTCAAACGTGTCCCTCCTGCCTGGTTTCATATCTTGTGGGTGCCACAGCCCTGTGGCACCAGCTGGCATTGGGCAGTACACACCTTGCTGGTCCTGCCACTGCCTCATACTGTGTACTCAAGGTTGTTTCTGTGGTGTCCCTGGATACCACGTATTCCATCCGCTGTGCACCTGTTCTCACTGGCTCCCGTGAGTGTTCACGTGGGGTGGTGTTATGTTGACAGAGGCCACCAAAGAAGGTATTTGCCAGGGCTTGAGGGAACAGTGGGTGATTATTTATTTCCTGGCCATGTCAGAAGTAGCCACTGGGTATTTACAGCACAGGCGTGGAGCAACAGTGTCCAACCATGCTTCCCTCGAACCCTCCATGCTGTCATCCTTGTCTCTCTAGAACAGGGTGTCCATTGGCACTGACCACTCACCTGGCTTCCACACACTGGGGAGAGGAGGATGCTCTTCCGTGACCCAGCCATTGCTTTAACCACAGAAGCATCTGTGACCCACGGCTCTTGTTCAGGCAATGTGAGAAGACAGTTGTTTCTACTTTACTGGCTCTGAGCTAGGCTGGTATAGTGTAGGATTGTGTCCTCAGTTCTACGAGAGGTTTCCAGTTAATGTGAAGTGACTCTTGAATAGTGTACCTGTCGCTTTGCAGATGCCATGAAGAGGGGTATAAATTATAGTCCTTATCGCCAATGTCAAACCCTGGGTGCTCTGGCTGCCTGTCCCTTTCAGAGGCTGCTAGACTACAGAGTCAGCTCCCAGAGCAGCCAGAGAGGGCTCCTGGGGAGGCTTCTGGGGACAGGGCAACCCTCTCATTACCCACCATCTCTGGCTTGGTTTTCAGCCCCTTTTCTGTAGGAAGGCTCCAGGAGAGCCAAGCAGCCTTCCAGCACGGGGCTCTGAGCTCTGCGGGGCAGCCTCCATGCACTCCAGCTGCTGACTCCGAGCCCGCACTGTGCTGAATGCTGGCTTTGTCTGGGTGCACAGATGCACACTTTCCTGTTTTCTCTGTCTTTTAGGGGTTGTACTCAAGAGCTCTCCCTCCGATAATCTCCCAGCCTGTCTCCTCCTGATTGAAGGATAAATATGCAACCATGTTTCTACACAGTTGCTGTCTTTGTTTCTTGTAAACCAAGATGCAGCTCGTCCAACGTCCCAGACCAGGGGGGAAATGCCTGTGTCTGGATAGAAATAGTCTTTGGCTTCCTATGAAGGACACTGAGTGAGGACTAGGCCTCCTATTCTGCAGGTGCCAATGCCAGGGTGGTTACTCTGAGCAGGGCAGGTCAAGGAAGCTATGAAAACAGGACGCTGGGGCCAGCACTGTGGCGCAGCAGGTAAAGCCTCTACCTGCGGTGCTGGCATCAGTTATGGGCGTCAGTTCCAGTCTCCACTGCTCCTCTTCCGATCCAGCTCTCTGCTACAGCCTGGGAAAGCAGTAGAAGGTGGCCCAAGTCCTTGGGGCCCTGCACCCACATGAGAGACCTGGAAGAAGCTCCTGGATCCTGGCTTTGGATGGGCCCAGTTCCGGCCATTGTGGCCATTTGAGAAGTGAACCAGCAGATGGAAGACCATCCTGCCAGCCCGCCTCTGCCTCTTTGTAACTCTATCCTTCAAATAAATAAATAAATCATTAAGGGGAAAAAAAAAAAAAAAGAACAGGATCCTATACTGCCTTGCTACAAAATCTGAGAAGCTAGGCTGGGGTTTCTCCCACCCTTCTTGTATGGTGACAGTCAGACGGGCCAATGGCAGTTAGGTGGTCCCGGTCGGAAGGAGGAAAAGCGGGAGTCCCTCTGAGAGAGTGTAAAGTGCTTGCTTCCCCCAAAAGTTAACTTTAGCAAGATCAAAGTGCCAAATCCCACTGCAGGTTTCTCCCCAAAAGCTGCCCTTTAGCAAAACAAAAATGCCCATCCCACGTCTTTGGAACTTCCAATTTTATCAAGAGAATAGCAAGGAAGTGATGACTCCTCCCTTCCAGGTTCCCTGAAAATTGTCACCAATCCCACCATTCCAATGTTTTTGTTTTTGTTTTTTGTTTTTTGTTTTTTGTCTTATCGTGAGCAAGCTAGACAGGCAAGATTACAAATCGAGCCTTTTGATGAGTTTCTGTGCCCATCTTCTCACTGATTGTTAGCTTCTGCTCTGTTTGTTTTTTTTTTTTTTTTCTTTCCCCAAACAGTGTACTTAAAAGACTCAGACCCTCACAGCTGGGGGAAGGGGTCTGCCTCTCTTGGATCCCCCCTCCAGGCCAAGGCAACAGGAGGTTTCTGATTTAAATAAATCTTGCTTTTCTCTCTGCCGTGTCTGCGTGAAAATTCTTTCAGGTGAGATAAAGGACCAAGGTTGTCTTTCTCCAGCACAACCAGGAAAATAGAGGAGTGGCTGATGGGCGCTTGAGTCCACTTGTAAATACAACAATCGGGGGCCAGCACTGTAGCATAGTGGGTAAAGCTGCCGCTTGAAGTGCCAGCATCCCATATGGGCAGTGGTTTGAGTCCCGGCTGCTCCACTTCTGATCCAGCTCTCTGCTATGGCCTGGGAAAGCAGTAGAAGATGGCCAAAGTGCTTAGGCCCCTGCACCCACGTAGGAGACCCAGAAGAAGCTCCTGGCTCCTGGCTTCAGATCAGCCCAGCTCCAGTCATTGTGGCCATCCGGGGAGTGAACAAGCGAATGGAAAACCTCTCTCTCTCTCTCTCTCTCTCTGCCTCTCCTTCTCTCCGTGTGTAACTCTGCCTTTCAAGTGAATAAATAAATATATCTTTAAAAACAATACAACAATCGTGTTACCCTGACCGCATGTGTGGTGTGCAAGTTCTCTGATAAATACGATTGTGTGGTTGAGTGAGTGCCACGTGTGGGGAACCATACTGTACCCTGGCAAGGATATGATCTGAGAGTGTCCACCAAGGATCCATGTTCATGTGGCACTGTTGGGAGGTGGCAGAACTCTGAAAAGTGAATGCAGAGCAGCACGGCCACGATGGAGAAGAGGAGCCTCAAAAAACCTAAAATAGATCTACGCTGTGAGCCCTCTAGCACTCCCCTGGGAATATGTCAACAGGCAATGAGAGAAGCCTGTGAAAGAGATACCTGCCATGTTCATGGCACAATGCTGTTCACAATAGCCAGGGTCTGGAATCAGCCTAGATGCCCAACGCTGGATGAATGGATCAAGCGAAAGTGGTGAATATGCACATTGGAATATTAATGAGCCGTAATAGAGAATGATATCCTGGCATTTACAGAAAAACGGATGGAACAAGAGATCTTTTTTAATATTTATTTATTTATCTGAAAGAGTTACAGAGAGAGGAAGAGAGACAAAGAGAAAGAGAGAGAGAAATCTGTCTTCCATCCACTGGTTCACTCCCCAAATGACTGGAATGACCCAGGGCTGAGCCAGGCCAAAGCCAGGGGCCAGGAGCTTCTTCTGGGTCTCCTCCGTGGGTGCAGGGGCAGCACTTGGGCCATCCTCCACTACTTTCCCAGGCAGGACAGGAAGTGGAGCAGCCAGGTATTGAACAGGCACCCATATGGGATGCTGGCACCTGCTGTGGCTTTACCCACTGCACCACAATGGAAATCATTATATTAAGTGAAGTAAGTCAGACACAGAAAGATACACTGCTTATTCTTTCATATGTAGAAGTTAAAGTAATAATAATGATAATAACATGTTTATATATTCTATCTGTATTTAAAATAGTGCTTACTAGAGTCTGGGAAGGATGGGGAAAAGGAACAGGTTGAATAATGGACACGAAAATGCAGTAGGGTGAGCGTACTGGTTCTGGTGGTCTTAGCACGGTGTAGTGACTACAGCTCAAATACTGTGTTAAATTCTGTAGAAAGAACAGGGGCCGGCGCTGTGGCTCACTTGGTTAATCCTCCGCCTGTGGTGCCAGCATCCCATATGAGTCCCGGGTTCTAGTCCCGGTTGCTCCTCTTCCAGTCCAGCTCTCTGCTGTGCCCCAGTAAGGCAGTGGAGGATGGCCCAAGTCCTTGGGCCCTGCACCCGCACAGGAGACCAGGAGGAAGCACCTGGCTCCTGGCTTCAGATTGGTGCAGCACGCCGGCCATAGCGGCCATTTGGGGGCTGAACCAATGGAAGAAAGACCTTTCTCTCTGTCTCTCTCTCTCACTGTCTAACTCTGCCTGTAAAAAAAAAAAAGAAAGAAAGAAAAAAAAGAAAAAAGAAAGAAAGAACTGGAACAGAGGAGGTGGTCAGCTCCAAACACAGATAATGAAATGGAAAGACAAATTGCCTGGTATGATCAGTTTGTGCTGTGTATATGCATTTACTTACTTGTCACAGATTTAACTATTTGGGGAAGCAGTGCCCTCACTGATTGGACTTAGATCCACTCTTTCGTTCTTCTCAATTTTCTGTCACCTTTCTCTTCACTCCTGGCTGCCTTCTAGCCTAAGAAATCTTACCACACAGTACCTTTCTGTTGGAAAGCCCAAAGGGGATATGTAAGAAACTGGGACAGCATTAAGGATCCTGCTTTCCTCCCACATAATCTGATAAGTTTTTCAGGGCACCATGTCCCCTGTCCCCAGCTGGAGCCGACTGACAGCAGGTGGCACCCACTCACCCCTGGGCACCCTGGCCTGCAGGCTCCTGGGAATGTTGCCTAAGTGCACCCTGGCCTTTGTTCTTCGCACCCTCCAGGCAGGCCAGGAGCTACAGGCAGCCTGGGTGCAGCCTTGCACTGTACTGATGGCACAGAAGATTTCCCCGGGACCTCCGGCACAGCGCAGGTACTTCCCAGGAGGGAGACCTCCACTGGCTGCCCATTGGGTCGCTCGCTTCACAATGCACCTCTTGGCAGCTTCTCCCCTCCCTTCTCCCTTCCCCAACCTGTGTCTCCAGACATCATCTTCCAAACAAATGGACAAACTGGAAGCTTTGCCTTTGGGTGTGCTTCTGGGGAAACCCAGAAAGGAGAAAGCGATTCACACCAACAAAAGGCTGGCTTGAGTTGTGCAGTAAATATGGCACAACCCACAAAAACTAAAACTGCATCCCTGCTGTCACTTTGCACCCGTTTACTTCGATGTTCTTCGAACAGAAGGAAAACTGCCATTCCCCTGCACGAATTAAAGTCCAGATGTCCAGCTGAGACCTTCCAGACCCACCTCTGTGTCTTGAGATTGCGTTTCTGTTAGGGGATGTCTGACCTAGCTGTTACCGCAGCCTCCTCGTGTGCCTTGTGTGCTCTGGGGAGGGGCTTCTCTCTCTTTGCCACTCTGGCCATGCCCTGGAGCCTCTGATACCGCAGAAGCCAAGCAGGAGCAGGAGACGGGACTTTTACCTGGCAAAGACCTGTGTCAGCAGAGTGGCTGCAATGTCCATGCACTCCCTAGACGTGTGTCTCATGGACATCTGTGTGCTACTAAGCACTGATGACCAAGTTGTGAGCAAAAGGGATAAAACCGCTGTTGTCTGGGGCTCCACAGGATGAAGCAACGACAAGAATCAGGAATGCTGAGTGGTACAACTTTAAATGTGATAGTGAGGGAACCATCGACAAGAATGCAAATAGCACAGGACACGTGCCTAGGCAGCAGGGGATGTGCAAGTATCTGAGAAAAGAATGCAATGGTTGGGGCTGGTGCCACCACCTCCATCTCTTTTATTAAGATTGATTTATTTATTTGAAAGGCAGAGCCACAGAGTGGGGGAGGGGGGGAGGAGAGAGAGGGAGGAGAGAGAGAGAGAGACCTTCCATTTGCTGGTTTATTCATCCCATATTTGAGTCTCCGCTGCGCCACTTCTGATCCAGCTCCCTGCTAATGCGCCTGGGAAAGCAGTGGAGGATGGCCTGACTCCTTGGGCCTTTGCACCCACGTAGGAGACCTGAAAGAAGTTCCTGGCTCCTAGCTTCAGCCTGGCCCAGCCCCTGCCCTTGCAGCCATTTGGGGAGTGAATCAGTGGATGGACGATCTCTCCTTTTCTTTCTGTAACTCTGGCTTTCAAAAACATAACTAAATCTTAAAAAAAAAAAAAAAAAAAGAATGCGCTGGTTTCAGTATGGTTTGCATGCATTCTCCAAAGACTGATTTGCCAGTGGCTTGGTCTCCAGTGTGGTGATGTTAAGAGTTGATAGATCCCTTAAGAGATGGAGCTAGTGCAAAGTGAGTAGGTCATGAGAAATAGACTCTCATGAATTGATTAATGCTGTCTTGGGGAATGGGTTAGTTCCCACAAGAACATCATGAATTGATTAGTGCTGTCCTGAGGAATGATTAGTTCCCACAAGAGCAGGTTGTTATATGAAGAATGAATCCACCTCCTGCCAGTCTCTGGCTTCCTGTCTCACCACATGATCTCTTCTGCATACACTGCTCACCTCTCCCTCGCGGCCTCCAGCCATGACGCCTTCCGCCACACTGTAATGTAGCTATGTGTCGACCACATGTTGGTACGGTGCCCTTGGACCTCCTGAAACGTGAGCTAACTAAACTTCTTTGCTTCCACGAATTACCAGCTTCGGGCATTTTGTTAGAGCAACATGAGATGGACTGAGACACAGAGCATCTCAAAGAAGGGAGGAGCAGGTGCAGAAGCATTGCTGGCAGCTGTCTGGTGCATTCTGGGCACCCAGGACATCCATGAGGACCAAGCCTGGCGAGTGGCGACCAGAGACTGGGGAATCAAGTCAATGGAAATGGCGGACCGAGTTAGCAGGGCCTCGAAGGGCCCAGGAAGGACGTGGCTTTACCGCGTGAGTGAAGAGAAGTCCCTGCGCTAAGACCATGGCACAGGGAGGAATGGTGGAAGCAGGGAGACCTAGGAAGGCATCGTGGATGGGTGACTCGGCCTGGGGTCTGGCTAGAAAGGTCATCAGAAGTGGCTCCATTCTGGAGAACAGTTCCTTCAGGGTACACGTTGGAATATGCACAATGAGCTTCCAGCTAAGCAAACCTCTGTTGCTCTAGGGGAGGGGAGGAAGAGACTGGAGCTTATTACAACCGGTCTCTGGGAGACATAGAGTCCCACCACAGCTCAGATCTTACCGAAGAGTGTGTACCCATGCTTTGGCTCAAATAACTTGGCCCCTTTGAATTTCAGTTTTTCTCATCTATAAGATGAGAGAGGCCATTTTGACGTCAAACTCCCATGGTTCTTTCTCTTCAGTAGCTCCACTAATAAGGTGAAATTCACCTTTGGAATTTGTCTCTGCGCTCGGGGTTCCCACGGTAGCAGCTCACCACTGTCCCCGCAGCCCTTCCTCATGATTCCCGGTTCTCGCACATCTCACAAACACACACATGCTGGTGTCTTGAGCTCATTCTGATGCACTGACAGTTACACTTCAACTTGTACCGC
The DNA here is from genome assembly GCF_033115175.1 of Lepus europaeus. Classification (NCBI taxonomy): domain Eukaryota; kingdom Metazoa; phylum Chordata; class Mammalia; order Lagomorpha; family Leporidae; genus Lepus; species Lepus europaeus. The sequence continues at coordinate 94,513,703 of NC_084839.1, forward strand.
TTGGCTGAAAGGCAAAGGATGAGCTGGTCCAACAAAGTCTGAATTTAGTTTTAACTATTTCTCTTTTATTAAGATGTATGTATGTATGTATGTATGTATGTATTTATTTGAAGGGCAGAGCCACAGAGGGGCAGAGAGAGAGAGAGAGAGAGAGACCTTCCATTTGCTGGTTCATTCCCCAGATGGCCAGAGCTGGGCTGATCTGAAGCCAGGAGCTAGGAGCCTCTCCCAGGTCTCCCACATGGATGCAGGGGCCCAAGGACCTGAACCATCCTCCACTGCTTTCCCAGGTGCATCAGCAGGGAGCTGAATCAGAAGTGGAGAAACCAGGACTTGCCCTGGCGCCCATATGGATGCTGGCCCTGCAGGCGGCAGCTGTACCTGCTACCGCACAGCTCTGGGCCCTGCTTTAACTATTTCAAAGACTCCCATCTTTTGGGGAGGTACAGAACCACAGAAGAGACAGAGGGAACAGGGGATTAAGACAACCAAAATTCCATGTCTTACAAAGTGGGTGCTACGGTTTGAATTTGTCTCTCTCCCAAATTAAGGTTTTGAGACACTCGCCAATGTGATAGTGTTAAGAGATGAGACCTTTAAGAAGTGGCTGGGCCAAGAGTGCTCTCCCTTGATGACTGGGATTAAGACTCTTATGCAAGAGACTGCATGGGGCTGGCGCTGTGTCCTAGCAGTAAAAGCGGCCACCTGCGGTGCCGGCATCCCATATAGGCTCCGGTTTGAGACCCAGCTGCTCCACTTCCAATCCAGCTCTCTGCTATGGCATGGGAGAGCAGTAGAAGATGGCTCAAGTCCTTGGGCCCCTGCACCCACATGGGAGACCTGGAAGAAACTCCTGGCTCCTAGCTTTGGATCAGCTCAGCTCCGGCCATTGCGTCCAACTGGAGAGCTCCGGCTCTCTACTCCTGCTTCCTGCTAATGTGCACCTTGGGAGGCCATAGGTGATGACGGCTCATGCCACACCACACATGGAGGAGCCCCGGACTGAGTTTCTGGCTCCAGGATATAGCCCTGGTCATTGTAAGCATTTACGGAGCTAACCAGTGGATAGAAGATTCTCTCTCTTTACATTTAAAAAAATGCATTCAAAAGGCAAAGGGAGAAGGAGAGAGAGAGAGAGAGAGAGAGAGAGAGAATTTGCCTTTTGAATGCATTTTTTTAAATGTAAAGTTTGGGTTTTTTTAAATAAATCTTGGTACAAGCCTGTGATTTAGAAGTAAGTTGGTGGCCATATGAGTAACATAGAACAGAACAGTTCAAAGTGATTTTTCGGCCTGGTGCTGTGGCAAAGTGGGTAAAGCCACCACCTGCAATGCTGGCATCCCATATGGGTGCTGGTCCAAGTCCTGCTTGCTCCACTTCTGATCCAACTCCCTGCTAATGCACCTGGAAAAGCAGTGGAAGATGGTCCAAGTCCTTGGGGCCTTGCACCCACCTGGGAGACATGGACAAAGTTTTGGCTTGGCCCAGCTCTGGCTGTTGCAGCCATTTGGGGAGTAAACCAGCAGATGGAAGATCTCTTCCTCTCTCTCCTCTCTCTCTCTCTCTCTCTCTCTGAGTGTGTGTGTGTGTATGTGTATCTCTACCTTTCAACTAGATAAATAAGTCCTTTAAAAAAGAAAAGAAAGTGATTATCACAGGAGGAGAAGGAGCGCTGGGCTCTGGACTTTTGGGAACCTCATGCAACTCTGGGGCTGGGAAGAATTATAACAGAAGTCATCCTGGCTGACCTCCATGAGTGCTCACTGGGTACCAAGCAGGGCTCTTGTCACTTACCGTGTGCTCACTTCTTTTATCTTTTTCCAGACCTATAAGAAAAGTATTATATGTTCACAACTGTTTATTGGAAATTCTTTGGTGCGAGATGGGCTCCAGGATTTGGAACTTTTCCAAATTTAGAATGGAACTAGAATATATATATATATATATATATATATATATATATATATCCCTGAAGACCACCAGCAGAACTAGGGACAGCACCTCACCAAAAGTAATAGATCGGGGTTCAAACGTGATGTTTGTCTTCGCTGGATAAATAGCAAGGAGCCTCCCCCGGGGCTCCGTCAGAGTTTGCCTTCACATGCTCAGTTTTCAAACTCTTTGGAGCTCAGAATCACACACACACACACACACACACGATGAAAGGGCAGTAGACTCCCTGTTCTGCAGTTTATGAAACAGAGGCTGTGTGAGGTCAGGTGAGGTGAAGGTCACGGGCACAGTGGGAGAGGCTGCAAGCACTGGAGTCCAGGCAGGCTGGCCCCACAGCTCTGGATTTCTAAGCTAGCATTTCCAACAGCACAAAGCAAAAATCAAAGAGAAAGCAGCCATGTTAACATCTATGGAGGCTTCATTAAATGTCCAAATGACACGACCTGTGTCAGAGTCCTTAAATACGACAATCCTTAGGCATGAGACTGGTAGTACCCTTGAAAACAATTTGTAGATTTTTTGTTTCACTTTACAAAACTCCCCTTCTACAACCCATAATTGCTGTGCCACTTGAAGATTAAGAGAATTTCAAAACTGAAATTACAGCTCAAAATTACCTTTACTAAATTACATGTTAATGTTTTTATAAGCTATATGTTATGAACAAAAAAATCTATAAATGTCTTAAAACTTACTTTCGAAATAGTAGGGCAAGGAAATATCACCTTTCATTAGAAGCTCTTTATTCTATTTCAAAACCATACACAACAAGTCTTCAGAAATGTTGATGGAAAATGTGAATTATGACGAAACTATGCCTGGATTTCAAAAGCTTGGACATCAAAACTTATCTTTGCATTCTGCAAACTTTTTGAGGCATCCTCCTGAGATAATGAGGCTTTTTCCAAACATTAGAAAATCCCAAATCAGAGAGCAGAGTGGTGATTGCCAGGGTCCCAGTGGGGTGGGCAGGAAGGCGTTAATCAAGGGGTAGGACATGTTGGTTATCCAAAGAAGTTCTGGGGAGCCAGTGTCTAGCATGATGACTATAGCTAACAACATTGCTTCTAAACGTCAATTGTTTCTATGCTTTGCTAGGAGAATAGATCCTAAGTGCTCTCACCACAAAAACACAAAGAAAAAGGGAAAAAGTAGTTACCATGTGAGGTGGCAGGTGCATTAATTAGCCTGATTGTTATCATTTCACAATGTATATGTGGATCAAATAATTACATGATGTACCTTAAATAGATACAATTTGTGTTTGTCAGGTACACCTCAATACAGCTGGGAGGCAGGGGTGTTGGGGTTGGGCACAGTGGGTTAGGCTGCCACCTGAGATGTTAGCATCCCGTATCAGAGCTCTGGTTCAAGTTCCAGCTACTCCACTTCCAATCCAGCTCCCTGTTAATGTGTTTGGGAAAGCAGAGAAAGATGGTCCAAGTACTTGGGGCACAGGATGGAGCTCCTGGCTCCTGGCTTTGGCTTGGCCCAGCCCTAGCTGTTGAAGTCACATGAGAATTGAACTAGCTGGTGGAAGATCTCTCTCTCTCTCTCTCTCTCTCTCTCTCTCTCCCTCTCGCTCTCTCTTTCTCTGTCTCTCCCTCTCTGTCTTCTGCCTTTCAAACAAAATAAAACAAATAATTTTAAAAAATAATAAAACTGGGGAAAAGAGACATAACAGAAATAGACTGACCGATTACAAGATGTTACCAAATGCTATAACTAGTACTCAAACAGTATGTTTTACTTTGTGTTTCTATGTGGGTGCAAACTGTTGAAATCTTTATACTAAATTGATCTTCTGTATATAAAGAGAATTGAAAATGAATCTTGATGTGAATGGAATGCGAGAGGGAGCGGGAGAGGGGAGGGTTGCGGGTGGGAGGGAAGTTATGGGGGGGAAGCCATTGTAATCCATAAGCTGTACACTGGAAATTTATATTCATTAAATAAAAGTTAAAAAAAAAAAAGAAGTAGACTGACCGATTACAAGACGTTAACAAATGCAAAGACGCTAACCCTCATGTAGTCCATGAACATGTAGAAGCACAATTATGCAGCTAGAAAGGATATTTTGTGGTCTGTTTGGGTAGAACATGTGTCTAGTGCCCTGTTGAATGACTCACGCTGAATCCGAATGAAAGCACCTAACGACTGACCTGTGTCCTGTGTAAAACCTGACCTGGGCTTTTCTTTCTTTCTGGAAGCAGCCTGGTCCCAGGGGTGTCATCAGGCTTTGGATTTGGTGTGGTCTCTCCCATCTCTTCTCCACCAGCCTTGACTCACGGACAGGGCTATGCTTTGAGAAGACCACCTTGTAGGTCACTGCTAAGTTCATTCTGAAAACACTGGGAAAGCTAAGCTCTTGGTGTCTGACAGATCAGATTGGCTGGTTTCTTTGGAATGGAGCTTAGTTATTACCATATGGTATGAATAGAACCACATGAATGGGCCCAATGTGTTTCAAATAATTTGAAGTCCACAACAAGAACAATTTAATTGGTGACAACATTGATTCCTCCCCCCTCCCCAATATTTACTCAGGACAGAAAGCTGGGGGTGCTCCTTCCCTCTCCTCCTCTTTCTCACACCTGGTCTTTCCCATGACCTAGGTTTCCCTCCCCACTCTGGCCTTGTGGCTCCCCTGCCCCTAAACCACCTCATGAGGCCCACAGAAACCCCACAAAACCTTGGTCCTGGCCTCGGCTTCCTCTACACGCTCAGAGTGCAGCCACCGTGCCGGGCTCAAGTTCACGCTCCCCTCTGCCCCCCAGGGCCTCAGTTTACCAGGTGCTGTCCCTGAAGGCTGTGCAGACCCCACCCCCACCTGAGTCCCCACTCTAGTGTCCCGTGGCAGCCCACGCAGGCCACTGGCTGACCTCCACGTTGGAGAGTGTCTCAGCTTCCTAGGGTATAAACTTCTCGTTTATTACAGGCATTGCTGATAAAATATGAGTTCCCATTTAAAACTGTGTATCAAAATCTGTGCTGCATCTTCAGCAGTACAGTCTCATGCCCTGCATAGCAACATTTTACCCATCAACGGACTGCAACGGCCCCTTAAGATTCCAGTGGAGCTAAAAAGTTGCTCTCACCTGGTGGTAGTGTAGCCATCAAGACATTGGCACACGCACATGATGATGCTGGCATAAACACACCTATGGCACTGCCAGTGATACAAAAACACAGCAAGTATCATGCATAGTGCAGAACACTTGATCGAGATAATCAGTAATGCTGTTCCTGGCTTACATATTTACTACACAACACTTTTTTTTAATATTTATTTTACAGGTAGAGTTACAGACAGTGAGAAAGAGAGACAGAGAAAAAGGTCTTCCCTCCGTTGGTTCACTCCCAAAATGGCCGCTATGGCCGGCGCTGTGCCGATCCGAAGCCAGGAGCCAGGTGCTTCTTCCTGGTCTCCCATGAGGGCTCAGGGGCCCAAGCACTTGGGCCATCCTCCAATGCCCTCCTGGGGCCACAACAGAGAACTGGACTGGAAGAGGAGCAACCGGGACTAGAATCCGGCGCCCATATGGGATGCCAGCGCCGCAGGCAGAGGATTAACCAATTGAGCCATGGCGCCGGCCCTAGACAACGCTGTTGATCTTTCTTTTTATATATATATTTTATTTATTTATTTGAGAGGCAGAGTTACAGAGAGGGAATGATAGAGAGAAAAGTCTTCCATCCACTGGTTCACTTCCCAGATGGCCGCAATGGCCGGAGCTGAGCTCCAATCCAAAGCCAGGAGGCCAGGAGCTTCTTCCTGGTCTCCCACGTGGGTTCAGGGACCCAATCACTTGGGTCATCTTCCACTGCTTTCCCAGACCATAAGCAGGGAGCTGGATTGGAAAAGGAGCAGCTGGGACTAGAACCACCGCCCATAAGGGATGCCGGCACTGTAGGCAGAGGCTTAACCTATTACACCACAGTGCTGGCCCCGTACACTATTGATCTTTAAGGGGTTCTCCTTCTTACAGAAAAAGCTATCTGTAAGGCTGTCTGTGGTGACATGCCAGCAGCAGCCTCACACGGCCTGTATTTTCCAAGTCTCTCGTTGGCATCCGGAGGCCACATCCAGTAGCCGACCTCTACTGCAAGTGCTTTTGCAGCCCCTCTACAATGTTCACACAATGACAAAGCCACCTGACAACACATTTCTCAGAACGTGCCCCTGTCGGTAAGCCGCCTGGGACTGTGCTAGCAAACTAACGAGCAGTGGGACAACACTGGCATCCATGTGAACCTTTTTAGGGCATAGATGAAATTGAAGTGCAATTTCTAACCACTGGCTTTGCAGAGAACCATGGTAGAGATATCAATGGAATGAAGATTAAAATACATTATCTTAGAACACAATTCAATGGGAAGAGGCGACTGGAAATGTGAGGCCTAGAGGGAAAGACATTAACTGCCTGCATGTTAATTAGGAGCTTGTCTGTATGCTTTGCTAAAGGATGAAACCCATGGGGCCCGTGTTGTGCATATAGGGTTAAGCCACCACCCGGCTAATGGCCTGGGAAAGCAGGAGAAGACGGCCCAAGTTTTTGGGCCCCTGGACCTCCGTGGGAGACCAAGAAGAAGCTCCTGGCTCCTGGCTTCTTCAGTTTGACTCAACTCCAGCCATTGCAGCCATTTGGGGAGTGAACCAATTGATAGAAGATCTCTCTCTCTCTCTCTCTGGAACTCTGCCTTTCAAATAAATAAAATACAGCTTTAAAAAAAAAGGATGAAAGCCAGTATCAAATCTTGATGCAGTAAGATTCCAACTGGTCCACTTCACTTAAGAGAGTGACACAACATGTATGCACGTGGGATCCTGCATCTAACACAACTATGCCAGCAGAAGTGCATCTCATAGCACTGCTGTGAGGCTTCCTCTGGGATGCTCCCCGGCTCCATGTGAGCTCTCTTCCAGGAGGAACCGCCCTCCAGGGCAGGGTAGCCCTGCCAGTTCTGCCAGTGCTACCGCCCAAATGCTGCCCTTGCTCAACCTCCACCCTCCGTGCTCCTGTACTCTGTGGTCTCTGAGTTCCTTCCCACGGAGCTGTGGGGACAGCGGGTCCTCCCCTGCCTCTTCTAACCCCACAGCAGGCTGCTCACAGAGTAGCACAAGCTGCTGGCATGTGGACATGGCTGCCCACATGTGTACATGCATGGCCACGTGCATGCCACAAACCCAGGAGATGCAGATCAAGCCACCTTGGAAGACCCTCCCCATTGGGGACCTGTAGCATCTCCCAGGGCCTTATGTGTCTGTGTGTGCTTGTGTGTGCGCTGTGTGTTTCCACGTGCATGCACCTATGTGTTTGACTTGTATGCATGTTTGTGTCCTCACACATATGCAATTGTACGTGTATGGTATGTGTATGTTTTGTAAATGTGGGTTGTAGATGTATATGCATGTATTTGTATATGTGTATCTGTGTGTCTGATTTATTGTGTGTTTATATGTGTCTGGTTTACCTTTGTGTGCTTGTGTTTGTGGCATGTGTATGTAAGTTTGGCAAGTGCATGTGCTTTCCATGTGTGCATTTTGTATATGTGTTCATATGTGTGCATGTTTTATATGTGTTCACGTATGTGTAGGCCTTGTGTATTTATACGTGTGTGTGTTTATAGGAATATGCATGTTTCTCTGTGTTGTGTGTATAGATTCGTTTATGTGTGTGTGTGTTTTAAGTGGCTGTCACATGTGTGCTTGTTGAAGGGAACAGTAGTTCTGCCCCTCCATCCAGCTCTAAGATCCAGATGCTGACTCTGACCCCAGGCAGCTGACATCCCTTAAAACATTCACTCTCTTTCTCACAACTGACGATCGTGTGAGCGAGTTATTTACACGTCGATTTGTTTAATGTACTTCCCCCATTGCTGCACGAGAACAAGAACTGTATCCATTCCATTCACCCGGCTCCTCCTGCAGCACCAATACTTGGTCCCAACGATCAAATGGATGAATGAATGAAGTCCGTATAAGCCTTTGCACACATATAAGACATGCTTTTTTTTCCTTTCTAAAATAGGTCATTGTGGAGGAAACGAATTTTGAAATCATTATTCATTCTCACTCCTTAGCAGATAGTAAGCACCATGCATTTGAGACCATTTTTATACATTCAAAATGATGATTTTCATTTCAGTGTCTACTGTATAAAATGAAAAAGAGGGGCTGGCGCTGTGGCGTTGAGGATAAAGCCACTGCCTGAAGTGCTGGCATCCCATACGGGTGCCGGTTTGAGTCCTGGCAGCTCCATTTCCGATCCAGGTCTCTGCTATGGCCTGGGAAAGCAGTAGAAGATGGCCCAAGTCCTTGGGACCCTGCACCCGTGTGGGAGACCAGGAGGAGGCTCCTGGCTTCAAATCGGCACAGCTCCGGCCATTGTGACCAATTGGGAAGTGAACCAGCAGATGGAAGACCTCTCTCTCTCTCTCTCTCTCTGCCTCTCCTTCCCTCTCTGTGTAACTCTGATTTTCAAGTAAATAAATAAATCTTTTTTTAAAAAAAGGAGAAAGAGCCAGTTAGCATTCTTCTTTTAAGAGTTTTAAAGTGATACGCCCAAAGTAACACACCACTGGGCAGCTAATGAGAATCGCGCATGTTTTTCTACATGGCTTCATATTTTCTGCATGTTTTTCACCAGATATCTTCAAAAGAAATCCAGGCCCATTCTTCTCAGGTCATATTTCTCAGCCATGGGCCCCACAATATGTGCCTGTCTGTGTAATACCAGCCATTTCTTATAGGATGTAGACTAAATTCTGCAACCCTGACCTGTTGGCACAGGACTCCCCCTACCCAAGCTGGAGGACCAGGTGCCCCTCCTGCAGTCCTCAGGCGGGGACATCAGTGGCCTTGTTCACAGGGAGTGGGCCCCAAGTCTGTGCATAAGAGAAAATCGACATCCCAAATAAGCGCCGGGTTCTAGTCCTGGTTGCTCCTCTTCCACTCCAACTCTCTGCTGTGGCTCGGGAGTGCAGTGGAGGATGGCCCAAGTGCTTGGGCCCCTGCACCCGTGTGGGAAACCTGGAAGAAGCACCTGGCTCCTGGCTTCGGATCGGTGCAGCGCCAGCCATAGCAGCCATTTGGGGAGTGAACCAACAGAAGGAAGACATTTCTCTCTCTTACTATCTGTAACTCCACCTGTCAAATAAATAAATAATTTTTTTAAAAAAAAAGAGAGAGAAAATCGAGTGGATTTCCTTACACATATTTTCTTTCCAGTGATCTCAATGAGATAATGGGACAAGACCTGGTAGGATAAGTTGTCCCGTTCAAAGAGATTATGCACATATAAAATGAACTGTTACATATTTAAATTGTGTCACAGACCTCAAAACCACTTTCCATAAAGGACAAAAAACCAAGCAAGCAACTTTCTCCTTGGAGATTGTACACGTGCTGTGTACACCTGCTCAAGATATCAATGGAAAGATGATGATAGGTTTAATGAAAAGAGGGGCAAATGACTCAACCTGGAGTGGCACGCTAGACTCGGTTTTGCTCACAGCATAAAGAACAGAAGGGAATGTGACTGGCATTCTGAAATCGTGTGTCCAGCAAGAGGTGAATAAATCCAGACCAGGTTTTGCATGGGACCAAGCCCACTACTCTAAAGAGAGGAGCTGCGGACTGTGCATGGTACTGCTCTACATGTTTGAAATACGACAGGGCAGGCAGGAAACTCGCACTGTCCGTGAGCTTTCCTTTTCATTGAAAACAGAAATAATAACCATACAGATTAAAATGTATCCAAGGTATGATGTTAAAAGGTTAAGATATTTTAAAATGTAGGCCAGGGAGGCGTTTAGGGATGGAGGCGGCAGGGGACAAATAGGGCTGTTAGGATTCGAGAGAGGCTTCAACAGGATGTTACAATGATCTCAGAAGAGTGGTACAGGCAGGGGGAACATTGTTGCAAAAGCACAAATTGGAGCAGAGGGCACCGTGGGATGAGCAATAGAGAGAGGCTGTTGGAATCCGTGCAAGGCAGGTCCAGGTCGGGTAAAAGAGTTTCTGGAACATTTGAGAACAGGGAAGACAGGAGGGAGTTCATGAACCCAACCTCCGCGTGTGAAGAGATGCTGGTCTTTGGTCAGGATGCACCTGCGTTCTGGCTACCTCCCCCGCTTTGGCAGTGCGAAGTCAGGATGTGGAGATGTAACGGTCCCATTACTGGCTGCCTCCACGGGAGCCCACAGGCAGGAGACACTGTGTATCACTTCTCTGTAGGAGGGGACAGCGCACAGCTGTGGCCAAGGGCTGAGCCCTGGGGACTGTCTCATCTTGGCTCAAGAATGCTGAACTTCACCTATGGACAAAAAAACCCACGGTTCAACCAGGATCAGTTCCAAGACTGGAAGTCCTCAAACTCCTCTCAGCTTGTCTTGCTGAAACAAATGGAGCAAAGTGAAGCCTCAGTGTGTGCAGCAGAAGATGGAACCCATACCTTAAGCCCCTCTTATCAGCAGGATCTCTGGTTTCAATTACCCTCCTTCAACCGCATTCTGAATATATTAAATAGAAAATTACAGAAGTAAACAATTCATACATTTTAAATAATTTTTATTACAGTTTATCTTGGAAACAATTCTATTCTATTGTTGTTAATCTTTTGCTGTGCCTAAATTTTTAAAATATTTATTCATTTATTTGGCCGGCGCCGCGGCTCACTAGACTAATCCTCTGCCTTGCAGCGCCAGCACACCAGGTTCTAGTCCCAGTCGGGGCGCCAGATTCTGTCCCGGTTACCCCTCTTCCAGGCCAGCTCTCTGCTGTGGCCAGGGAGTGCAGTGGAGGATGGCCCAAGTGCTTGGGCCCTGCACCCCATGGGAGACCAGGAAAAGCACCTGGCTCCTGGCTTCGGATCAGCACGGTGCGCTGGCCATGGCAGCCATTGGAGGGTGAACCAATGACAAAAGGAAGACCTTTCTCTCTGTCTCTCTCTCTCACTGTCCACTGTGCCTGTCAAAAAAAAATATTTGTTCATTTATTTGAAAGAGTTACATGGAAAGAAGGAGAGAGAGAGAGAGAGAGAGAGAGAGAGAGAGAGAGAGAGAGAGAGATCTTCTATCTGCTGATTCACTCCCCAAATGTCTGCAATATCCAGAGTTGGGCCAGGCCAAAGTCAGGAGCCAGAAGCTTCTTCCAGGTCTCCCACATGAGTGGCAGGGGACCAAGTGCTTGGATCATCTGCTACTGCTTTCCCAGGCACATTAGCAGGAAGCTGGATTGGAAACAGAGCAGCCGGGACAGCAGTTTGTGTCCTGGGACAGCAGTTTGTGTCCTGGCTGCCCCCAGGCGATGGCTTAACCTGCTGTGCCACAACTCCAGCCCCTGTTGCATACAATTTATACACTAAAATTCAGCACAGGTGTGCATGTGTAGGGGAAAATGTAGACCATACAGAATTCTGCCCTATCCACAGTTTCAGGGATCTACTGAGGGTCTTGAGACACAGCCCCTGTGGATAAAGGGGGACTGCTGTATCTATTTTACCGGGAAAACTTCTTTTTTGAAAAAAAAAAAAGATGTATTTATTTAATTGAAAGAATGAGACAAAAGGAGAGACAGGAGCTCTTCATTCACTTGTTCATCCCCCAAATGGCTGCAATGACCCAGGCTGGGCCAGGCCAAAGACAGGAGCCTAGAATTCCACCAGGGTCTCCCATGTGGGTGGCAGGGGCCCAAGTAATTGGGCCATCATCCATTGTATTCCTAGACACATTAGAGACACAATAGCTGGACTGGAAGTGGAGCAGCCGAGACTCATTCCACTGTCCATATGGGATGCTGCTGTTACGGGTGGCAGCTTAACCTGCTGTGCCACAATGACAGCCCCTATAGGGGAAACTTCTGAATCGATGCGAGATTTTCTTGTATCTCAGGATTCTAGTGTTAATACAGCGCATTTTAATCACGAGGTGTTTTATACAAGTGATCACTTGAGAAATGTTGTTGGCCTTGTTCCATGCAAAAATGAACGAGTTGGTTACAGTTACGACAAATTCTTATAGTAAGTCACGCTTTTCAAAGCAATTTAATCAGGGCATCTTTTAAAGACTTGATCTAGACTTGGTCTTAGCTGTGCACTGGAAATCAGGAAGTGAGGCTGCTCTGTGGGACTTGGGAACTGCTCAGCTTCAGGCTCCGTTGTCAGTGTCAGCTTTGAAACAGTCTGATGGCCTTTAAATGGCTCCAGCAGGCTGACAGCACAGCCCCCCTGGAGAACAGCCATGTGGTCAGGGAAGACAGAGCAAGGGGAGAGCAGCATCCCAAGGCTTTGGCTTTTTGTTTTTTGAAAAATCACATGCTGCAAATATGGAGGATAATTTTTATTCTTCTTAAAATTGTTATGTATTTAGAGTGCAGAGAGAGAGAGAGGGGGCTCCCATCCACTGGTTCACTTCCCCTAATGCCTTCAACAGCCAGGGATAGGCCAGGGTGAATCTAGAAACTCAGTCTGGGCCTCCCACCAGGGCCCAGGGATCCGACTATGCCAGCCGTAACCCGATGCCTCCCAAGGGGCATCTTAGAAGGAAGCGGGAGTCAGGAGTGGAGCTGGGATTTGAGCCCAGGAGCTCAGAGGTGGGATGCAGGCAGCCCAAGCGGCAATTTAACTCCTGCCCCAAACACCTGCCCCTGTTCTCATTTTGAATTCCCCAAACTAAAGACCTTTTACTACTCAGAAATCTGCTTAGCATTTTAATACTATCTGGGAAGACATTTTTTGAATGTCCTAATTTGGCCACTCACTTAGGTATTTCCATTCAATACCAAGAGTTGTGTGCCCAGTCACTGTGTTAAATGGTCCTCATTTTTTGGCACTTGATCCTGGAAAATAAAAAATGTAAAGTTTATGGATCAACATATCAGCTCCTGTATCAACATCTGGTCTAATGAACCTTGGGATGACTCCTGTGGGCATGGGGGTGACGTGGTCTTTACCTTTTTGACAATTCCACCGATTTTTTGGTAACCTTCAAAGAGGGCGTTCAGACTTGAAGACACTGAGAGAATTTCAACCTTCAAATTTTTAGATCCAATCAGTCAAACCCAGAGCTGTGACTTTTCCATCACCCGTGGAGTTGTGAAAGTATAGAAGGTAATCCTTCTAGCTTATCTGGGCTAAAATACAATCCATTTTAAAACTGCTTTAGACTCGCTTTTAAAAAGTAACTCAAAGCTATATATTAAGTTTGGTTGAAAAAAAGATTTTTAGAATTGACAGTGGTTGCCTATGAAAATCAATCCTCTAACATCTTAAATTTTCTATTTTTTTAATGAAAGAAAAGGAAAGATTGCCACATTTGTTAAGAACTCTATTAATTTTTTCCTGGGCAATTAGTTCAGTAAGAAGAGTGAGTGCTTCATGGGTAAGAGGAACATAAACTCTGGAGCGTGCGGACTGGGAGAGGTGATAACACACGCAGCCCAAGCCCTTCTCCCTGCCGGAGCAATGGAAACTCAATGGGCACAGCCCCACCTGCGGTCCACCCATCCCTGCACGCCCAGAGCCAGCATGGGAGCAGCCAAGGGGACCAACACTTACGATGAGGCCCCACCCTGTCTCCATGATTGAATTCTCTTGCAAACTCCAAGCCCTGTTTGGGTCATGGGCTCCTCACCAGGGCACGCTCACTTTCCCTCCTAGGGGTTCTGCCAGAGATCATGCCACTAGCATCTCACACCCGTTAGTGGCTGCCCGCGTGGGACTCACCCTTCTCCTGAGGGGACTGCTCTACAAACCACCACTCAGTTGGGGAAAAAAACAATAAACAGAACTGGAATCATGAAAAGGGCCGACCTTCGGCAACTGAAGGGCATCTTTCCAAAGGGCCTCTCTGGGCTCGCCTTTCCTCATGCTGCCATCAGGGCTGCTGCTACCCCTCGGGCATGCTCCCTCCCTGGACCACGCGTTTCACCAGTCTTAGGCATTTTGGATCAGAAACATTCCTTTTCTTTCTAGAAACTAGAACTCACATTTTGAACACAACAGTCCCAGATAGCCTAAGCAACTTGGCTCTGTCCCGAAATGATGGCTATCAAAGCAGAGTATTTTCTAGTCGCCCCACACTCGTGACACCTGCATTCCCAATTCGTCCTGACTTGTGTTCTGCCTACTTCATGGAGGGCAAATGTGCACAGGACAAGGGCTTTTTCGTACCATGTTTGGCACAGCATTTAAAAAAAAAAAAAGATTTTATGTATTTATTTGAGAGATAGAGTTACAGACAGTGAGAGGAAGAGACAGAGAGAAAAGTCTTCCATCTGCTGGTTCACTCCCCAAATGGCCACAACGGCCAGAGCTGAACCAGTCCAAAACCAGAAGCTGGGAGCTTCTTCCAGTTCTCCCACACAGGTGCAGGGGCCCAAGCACTTGGGCCATCTTCTACTGCTTTCCCAGGCCACAGCAGAGAGCTGGATCAGAAGTGGAGCAGCCAGGACTCGAACCAGTGCCCATATGGGATGCTGATGCTGCAGGAGGAGGATTAACCTACTGAGCCACAGCCCCAGTGCCTCTTTTTTTTTTTTAACATAGAATCAGTAGCTTTGAAGGTTAAGGCCTACTTGGAAGACAACTGAGCCACACTGGGAGGAAGGTGCTATTTTGCCCTCATAGTTGGGTTCCTCAAATATCTATAAAGTGCCATCTCCCCACCCTAGGAGATGCACAGCTTGCCTGGATCTCAGAGCCACTGCAAGACAAGGATTTCATGGCAGACTCCTAGGGCCTTGCTAGATAGCATCTTCATGAAGACAGGGAACGACCTCCCTTGTCCTTCCCACCCCCGCCCCTTGTCTTGGCCCTACAGTAATACAAAACAAAGTGGAGGTCTGGCCATTCCTCAGCTGACGTGATTAATATAGACAGGTTCCCTGAATAATTGAGGCTGCAAAGTGGATTTTCTTCGACACTCAGCCACTCCACCTTGCGAGGAGTGCCCGTTTATCAAATGAAATGGAATCATGCCAAGGCTCCATTTCACTCTGCGCTGTGAAGTCACAGCCCAAGATGCCGACCAGACCCTGGGTGGCCCGAGGCCTGCGGCAAGGACTGCATGAGAATTTCAATTGTTGATTTCATCCTTTTTTTTCCTTAAGGATTTACTTATTTATTTGAAAGGCAGAGTCACAAAGAGGCAGAGAGAGAGAGAGAGAGAGAGAGAGAGAGAGAGAGAGGTCTTCCACCTGCCGGTTCACGCCCTAGATGGCTGCAATATCCGGAGCTGTGGAACCAGGAGCTTCTTCCAGGTCTCCCACATGGGTGCAGGGGCCCAAGGACTTGGGCCATCCTCCACTGCTTTCCCAGGCCACAGCAGAGAGCTGGATTGGAAGTGGAGCAGCGGGCCGGCGCCGCGGCTCAACAGGCTAATCCTCTGCCTTGCGGCGCCGGCACACCGGGTTCTAGTCCCGGTCGGGGCGCCGGATTCTGTCCCGGTTGCCCCTCTTCCAGGCCAGCTCTCTGCTGTGGCTAGGGAGTGCAGTGGAGGATGGCCCAAGTCCTTGGGCCCTGCACCCCATGGGAGACCAGGAGAAGCACCTGGCTCCTGCCATCGGATCAGCGCGGTGTGTGCCGGCCGCAGCGCGCCAGCCGTGGCGGCCATTGGAGGGTGAACCAACGGCAAAAAGGAAGACCTTTCTCTGTGTCTCTCTCTCTCACTGTTCACTCTGCCTGTCAAAAAGAAAAAAAAAAAAGGAAGTGGAGCAGCCGGGACTCAAACCAGTGCCCATATGGGATGCTGGCACTGCAGACGGTGGCTTTACCCACTATGCCACAGCTCCTTAAAGTGCATTTTGCAGGACATTGGTTTACAGAAAATTATCATCAACCACATCCATTGCCTAATCTGTGTGAGTTGGGGAAAATCAGAAGGAAACTAGATGGCACGATGCAACTGAGGAGATTTTATTGACAAAGTGACCCTTCACCGGGCGGTGGCAGAGCCTAGGGGAGCCCTGCAGGGCCCGGCAGACATTCAGGCAGGCAGCAGTGGAACGGCCAGCACCCAGACCTGCAGGGAGGAGAGAAGAGAAAGGCTCTGGGATCAAGGGTAGAGGGCGCCGTACAGAGCAGGTCACATTGAGAGAAGCTGAGTGACCCATAGAGGCAGAACAGAGAGCCCCTCTCCTCCTCCCTCTCCTCCTCTGTCCTATTGGGCTCCCCCTTGGCCAAAACCAACTAAATGGCAGAAGGCAAGAGACCCATTGAGGCAGCCCATACAGAGTAGCCTAACGAAGGAGTCCCCAGGGTGAATGTGGAGATGGGACCCAAGGAGCCGTCTGGGCTTCCTGTGTCCGGCCTCATGGAGCTCTACAGTCTCTCAGCACTGGATTCCATCAACAGCATCTGAATAGGCTCTCCCACCTGTCTTCCCAGCCTCTCATCATGCAACGCATGGTCCTCAGACCTCGGGGAAGGGCAACTTGGCAAGGCTCCCTAAGATGCTCTAGTTTAGCTCACTTCTGATACTTAACGCCGTGCCAGAACATTCCCCTTGGGTGATAGCCAGGCTGTGCCTCAGAGACCTCTTCCTGCCCATTTTTTCCTTCGTGGATTTGAGTGCTTGATGGCCCCTGAGGCTGAGCTAAAATCCTCTTCTCATAAAGTTCTGCCGTTGTCTAAAGAGACAGTGGTGCCAAGGAAAATCTACTCTCCCTTCCACGCCAGAGCGATTCGCGCCTACATCCAGGTGGGTCAAGCCAGACCCCCACCTGCAGCACCTGCATTCCCAGCTGATGGCGAGTGCCTTTACCTTGATGTCCTTGGCACCCAGGATGCCCCCACTGATGAATGGATGCTTCCCACGAGAGTTTTCTTCCCTGAGATACGCTCCTATTTCAATTATTCAAGCGGTTAAGTAATGTGCCAAGGCGCCCAGGGCCCCTGCCGGGTTGGCAAACACCAAGACTTGCTATTCTCAGAGCTATTCTAATCTCCAGGGAGTAATATTTTTTTAACAACTTTTGAACCAAGCAGTAGAATCTTAGAAAGATTGAGGGTTAGTAGCCGGAACGGCTGGCTGAGACAGCAGAAAAAAAACCACGTCTCGCAGTTTTGCAGGTTGGCAAGCAGAGCTCAAGGTGTGTGCATCCTGGGTTTCTCTGGGTCTCCCACGTGGGTGCAGGGGCCCAAGGACTTGAGCCATCTTCTGCTTTCCCAGGCCACAGCAGAGACCTGGATCAGAAATGGAGCTGCCAGGACTCGAACTGGTACTCATATGGGATGCTGGCGCTGCAGGTGGCAGCTCTACCCGCTATGCCAGAGTGCCAGTCCCAAACTACATTTTAACTGGATTTCCTCTTTAAAAACTTTTCTCTGGATAACGTTTACATTCCAAGGCACTGAGGCTTCCTAAGGTATCTGTGAATGAATCTAGGAGGAGAACATAACTCGGCCCATCACAGAAAGTCCTGTGCTCCAACTTGGGTTCCTGTGTGGATGGGGAGCTTACTGTCTCTCAATGTAGCTCAGTTTGGTGGGGAAATTTTGAGCTTGAGGATTTTTCACATTCTTGAACCAAAATGAGCACGCCTATAATTTTCCATTGTGGCCTTCATTCTTTCTCCAGGATAGCAAGGGAGAGGTCTGCTCCCTATTCCACATCGTAGCTCTTCATTGATGGACAAGTTTGGCCTCACTGTTCACTCACAAGGGCAAAAGAAGGTGCCTCGGTTGGTCCCCAAGGGAGAGCACTCAATTCTGACAACTCTATTCATCCATTCGTAATTGCTCACCATGAAAAAAACCTAAGAAACTCTCATTCTCATGCAAAAGTAGAAATCCCAGGTCTGCATACCGGCTCTGCTCCCAATTCCAGCTTCCTGTTCACGTACATCCTGGGAGGCAGCAGGTGTGGCTCGAGTACTTGCAGCCCTGACACCCACGTGAGAGATCTGAATTGAGTTCCCCGCTGCTGATGTATTTCAGCCTGGTCCAGAGCGGGCTGTTGTGGGCATTTCAGCTGTGAACCTGCGTCTGTTTCTCTCTACCTCTCTCTGTGTGTGTGTGTGTGTGTCTTTCAAGTATGATGAAATCAACTTACTGGACCAGAATTGCCCCCCACCACACACACACACACACACACACATTCCTGCATCCCACCCAGGAATTCAGAATCTATGCATCCCTATGTGTTTTGCCAACACCTGCGTAGTGCTTTAATGTTAACACAGGGTGACTCAGTCCCATAAACCTTAAGTTATTCCCTTGGTGACTTGATGAATAATTAACGGATGGGGCTTTGTTCTTCAGAATGAGGACTTTGCAGCAAGTTAACACTGTACAGGCAGAGCACCGGGAGGGCAGCTGCCCACAGATCACCCAGCAGTCCTGATCCCCTTACTAGCCTGAGAGAACCTGAGCCCACAGGGGAACCCAAGGCTGCCATGCGTGGAGAAAGTCTGCTTCCTTCTGGCCTTACACCTACATTAACTTTTCATATCATGACAGTTTTTTTAAAGATTTATTTTATTTATTTGAAAGGCGGAGTTACAGAGAGGGAGAGAGAGAGACAGAGAGACAGAGAGAGAGGGAGAGAGAGGTCCTCCATCCTCTGTTTCACTCCCCAGATGGCTGCAATGGCTGGAGTTGCACCCATCCAAAGCTGGGAGCTAGGTGCTTCTTCCGGGTCTCCCATGCAGGTACAGGGGCCCAAGGACCTGGGGCCATCTTATATTGCTTTTCCAGGCCATAGCAGAGAGCTGGATTGGAAGTGGAGCAGCCAGGACTTGAACCTGTGCCCATATGGGATGCCGGTACTGCAGGCGGCAGCTTTATCCTCTCTGCCATAGCGCCAGCCTGGGAGATCACATTTCAGTGCAGCAAAGCAGAGAGACATGGGGGACTGTGTGAGAATGGAGCAGCAGAGTGGCTGGCAGGGGTCGTCCTGAGCCCAGGCATGGTTTGTTTTGAGTTCCCGGTGATCCTGATGCATATCCAGGAGTGACAGCCGCTGTCCTAAACATCAGCCTCCCCAGGAGACTGTCGTCCTCTGTGGATGCACCCATCTGTCCCTCCCATCATCACCCCATGAAGTCCCACTTCAAAGCCAACCTCAACAGGGCTTTCCCATGAAGTCTTTCAACCCTGCACCTGCCTTCATTCCAATCAGGTCTAGCATCTCAGGTCTTTGAAGGCCACCCCCCGCCCCATACTTCCTCGTATTTATTCCTCCCTTAAAGGATGTTTCCCTCCTGACCTTGTAGGAGGTGACTTCAAAAGGCTCATAGAAAATTGAATTAAACGATAAGTTTGGGCTGGGCATTAAGTCTAGCAGGTAAGACACCAGTTAAGATGCTTGTGGGGCAGGCGCTGTGGCATAGCAGGTAAAACCGCTGCCTTGCAGTGCTGGCATCCCATACAGGTGCTGGTTTGAGACCCGGCTGCTCCACTTCTGATCCAGCTTTCTCCTATGGCCTGGGAAAGCAGTGGAAGAAGGCCCAAGTCGTTGGGTCCCTGCATCCACATGGGAGACTGGGGAGAAGCTCCTGGTTCCTGGCTTCAGATTAGTGCAGTTCCAGCCATTGCGGCCAACTGGGGAGTGAACCAGGAAATGGAAGACCCCTCCCCCCACCTCTCTCTGCCTCTCCTCTGTGTAACTCTGACTTTTAAATAAATAAATAAATCTTTAAAAAAAAAAAAAAAAGATACTTACATCCAAGTGCCTGAGTGAGATTCCCAGCTCTGGCTCCTGACTCCAGGTTCCTGCGAATTCAGGTCCTGGGAAGCAGCAGTGATGGTCCCTGCCACCACACAGGTTACCTAGATTGACTTCCCAGCGCCTGACTTTAGTTAGCCTCACCTAGGCTTGGCCCATGTGATATGTGAGGAGTCAGCAGTACACGGGAGCTCTGTCTTTCTATCTGCTTCTCTCAGTTTCTCTCTGCCATGAGAGTGAGAGCAAGAGATTTGTTTTGGAGCTAAAAAAAAAAAAAGAAAAAGAAAAAGAAAAGAAATCCACCCTTAAGTCGGTCTTCAAAAAGTTCATAGAGAATACAGATTCTGAAAATAGGTGTGGATTTCAAAATGTTTTTGCATCAAAATGAACCTATTTTTAAAAGCACCCTCAAGGTATCCGTTCAGTCGGCCTTTATTGCAGAACCACCACGTGAGGAGTTATGGGTATATATTTGTCCTGAGCCCTCTCATCCAGCTTCCTGCCCAATACAAGCAGCTTAGGGCTCAGGCCCTACTGGGTTTGGTGTCACCACTTGGTGCTCTGCCATCGTTTGTCCAAACTAACAAGGCTGGCACCAAATCCAGTTGAGATTCTAAACCTACTCTCCTTACCTCTTCCTAACTGCATGGCTCCCCATCCCTTTAACACATTTTGCAGAAAATCCATTCTATAATCGTGTTGTAGACAGAAGCGTTTTGTTTCATTGTTACATTTGAGTATGAATTAATTGTTACAAATTGCAATCGATGGATACAAATGCTGGGTTTAAAACAATCCAATAATTTCTATAAAAATCCTGATTTACCTGGATGTCAGGCTTTCATTGACATACACAGGGGTGTGCTTAAAACAAAACAAAACAAAACAGCTCTTCAAATCCAGGAGATGAATGGAGCAGCCCATCAACCCGGTTAACGTTCCTTTTCTCTCTCAACGTGTTTATGTCCCCTTGTCCGTGTGTTGACACCTGTGTGCTAGGCTTTCACTGCCCTTACAGCAACTGCAGATGTGAGCAGAGTTCAGCCACCTGCTCCTCCATCGTGGTCTCTGCTGTACTCGCTTGTCACGGGAGTCCATTCTTCCGCACATCAATCACACCTGCAGCAAGATGCACCATCATTTTCTGTACCAGCAAGGACGAAAGCCCTGATAAATACACTGTGGCAAGCTGTGAGCTGTCAGGGCCTTTGATTTTAGCACATTCCCCGATGTCAGAGGCATCAAGAGATGGAAGCCGTGTGTCTTAGAATCTATGAAACCCATCACCCAGGCCGTCCTGGCTTCCTCCCTGTGAGCTGCCCATTGATCCCACTTCTGCCTCTGTTCAGAATGAACTCTGGGTACCAGAGCCACGATCCTAAACGGTGGCTGTGGCTCTCTCTTCCTGCTCTTAAGTCCATCATCCCTGATTAGTTTTCTTTGCACCCAGAAGGAAGGACACGTCTGTCCTTGGAGGAGTGAGTTTTCATTGCTATAAGGATCCTGCATCTTGCATGGTTAATGCATAGTCAAGAAATTAGGAGACGTCGTTTATGAACTAGGCCAAGTTCATTGGCAGCATCTACCAGTCCTCCTGGGCGACATCCTTGAAATACTCAATTGCTCCAATAATGGGATCTAAAGTTATTTACTGTGACAGAGAAGTGCATGATGTTATACCATTTGGAAATGCCACAGAGTTTCTCAGTTGAGAAAGTGCAATAAGTAATAATGCGTAGTTACTCTCATGTTACAACAGAAACCATCTTTAGGTTCAATCATTTTATGGAAGCATTTTTACTGTGCAGAATATAATAGAAAATCTGTTCTTTCCAACACCTGCAATTTTTTTCTTATAATATTTCCTACTAGTTCTAAAATATTCAGAGGCTTTTTTAAGAGAAAAAAAAAAACACAGAGGATGTGTTTTCTGTGATTTGACTTGGAGGAGGGGTCATCTCTTTTTAAAGATTTATTTATTTATTTGAAAGTCAGAATTATACAGAGAGAGGAGAGGCAGAGAAGAGAGAGAGAGGGAGAGATCTTCCATCCACTGGTTCACTCCCCAGTTGGCCGCAACTGCCAGAACTATACCTATCCAAAGCCAGGAGCCAGGAGCTTCCTCCGGATCTCCCACATGGGTGCAGGGGCCCAAGGACTTGGGCCACATTCCATTGCTTTCCTAGGGCATCGCAGAGAGCTGGATCAGAAGTGGAGCAGCCAGGACTCAAACCACCACCCCTATGGGATGCCGGCACTCCAGGTGGCGGCTCTACCTGCTAAGCCACAGCGCCAGCCCCAAGGGGGCATCTCTTAAAAACAGAACTTGATGTCTGCTTTGAGCAACCTTACACATCAGGTGCTGTAAGCGGATGCCTGGACTGAGGCCGTCCTGAGGCAGCACATGTAGATTTCCCTTTTGATGCTACTTTAAAAAACAAAAACTTTTAATTTGATGTCTATAAAACTAATTTCTGGTAGAGAAAAATTTGAGAACTTCAAAATGAAGTCCTTTTTTTTCTTTTTTTTTTCTTACAGAATACTCCAGAGAGACAATGCAGAGTGTGCCTAAGTTGGATCCCTGGACACCATTCTGAGCTCTTGCAAGTACTGGTAGTGTTGCATGGAGCAAGTTGCCAAGCAAGCTTCAGTTTCCTCTTCAATCTCATAGTGACTGTAGTAGCTAAATCACTGTGCTGCTTTGAGAATAAAATGGAATATGTAATTACTAACAGCTATCAACATTTTAAATTCACCTCCCCTTGGGTCTGGTAATTCCATTTGTAGAAATTTATGTTATTACAGATATACTGACACAATTGCACAAATATGTCTGGATGGGAAGATTTGTTACATGTCTAAATGTGAAAAAAAAAACAAGAAAGATTTTAAAAAGCAAGCTGTAAGTGGGGAAATCTGAAATAGGATAAATACTCTTCAAATGTAAGAACCTTAAAATTTAGGGAAAGAATGTTTTAAAAAATGTGCGAAGACTATAGGTGTTTAGAAAAACTAAAGAACAAATAGAAAAAAATAGATAATTGCTAAACATGAACATAGATTACATTCAGGGCCAGCGCTGTGGCTCACTTGGTTAATCCTCCGCCTATGGCACTGGCATCCCATATGGGCACCGGGTTCTAGTCCCGGTTGCTCCTCTTCCAGTCCAGCTCTCTGCTGTGGCCCGGGAAGGCAGTGGAGGATGGCCCAGGTGCTTGGGCGCCTGAACCCACATGGGAGACCAGGAGGAAGCACCTGTCTCCTGGCTTTGGATTGGTGTAGATCTGGCCATGGCGGCCATTTGGGGGGTGAACCAGCAGAAGGAAGATCTTTCTCTCTGTCTCTCTCTCTCACTGTCTAACTCATCTGTCAAATAAATCAATAAAAAATTTTTAAAAAAGAAAGAAAATAGGTTACACTCACTAGCAACAAAATACACAATCTAAAATGAAGAGTATATACCATTTGTCCATTAGAAAACTGACAAGATGTTTAAAGATAATAATGTTGTAAGGCATTTGCATCTGTATTTCTCACTCCCCATTGATGGAGACGGGACCTGGATATACATAGCTAAGTGGTAACATCTTAACCTCTACATTCCCTCTGACAGCACAATTCCTCTTCTAGGAATGCCTTTGGAAGAAATAAACACATACGCATTCCGAAGCAGGCATTTTGTCCAGTGATTAGGACATTCACGGTCCACACTGGAGGACCAAGGTTCAAATCCCACTTCCAGCTCCTGACTCCAGCTTCCTGCTAACACAAATCTTGGAAACCAGCAGGGGATGGTTCCAGAGGTTGGGTCCCTGGCACCGACATGAGAGACCTGTATTGAGTTCCTAGCTCACAGCTTAGACTCAGCCCAGTTCCAGCCATTGCAAACATTCAGGGAGTGAACTGGCGGATGAGAGCTCTTTTTCTCTCTGCCTCTCAAATAAATACGTAAATTTTTAAATTATGTATAGATATAGATACAGATCTCTACCTATTATCTATCTTCAGTCTAGCCATCCTGAGAGACGCATGCATCTAGAAACAATGTTGATAATAGGGGAACGAGGAAACAATTGCACAAAGAAACTGGTTCAATTAGTCATGTAGCAATACTATTCAGCCACTTACAAGTGTTACATGAAGTATTTGCTGACAGGAGAGGTTGTCAAAATTTATTAATTGAGAAACAGGGTGAGGGGAGGGTAGTTTGCAAATCTGTGAGTGAGCACGGCTCTCTGCCTCAGGGCCTTTGCCCAGGCTATAGCAAACATCAGACTGTTGTGTTCTTTCTTCTCCGCTCCCATCCTGCCTCTGGCTCTTCGAGACCTGACCTCATTTTCCGAATATCCAAGCTGTGAAAATTCCCCGCAACACAGGCTCGCCGATATCCATAAGTTTTCTTTGCTACAAGTTTCTTAATTGCCATTCAGTAACTATTTCCTCAATTGGCTCCGGTCTTCTGAAATACAGGCTCTCAGAGGGCAGGAAGAATTCAGCTGCATTTGCTTCCTGGGCAGGGGACCTCGTATCTACAGTAGCCCAGGTGCAAAAAAAGAGACATTAGCATTACTCAGTTGGAGAAGAAACAACCCTATGTGTATGCACCTGGGGCTGGCACTGTGCAGAAGCTGGTAAAGCTTCCCATATGGACATCCCATATGGGCACCGGTTCGAGTCCCGGCTGCTCCACTTCCAATCCAGCTCTCTGCTATGGCCTGAAAAACAGGAGAGGATGGCCCAGGTCCTTAGGACCCTGCATCCATGTGGGAGACCCAGGGAAGTCCCTGGCTCCTGGTTTCAGATAGGTACAGCTCTGGCCGTTGCGGCCAATTGGGGAGTGAACCAGCGGATGGAAGACCTTTCTCTCTGCCTCTTCTTCTCTGTGTAACCTTTTCAAACAAATAAATAAATCTTTTAAAAAATTAAACTATTCACCTATGTGTTTTACTTTCTCAAAGTTTAAAATTTTTTTGTAGTATTCTTGGACCCTTTTGCTTGCTTCCTTACTAGGTGTGTTAAACTTCTTTGCTGATTGTAATAGTATCTTTTGTAAGTTATATTTCTTGTCTGTTGCTGTACAAGAACAGTGAAATATTTGAAAATATAGAGTCTTGATTTGGCAACTTTGATGAACCCTCTTTCTGTGTGCATTTAGAGATTAATGTGTAAATAATGATGCAGTTTTTCCATTCAGATATTTGTGCTGGCATTGTTCCATCAGCTAGGACTTGTGGTGTGACGAGGAAGAGAAAGTGATAGTAAACATTCTATCCACCTAGCGTGTCTTGGTATTCACAGGATTGCCCTACACTGTCCCTTTCCATCTTCGTTATTCCTGTTTTGTGTTACGCAGTCATTGGGAATACCTGTTTCCCACTTGTCATTTCACATTTGCCTAATCCTCTAAGAAGTACTAAACCATACAATAAATGTTTTCTACCAGTTCTGTGTGCCTTGTTACATTTGTTTATTCAATTGATTTGAGAGACAGAGAGAGTTCCCCTCTTTTGGTCCACTCCAGCAAACAGCTGCCCAGGCCAGGGCAGGGC
Source organism: Lepus europaeus (assembly GCF_033115175.1). Lineage (NCBI taxonomy): Eukaryota > Metazoa > Chordata > Mammalia > Lagomorpha > Leporidae > Lepus > Lepus europaeus. The sequence goes on from NC_084839.1 coordinate 94,538,872, forward strand.
TAGGCTGCAGCTACAAGCCAGGAAGCAGATCCAAGTCTACCCCATGGGTGGCAGGTACCCAATTACTTGAAGCATCACTGCTAACTCTCAGGTTGCACATTAGCAGGAATCTGGAGTCAGGAAGAAAGCTAGGACTCTAACCCGGGTACTCCAATAGGTAATGCAGATGGCCCAAGCAGCAGCCTAAAGACTAGGTCAAATACTACATTTGAAAACACACTGAGGGGCCAGCGCTGTGGTGTAGCAGGTAAAGCCGCCGCCTGCAATGCCAGCATCCTAAATGGGTGCCGGTTCACATCCCGGCTGCTCCACTTCCGATCCAGCTCTCTGCTATGGCCTGGGAAAGCAGTAGAAGATGGCCCAGTCCTTGGGCCCCTGCACCTGCATGGGAGACCTGGAAGAAGCTCCTGGCTCCTGGCTCCTGGCTCCTGGCTTCTGATAGGCACAGCTCCAGCCTATCAGCGTTGTGGCCAGTTGGGGAGTAAACAAGCAGATGGAAGACCTCTCTCTCTGCCTTTCCTTCTCTCTGTGTGTAACTGTGACTTTCAAATAAATAAATAAATATTTTTTAAAAAAGGAAAAGAAAACACATGGAAGCAGCTGCTGCGCTAATAAAGCCATGCTAAGAGTTCAAATATTCAAAGTTGATCAAAGATGATAAAGGGAAACACAAGACACATGGTTTTTCCTATTTGTGATCATAAAAAAATGCAAAGGGCCGGCAACGCGGCTCACTAGGCTAATCCTCTACCTGCGGCGCCGGCACACCGGGTTCTAGTCCCGGTCGGGGCACCGGATTCTGTCCCCGTTGCTCCTCTTCCAGTCCAGCTCTCTGCTGTGGCCAGGGAGTGCAATGGAGGATGGCCCAAGTCCTTGGGCCCTGCACCCCATGGGAGACCAGGTGAAGCACCTGGCTCCTGGCTTTGGATCAGCGCGGTGCACCAGCCGCAGTGCGCTGGCTGCAGCGGCCATTGAGGGGTGAACCATCAGAAAAGGAAGACCTTTCTCTCTCTCTCTCTCTCTCTGTCCACTCTGCCTGTCCAAAAAAAAAAAAAAAAAAGAAAAAAAAAAGAAAAAGAAAGAAAGAAAAGGATTTGATTCATTAGGATCTGGTTTCAAATTCAACCTCTGGGGATCGGCACTGTGGCACAGCCGGTTAACTCCCTGGCCAAAAGCGCTGGCATCCCATACAGACGCCTGTTCGAGACCCGGGGGCTCCACTTCCAATCCAGCTCTCTGCTATGGCCTGGGAAAGCAGTAAAAGATGGCCCAAGTCCTTGGGCCCCTGCACCCGCATGGGAGACCTGGAGGAGGCTCCTGGCTCCTGGCCTCGGATCGGCACAGCTCCAGCCATTGCAGCCAACTAGGGAGTGAAGCAGTGGATGGAAGACCTCTCTCTCTGTCTCTACCTCTCTCTGTGTAACTCTGACTTGCAAATAAATAAATTTTTTAAAAAATTCAACCTCTGCCCATTACTAGACATGGGATCTTATTTAGATACTTTTTTTAATCTGACCCTCAATTTGCTCATTTGAAAAACAAGGGTAGCAACAGGTCAGGAATGTTGTGAAAATTAAACAAGAAAAAAAAATCTGTGTACAGCACCTAGCACACGGGTGTTCATAAACGTCCCTTTCCAGAGCCTCGTCACCCCTCTGCAGTTCTGTTCTTGCCAATGCGCTCCTTTGTCTAGCTTGTCTGTGCACCTGCTTTCATGTGCATGGATCTGTGTACATCCGAAAGAGCATGAGAAGAGCGTGTGCAGACAGGAGCCGACCAGAGGAAGCCCCAGAAGCGTGACTCAGGAATACGGGCAGGATTCTGCACCCCGCCCCCCAGCTCCCTCTGCCCAAAAGCTCATTCTGCCTGAAGAGGCGGTAGGGAGCAGACCCCGCTTCTGCTGCTTTTGCCAAATGAATTTCAGTAAAAGTCGTTTTATAGAACAGCCAATAACTCCCCACAGATTCAATTATGTGGAAAATAATCTGCTGGTGAAAGGAAGAAAAGTGTTTCCTGAACTGCATAGGGGGAAAATAAATGATTGAATTCCCACTCCCTCTCAACAGCTACCTTCTGTTTCCCAGACAACTTGAAAGACAGCTGGGGCTCCCATTTGTCTTGCCTATACTACATTTGATCATAAGGGCTACGGTTTTCATCAGAGCAATAACATGCTTCCCTCATTCGGCTTATTTTCTTCTGCTACTTGCTGGTGGTATGGATTTATAGGAGGGTCTAGGCAGACTCCAGGCTCCGTGATTGATTCATTCTCATGCTGCAAATTAACTTAGAAGCAGGTAGAAGCAAACTTGTTTCATTCTCCAAATTTATCTAGCAATCCCGTGAGTTGAGCACATCGGAGATTAAATTTTTTTCTTGTAGTAAGACATGCATAATATGAACTCTTCCATCCTGAACGTTGTAAGTATTCAGTCCAGTGGCTGTAAGCACAGCCACACAGTTATGCTGCCACCACCAGCGCCATCCATCTCCCCAGGTTTTTCATCTTTCTAGGCTGAAACGCTGTACCCATTAAACGATAACTTCTCAAACCCTCCACACGCAGCCCAGCAATCACCATTGTACTTTCTCTGTGAATCTGACTCACCTAAGCACCTCATATCGGTGGAATCACTCAGTGTTTGTCCTCTGGTGACTGGCTTATTTCATTTAGTGTAACGTCCAAAGTTCATCCAGGCTGTAGCCAGTCTGCGTCAAAATTTCTTTTATCTTGGGGCCGGTGTTGTGGCATAGCAGGTAAAGCCGCCACCTGCAGTGTCAGCCTCCCATATGGGCGGTGGTTTGAGTCCTGGCTGCTCCACTTCTGATCCAGCTCTCTGCTATGGCCTGGGAAAGCAGTGGAAGATGGCCCAAGTGCTTGGGCCCCTGCATCAGTAGGGGAGACCCAGAGGAAGCTCCTAGCTCCTGGCTTCAGGTTGGCGCAGCTCTGGCCATTGTGGCCATTTGGGGAGTGAACCAGTGGACGGAAGAACTCTCTCTTTCTCTCTCTCTCTCTCTCTGCCTCTCCTCTCTGTGTGTAACTCTGACTTTCAAATAAATAAATAAATCTTTTCTAAAATGTCTTTCATCTTTAACATTGAATATTTCATTGTGTGTTTATGACACATTTCACTTATCATCCATCTTGTCAATGAACACTTGGTTGCTCCCATATTTTTAAAAAATATTTGAGAGGCAGAGAGACACAGACAGAGAGAAACAGACAGTTCCCTGTCTGTGGTGAACCACTCCTAAAAATGGCAGGAATGGCTGGGGGCAGGCTGGGGCCCAAGCTGGGAGGCAGGAATGCAATCCAGGTCTCTCATGTTGGTGGCAGGAACCCAATTACTTGAGCTACCACCTGTTGTCTCTCTGGGCCCATATTAATAGGAAGCTGAATCAGAAGCCATTGCTGATATGGAGCCCAGGTACTCTTATGTAGGACAAGAGGCATGCTGACTGGCATTCTAATCACTAGCCTAAATGCCCACCCTTCCGTCTTTTGGTTGTCATGAATAAGTCTGCCATGAATACGTCATCTGAATTTTGAGTGCAGATAGAAAAAAAAGTCTCATTGCAGTGCCTGTGTTTAACAAAACAGGACGTGAAAATGACCCAGCTCATGAGAAGGAGATCAGCCACCTTTCCCAGCCTCTGTTCTCAGGCACTGAATTGATTCATCCCAGGCCTTGTCCCAATTTTCTCCTGGAAATTATCATAGGAGGGAATCGTCTGGGGGAGGCTTAATGGCAGGTCTGCTCTTGAGACTCCCACATAGCTTTGTGCAACCGTAGCAAATAGCAGAAGCAGCTAAAAGCAAAATACAGAAGCACTGTCACATGGGAGAACCTGTAATAGGTAACACATTTAATATGAAATTCTCAGTGTTTCTGTACCTCCATCCTAAGCCATTTACTATTGTGCTTTGGTATCCTTTTGAAATGCAAAAATCAGTGTAGATGTGTAGCCTCTCACACTGTGGTCTGCTCAAGTAGTAACCAAAGCCAAAATGCAATATTAACATAAATCAGAAGCCAAATCCTCCAGAAACAGATTCCTGTTCATTGAGGTATATGTTATCTGAGCAGAAGGTTGGCGTTTGGGAAGCCACTGTTGTTACGCAATCGAGGCGTATGGAGAGACCAAGGTCTGGAGTAGCAGAGATCCTATTAGCTAATATTTGTGGGATCTATGCAGCCTTTGTATTCTTGCAATAATTCTGCCAGGTAATTTTTCTTATTCATATCTTGTAGGAAAGGAAACTGAAGCTCCTAGGAGTTCAGTAATTTCTCCAAGTTCACATAGCCAGTAATTGGCAGAGCTGGGATCCTAGCCCAGGTTTGTCTTATTCCAAAGCTAACCCATTCCCCACTGTTAATCCAGCTCCATTGCATTTGTAAAAAAAAAAAAAAAAAAAAAAAAAAAAAAAAGTAGGGAAAATTCACCACATCCGCACAGACCAGCAGATCTCGACATGGGATGGCAGGTGTGTTAACTCTGATCTAGATTTGAAATCCACCAATTGTTCCCTGAGCCCAATGTCACTTCCCGCAGCAAGTGGCCTCAGGCATCTGAATAGACACCAGTGTCTATCTTTGAAGAACGTCAATTTTATCTGCCAACACTTCCCAGTGGCTTTTCCTGTGCTCATACCCGCTGGAATTTCTAGACAAAGATTTTGCTTCTGTCTGCATGGAACTTCAGGAGTGTTCCAAGAAAGGAGTTGAGGCTGGTGCTGTGGCTCAATAGGCTAATCCTCCACCTGTGGTGCGGGCACACCCGGTTCTAGTCCCGGTCGGGGCACCGGATTCTGTCCCATTTGCCCCTCTTCCAGTCCAGCTCTCTGCTGTGGCCCGGGAGTGCAGTGAGGATGACCCAAGTGCTTGGGCCCTGCATCCGCATGGGAGACCAGGAGAAGCACCTGGTTCCTGGTGCGGTGCAGCGGCCATTGAGGGGTGAACCAACAGAAAAAGGAAGACCTTTCTCTCTGTCTCTCTCTCTCTCTCTCTCTCTCTCACTGTCTACTCTGCCTGTCAAAAAAATAAAATAAAAAAGAAAGAAAGGAGTTGAGGCACAACGGTCACCAAACTAGCCACCGACTGGTGCTGTCAATGGACAATCTTCTGAGCACCAGAATCCTCAAACAAGATTCTAAGGCAATTTCCAGTAGGCCAGATGTCAACAGTGGGAAAAGCGATGAAATAAGGGGCCTTGACATATCAAAGGTTTACAGATCTGACAGAAATGCAATGAAATGTAATGCCTTCCAGAGCAACCTAGCTGGCATTAACATCCTGACACTTCTCTATCGAACGGTGCGAGGTATTGACGTGGCTGCCGCTGCTGGGGCCACAGTGGCAAGACGTGGGTCAGCAAGGTCTAAAGGGTGGGATTTTAAGGAAAGTGTTTGCTTCAGTCACTTCAATAGGGTGATGAGCAGATCTTTGGATAGAACCACTCTGCAGATCTAGCTTCCAGGAAGGCTTGGTTTCATCCGTGCCACGTGTCTGCCAATGTCATCGTGGGGACAAGCATCACACAGGAAGGGTGAAAATAGCCATGTTGGAGTCACAGTGAATTGAGATCTTTGTTTGTGCCCAGTCAACAGGGCTGACTCTGCAGGAACTCCTTGTATAGTGAGGATGTCGGTGGTCCCCTGATAAGGAGCTGCCCATCCACAAGTGTGTGTGGACTAGATAGACGCTTGCAGAAAAGCAGTGTGGTGCAGTGGTGAGAGCTCGAGCAGCCTATGCTCAAAACCTGCGTCTCCCAGTCACACCTGTGCTGCACAGGCATCACAGTCCCCTCCCCCGTGACTCAGCATTCTCACTGTAGAGAGGGGAGGGTGGGTGATCACAATAGTGCCTACCCAGTAGGGCTGTTATGTGAAGACACATCAAGAGCCTGGGCCCCGGGTGGCACTTGGTGACAGGAGTCATCATATCAACATTTAACCTGGTCATTTGAGAACCAGGGTGAGAGTTGAGGCATCTTTGATATCACTAAATCTCTTAGATGCTGCTTCATCATGGAGATTTATTGTACGGATAGCATAATACCCCAGGATAAAGAAGATAAATGAATGTTGAGTGAGGATGTAGCAGGTCAGGTAGAGATACGCACCAAGTTTTCAAAGTCCTTATCCACACACACAAACCCTATGATGTATTCTTTATTATCCTCCACTTATAAATAAAGACACAGAGACATCAAACATCAAGGAACTGGTCTTAGGTCACAGAAGACAAGGATTTGAAGCAAGGGAGACTCATGCTACATGGCCTCCAAGTTCTGTCACATTATCTGGACAGGTTCTCCTCTTAGACCTCTCCCCGGGACTACTTCTATCACCCCGAGTCCCAACAAGCCACTGAGTTGTCAGAGGAATTGGGGCTCAGATATTCCTCTCTCTCTCTCTTTAAGATTTATTTACTTATTTGAAAGGCAGAGTTACAGAGAGGCAGAGGCAGAGAGGGAAGTCTTCCATCCACTGGGTCACTCCCCAGTTGGTTGCAATGGTCAGAGCTGGGACGATCTGAAGCCAGGAGCCAAGAGCTTCATCTCCCATATGGGTGTAGGAGCCCAAAGACTTGGGCCATCTTCTCCTGCATTCCCAGGCCATAGTAGAGAGGCAGATTGGAAGTGGAGCAGCCAGGACTAAGACCAGCACCCATACGGGATGCAGACACTGCAGGCGGTGGCTTTACCCACTACGCCACACCACTGGCCCCAGACCTCTCTTTTCACCACATGCCCAGAAACAAATACATCAAAACCTCAAACTGAACCCAATGCTTCCCTTTGCAGCAAACATACTACTCTGGTTGCAGATGCATTTGTGAGCTGGCTCCTTTCCCAATGCAATGAGAATGCTAAATTGTAAGCATTTATACGTGGAGGTAGAAGGAAGGGAGTCCCAGCAGTACTTTGATCATAAAGTAATGCCAGCTGTTGTATGTAAACCAAAAGTCAAACCCCCTGGGGCAGACTTCCACAATCTATTTGCAGTTAATTTTGAAGAAAAGAAAAATAACGGTCTTTCAAGATTTGAAAGTGATTCAAACGATGTAAGTGAATGGCAGAAGTTCTTTAAAAAATGCCAGAGAAGCTTATCAGAAACCCAGCTCCATAACACAGCTTCTGGCATCTGGGGACATCTGCTTGGTCAGGTCTTCAGAACTTCCATCGGTCAGCAAGTAAGAAGAGGGAGGCAGGAAGCAGTACGGAGGGGAACTGAGGTCACAGGGTGGCTGGGGGACAATGAGATGGGTCTGGGCTGTGGTTTCAGGGTGCTCCCCAAAAGCTCACGGAGCCCTGTTTCCTCAAAGTGACAGTGTCCAGGGAAGCAGGGCACAGTGGGAGGGTTATGGTGGCAGAGTGCTCCTTAGCAGAGTAATACCTTTCTCACACGAGTGGATTCTTGCTCTCAGAGGACTGTGTTGGTGACTCAGAGCAGGTTGTTATGGAGCAAGGGTGTGCCTCCTTCACACACACCCATTTGCCCTTGGGAGTCCACCGTGGGTTGAAGCAGCACGAAGCCCTCACCAGAAGCCAAGCAGTTGCCAACAAAGCCCTCTTTTAGCCTCCCCAGCATCCAGAACCATGAGCCAAAGTAAGCGTCTCTTTCCCGTAAATTACCCAGTCCTGAGTATTCTGTCAGAGCGACAGGAAATAGGCTGCGATAGTCTGGTTGACTCTCAGAGGGTGGGGTGAGTAGGACGAGCACAGGAGCAGTGGTTGAGCTGAGAGGATAGCTCAGGACTCCTGGTAAATGGGAACTGGCTACGCTACCAACCCATTGAAAACACCCAGACACACACACCCAGGATCTGCAGACTCACCAAGACTTAAGACCTGAAAGTAGATGACTGAACCCATAAAAGGGGGAAAAGTTGCAGTGGAAATCAAGATTGTAGCCTACTACTAGCAAGTCAATACCAACTCAGCCCATTACTGGTTAAAAATCTTTATCGACCTGTACTTACAATGCAGTAGAGAAGTAGCTCCTGTGCTACAGAATTCTCCATGCCCTTGTCTGCTCACCACCACCACTCGGAGGTCCGGCAGACAGCTCATGCTTGGGGATAAACACATCTTTCAGCTGTTCAAGCCAGAACACTTAGAATCATCCTTGCTCTGCTGCTCTCAGACCCACACCTCATTAGGCCCTTCTGTAGCTTTACCTTCAAAAGATACTTGGAATCCAATCTCAAGCGACTACCATACTGTGAGGCCCTGTCAGTCACCTGGATGACTGGAGACCCCGTCTCCCTATTTCCATCTTTGTCCTCCTCATTCCATTCTTGATCCAGGAGAGGAATTTTCTAAAACCCAAGTCAGAACCGCTCAGCTGCCCGGCCCTGCAATGTTGCCCATCTTTCTCAGATCAGAGTCACAATGGATCTGCATGAACCTGTTGGCCTATCACTACACTCCTGCTCACTCATTCTGCTCTGGCCACAGTGGCCCTGTGCTCCTTCAACATGGCAGGAACAATCCCACCTTGGAGCTTCGCCCCAGTGTCCCTCCTGCCTGGGATACTTTCTCCTCCAACATACACTTCACTGGGCAAATGCTTGGTATAGCTCTTAATACACTGGTTAAGATGTCTGTGTCCCAGATCAGAGTACCTGAGTTTGAGTTCTGGCTCTGGCTTCTGATCCCAGGTTCCTGCTAATGCAGATCTTGGGAGGTGGCAGTGATGGCTCAAGTAACTGGGTTCCTGCCACCCACTTGAGAGACCTGGGCATAGTTCCTTGTCCCAGCTTTTATGCACTATGCTTGTAAGCATTTGGGGAGTGAAGCAGCAAATGGGAGCTCATCCTCTCTCTCTCTCTCTCTCTCTCTCTCTCTCTCTCTTAAATAATAATACTAATTTAAAAACTACACACTTAGCTAGCAATGCCTTCTAACACACTAGTGTTGATTCTTTGTTTCTCCAACTAGAACACACACTCTGTGAGATCATGGATATTTGTTTTGCTCAGTGAAGTAGCCCACGCTTTTGGAACTTCTCCTGGCTAGTGATTAGCACTCGATAAATATTTGTTGAATAAATAGTGAATGAATTAATTTGGCACAAGAGCAGAAGATTTATTGGAGAAGACAAAGGCATACACAGGGAGAGACAGGCATCTGAAAATCAGGGTTATGCTGAGAAGGCAGAATTGGCTGAGATATGCAGAGGACAAGGTGGGCATTTATGGTGTGACAGCAGAATTAATGTGCGTGCAGTTTTGAATCTTGCTTTTACCATTTAAAAAACATATCAATCTTCTTGTCACTGTTCCAGTTTTCAGAAGTATCATTTTAAATGATTGCTCTGTATACCACTGAGTGGATATATAATAACCAGTTCTCTTCGGTTGGGCATCTTGATTTTTGTGTTTTACTACCCTTAATGGCACTGTTGTGAATATTTCCATGCATATAACCTTTGCAGTATTTTTAGATCATTTCGTTGTAATAGACTGACAAAGGCTAAGGGAAAAACAATTTTATGTTTCTCCAGAAAGGTTATATCCAATTTTCATTTCAGCATTGTTAGAATGTATGCATTTCACCATTATATAGGCAACATTACTGAAGAAAATATGGAAATGTTGGCATAGTGTTTCCAGCATGTACTTCCTTTTCTGCATTTTTTGTTTGTATTCTTTTCTCACTTATTTGAAGCTTACTGCTTTTGTTTTATCCATTGGTATTAGTTATTTGCCACTCCGATAAGTTAAAATGCTATTTTTAATGTAATTTTCTATAGTAAGAGTAAATTGACATTCTTCTATTTATCCAAGAGCTATTTATATTTTCTTTCCTATGAATTGCTTGTATCTTTTGTGTGTGGCTTCTATTTTTCATATTTGATTATTCATTCCATTTCACAACCACTTCCTATTTATTTTGTTTTAAAGGCAGAAACAGAGACAGAGATAGAGAAAGATTTTCTATCTGCTGGTTCACTCTCCAAATGCCAGCAACAGTTACAGTAGGGGCAAGCCAAAGTCAGGAACCAGGGACGCATTCAGGGTCTTCCACATGGACGGAAGGTACTCAAGTACTTGAGGGTCTTCCACATGGATGGCAGGTACCCAGGTACTTGAACCATCACCTTTTATCTTTCCATGTGCACATTAACAGGACTTGAACCCAGATGCTCCAATATGAGATGCAGGTGTCCTTACTGGCATATCAACCTCTGAGTCAAATGTCCACCCTTTCCAATTACTTTCCTTTTAAATTTTTTTTAGAATTTATTTATTTATTTGAGAGGCAGTGTTACAGACAGAGAGACAGAGGTCTTCCATCCTCTGGTTCACTCCCAAAACAGCTGCAATGGCCAGAGCTGGGCTGATCCCAAGCCAGGAGCCAGGAGCTTCCTCTGGGTTTCCCACAGAGGTGCAGGGGTCCAAGCACTTGGGTCATCTTCTACTGCTCTCCAGGCTATAACAGAGAGCTGGATTGGAAGTGGAGCAGCCAGGACTTGAACCAGCACCCACATGGGAAGCCAGCATGGCAGGCAGAAGCGCCTCCAATTACTCTCTTATATTGACCTCTAAGCATTGATTGTCAAGGGATGAGGATAGGACAGAATAGAAGGTTCTGCTCTACAAGCTCCTCCAGGGATCCAAGCTCAGTCACCCCTGATGTTGTGTCTTCACCCTCAGGCCCGTGCAGGCTCACCACTGGCAAGTCTGAATCCTGACCTATGGGAAGGCAGGACGAACGAAGAGTCTACAGTTTCCTCTTTAGGAAAGTGCACAGTGGGGCCAGTGTTGTGGCACAGAGGGCTAAGCTGCTACCTGCAGTGCCAGCATCCCATACTGGAGTGCTGGTTAGAGTCCTGGCAGCTCTGTTTCCAATCCAGTGCCCTGCTAATGTGCATGGGAAAGCAGCAGAAGGTGATCGAAGTGTTTGGGCGATCCAAAAGGAGTTCTGGGCTCCTGGCTTCGGCAGGGACCAGCCAGCCATGATGTCCATTTGGGAGGTGAACTAGCAGATGAAGGACCTCTCCCTCTTTCTATCTGCCTTTCAAACAAATAGATAAATATTTGAAAGAAAAAAAGAACTTGCCACCCAGTGAATTGCATGATTAACCCACTTGCCAGGGAGCTGAAGGGATGGGAAAAGCAGTTCGGCATTGAGGTGCTCCGGAAAAACCCAGAGGGCTCCTTGTGACAAAAGAGTGAACGAATGAGTCCCGGGAAATTGCCAGCCTTTGCTACGAGGCCTAAGTGTGTTTTCCCCCAATTGCCAGCACTCATTCAATCATCCTTTGTTAAATAAGACCTGCTTTTCGCCGTGGCTCACTTGGCTAATCCTCCACCTGCGGCACCGGCACCCCGGGTTCTAGTCCCGGTTGGGGTGCCGGGTACTAGTCCTGGTTGCTCCTCTTCCAGTCCAGCTCTCTGCTATGGCCCGGGAAGGCAGTGGAGGATGGCCCAAGTCCTTGGGCCCTGCACCTGCATGGGAGACCAGGAGAAGCACCTGGCTCCTGGCTTCGGACTGGCATAGCGCCTACCGTAGCAGCCATTTTTGTAGTGAACTAATGGAAGGAAGACCTTTCTCTCAATTTATCAAGTTTTGCATAAGCATGCTACTGTTATCTCTCCTAAATTAAATGGTTCAGGTTTCCAAGGAGAGAATATTTACAGTGTTGTTTTAACAGATTTACCAACAAAATTAAAACATGATTTTGATTTCAATGGATAATAATATAGACTCAAAAGAAGTTCTCAGATTCCTCACCAGGAGAATACCATTCATGACATAAATGCAGGACCATGTTCATGGTCGGTATTAGACCACCTGCTTGAGTCCTGATTACAACATAACTTATTGTAATCTTAGCAAAGACTGAATTTGTCATTACAGGCTTATATCAGCAAACAGGCTGCATTCACTTTCATAATGGGAGGGAATGGAAGCTCATTTCCTTCTCCACGGAAAACGGCTCCAGATGAATGGTGGAGGGGTGATAAGATTTGAAATTTCCGTAGAGAAGGTGTGATTTAAAAAATAAATAAATAAATAAATAAATAACACTAGAGCCTGAAGTTGGGTTTCTCCTCCCGCACTTCTTTTTTTTTTTTTTTTTTTTTTTTTTTTTTTTTTTTTGACAGGCAGAGTGGACAGTGAGAGAGAGAGACAGAGAGAAAGGTCTTCCTTTGCTGTTGGTTCACCCTCCAATGGCCGCCGCGGTAGGCGCGTTGCGGCCGGCGCACCGCGCTGATCCGATGGCAGGAGCCAGGTGCTTCTCCTGGTCTCCCATGGGTTGCAGGGCCCAAGCACTTGAGCCATCCTCCACTGCACTCCCTGGCCACAGCAGAGAGCTGGCCTGGAAGAGGGGCAACCAGGACAGAATCCGGTGCCCCGACCGGGACTAGAACCCGGTGTGCCGGCGCCACAAGGCGGAGGATTAGCCTGTTGAGCCGCAGCGCCGGCCTCCTCCCGCACTTCTAAGGTCCAATTCTGTCTCAAGTGGCAGTGTCTCCCCAGCTGCCTGGGAACTCCACCTTGGCCAGGTCTCGCCATCTTCATCCTGAGAAGTGGGCAAGGGGGTCATCACTGCTGGGCATCTGGAAAATGTTGACATGTGGGGGCATTGGGCTGGCCGGCACTGAACCTTCCCAGAGCATCAGCAGTCCTGGTCCATCTCCTGTGAACTAAGTCTCTTCCAGCTGTGGAGTCTCTTCCAACAACTTCGAAAACTCTTGGCTGACTTCTCTCCCCATTCAGCAGACTGGGGCCTTCTTTCCCTGTCTCCAGCAAGGACAAAGGGCTCTACAGTCAGTCCTGTGGAGCCTTGGAGATGCCACTCCCTGCATCTCACTACCCTAGGGCAGGATGGCAATGAAACTGTCTCCTAGAGCAGAGAACCTGAGTGCATTTCCACAGCTCTTCAAAGAACAGAGGTGAGGATGGAACCAAGGCGGAGGTCTCCACCCTTAAGCATTTGTGGAGTCCCAGGCAGCTGGAAGGAGAGGCAGGTAGAACAGAGTGCAGAAGGGTGAGTTTAGGGTGTGGTCTCAGAAAGCCGTGTCCTTTCCCTACAAGGAGGGGACAGCCCTGCAGAAAAGCTGTGACCAGCAGGGCCATGCCTGTAGCAGGCAGAATGCTTTTCAGGATGCCCGTGGGAGGCACCATCCAGGCCTCGTTTGCCACAGCCACCCCACCTCACCCTACCTGAACCAGAAAGGTGCCCAGTGCCACTCCGGAGTCTGTCCCTAGATGTGCTGTTTCTGGCAAAGCCAGGTCAGTGTGAATAGCTCTTTAAGAGACCACAAAGGGATCCAAAAGGCTTCCATAGCCTTGGCAGCTCATGTCAAGAGTCTTGGGTGATCACTGACATCATAATAAGAGTGTTAATTGTTAAATAAACAATGGGAGTCACTGTGCACTAACTCCCCATGCAGGACCTCTGTCCTCAAAGAGTGTATCATAAGACCTAATAGCAAAACTGGTTCTCAAGAATCACTTCCTTTTAGTGTATTAAGTGGAAGATAGTCTTATGGCTCATGGTTATGTCCAAGAGCTCACAAAAGATGTTTCATTCTTAGGTTCTTCTTTAAATATAATTAAGTTTCTAAAAGGAAAAAAGGGAGAGAAAGTAAGGGAAAAGAGAAAGGGAATAACAAGTGAAATCACCTTCGAAATGCAGTAACCTTGAACAGCCCTTCTCTGGATGGTTGAGGAACAGGTTTTTTTCTTTCTTTCTTTCTTTTTCTTTTTCTTTCTCAGACTAAGCGTTGAACTCTTTACCTAGAATAGAGTTAATCTTCTGTATATAAGGTTAAATGAAAATAGATCTTAGTGAAAAACAGGACAGGGAACAGGAGAGGGAAGAGGAAGAGGGCTGGGAGAGTGGGTGGGAAGAATTACTATGTTCCTAATGTTGTAATTAGGTGATGCATGCAAATAAATAAATTAATTTTAGAAAGAGAGAGAGACCACAAAGTAGGGGCTGGTGTGTTGGCATAGAGGTTAAACAGCTGCCTACAATGCTGGCATCCCTTATGCGCAACCAGTTCAAGCCCCAGATCCCCCCAGTTCTGATCCAGCTCCCTGCCAACGTGCCTGGGAAAGCAGCAAAAGATGGCCAGAGTATCTGGGGTCCTGACACCTATATAGGAGACTCAGATGAAGCTCCTGGCTCTTTGCGGCACTATTCAAAGTAGCCCATATCGGGAATCAACCTAGGTGTTGATTGGATGAATGGATAAAGAAAATGTGGTATACACATACAATGGAATGTTATTCAGCCATTAAAAAGAACAAAATCCTGACACGTGCAGCATAGTACGTGGAACTGGAGGTATTAGTGTTAAGTCCGATAAGTCAGACACAGAAAGACAAATATCACACACTCTTCATCACGCGTGGAAGATGAAGAAAAGCGATTGATCTGAATTTCAAATAGTGGTTACCAGAGGGTGATAGGATGAGGGAGAGGGTGGAGAGAGGTTAGGTAGAGATACCAAAACACAGTCAGAGAGAAGTAACACTTCCAGTGCTCTGCAGCCCAATGGGGAGACCACCATAGTGGATTACACTCTGATAAAGAACTGGAGGAGAGGAACTCATGGGCTCCAGAGAGAAAAGAGAAGATGAGAAGGTTGGCTGCCTGGTTTGATGGGTTTGTGCTGTGTGCACGTGTTGAAACAGTGCATCATGCAGGTCAATAAATTTAAAGATAAAAATGTCATCTTTTTAAAAACTAGAGGGAGTGTGAACACCAAAAAAAAGGTGGGGGGGGGTGTGCAAAGGAAGGGCCGGCTCACCCGCCAGCCTTTCTCTCCCTGGCCTGCCGCAGAATCTTTCCAGATTCTGCTTGTAGAAGCCAATGAAGAGTGCAGCACGTGGCTGGTGGATGGCCCTGGGCTTGTGGATGCCCCCGGGACGGGCACAGGAGGGCACCAGTCCTCCTGACCAGGTCAGAGGCAGAGAGCCAAGAGCGGTGTGTGCTCCACTTCAGATTTCATTTGAAATTCTACCAAATAGAAACAGATACACACAGGAGGACCTTCAATAACATGCTCATAGCACCTAGCAATATCCTAGGGAAGAAGAGGTTTTCTAAGCACAAAAGTCACAGACAATCATAAAGAAAGTTGTGACCATGTAGACATTTAGCCGTTGTTATGGAAAATTCAAGACAAGAGATGATACAATTGTCTAGGATGAACTTGACAACAAATGCTCGATATATTTATCAGAAACAGTGCTCCTAGGAAAATAACATGGCCACCTTGATATATCAGCAGAAGGACACAAACAAATCATTCATGGACAGGAAAATAAATTAATAAACAAAAATGGTGGGGCAGGGGGAATCTGGTGATTGTTACTTGTAAATCAAAGTTAGCAAGATAGGATCAATCAAGTGGCAACAGTTTCCATTTTTGTTTATTTGAAAGGCAGAGTGACAGAGAGAGAGAGTGGCACAGGGAGAGAGAGAGCAAGAATCTTCCATCTGCTGGTTCATTCTCCAAATGCCTTCAATAGTGGGCACTGGGCCAGGCTGAAACCTGGAGTCAAGAAGTCCACCCAGTCTTCCACGTGAGTGGCAGGAACCCAACTTGGACCATTGCCTGCTGCCTCACAGGAGTGTTAGCAGGAAACTGGGTCGGAAGCTCCAGAGCAGGGACTCAAACCGGCACTCTGATGTGAGATGTGGGTCTCCCAGATGGCGGCTTAGCCCACTGTGCCACAGCACCCCTTCCGGCTTCTATTTTTAAATGGAATTGATATATACACACAGGTATATGTTTTTCTCAGTTCTAACCAGAGTTTAGCGAAATCTGTAACTCAGTGTTATTATATTTTAAAATACATTTGGAAATGTGTATAAAGGGTATAAAAGCTGCAGTCCATTGTTCCAATAATCCCACTTACAAAATTATAGTTTAAGCAAATATTCTCAAATACGGAAATATATCATATATATGGAAGCAATTGCTAAAGAGTTTGTATGTAAAAGACAGGAAAATGTCTAACAGCTGGATTCTGGCATATTCACTGGGCAGCACCCTATACATAGCAAGCAGACAATATAAAAATTATAAGACAACATGCTGAAAATACTACTGAGGAAAATAAGTTGTGCTAGAAATCACTGTGTCTTAGTTTTTTGAGACTACCCAAATAGGAATGCCATGAGCTGGGTGTCTATGAACAGCAACTACTTACTTCTTACCATTCTGTGGGCACTGCCAGACTCAGTGCAGAGGGAGGGCCCACTTCTCAGACGGAACCTTCTCCCTGTTTCACCTGTCAGAGGTCAGGGGGCATCACAGTCTTTCCTGGGCTTCTTTCTAATGTTATTCCTGAGGACTTGAAGATCTACCCCAGAGACACCCCCCCTTTATTTTTGAGATTTATTTAGTTATTTGAAAGTCAGAGTTACACAGAGAGAGGAGAGGCAGAGAGAGAGGTCCTCCATCTGCTGGCTCACTCCCCAACTGGCCACAATGGCCAGAGTTGGGTCTATCTGAAGCCAGGAACCTGGAGCCAGGAACTTCTTCCGAATCTCCCACATGGGTGCAGGGGCCCATGGACTTAGGCCATCTTCTACTGCTTTCCCAGGCCATAGCAGAGAGCTGGATCAGAAGTGGAGCAGCCGGGACTCAAACTGGCTCCCTTATGGGATGCAGGCACTGCAGGCAGCAGCTTTACCTTCTACACCACAGCACCAGCCCCAAGGCTCCACCTCTTAATAACATCTCTTTGGGGAATGGGTTTCAACAAATGAACTTGGGTGGATGGGGGGAGGGGCACAAACATACCAAACACAGCACATAGTTAGCTATGCAAGTAATAGGCATTTGGGGAAAAAAATCCTGGAAGAAACAAAACAAAAAGAAAATAATGGCTGGGTTGTGGTCCTAGGAGCATCTAAAATTTCTTTTCTTCATTTTCAAAAATGTTGGTGTAAGGTTCATGGAGCATTTATTATTTATTTATTTTTTTCCATTGTTTAAGAGAGAGAGACCAACAGACAGAGAGCTCTCATTTGCTAGTTCACTCCCCAGAATTCTGAAACAAGCAGGATTGAAGCCGGGAATAGGAAATGCAGTCCAGGTCTCCCACATGGTAGCAGAGACCTAATCAGTTGAGCCATCACCACTGCCTCCCAGGATCTGCACTGGCAGGAAACTGGATTCAGGTGTGGAGCCGGGTATTGAACCCAGGTACTTGGTCCTGTTTTCTCCATATAAGCTAAAGTCAGAGGTCCCAGGATTAGGACATTGGTACCTCTGGGGGCTGCCCTCAACCCCCTGCACTACCTGTCTATACCTTCTACCGCTGCACATGTTGAAGAACGGAGACTTCTGCATATGACAGGTGCATTTATCCTGACACGCTTCCTGGATGCGTGAATAGATCAAAACTAAAAGGCACAATTTATAACACCAATTAGATCTCACAAAGCTGTTAAGAAAATAAAGTGCCATTTCACATTGCACGATAAAGATTTGCTGAGCTGACGTGATATTCTTCCGGAGTTGGTTTAGTATGATTTTAGAGTTGAGGGACTTGGCAGTATAGCTTCGCAAAGAGGCCTGCAGGAGTAGCAGGTAAAAATCCCAAACCCAGGGAAGTCGTAAGTATGTTGTCAGTGAGCAGGGTCCAGTTTCCCAGTGGACAGAAACTTAGCCTTAGTGCAAGTGCACACACAGTCATCCACCCTTACACACACACTCTCACACCCTCACACACACACTCATATACTTTTCTTTAGGGTCATCTGCACATGCTGGTCAGGGGACAGCACAGGGGACCATCTGGGTGGTGACAGCTATCCAGGGGTGGCTGACGTCCCCAGGTGAGGTCTCACCAGGGAGTCCCAGCTGGAGCTTTGCAAGCCTGGTGTCAGACTGTCACCAGCATCCTTGCCACCATCCTCATCATGAGGGCTCACGGGCCACTCCCCCACTCCATTGGGCACCAGGGAGAACCTACAGAAGCAATAGGAAGCCAGCAGTAGATGCAGGGCTGTGCTGCCTCCTGGGACTTTACCTTGGAAAGGGAACTCACACACACATATAGTCACACATACACACATACACAGTCTCTCACACACATTCACACTGACACACACACTCACACACACACAAAACTTTTTCTCCCTCCCTTCCTGCTGTCCTTGCAGGGAACAGGCAGCCACCATAGGAACTTAAACATCTGGTGAGTTTGGGCATTTACCTCAGACTTGACACTTCGCCCAGGAACGAATGAGGCTGGTGTTTAGCCTGCTTGAGATGCCTGCATCCGTATCACAGTGCCAGGGTGCACTGGCTCTGGCTCCTGATTCCAGCTGCCTGACAGTGCAGACCTGAGGAGGCAGCAGGTCATGGCCGCAGCAGGTGGGTCCCTGCCACCTGCCATTTGTTTGGGAACCCTGGATTGGGTTTCCGGCTCCTGGCTCTGGCTCTAGGCGCAGGCCTGGCTATTGCAAGCATTTTGGGCAGTGAACTAGTACATGGGAGCTCTGTCTGCCTCTCTCTCCCTCTCTCTCTCTGCCTTTTGAATAAATTTTTTAAAAATATTAAAAACCAACCAAAGCACAGACAGACTGAAATACATAGAGCTCACTAAGTAAATGTTAAAAGCAAGCAGCGAATGCAGAAAGTCTATGTCTCAGAATGGGGGATGCAAAGGAACGTGGGGAAGAGACAGAAGACCCTTGGCTGTGGTCATGATCCTACCCAGTCCTAACTCAGCTGTGTGCCTGTGGGTGCTCGTGCCCCCTCTAATATCAATTTCACCTCGGTAGCTTGTGGAGCAAATGCCCATCACCTATGAACTCTTTATCCATTGGTCTCTGTCACAAAGCTTTCCAAGGAAAGACATACTCAGAAACAGTGAGTGGGGGCCTGCACTGTGGCATAACAGGTAAAGCCTCCGCCTGCAGCGCCAGCATCCCATAGGGGCGCCGGTTCCAGTCCTGGCTGCTCCACTTCTGATCCAGCTCTCTGCTATGGCCTGGGAGAGCAGTAGAAGATGGCTCAAGACCTTGGGCCCCTGCACCCGCGTGGGAGACCCGGAAGAAGCTCCTGGCTTTGGATCAGCACAGTGCCGTCCATTACGGCCATCTGGGGAATGAACCGACGGATGGAAGATCTCTCTCTCTCTCTATCTATCTCTCTATCTCTCTCTCTTTTCCTCTGCCTCTCTGTAACTCTGCCTGCCAAATAATAAATAAATAATTATTAAAAAATAATATACTTTTTAAAAAAGAAGAATGCTTGCGAGGGAGGAGAAGAATCCACCAACTAACCCTGATCTCCAGGCTTAGGCTTTAAGTAATAGAAGTTTATAAATTAGGGTTAAAAATAGGTGTGCTTCTTTAGTCAATGTTAAAATAGCTCTCGACAGAACTCCTTCCTCCCCCTGCAATCTATCCTGAGGGGAGGTGGAGCAGCCAAAACCTCGGGGAATCAAGTTGCTGCTGGCCCTGCCACCACCAGCACTCCTTCTAAGCCCTGGAAGCACTGGCTGCTGGGGTTCAGACCGGCTAATAGAGACTGCTATCCTAATTGAAATTTTCCAAAGAAAGATCTTCACTTGGAATGAGTCTGGAGCCACACATATGCGCTGCGCTCAATGCCAATGGACAGAAACCAAGGCCTTGCCTTGCCTCGTGTTTGTCTGTCACTCTTCTTGGGGGTTTTTCACAGTAGGGACACTCTCTCTTGTCCTCAACTCGAGTCTACCTTCTGTTGTCTACTCCGCGTTAAAGGGTACGACTTAACCCATGATGCTGGTTTTTCCACGTACACACGCATTTCCCACACACAGATCTAGCACTCTATTTGACCCCAGCATGAAGATGCTATTTTTATGAGCAGTGGCAGCTGACAGGTAATCAAGCTGCACCCAGGTGGCATTTCGTGCAGCTGCTGTTAGTGGGCGAGGCGTGGACTTGGCTGTCCAGAGATCTGGCACCATCAGCTGCTGCTCTCAGTGGCAGCTGAAGCAAGCACAGGACTGAAACCTGGGCGCACACCAATTAGCAAGCCCCCCAAAACTGCCACGGCAGGTAGGTGGGGCAGCCAGGCTGAGCTGCAGCCTACCTGCTGTGCGTCAACCCCAATTTGGGGAAAGAATTCTTTCTGAACCTTAAAAAGTCATCTTATATGCAGTGAGGCGTGGTCACAATCTGACAGCTAGGGCCAAGGTCTGATTAGAGAGGAATGGAGGCACTCTGGGTCCCTTGTGGTGCGCCCTGCAATTTCTACGGAGCCGCTGGCCTCGCCGTATGCAGCTCTGATAGGCCATGTGCTTAGACACTCAGGTGCCTGAGGATGGGACTGTTGGGCCTTGCTCACTGCCAGCACCATCCCCGTGTTCAACCTGGATGCCTACAAAATGTTGCTAAGACAGTGGTGGGAACCCTAGATTGATGTCAGTCCTCCAGGCCTGTGTGTTAGACCATTCTCTGTTGCTATAACTAAATGCACCAGAATGAGTAATTTGTAAAGAAAAGAGGTTTATCTAATTTACCTTATGGTCCTGGAACTCTAAGATCAGTGCACGGACATCTGCTTGGCATCTGGGGAGGGTCTTCCTGCTGGGTCATGTCATGGCAGAGGGCGTCAGGCAGAGCAAACGTGTCAGAGAGAGCTTGCTTTTATAATAAAGCCACTCTCAATAACCTATTCACCTACTAATCCATTAATGTATTTGTGAGGGCATAGATCTCATGACCCAGTTACCTCTTCAAGGTCCTATCTGATCCCACCTATTTTTCTTTTTTAAAGATTGATTTATTTATTTGAAAGGCAGAGTTACAGAGAGGCAGAGAGAGAGGTCTTCTGTCCACTGGTTTACATATCAAATGGCCACAAAATCTGGAGCTGGGTTGATCTGAAGACAGAAGCCAAGAGCTTCCTCCAGGTCTTCCACACTTGGGCCATCTTCTACTGCTTTTCCAGGCCATAGCAGAGAGCTGGATCAGAAGTTGAGCAGCTGGGTTTCGAACTGGTGCCCATGTGGGATGCCAGCACTGCAGGCAGTGGCTTTACCCGTTACACCACAGCACTGGCCCTCCCAATACCTTCCAATGGGGATTCAATTCCAACATGCATTTTGGTAGGGAGATCCACAACACATCCAAACCACTATGTGACTTGGTGCTCACTGGGGTTGCTCTCTGGTGGGTGAGAAGCTGACTTAATGGGGAAGTGCTGAGTACAGGAGAATCCTGAAGTTGCTTCATTACACCCTGTGGTAGGCAGTCCCTAAGATAACTCCAGTGACCCACACCTCCTGGGGTTGACGCCCTCCACTTTGGTGGGGTTGGAACTCCTGACTTGCCTTTAACAAACAGAATATGGGAAAACTAATAGGTTGACACTTTTGTGATTGGGTTACACAAAGCCTGTGGCTTCCATCTTGGTCTTTCTCTTACTCACTGTGAGGGAATTCAGCTACCACCATGAGCCAATCCATGGAGAGGCTCACCAGGAAAGGGAAGGCCTCCAGCCAACAGCTGTCAGTCCAACAACCCTGGTGAATTGAATCCTGCCAGCAATCAGAGGGCTCAACTTGAAGCAGGTCCTCCTTCCCCAGGAGAGACTTCAGATGAGACCACAGCCATGGCCAACAGCGTGGCTATAACATGGCTAATGAAGATTTCAACTCAGCAGCAAACTGCACCCTCTACCCCCAGCTAGGAACTCCAACCCACACAAGCTGTGAGATCAAACATACATACTGATTTAAATACTGAATTGTTGGAGAACATGTTACATTGCAAGAGACAACTAGGGGCCAGCGCTGTAGCACAGTGGGTTAATCTTTCACCTGCGGTGCCGGCATCCCATATGGGTGCCAGTTCTAGTCCTGGCTGCTCCTCTTCCAATCCAGCTCTCTGCTATAGCCTGGGAAAGCAGTAGAAGATGGCCCAAGTGCTTGGGCCCCTGCACCTGTGTGGGAGACCTGGAAGAAGCTCCTGGCTTCTGACTTCAGATCAGCCCAGCCATTGCAGCCATCTGGGGAGTGAACCAACAGGTGGAAGACCTCTCTCCCTGTCTCTCCCTCTGACTGTCTGTAACTCTACCTCTCAAATAAAATAAAAAATCTTAAAAAAAGATTATGATTATTATTAGGGTTAACAAAATATGGAAATTACCTGCTTTCCTTTTTTTTAATATTTTCACATTTATTTATTTGAAAGAGTTACAGAAAAAGAGGAAGAGACAGAGATAGAAAGAGAATAGGATCTTCCATACGCTGGTTCACTCCCCAAATGGCAGCAACAACCAGATCTGGGCTAGATTAAAGCAAAGATCCCATCCTGGTTGTTCATATGGGTGTCAGGGGCCCAAGTACTTGGGCCCCCCTCTGATGCCTTCCCAAGCTCGTTAGCAGGGAGCTGGATCGGAAGTGGAGCAGCTGGGACTCAAACCGGGCTCTAGTGAGGGATGCCCACATCACAAGCATGTCTGAACGCACTCTCCATCTCTGTTGTTGCTGTTATGTATAAATTATAACCAGGGGCTGGTTAACCCCCTGGCCTGCAATGACGGCATCCCATGTGGGCGCCAGTTTGAGTCCGGTCTGCTCCACTTCCGATCCAGCTCTCTGCTGTGGCCTGGAAAAGCAGTAGAAGATGGCCAAAGTGCTTGGGCCCCTGCACCCACATGGGAGGCCCAGAAGAAGCTCCTGGCTCCTGGCTTCAGATCAGCGCAGCTCTGGCCATTGCGGCCAATTGGGGAGTGAACCAGTGGATGGAAGATCTCTCTCTTCTCTCTGTCTCTACCTCTCTCTGTAACTCTGTCCTTCAAATAAATAAAATAAATCTTAAAAAAAAGAATTCATCAGAGGAGGAAAACTGGGAAACAAGACAAGAATGTGGGTATCTGTGTGTGTGTGTGTGTCTTTTGGCTATAGAAGTTGAGCATCCTAATCCAAACTGCTTAGGACTAAAGTATTTCAGATTTCAGATTTTTTTATCTTAGATTATTTGAGTATATATAATGAACTATCTTGGGGAGAGGACTCAAGTCTAAACACAAAATTTATTTATATGTGAATTAAATCTCATACAGATAGCCTAAAGGTAATTCTCTAAGATAATTTCAGAATACCTGTGTTTTGACTGTCACCTGTCACATGAGATCAGGTATGGAATTTTCCATTTATGTCTGTGGTCAAAAACATTGGGATTTTGAGAACTTCAGAAGTTGGATTTTCAGATTAGAGAAGCTGACCCTGTATGTCTAATTCAGATAATATTCCAGTCTTTTGGACAGAAGTTTGTTTTAAGTTCAAATTAGAGGAATAGTGACATCACAAAAGAACCAGGGTAAGCACCTGGCTCCTGCCTTTGGATCAGCGTGGTACACCGGCCGCAGCGCGCCGGCCGCAGCGGCCATTGGAGGGTGAACCAACAGCAAAGGAAGACCTTTCTCTCTGTCTCTCTCTCTCTCACTGTCCACTCTGCCTGTCAAAAATAAAAATAAAAAAATTAATTAGACAGGGATTTGTAAAATATTTTTTATGCATAAGAGTGTTTTACAAAAACAAAATCTTTGGTATTATTCCAATATGTAAAATAGGAAATAAAGTATTTTATTAACGTATATTTCATACATTCAGGTTCAAAATTCTTACTCATATAGTAAATAGTTCAGAGTTTTCATAAAAATACAAACTTTAGGAATTGGGGAATATGGATTTCAGGTACAGTCTTATGCTCTTTCTGTATAGTTTTGTAATACTAAAATAATTATAATTCACAAAGATAAGTAGTTCCTCATCATTTTATAAACAGCTTATCTTCCAATCTAGGATACATGTCAATTAAGCTAATACAGAAAGCTTGATAGAAAAATAGCAAGGAAATTGTGTCTAATGCTATCCTGTAAATGCTGTTATTTCTTAATTGATAGTTGTTACATTTAGAATAGAATGCCTTTGTCAATCTTAATTGTCACCAGGCAAAAGATACTTTTCCAAACGTGTCCCTGAGCCACACAAAATATATAACCATATTTCTTTTCAAAAACCAGATGCAGTACACTGGTCTTTGTCAGATGATAATTAGAGGTTTTTAAAGTTTCATTCACATTGTTTTGCATGTTGAGTCCAAACGTGAGCGCTCAGTTTCACTGCTGACATTTTAGCTGTAATTTTAGGTCTGGTAACACAGGGGCCTTACATTGCCAGATTTAGTTCTTTAAAAATATCACCAAGATATGCAAAGCAACGCAGCCACGTCCCATTGGAGGGTTTTCACTAAGATGCTTCTATTACAGGAGAGTAATTGTCTGACTAATTTCAAGGAGTTACCCTAAAGCCTCCCTTTAGTGTAACCAGTGAATTTCAATATGAAAAGCAAATTCCAGAATGCATCACACTGATTGTAAAAGTTTGCAGTCTGAAGACAATCCTTTAATACAGTTGTCAATTTGTGTGACAGCATCCAAGACTTAAGAAAAACAAAGTTGCCCTTTTTTGTAACAGGGCTTGTTATGCAAATACACTGCTTGCCCACA
This sequence comes from Lepus europaeus, assembly GCF_033115175.1. Classification (NCBI taxonomy): domain Eukaryota; kingdom Metazoa; phylum Chordata; class Mammalia; order Lagomorpha; family Leporidae; genus Lepus; species Lepus europaeus. The sequence continues at coordinate 94,563,372 of NC_084839.1, forward strand.
TACTTGCAGCCATTTTTATGTAAATAGTTTTTCTACCACTGCTGTCACTCATTATACACTCTACATTTCTTCGTTTTTTATTAATTCATTTCTTTATTTGAAAGGCAGAGGCAGAGAGAGAGAGAGAGAGAGAGAGAGAGTGAGCGAGCTTCCATTTGCTGGTTCATGCCCCAGGGCTGGGCCAAGCTGAAGCCAGGAAACAGGAGCTTCACCCGGGTCTTCCACGTGGGTGCAGGGGCCCAAGCCCCTGGGCCATCTTCTACTGCTTTCCCAGGTGCATTAGCCAGGAGCTGGATTGGAAGTGGAGCAGCCTGGACTTGAACTGGTGCTCATATGGGATGCCAGCACCACAGGTGACAATTTTACCTGCTACACCACAACACCGGCCCTTTTATTTTATTTTATTTTATAAATTTATAATTATAAAATAGATTATAATTTATAAATTATTTATTTTATAAAATTATTTGTGGTGTATTTTTGTGTTTGAAGCAGTTCAAATTGTCTTCTCCTAACAGATGTGTGGTATTTTCTTTTTTAAAAGATTTATTTATTTATTTATTTATTTATTTACTTATCTGAAAGGTAGAATTACAGACAGACAGAGGGAGAAACAGAGAGGAAGGTCTTCCATCCTCTGGTTCACTCCTTAAATGGTCGCAATGTCCAGAGCTAAGCCAATCCTAAGCCAGGAGCTTCTTCCAAGTCTCTCACTGAGGTGCAGGGGCCCAAGCACTTGGGTCATCTCCCACTGCTTTCCCAGGCCACAGCGGAGAGCTGGATTGGAGGAGGAGCAGCAGAGACACAAACTTATACCCCCATGGCATGCCAGTGCTGCAGGCAGAGGCTTAGCCTACTATACCCCAGCACTGGCCCCAGTGGTGAATGTTTTATAAAGTAACAAATACCCCCTTAACTGCCTGCAGAAATATATACAAAAACAGTCAAAATGGAAAAATCACCAACATCCCTACACTTGCCTACATGTAAGATTTCATCAATCTCAGTCTTTGCGTTACTTAAGAAACTTGGGTCTGCATCTTGGATTCTATCAGACTGGTGAACAATAGTGACCATCGTGCTCTACAAACCCTTCTCTTAGCCTAAATTTCAAAAACTTTATTTATTTACTTTTATTTAAAAAGGAGAGAGAGAGAGAGTGAGAGAGAGAGAGAGAGAGAAATAGCATCCAGGGCTGAGCCAGGAAGAAGTCAAAACTCAATCTGGGTCCCTCATACAGATGGCAGAGATCCAGCTAGTTTTTTGTTTTAAACATTTATTTATTTGAAAGGCAGCATTTCAGAGAGGGAGAGACAGACAGAGATCTTCCATCCGCTAGATCACTCTAAATGGCCAGGTCTGGGCCAGGCTGAAGCCAGGAGCCAGGAATTCCAGCTAAGTCTTCCACCCGGGTAACAGTGGCCCAAGCACTTGGCCCATGTTCTGCTACTTTCCCAAGTGCACTAGCAGGGAGCGGGATCATAAGCAGAGTAACCAGGACTCAAAGCGGTGCTCAGATGGGATGCCGGTGTTTCAGGCAGCAGCTTAACCCTCTGTGCTACAACCCTGGGCCCCAGTCTCTACTAATTAAAGCATCGCCTGCTGCCTCCCAGAATGCACATGAACTGGAGGCTGGGATCAGCAGTGGAAGCAGAACTCAGTCCCAGGCACTCCAACATGGGGAGCCGGCATCCCAAGCAGCATCTTAACTGCTACATCAGACACCTGCTTCTCTGGTTACATTTTATTGGTAACATCACTACTATCTTCTGCATGTTTAGTCTGAGATTTTTATCTGACTTGTTAGCGAACAAGTTAGCTTGTCATAGTTTCATGAATTCTGGGCAAGCGACACAAGATTCCTTGATCAGAGACAAAGGGCTTAAGTATTCTCAAGTCAGCAAGTAGGGTGAGCTTCATATCTGCTTTGGTTGCCCCTGTCTTCTAAGTCCCATGGGGTGACTAGCAGGGAAGGGACCATGCAGCTGCTGTGCACACAGGGATGCTTACATCACCACTGATCCCAGTGAGCAGAGAATTTGGGGCACAAACAAACTTACTCAACCGTGGCATTGGAGAGAAATGCTACCCCTAGCACACTGGTTGGTAGGCAAACTACTACGGGGCCCTTAGGAGAGCCTGCCTGTCTTTTAGGCTCTCTGTTATACAATGTCTTTGAAAAGACAGCCCCGAACAAAGGCGGCCAGTGCCTCTGCTGCAGGTGCAGACACGAGCTGGTGGGAACGCCCAGTGATGCATTCTTTCTCTTCACCTGCAGCTTTGAGACTTCACTTTAAAGATCCATAAATGCCCTTTCACTTTCACATTTCACTTTGGCCGCTTCAAGCAGGTCAGAGGAATACCATGCTTTGAAAACTGTTGTACTAGTAGTACAGACCTTGTTTATATTAAGGGAACTGAGGTACAGACGGGGTAAGTGGCTTATCCACATCATAGCTATTTAAATATCAACTCCAGGTAGGAATTATAACTCCAAGAAGTTCTAGATAGCAGCCAACATATCCCCTTTTTTTGTCCAGAAATAGATTATTTAAAATATACAATGGCAGACAGCTTTCCAGAGCATTTTAACACGGGTTCATCCATCAGCAACTTCTGAGTCAAGGATCGGAACATAAGGATTAGAACCCCTTTGGCATCCAGGAAAATTCATTAGTGAGGTGGGGGAGTGAGACAAGACAGGGGAAGGAAGATAGTACGAGATTTGTTGAGAAGCAAGTGACTCCTGGAGACAGCTGGAATTCCACCCACTGGAGAAGTCTGGAGGCCCTTGTAGAAAACCCGTCTCAGAGTTACCCTGTGAAGCAGGGAGCTAGAGTATTTGACAACCTGTTCCCATCAGTCTTTGGTGGAGGCAACTCTGGGAGGTAAAAATGGCCCATGCTCCTGCTCCGCCCTGGGGATAGAACAGACTGTGTCAGCCAGAGTGTTGCAGGTAGGGGCAGATGGATGTTAGGGCTGGGTTCAGGGAACAGTGTGTTCCCCAGAGGAGGTGGCTAGGCACCAACTGCATATACTACCCTGGGTGCACGTGCCCTGTAAGGTTTCGCAGACAGCTCAGCGGCTCTTCTTCATCTCCATTGTTCATCTCTGAATTTCGATGAAAGGTTTCGACCTGGTAGGGATACGTGTGGATGGGGGTGAAAAGCCTTTACTTTTCTTATCTTTTTTTAGGAGAAAATTTGAGACAGAGGGAGGCCACTTCAACCCATGGGTGTGCTGATGCCCTCCCCAAATGCCCAAAATGGCTGGGGCAGATCTGTGCTGAAGCCAGGAGCCAGGATCTCAATCCGGACCTCTCACGTCAGGGAGTGGGGGCAGGAACCCAGCTACTTGAATCATCACCTGCTGTCTCCTGGAGTCTGTGTTAGCAGGAAGCTGGAGTCAGGAGCCGGGGCTGGACATTTTATGAATGTCCTCTGATGGGGGATGCTGGAGCCTTAAGCAGGATGCTAACCACTAGACCACCCAGCCACCCCAAGAAGCCATTTTAATGAAGTGGTGACTACAAGAGGGGATAAATAATACAGAAAATGTTGATCAAGGTGAGGAAGGAAACACACACCTGATTAGAATGGACAATATTGCCAGGAGAAGACAGAAAGAGAAGAGGAAAAAAGTGGCAAGGAGAACCAGAACTAAAGAACCCAGGCACAGGCAATCTGTTAAGGGAACTCTCCCAGGGTTGCAGGGGTCACCAACAGGAAGCAGATTACAGTTCCTGTTCTTCAGCCTTGTCTAAGCTGACTCTGCTGATTACAGATGTCTCTTTTGGGGCCGGTGCTGTGGCGCAGCAGGTTAATGCCCTGGCATGAAGCGCCGGCATCCCATATGGGCGCCTGTTCGAGACCCAGCTGCTCCTCTTCCAATCCAACTCTCTGTTATGGCCTGGGAAAGCAGTAGAAGATGGCCAAGTCCTTGGGCCCCTTCACCCATATGGGAGACCTGGAAGAAGCTCCTGGCTCTTGGCTTTAGATCAGCAAAGCTCCAGCAGTTGAGGCCATCTGGGGAGTGAACCAGTGGATGGAAGATCTCACTCTCTCTCTCTCTCTCTCTCTCTCTCTCTGCCTCTCTCTCTCTCTCTCTCTCTCTGTAACTCTGACTTTCAAGTAAAATAAATAAAACATTTAAAAAAAAATTCTCTTTGTTACAGAAGGCAACAATGACTCCAACATTTTGAGTAGGAGGATCCCTTTTTGCATATTTTTTATAGATCTTTGTGTGTTACCAGTTGTAGTTTAACTATTCTCTAATTTAAAAAAAAATGACTAAAAGCTACAATGAATTTGTGCTTCATTCATTCCCACCGCATTGCATATATTTGAAAAAATAGGACTTGGTGCATGGGGTGTGAGACCTTTCAGGCCGCAGGAAGGGGAGGGCGCTGGCTCTGACCCACCAAAGTGGTTCTCAGGGGGAGGATGAGTCACAGGCTGAAAGAGGTCATGATGAGAGGAGCCTGGAATAGCCCCAACAGCAGACTCAATTGTTTAAAAAAAAAAATTTTATTATGCATGAGAGAGAGAGACAGAGAGGGAGAGAAAACACTCCCATCCGCTGGTTCACTCTCCCAATGCCCACAATGACTGCACCAGGGCTGAAGTCTGAAGTCAGGAACTCAATCCAGGTCTCCTAGGTGAGTGGCAGGAATCTAACTACTTAAGCTATGGTCACTGCCTCTCAGGGTACACTTTAGCAGGAAGCTGGAATCGGAAGACGCAGCCAAGAATTGAACCCAGGTACACTGATGTGGGACATGGGTACCTTAACTGCTGAGTTAAACCCCTCTCCTCCAGCTGCTTTAGATATGTGCAAAGGAAACACATGACAGGAGGCTTCCGATCTGTCTTCCACGTTTCCTCCCATATCAGTCAAAATTAGTTTTGTACTCAGCTGCTTTTGTGTAGAACAATGGTAACAGATTGGCAGAAAGGAACCAGCTACAGAGAAGACAAAAGAACTGCAGAGGTCTTCCATCTACTAAGTCACTCCCCAGATGGTCGCAACAGTCGGAGATGTACCAATCCGAAGCCAGGAGCCAGGAGCTTCTTCCAGGTCTCCCATATGGGTGCAAGGGCCGAAGCACTTGGGCCATCCTCTGCTGCTTTCCTAGACCATAGCAGAGAGTTGGACTGGAAGAGGAGTAGCCAGGATTTGAACTGGCGCCCATATGGGATGCTGGCACCACAGGCAGAGGCTTAGCCTACCATGCCACAGCACCAGCTCCAATAAATTTGTCTTTTAAGCCCCTCAGGCTGTGGTGCTAAATTCTCATAGCAGCCTGAGCAGACTAATATAGCAGGTGTCCCTGAAGCTGCGGTGGTGGGGTTTGGGGATGTATTAAGGAATGAGATGTAGAAGGAAGGCGACCAGAGACCCTGACTGCTGGCAGACCCTGAGGGCTATGCAGGACACACAAGGACCGGGGAAGCTGTGGTGCTTGTGGGCAGGTGCACACCCCCATTGGTTGGGTTGTTCGTGGGAGTTAACCCTCTAGCACTTCTGATCTGCACCTACCTGCAGGCCTGGCACACCCCAGAGGACAGAGAAGGCCCCTAGAAAGAGCAACCAAAGCCTTGAGATGGGAAGCCAGGTACCTGTCCTCTGGCACCGCTGATGACCCTTAGGAAGGGTGCAGGGCAGGTACCTGCAGAATCTGCTACAATCATTTGAATTACACAACAGCAACTTCTTTTAGTTTACTTTGGTGTTCATTAGACTAGCACAGGTTTTAGACCGATGTCTTCCTCAGCATTGCGTGTTCCTTGCTTGGCTTGTAAGAACCAGACAGGAAAGGTCATTTATTGAAGTGCCACCTGCATTTTTCTTCTCTACCTGGGGGCTCAATCTATGAAGACCACAGAAAGCTGGAGGTTTCAGGACCTCAGGCAACCCCACGGGGAAGATGATGTGGATATTGGTGACATCAGGCTTAAGTGCTAGTCAAGGGTGGATTGGAATATAAAGCAGAAGGGGCACCCCTGGCAGGGGGAGAGGCCTGCTTTACAGAGGGGAGGCTGAGGTGGTCCTGAGGCTTCTGGCAGGGGATTGGGTACAGACAGGGCTGTGGCATTTCAGAGAGCAGGGTCCCAGCTGGCCGCTGACTCATTTTCACCAGCAGCAGCACGGGGTACTCAGAGGTGATACAAGCATCTCAAAAAGCCAATCCCAACGCTGCCTTCTTCAGGTGCCTCCCACAAAAGGCAGAGAAGCCACCCCCGCCCCCAGTCCAGTGTTCCTCTGTCGATGTTCTGCCCCTCTGTCCCAGAGGGTTCACCTGCAAACCTGATGGCCACGGGGACCGTTTCTCTTGGTTGAGGAAGATCAAGTTTCTCTGCCTTTCCAAACTGCTGCCCATACTCTTTCTGGACCAATTCCCCGAGGAAAACAATTAGAAACACAAGAAAAAGTATTGCATGTGTTTGTCTAAAGGCATGGATGGCTATGGAGTCAGTGAGAAATGGAGGGGCCAGAACATGGGAGGAAATTTTGTTCATGTTCTGGATGCTGAAGTCCAAGATCAAGGTGTTGGCAAGTTGGTGTCTCCTGGGTCCTCCCTCCATGACTTGCACCAGCCAATGCTGCTGACTTCTCATTCTTCTTCTCTCTCTTGGCGTCATTCCCAAATAACTACTGGCAGGTGGGTGCTTGTCCTTTGTCTTGGGTTCTCCTTGTGGGGGCCCCCAGGTCAGGGCCTCTGAGGCAGTTGCTGATGGGCAAGCGGAGGGAGAGTTAGACTCAGCTGTCAAAGTTAACTCTGCAAGGATCAAAGCT